>NC_082654.1:94543734-95143734 GCF_028023285.1 Balaenoptera ricei
GTCCCCCCAGACTCATGTATTGGAACCCCAATCCCCAGCGTGATGGTATTAGGAGGCAGGGTCTTCAGGAGGTGATGATGTCAGGAGGGTGGAGCCCCCATGGTGGGATTAGTGCCCTTATAAGAAGACTTGAGAGAGCGTGCTTCATCTCTCTGCCACGTGAGGATATGGGGAGAGGGCAGCCGTCTACACACCAGGAAGCAGCCCTCACCAGACACCGGATCTGCCGGCACCTTGATCTTGGACTTCCAGCCTCCAGAACTGTGAGAAATAAACACTTGCTGTTTAAGCCCCCCAGTCTGTGGTATTTGCTATGGCAGCCTGAGCTGACCAAAGCTGGGGGCAGGGAGCCCAGCATCTGGGGTGGGGGGAACCCAGGGGACACTGTCAGCCTCCTCCTGACATCGGGATCCCCTCAACACCCGGCTGTGGGATCCTGAACTCAAGTGCAGTCTGTGTCCCAAATGGCCTGCACATCTCCCCAGGGCTGCCTTTGCATCCTGTCTATAACTCGCAGCACTGCCGGCTCTGGCCTGGATGACCAGCAGTAGCCCCTCACTGGTCTCCCGTGTCCACATCGACCCTCGGGTCCATGCTTCAGACCAAGGCCTCATCGGCTGATCAGCAGATCTAACCACAACACTCCTTAAAACCCTTCTGTCACTTGGATAATTCCAGTACTCTCCCAAGCCAGGCACAGCCCGGCGCCTTCTTCCCCACCAGCCTGTCGCCCTGCCCTCTGAGCTTTCACCAGGCTGGCCTCTCCCTCAGTGCTGCTCTGCCTTCGAGGTCTATGAAATGCCTCCTTCTTATCTTGGCTGAAACGTCCTCCTCTCTGGCCCCTAAGGAGACCCCTTATCTCAGGTCCTGCTCTTCTCCGTGTAGCCCTCCCAATGGTGGACGTCCAGCAACATGCTGGGCGCCTGGCAAAGGCAGGCTGTGTCTGCCACTCACCACCATCCCAGGGTGACCCCTGCACTTGCATGGTGAGCGCTCACTGGGCCGATCAGCAAGCAGATGAGGATCATCAATATAGTGGAATATTACGCAGCAGTGAAAAGGAACAGCTCTGACACTCGCAACCACGCAGATGAGTCTCAAGATGATCAGCCTGAGTGAGAGAAGCCAGACATGAGAGGACACACTGTATTATTCCACCTAGGTAAAATTCTAGAAAATTCAAACGCAACTTTAGAGACAGAAGCAGGTTAGTGGTTGCCTGAGGTGAGGGGTGGAGAGGGGGTGGAGAGTGACGGGGCAGGAGGGAATGTTCTGGAGTGAGACGGTGCAGTCTGTGTCTCTGCTAAGACAGTGGTGTCAAAGCTCATTAAATTACACACTTTAAATGAACACAGCTCAGTCAGCTCTACCCACCACCAGAGCCTCCCATCAAGCCTCTTAGATAGCCTCAACCACCAGAGGGCAGACAACAGAAGCAAGAAAAACTATAATCCTGCAGCCTGTGGACCAAAAACCACAGTTACAGAAAGATAGAGAAGATGAAAAGGCAGAGGGCTATGTCCCAGATGAAGGAACAAGATAAAACCCCAGAAAAACAACTAAATGAAGTGGAGATAGGCAACCTTCCAGAAAAAGAATTCAGAATAATGATAGTGAAGATGATCCAGGACCTCGGAATAAGAATGGAGGCAAAGATTGAGAAGATGCAAGAAATGATTAACAAAGACCTAGAAGAATTAAAGAACAAACAAACAGAGATGACCAATACAATAACTGAAATGAAAACTACACTAGAAGGAATCAATAGCAGAATAACTGAGGCAGAAGAACGGATAAGTGACCTGGAAGACAGAATGATGGAATTCACTGCTGCAGAACAGAATAAAGAAAAAAGAATGAAAAGAAATGAAGACAGCCTAAGAGACCTCTGGGACAACATTAAACGCAACAACATTCGCATTATAGGGGTCCCAGAAGGAGAAGAGAGAGAGAAAGGACCAGAGAAAATATTTGAAGAGATTATAGTCGAAAACTTCCCTAACATGGGAAAGGAAATAGCCACCCAGGTCCAGGAAGCGCAGAGAGTCCCATACAGGATAAACCCAAGGAGAAACACGCCGAGACACATAGTAATCAAAGTGGCAAAAATTAAAGACAAAGAAAAATTATTGAAAGCAGCAAGGGAAAAACGACAAATAACATACAAGGGAACTCCCATAAGGTTAACAGCTGATTTCTCAGCAGAAACTCTGCAAGCCAGAAGGGAGTGGCAGGATATACTTAAAGTGATGAAAGGGAAGAACCTACAACCAAGATTACTCTACCCGGCAAGGATCTCATTTAGATTTGATGGAGAAATCAAAAGCTTTACAGACAAGCAAAAGCTAAGAGAATTCAGCACCACCAAACCAGCTCTACAACAAATGCTAAAGGAACTTCTCTAAGTGGGAAACACAAGAGAAGAAAAGGACCTACAAAAACAAACCCAAAACAATTAAGAAAATGGTCATAGGAACATACATATCGATTATTACCTTAAACGTGAATGGATTAAATGCCCCAACCAAAAGACATAGACTGGCTGAATGGATACAAAAACAAGACCCATATATATGCTGTCTACAAGAGACCCACTTTAGACCTAGGGACACATACAGACTGAAAGTGAGGGGATGGAAAAAGATATTCCATGCAAATGGAAATCAAAAGAAAGCTGGAGTAGCTATACTCATATCAGATAAAATAGACTTTAAAATAAAGAATGTTACAAGAGACAAGGAAGGACACTACATAATGATCCAGGGATCAATCCAAGAAGAAGATATAACAATTATAAATATATATGCACCCAACATAGGAGCACCTCAATACATAAGGCAACTGCTAACAGCTATAAAAGAGGAAATCGACAGTAACACAATAATAGTGGGGGACTTTAACACCTCACTTACACCAATGGACAGATCATCCAAAATGAAAATAAATAAGGAAACAGAAGCTTTAAATGACACAATAGACCAGATAGATTTAATTGATATATATCGGACATTCCATCCAAAAACAGCAGATTACACGTTCTTCTCAAGTGCGCACGGAACATTCTCCAAGATAGATCACATCTTGGGTCACAAATCAAGCCTCAGTAAATTTAAGAAAATTGAAATCATATCAAGCATCTTTTCTGACCACAATGCTATGAGATTAGAAATGAATTACAGGGAAAAAAACGTAAAAAGGACAAACACATGGAGGCTAAACAATACGTTACTAAATAACCAAGAGATCACTGAAGAAATCAAAGAGGAAATCAAAAAATACCTAGAGACAAATGACAATGAAAACACAACGACCCAAAACCTATGGGATGCAGCAAAAGCAGTTCTAAGAGGGAAGTTTATAGCTATACAAGCCTACCTAAAGAAACAAGAAAAAGCTCAAGTAAACAATCTAACCTTACACTTAAAGAAACTAGAGAAAGAAGAACAAACAAAACCCAAAGTTAGCAGAAGGAAAGAAATCATAAAGATCAGAGCAGAAATAAATGAAATAGAAACAAAGAAAACAATAGCAAAGATCAATAAAACTAAAAGTTGGTTCTTTGAGAAGATAAACAAAATTGATAAGCCATTAGCCAGACTCATCAAGAAAAAGAGGGAGAGGACTCAAATCAATAAAATCAGAAAAAAAAAAAAAAAAAAAGAAAAAAAAAAAAAAAGAACACAGCTTACTGTACATGAATTATATCTTTAAAGAGCTGACTAATTTTTTTAAGTTTAAAAATGTTGCCAAATGTCCTAATTAATGCCAGTGGACACTCATTGCCTCCATCAAGTCTAAACCCAGAGTTATACCCAGACCAACAACACTGGCCCGACAATAACCACCCTAGATCTGACCACGCCTTGCCCTGCACCTGGCCTGCCATGTGACCGCAGTCAGTCCGTGTGACAGCCCTCTGAGGTGGCATCTGAGACTCTGCTCTTGCAGCCCTGCCCACCCTCTGCCCTGGCATCCCTGGTGTAGCTCACGTCCAGCCTTGTGGCCGGAGCCCCTTGGACGAGGGTGCACCTGGCTGTAGGGCTCAGGCATGTGCCCCGGGGCAGCCTGGTACAGCCCGGTCTCTGCAGGGCACTGAGAAGGGTGTGGGTGACATGGACAGGAGCAGGTGCTGAGCGGGCTGAGTTTCCTTCTCTGAGCCGGCAGCTGCCTCGACAAGAGGGGTCCAGGAGGTGGTAAAAATGGGGAAGCACAACCGTGGCAGGTGTGTGTTCCCTGGACAGTCCTCACCTTATAGGATACTCTCTGGCCCATTTTCAAAGGAAAAATATATTTAAAGTGGCCGCCAACCCATAGACACTCATTAAACACTAGCGTAAGAAAAATGAAAAAGACAGAGATCAAGAACCAGTTGAGGTTTAGACGCAGAGCGCTGGGGAACTAAAAATGATTCTCCAAGAAGTCTGGGCTAGCAAGAATGGATGTAATTTAGTAGTAAAAGTGGTGTTTGTCTTGATGTGAAAGCAAAAATGGTTCTAATTGTCCCATTAAAGGATTGCCCCATTTGTTCAAAGGAAGAAACATCTTCCTGTCATTCATTCTATTGGGGATGCGTTTAAGTGACTGAATAACATAATGGACAAAGTGGTGTCACAAAAGATCCAGACACTGTCATACAGCCACTTACAGCAAAACTTGATAAAAGGTTAAGCTTCTATTCTTAGAAGGTCATGTGCACAAATTAAAAGATAAGCCTGTGCTCTGTGCCCCCCCCAACCCTGAGGGCCCCTGCTGGGTTCCAGCTGGAGTTTTCTCCTAGAGCCGGATTTTTCTTCGGAGGCAATGCAGCTCCTATCTCCTGGGAGGCTGACTCCAGCGAAAGCAATCAGATGGGCTGCCCCTCATCCTTCCCTGGAGAGGGGGTCTCCTCGCTCAGCCTAACCAAGGTCTGGCTGCCCCAGCTCATCCGTGGTGGCTGGGCCAGGGGTGCTTTTATTGGACCTATTAGTTCTGAGCCCAGGGAGCAGAACACAGCTGTCAAATCATGGGGACTCCCTGGCACAGAGGCTCCTCCCACTCAGAGGCCAGCCCAGTTGGCCCTTGGTCCCCAGACTTACTTATCATCCTCTCACTGCGATTGTCAGTGATTATTACCTGGAGGAGCTGTAATACAAAGGTAGTGCTGGGGCCCCATTCCTAGGTATCCTGACTTAATTGGCCTGAGGCGGAGAACGAGTCCCAGGAAATTTCGATGTGCAGCCGGGGTTGAGAACCACGCAAAAGATGAAGGCACCTCCTCCATCCCCCTACGAGGCTGACTGTCCTTAATACAAGCAAGAGTAGGACACTGGGGAAGAAATGCTGTAAAGTTACAACCAATTTTTTCTTCTCCTCCCAGAAAAGGGAATAAACTGTGTTGGTGTTCACAAGTCATTTTCTTCTCTAAAAGGAAAAAGAATAATATTATATTTACAACATCAATCTATCCATCCATTCATTCACCCACCCACCCATCCATCCTTTCACCCATCCACCTACCCACCCACCCACCCATGCATTCATCCATCCACCCAACCACCCATCCATCCATCCACCTACCCACCCACCCATGCACTCATCCATCCATCCACCCATCCCTTCATGCATCCACCCATTTATCTATCCTTCCGTCTCACCCATATACACTGTGTATCCAAAGCCGCGCTGAGGGTGAAGGAAGAAGACTGGGCAAAACATGGGGCGGGGGTCTAAAGAGCTTGCGTTTCTCCTGATTCTGCACCCCCTAGCCAGTTGGCTTTAGGTAAGTCCCTTAATGAAGCTGGGGCACAGGCCATCTGATAAATAAGAGCATTGGACAAAAAAATCTTAAAGTAGCTCTATTTCTAGAGGTCTATGGATTTATAAGTCATGGGCTCTGCCATAAAAAGTTTGCCACATGGTTGGAGATATAAGAAACATAAATACAACAAAAAATAGGATGTCGAGGACCACATGCATCTCACTTAAGACAGGGATTCAGGGCAGAGTCCCTGCTGGCACTGCTGCTAACTGCTTTCCTCCAAGTTCTAGGGGTGTTTTCATGCACGAAGGTGAAAAAGAGCTGAAGAGCTCTTCTGAAGACCTGGCACAGCAGAGGGCATGACTTGAGCTGCTTTTGCAAGGGTGGTCATAAGCTTGTGCTGTTAACAGAAAGTATCCAAACTCTGGAAATAAGGCCAAGAGGCCTGCGTGTGTTTCCAGTATTGCCTGGAGGCTTTGTTTTATAGGCCTACCCAAGGCTTAGCCGCATTTTTAGGAGGATGGACCATTGTTTGACTCTGTTATTTACTATTAGTTAAGGGCTCAGACTCTGTGAAGTTCCATGTTACATTCTAGATATTTGTCCAGTAGAGATGAAATGATTCCCTGTTCAGTGAAAAGAGAGAACCACCAATTTATTGCCCTGCAGAACATTAACCAGATTTGTCTCAAGCATTAAAAATCTATTTTAGGGAGTCTTTCTCTATGCACTATATAAATTCTAGTACTTCAAATGCCATTTGAACCAGCATTACTGACTTCCTGGCTCCCTCCCTAATTGATGGGCTTAATACAATCTTGGGCGTGTGTTCATTCTGTTGAGAGCCATGTTTTCAACTCTCTTCAAAATTTCCCTGGGATGGCACTGACTCAGCCCTTCTCCCCCCACCCAGTGCCCTCCTGAGGGGAGTGTGCAGGACAGGGTCTCAGCTGAGAGGAGAGGAGGGGCCCTGCAAGGTGTCCTGGCCCACCTGAACTGAGCCTCCAGCACCCGCCTGTGACCCTAGCTCCGGCCTCTCTCAGAAGCGTGGCTTTGCACTGGTCATCAAGCAGGGACGGGGACCGGGGGACCAGGCTGCCTGGGACAAGCTGGGCTGCTCCTTTGTCCTCTAACCTCAGCAGCCCCACCCTGGAGACTCTGGGGGCTGGTCACCAGGAGGCAGGGGAAGCCTTTGGCACTCACATTGCCGTCCATCCTGGCTCCCGGGTGGTTGGAAGGTGCGTCCATAAAGGGGCCAGGGTGGGCATTTCAAGTTCATTGAGCTTATTTACCAGTGGAGTCTCACCCAGCAAGTTCAAAGCCCAGGGCAATGCACTGAATGCACCCCACCCCCATCAATTGACTTATACATTGATTTGGCCACAAGGTCACACAAGCAATAGCAGAGACGGAGAGACGGTGGGAGCAAAACTTGATGAAGGCAGTTTGGTAGCTCGGGGCAAGGGGGTGCGACCGCGTTCTGGGCTCTTGTGCCAATAACTCTACTCCTAAGAAGCTATGCGAAGACAAAGAATGCTGTGGAAAGATAGCCATTGGAGTTACAAAATTGGGTCAAGCCTAAATGGTCAACAACAGGGAGCTAGCTAAATAAAGAATACAGAGCCATAAAGTGGAGTGACATGTAGCCATTAAAAATAAAAAAATAATAATTTCAGTAAAAAGATAAATACTCCCATTAAAAAAAAGCCCATCAGAAAAATTCTCTCTCTCTCTCCCTCTCCCTCTCTCTCTCTCATGATCCCAATCTCCTAAAGAGAGTTTAAACGTGCATGAAAAGATGAATGGAAAACAGCAGCCAAGTAGCTGTCTCTAGCTGGTAAGAACGCAGCTGATCTCTGCTTTCTTATCTGCATTTTTACGTCTCTAACATAGGCACATCTTCAATTTATAACAGCCATGAACAGGGGAAGGTCTTTGTTCCACCTGCAGCAGGCCCTCCCTCTGTATCTGGCGGCTGTTTCGTCTGTGTGCGGTGGGCAGAGGCAACGCTCGTTTGCAGAACTCTTACACCACCAGCCTGGCTGTGTCCAGCGACCCCGCCCTTGGCCGGCCTCTGGCTGCATTGGCCCCTGACGGTGAACTAGATCCTCAGATTCTGTAACCGCTGCCACGCAAAGAGTGATGCCACACGTACATTTCAGACGGAGAACAAGGCCCAGTGTCTTCCTTCAAGCTTCCTCCATCCAGTGTCCCCAGGCAGTGGTCCTTTCCCAGCTGCTTGTCAGTTCCTGCCGCCGGGGTACGCTTGTGCTTCCAGATCTTTCCTCCTGCTCACCTGGTCCTCTGATGTCCCCTGGGCTGTCGCCCTCACCGCTCAGGCCCAAGGCCGAAATCTGTGGAGAAAAAGCTTGGACCTCCCCATGCCCGACAATTCGTGTTACACAAACAAACAAAACAGCTGTCTTGGCTGCTGAGTCTGCAGTGTCTGTGTTTAGGTCAATGGTCCCTTTACAGTTTTTCTCCAGGAACAGTGATTGGAACCTTCTTCAGTCAGGTTGTTTTCTGGAACAAAGGAACAGTCAGCATCTAAAACCCATTCAAGCCTCGGTAACAGATGAACCAAAGTCAGAGAGAGGGTCATAGTAACAGGAACAATTTAAGCAGTTCCCGGGTATCAGGCTAAATGTTTCACACGATTACTTCATTGTATCAGGTAATAAAGGGACATCAGCTCCATTTTCCAGACGAGCCGAGGTTTAGTCATTTGCCCAACGTTGTAAGTTAGCTGATGGCAGGGCAGGACTTTGCCCCTGGCTGTGTACTCTCAGCCCCACCCCGTGCTGGTGCCTGGTCGTGATATCTCACCAGGAGACTCAGGGGTGATGGGGGCTCCCCAGTGCTGCCAGGTATGACGTTAAGTCACCAGAGACCTTCCCACCCTTCGCGGCCCAGCTCCGGGGCTACCTCCGAGTGTCAGGGGACAGCCCTTCTGAATCCAGCCAGAGCCGTCAGGCTCCAAAGGGGCGGCGGCCCCCTCGCCCCCTCCTCCCTGTGTTTCTGCCTGGGCTTCTGGAAAGCAGAGCCTGAGACAAGTCCTTGGTGACCCCAGGGGGGCGGGCGAGGAGGGGGTGTGAACGGGAAGGAGGGAAGGCCGCCTGGGTCGCGCCGTCGGCTCTGGTACTCGTGCTGTGACCCTGTGGGACCACCTCTCTCAACTGCCCACCTGGTGTTTTGCATGTGTGTCAGGGGGGTTCCCTGGACCACTCCGCTCCTGGGCAGGCTTCCGGCCTAAGTGGGCCCAGAAGATTCAAGCAGAGCACAGAGTCGTTGGGCACAGCCTGCCCGCCCAGTGACGGTCCTGCTGTGCAATCTCTCTTCTCCAGGATGTGCACTTCCTTCCGAGAAAACATTCTCCTACCTCCTCTGTCTCCAGCAGGTTGGGCACATCCGCCATCCCCTATGGCCAGGTTGTTTGCCTTAGATGCTGCACGTGTGGGACATTAGGGGCAGCCCGGGTGAGTCCTGCTCAGCTGGGGTCTCCCCAGGCCCCAGGTCTTGGTTCCTGACTTAGGTGAGCAACTGCACATACGGCAGCATATTCATCTCCACCCAACACACAGTTCAATTCCTCTTCACCAAGGGCAGCAAAGGCTGGGGAGACAGCCCTGCCCCCATCACCCCTTTCACAGCTGCTTCACCAGATCCGCCTCTCAGGTTCCCTGCCTGAAACGTCTGCTTCCGGTGGATGGTTTTCCACCAACTCCTGAAGGTCCTACCCCTCACCTGCTTGCAGTTTTGAGAAGCTTCTTCCAGTCCACCTGTCACTTAGACCCTTGGCTTTGACCGGGACTTCCTATTCCGGGTGTAGAACACTTTCTTCTGGGTTTCCTGATGGAACACAGCTATGAGGTAAAGCTTTGTCTGAATCTCAATTTTCATATTTGTGTGATTAGACCTGAGGCTCTCACTACGCCATCCTGGAACCCAGTACTACTCGGTGCTTTGTGCCGCAGGCAGTCGTTTTTGAGTCCAGTTCATTCTCCCCGTGGCAGCGGGGGGATTGGGGGGAGGGGGTGGGAGGGACACACGGTGTCATGAATCCATGAACCTCCTGGAGATTAATGGGAGGAGAGGGAAGCAGATTCCCCCCACCCCCACCTGCCCCTCCTGGGCGAGGCATCTCTAGGTGGTGGGTGCCCTTGGGACAGGGGGTCCTGCCGGTCACATATGGATGCCCAAGTGGGTTCTCGGGGCTGACTCTGAAAAAGTGAACAAAATGTCGTGATCCGAGCTCGGGTTGCAAAAGCATTTCCAGACACAAGGCAGAACGTAAGGAAGATAGATTTTATTAAAGAGAAGGGTCGCTGCCAGAACAGCAGGCCGACTTCCTGGTAGCCAGGGAAAGTCGACACTGAGCATGGGTTGCTTGTCTGTTTTTATAGCCAGAGAAGCTGCAAGTCATCTGCTGACTGGGCAGGGTATGTGTACTTTCAGTGTGCTGAGCGGGAGAAAAACGGGGCAAATGTCTTTCCTTATGTGGGATGGGAAAGGGACAGGGCATGCTGCTTGGGGGGGCTCTGGGACATGGCAATGGTCCCATTGTGACAGAGTGATGGGAGTCCTGTAACTCCTTGTTCCGGCAGTACTGGCCTTTTGAGTTTATCTTGTTCTTCGTCCTGGGAGCACACCACACAAGACTTTTCCAGCAGCCGCGCTGTGCTCCTTGCAGGGCTCACCTCAGCTCCACGGAAGCTGGAATAAGGGAGGTGTTTCCTTCCTTTCAAATGTCAGTGATCGCTGATACTGATCAAGTGTGTGCGTGCCCTGGCGCTGCTCTGCGACTTCCGGGTATTAATGCAGTTACACCTTACAGGTGTGCATCGCTAGCACCTCTAGCCGCAAGTCAGAGAGCTGTTGCCCCGACAGGTGAGGGGACTTGGCTGCTGGAACCACTGAGAAGGGGCGGAGCAGGGCCCGGACCCCATGCCGCTCGGCCCGAGCCTGTTTCCCTCCCACCGCCACCAACTGTCCTTAGAAATATCCTTATTGCCAATGTTTCTGTCTAACCTCTCCTGGCTGAGCTGGCCTGGCTGAGACGCAGGCAAACAAATCACTGAGACCGTGAGAAGGAGACAAAGAGTGACGCGGAGTACCTTGAGGGCAGGGGCTGTGTCTCATCACTCCCTTTTTAATTTTTATTTTTAATGGTGATAAAATACACATAACATGAAAGCCACCATTTTACCCATTCTCTAAGTGTAGGTTCAGTGACTGGAAAAACGTTCACACTGTTGTGCAACCATCACCACCATCCGTTCCCAGAACACTTTCATTTTGCAAAACTGAAACTCTGTGCCTGTTACCCAATCACTCCCCCATTTCCCCCTCCCCCAGTCCCAGCCCTGCTCTCAGTATCTCTCTATAAATAGAATCATACAGTACTTGTTCTTTTGTGACTGGTTTATTTCACTGAGCATCGTGTCCTCAAGATTCACCCATGTTGTAGCCTGTGTCAGAGCTTCCTTCCTTTTTAAGGCTGAATAATACTCCATTGTATGGATGGACCACATTTTGTTTATCTGTTAGTCAGTTGGTGGACACTTGGGTTCTTCCACCCTTTGGCTATTGTGAATAATGCTGCTATAAACATGAGTGTACAAATATCTGTTCAAGTCCCTGGGTTCAATTATTTTGGGTATATTCCCAGAAGTGCGATTGCTGGATCATATGGTAGTTCAATGTTTAATTTTTTGAGGAGCCTCCATACTGTTTTCCACAGTAGCTGCACCAATGTACGTTCCCACTAACAGTGTATAAGGGTTTCAATTTATCCACATCTTTGCCAATGCTTGTTATTTATTGCGCTGTTGATTTTTTTAAATAATAGCCATCCTAATGGGTGTAAGTTTGTGTCTTACCATATTTGAGCTCCTTGTGACCCTCTAGCATGGTACAAGCTTACATTTGTAGGAAAATCTGTGATTTTCAAATTACCCATGAATTGCCTACAGTTTTCACTACTTTACATGTGAAGTTGTGGGGAAGATGTGATTCCCACCTCACTGGTGAGGAAACTGAAGGTCAGACAGATGAAATGATTTATCTGAGATGAGAAGGCTTGTGAGTGACGGTGGCAGGACCAGCACCCAGCACTGCAGCTGCCCTGGCAGGCCCGACAGACAAGGAGAACACTTCCCATGTGCCGGGCAGGGTCCAGCCCCGGGCTCTGTGAAGTAGTGTCCTCGCTTTATCAACAAGGCAGCAGGAAAGGAGGCTGAAAGGAGTCCCACGCCACGCAGCCTGGGAGGGTGCAGCCCCTGCAGCCCCGGGCCCTGGGCCACATCCCGCTGCCTTCCCGAGCTCAGAGCGTCACTAGCTGGCTTCTGAGAGTGAAGAGGGATAAAGAAAAGCGAGAGGTACTGCCTCGACGGCAGTACAAAGTGCTGGGCAAAGCAGGGCCATTGGGTCGGGGGGTACCTTGGTCCTATTAGCCACGTACCAGCTGTCTGTCTTGGAAAGAAGAAGTATAACCTCTGGTCTCGTGTTCCTCATGTTCAAGACAGGGATGGCAGTGGCAAAGCCCATGGGTGTTCGGAGGACTCACAGTGAGTCTCTCAGCCCAGGGTGGCTCAAGGCCAGGCCAGCGAACATCCCTCCCCTCCCAGGGCCTGAGCGGCCCTCCCCTCCCAGGGCCTGAGCAGCCCCGGCAGATCTGCCCCACACCAGCAAGAAGCAGCTGTCCTGTTCTCTGTGGTCCAGGCCAGGAAGGGAGAAGGGACCTGTGAGAGGAGTGATTTAGGAGGCCAGCAGCCATACTCCGAGTGTCACCGGGCCAGCCCCCATCAGACAGCACCAGCCACTTGCCAGAGCCCTATAAATAGCTGCAGGGGTGACATTGCAGAGGGCTCTGCCTTGGAAACTCTCTGCCAAGGACACTGGATCGCCAGGAAAGTTCATTTATATTCTAGGCAGGAATCGAATTTATGTTATTGAAAATAAAGATTTTATGTGTTTGTACATATCTATCCATGGATGTGCCTACACATACAACTTACAGTCACCTTCCGGAGGTCTGATCCCCACGGCTCAGTCAGCACCTAATCTGTATGGGGTTATTAACAGGATCTGGGAACCAACCTTGAGTCCCTCTGAAATATAATCCTTGTCTGTCGGAGGCTTTCAGAGCTCAGCTTGCTCTTTACCGTGGAATGATGGTGTTCCTTTAGCACGCCTGCTAAGAAATTCTTATGCTAACAACGTGCGCTGCCCTGAAGTGTTTCATGGAAATTAGATTTCCGGAGAACAAAATAGCACCGGGCTCAGAGGCTACAAGAGGCGGGATCCCTCTTTGTTCCTCACTTGCCCAGTAATTAATTTCCTGCACAGCACAATTTGAAGGAAAAGATTCTGTTCGTTAATTTATCTTCCACCTGTTCCCAAGGTTGATTTTGATTGCTTTTTAACAGGAGACTTTGTATCCGGTAGGGAGATGTAATTTCATCCCAAGAGCTGTCATCTGAGTGCCACGGACCAGGCTGCCCTGAGTGACGTCCCCAGACGAAACCACTTGGGCTTGAGTGACTGTCACAGCGATGTCCTGGGTGAGGAGAGCCTCTGCCGATCCCAGAGGGCACCCTGCCCTGCCTCACTCCCCAAAGGGAATTTTGGGAAGATATTCAGGGTCTCCAGGGAGCACCAGATCCCCACGCCTCCCGTTCCCCCTTTTCCACCCAAGGCATGTGAGTCATAAGTGTCTAGAATGTAACTGTAGAAACACCAGGACACAATTAAGCTCAAGTACAAGAAGCACACAGATACTTTCTGTGGCAAATCTGATTATCTGGAGCAAATGAGCAGGATGGAAACTACCACATGAAATCTCGCCCATCACCTCATTTTCAACTGTTTATTTTTTCTTCAGACACAGGAATTAACAGAGTGGTAGAATTCAGAAAATCATATTTAACCCTCATTTAGATGCAATCTGAATCACCTGAATGAAATGTGAATACTTTTCTAGATTTACAGGGAAAATAAAAAAGAAATTTAAACCGGCAAGAAAGGCATTAGATGTTTTTTTTCTGTAGCCAGTGCATATAATACCAGGATCTTTTTGCCATCACCGGGGCTCTTTTCCTCAGCTATAATGGAGAAGAAAAAAGTGTAGAATTCCAGGAACGCATAGTTTGGGATTCAGAAGAGCCATCCATTCTGCCATTTAGTTATTTATTCAACAGATACCTACGGAGCCTGGCATGGTGCCAGCCCCTGGAGGGTCAGTGGTAAGCAGACCACACTCCCTCTTCCTGCCACTCTCTGTCTAGCCGGAGAAGCTGAGTCATCACAACAGATGTGACACTTGTAACTGTGCTACGGGTGTATGAGGGAGGCTTGCCCTAGCTTGCGATGGGGGGATGGCAGGGAGGCTCCCCTGTGCACAAAATACTCAGCACAGACCAGAAGGAGGGACATCCCTGGAGGAAAGAGGGTGGGGAAGAATGTTGCAGGCAGAGAACAGCATGTGAAAAGGCCCTGTGGTCGGAGGGCACATGGACACATGGAAAGCTTACAGAGGCCGCGGGGGTGGGTGGGAGCAGAGGTGAAGAGTGAAGGTGAATACAGCCTGGAGGGGCGAATGGGGCTAAAGGGGCAGGGGTGGGGGCCACACTGGGCAGGGACCCACAAGCCAAGGCCAGGACTCTTGATCAGGCAGAGTGGTCAATCAGAGTCTGACCTCAGGCCTCTTAGAATCCAAAGCAGGTCTCCCTGGGCTTGACGCCTGGCTCTGCTCTGCAGTATTTGAGAGGCCTGGGCTTGTCGTTTGAACATCTCTGGGTCTCAGTGTCCCCATCTGTAAAAGGAGGTAACGATACTCCATCTTCAGAGCGTTGGTGTGAGGGTTAAATGAGATTACGTATCTGGGGGCTGAGATTCGTGCATGGACCTTTCCACGCTTGAACATTATCGTCGTCTTTCGTTATTATCTTTGAGTGCCTCTCACCAGATGATCTCTAAGCGCTTTCCGGTTCTGATGTTCCAGGTTTCTAAAAATCTTTTCTGAGATTTTCACAGGAACTCTCGCCCTCATAAATGCAAGGAGTGATGATTTTAATTATCGAGCACAGGGCTGTGTTTCAGGTACGTGGACCCACGGGAAGCCACGGGATGGGATGAACTGACCCAGAGAACGTGTGCCTGGAGAGAGGAGAGGAAGGCTGAGGTCAGGCCCCGAGCATCACCGACGCTGATGGAACAAAAAGAAAGAAACCAGTGAGGTGGGAGGAGTTGTCAGGATGGGACTCGGATACTCATGACCCCTAAGTTCAGGAGGAGGTGATGCTGAAGGAAATGGGATCTTCCAGGAGGGCAGACCCTGGTGATGACTCCCCCAGGGGGAGGACAGAGGGCAGGACCAGTGGATCTGTTGGCCTGCAGCTCATGGGTAACGGGGGCCCTTATGGTGTCAACATGCAAACTGGGAAGAGATGTCGTCCTCAGGAACCTGAGCTCCACTTGCAGGAAATTGTCCTAACTTGTGATGTCATTGGGACCTGACCCTCCTGCTGTCGGCCTGATGTCCCCCAGCGAGGGCCACCGTGTGACCTCTGGCCTTAGCCTTGGACAGAGCACACCTGCCCATCGGGATGACCACCACCCAGGCAAGCTCTGAGAACACAGCTTCGGAACCCACCCGACTGGGGGTAAGGGAACATCGAGAATTCGGTGGATGGGGGTTGAAGGCAGAGGCTGGAGTAATGTGAGCATATTTGGAGGCTGAACGGCAGGGGCCTGTGGAAAGGCAGAGAGAGAGAGCTGAGAGCCCGAGGGAAGAGGCTGAATGGTGATACTGAGGACCGGAGCCCCAGGGGCTCCTTCCAGCTGTGGGCCCTCTGCCCACCCAGCCTGGAGACAGCTGTGCCCGGGGGCTGCAGCCCGGCCTGCATTCCCCTCACTTGCTGCGGGAGGATCTGCAGGCACGTGCTCCTTATTTGCTTTCACTGCCTCTGCCTGGAAACAGGACCCCAAGCAAAGACTGGACTGAAAAATGGAAAAAGGACTTTTGGGCGGGCACGCTGGGAAGGGAAGCAGAGGGCGTGGCCTCACCAACCTGCCCATCGCAAACACGTATGGAATTCAGGGGAGGCTGTTTTTCAAAGCGAGACCCTGGATTATTTGCGGAAGAGCAAATACCAGAGGGAATTGGGATTCCTGGGCCCTGCCTGGAATACGCTGAGGCAGAATCCACATTTCCCACCCCCCCCAGGCTCCCTGGGCCGTTTTAGGCAGTCTGAAATTTGGGACGCATGGATTAGGTGATTAGGTTACACAGGACACTGGTGTGTGTAGTGGGGCGAGGGCAGAAAGAACCTGGCCCCCAGCTGGGAAAACAGTGCCCAGCATAGAAAGGAGACGAATGACCCCGAGTGCCAGGCGAACTGCGGAGGGTGTCTCAGAGACTGCGCCACTTACACCACGTGCCATGGCTGGGGGACGCGGGGCCTGGGGGTGGGTGCCCGGGGCACTGTGCAGAGGAGCCCACAAGCTTGGCTCTGAGCCCCCGAGAACAGGAAGGAGGAGTGAATAAGGGCAGAGGGGAACTTAAAGGGGCTTGTTCAGGGAGGACAGAGTCGCTCAGCTTGGCAGGTCCAGGGGTTTGTGCAGGGAAGGGAAGTGGGAAATCAGGCTGAAGGGTGAGTTCGTGCTAAATGGTGCCGGGCTTTGCGGGCGATTCAGGAGCAATCGTGCAGCTCGGCCGAGAGCCTGCTCTGGGCTATTCATCCAAACAAGATGAGGTCTCTGTCCCCACTGAGCTCGCGGTCCTGAGGTGGAGACGGACAGACACGCGTAAGCATCGCCTGAAGCAAGGGCGCAGGAGCAGAGGAAGGTGCCGGGGTCCGGGGAAGGGGCAGCGCTGACCCTCTGCGGGCGTGGGCTGGCTCCCCAGACAGCCAAATTCCTGGTCCTTGAGTCTCCACGTGGAAAGTTCTAGATGGTTGTTACCTGTAGGCAGTGGGAGGGCCCGAGGGGTCCTCCGAGCAAAGGAGGGACAGGATGAAAGCAGCAGTTCCAAAATCAGAAAAACTGACCACCGGTGACAAAAGTGAGCCCAACCCCGGCTCCCAAGTCCCCCTCAGTGACCCCCAATTTCTCTGCTGTGCGTTGATCATCTGGGGTCACTTCCCCCACCTCCACTTTCCGCTTTATACTCTTGCCATTTCAAGCACTTCAACAAGGTACAGGCAGCTCTGCTCCCCGCAGGCCTTTATCCGGCTTTCCCGAGCCACTTGGGAGGTGCACCCTTGAGTGGATTCCCACGATGGGCATCCCCCCCGCTGGGCCAGAGGTGCACTAATGGGGAAGGATCTGGGAGCCTGCACAGCCCAGGGGGAAGGTGCAGGGCCTGGCTTCTTCTACCTCCTTCTTTCCTATTGATCAGTCCGATTTAATCACTTTTTCAGGCATTCAGGAAAACAGGAAAATAGCTTATAGTTTACTGATGTCGAAGTCTAGCCTGACAAGGGTTTTTTTCAAGGAGGAAGAGAAGCGAGCGGGGTGGGTGTAATTTTCAGTTATAACAAGACCTTGGATACGTTATGTAGACTCTTGGGGATTAATGACACCGGTCCTCCTTTTCGTTCCCTTGCCCAAAGAATAAGAAGACGTCTCCAGACATCACGTCTCTGTCCTCCAAGTGCCCCCTTGTCCTCAGGCATCACAACCTTGTGGGGTCCCAGGAGGAGACAATGGAGGAGCAGGAAAGGCGGCGGAGGGCAACGTGTCTGAATGTGTCTGCTGAGTCCAGGCCGGAGGGACGTTCCCACGGTCTCCCGCTTGGGGCGGTGTCATCA
Source organism: Balaenoptera ricei (assembly GCF_028023285.1). Classification (NCBI taxonomy): domain Eukaryota; kingdom Metazoa; phylum Chordata; class Mammalia; order Artiodactyla; family Balaenopteridae; genus Balaenoptera; species Balaenoptera ricei. The sequence continues at coordinate 94,561,282 of NC_082654.1, forward strand.
TTTTACCCACGGGAGCCCGAGTGTCCTGCTGGAGGCACTGAGACTCAGCTGCAAGACTGCTGCTGGCTCACGGCCGCCAGAGACGTGGTTCTGACCCAGAGTCTCCCCAAGGCCCTGGTTTTATGTCTCCTTCTGCCCAGAAGGAGAACGAGTTTGTGATGCCCTGGCCGTACACTTGTGGAGACCTCTGGCCAGACTCAGAAAAGCAGTGTGAGGAGGGGGAGGAAGATGAGGCCCTGTGTGCCCGAGGAGGCGCCAGGCTGAGCGCCAGAGGTGGACGCTGGTCTCGGCCACTGGGCACGGGCTCCTGGCAAGCACACGTGGCTTGAGGCTGGGAGCCGGGATCCTGGTCTGGCCTTGGCTCTGACTCTTCCTGCCTCACCCTGAGATGCCGAGCTGGGCTGTCGTCTCAGTTCAGGGGGTTATATTAGATGACCCCTCAGATCTTGTTCAATCAGCTGATGCTTAACAACCTTCCAGAAGCCCCAGAAGCTCTGGCTAAAGGCTGCCTCTTTGCATTCCCACGGCCCGTGAGCTATCACCACACCAACCTGGTGTACGGAGCACCCTGCCAGCCCCCCGGTGAGCTCCCAGGTGGCCAGGGTCATGACCTTCACCTTTGTAACCCCTGCATCTTTGCTGGTGGGCCAGCTGCCTTCAGATCTTCTCCCTCGTTGCTGTGATCCACACAGCAGACAGGGCTCTTGAGGCAGCAGTAGCTAAGCGATGTAAGGGAGTGAACGGTAGCAGGGCCCATGAGGCCTGACACCAAGTCAGGCGTGACTTTGTGTGCTAATAGCAAGGAGGGAGGGGACCTCGGGGAAGACCCCAGCAGCCGCCACGTCACCCACTCGAGCCTTGAGGAGAAGGAAGTCTCCTTCTTCTTCATGGCACGGTGATGGGCCCTGTAAGTCCGTCCTTTGCGTCATGGGAGCAGAGGGTACTCTGGAAAGGGAAATTCGATGGATTCCTTTATTAGTTAATTCAACACGCACCTCCTGAATGCTCATCACAGGTCACTTTCCTGTGCTGGGCACCGTGGACCCAGCCTCACAGTCCGAGTCTGCTGCCGTGATGAACCACCACGGACGGGGTGGCTCAAACAGCGGAGATATACTGTCTCGCAGCTCTGGACCCTGCAAGTCCAAGTTCGGGGTGTCGGCAGGGTTGCTCCCTCTGAGGCTGTGAGGGCGACTGTGGTCCAGGCCTCTCTCCTCGGCTTGTAGACGGCCGTCTTCATCCTTGCGTGGCGTCCTCCCTGTGTGTCTGTCTCCAAATTTCCCAGTCGTATTGGAGTAGGACTCGCCCTAATGACCCCATTTTACCTTGAGTATCTCTGTAAAGACCCTGTCTTCAAGTGCTATGGTCTCAATGTTTGTGTCCCCACCCAAACTCATATGTTGAAATCCTAACCCCAAAGGTGATGGTATTTGGAGGCGGGGCCTTTAGGAGGTGCTTAGATTGTGTGGGTCCCACCCTCCTGATGGGATTGGTGCTTTTATAAAAGAGGCCTCACAGAGACCCCTTCCACTCTGTGAGGACACAGTGAAAAGGTGCCCGCTGTGACCCAGGAGGATGGCTGTCACCAGAATGTGACCATGCCAGCACCCTGATCTTGAACTTCCCTTTGTCCAGAACGGTGAAGAATACATTTCTGTTGTTTATACACCAGCCAGTCTGTGGCATTTTGTTATAGCAGCTGAAACAGACTAAGACACCATATAAGGTCACATTCTGAGGTGCTGGGTTAGGGCTTCAACATAGGAATTTGGGAGGAACACAATTCAAACCATAACAGAGAAGGCAATTTCAGCCCCGAACATCACTCTGAGATTAGTCCAAATCGCCCGGCAGGATCCAAGGGGCCTGGAGGTGGGAGAATCATCCCTGGGAGAGAGAAGGAAGCACCTGCACGGGGCACTTGTCCAAAATGTTGGGCCCCGGGGGAACCCTGTGGTGGTGCAGGGGCGTGGAGACCAAGAGCAGCACAAGGCCTTGGGGGGCAGAGGAGGTGGGTGAGCAGAGGAGGAGGAAGGAGATGCTGAAATGTCCCCACCTGGCCTGCCCTCCCCCAGCCCAGCCCCGAGGAGGACGGGCGAGGTTTCTCTCTGCAGAATCGCACCCCCTCGGGAAGGCTCAGGTGGACAGAAGCTTGTGTCCTGTAGTGCAGGAGCTCTCAGGCCTGGCTGCCCATTAGATCAGAATGTCTGACGTTCTGTCTGGGCGTCTGCAGATTCCAGAAGTTCACTCCTCAGCTGAGAGCAGAGATTCGCCTGGGCCAGTGCAGGGCACAGACGGTGTTGGCTCACGACTTCCACTCACCGCTTGATGCCCAGGCTGTCACCTAATACGGGGCACCACCCAAACCTGCCGGCTGCCTCCTTCTAGAAACACCAGCATCGCCTGGGAGCCAGCCCCCTCTGTGGATGCTTTTCCGTTACCACGGTGACTGTCCCTGCTCTGGCATCATGAATACGGCATGCTGCGCTTAGGATGCCCTCTCAGAGGACAGGTGTATGAATGCTAAATGGTTTCAGTGAAGAGGACCTTATGCGAAAACATGGGAGGCAAAGTGTTGCCCAAGCGAACGCGTTTGCCATGTTACCTGAAGGGGGGGGGAGAGTTGTTTCCTCTAAGAAACCTATGAGGTAGTTCAGCATCCCTTCCACCTGCTTCCACGTCATCTTAGCAGACACGTAACTAATACTCTCATTGCTCTAAAAGAGCCAATTTCATTTCCTCTTCTCTCATTCTCTAGGCAAGATGTGGGTCCGCTCACAGAGCTCGGCCTGCTGAGCAAAGTACCAGGTGAGTAGTTAATGTCACAGGGCAAGTGAAACCTGGGGATGGCGACCGCTGGCGGGAGGAGGGCCAGCCGGCACACACAGAAGGGGCAATATCCCACGTGGGGCTCTCAGGGGAAGGTGGGACACAGCATCCAGATGGGATGCTGGCAGAGATGCTCTGGGTGGGGGAGAAAGGGCACATCTCACCTTTGGAGGAAGTGGACCAGGTAGAAGCCCTTGCTCCTGGGAGGGTGGAGGGCAAGGCCCAAGCAGGAAGAGACCGGTGCCGAGGGACGCCTGGGACCCGCCTCGTGTGTTCTCCCCAGTAACGTCCAGGGAGCTTCAGTCTCCGCTCTCCTCGCCCTCCAAACCGATTCTGACTGCAGGGCTGAGAAACACGTGCCAGGGTGTGTGAGCAGTTGCCCCTGAAATGGTGACCACTGGAGGGTTTGCTGAGAACATCCAGACTATGAGAGCGACGGCCAGGAAGCAGAGCTGCAGCAGTGGACACTATCAGTGAACGTGGTGACACTGCCCATGGTGATAGAGTTCATGGTGACACTGCTCATGGTGACAGTGGCCATGGTGACAGTGCCCACAGTGACAGTGCCCATGGTGACAGTGCTCACGGTGACAGTGCCCATGGTGACAGTGCCCATGGTGACAGTGCTCACGGTGATAGAGCTCACGGTGACAGTGCCCATGGTGACAGTGCTCACGGTGAGAGTGCTCACGGTGACAATGCTCACGGTGACAGTGCCCATGGTGATAGTGCTCATGGTGACAGTGCCCATGGTGACAGTGATCACGGTGATAGTGCTCATGGTGACAGTGCTCAGGGTGACAGTGTCCATGGTGACAGTGCTCATGAGGGCAGTGTCCATGGTGGCAGTGCCCATGGTGACAGTGCTCATGGTGACAGTGCTCATGATTGCAGTGTCCATGGTGGCAGTTCCCATGGTGAAAGTTCTCATGGTGGCAGTGCCCATGATGACATTGCTCAAAGTGACAGTGCCCATGGTGACAGTGCTCATGGTGAAAGTGCTAATGATGACAGTGCTCATGGTGACAGTGCCCAAGGTGATAGTGCTCACGGTGACAGTGCTCATGGTGACAGTGCTCATGGTGATAGTACTCATGGTGGCAGTGCCCATGGTGACAGAGCCCAAGGTGACAGTGCCCATGGTGACAGTGCTCATGGTGACAGTGTCCATGGTGACAGTGCTCATGAGGGCAGTGTCTATGGTGGCAGTGCCCATGGTGACAGTGCTCATAGTGACATTGCTCATGGTTGCAGTGTCCATGGTGGTAGTTCCCATGGTGAAAGTTCTCATGGTGGCAGTGCCCATGATGACATTGCTCATGGTGACAGTGCCCATGGTGACAGAGCCCATGGTGACAGTGCCCATGGTGACAGTGTCCATGGTGACAGTGCCCATGGTGACAGTGCTCATGGTGACAGTGTCCAAGGTGACAGTGCTCATGAGGGCAGTGTCTATGGTGGCAGTGCCCATGGTGACAGTGCTCATAGTGACATTGCTGATGGTTGCAGTGTACATGGTGGTAGTTCCCATGGTGAAAGTTCTCATGGTGGCAGTGCCCATGATGACATTGCTCATGGTGACAGTGCCCATGGTGATAGTGCTCACGGTGACAGTGCTCAAGGTGATAGTGCTCATGGTGACAGTGCTCATGGTGATAGTACTCATGGTGGCAGTGCCCATGGTGACAGAGCCCAAGGTGACAGTGTCCATGGTGACAGTGCCCATGGTGACAGTGCTCATGGTGACAGTGTCCAAGGTGACAGTGCTCATGAGGGCAGTGTCTATGGTGGCAGTGCCCATGGTGACAGTGCTCGTGGTGACAGTGCTCATGGTTGCAGTGACCATGGTGGCAGTTCCCATGGTGAAAGTTCTCATGGTGGCAGTGCCCATGGTGACAGTGCTCACGGTGATAGTGCTGACGGTGACAGTGCTAAGGGTGACAGTGCCCATGGTGATTGCATCCATGGTGACAGTGCTCACGATGACAGTGCTCATGATGACAGTGCCCATGATGACATTGCTCATGGTGACAGTTCGCATGGTTACAGTGCCCATGATGATAGTGCCCATGGTGACAGTGCCCATGGTGACAGTGCTCATGGTGATATTGCTCACAGTGAAACTGACCATGGTGATAGTGCTCACAGTGACAGTGCTTATGGTGACAGTGCCCTTGGTGATAGTGCTCATGCTGATAGTGCTCATGGTGATAGTGCCCATGGTAACAGTGCTCATGGTGACAGTGCTCATGGTTGCAGTGACCATGGTGGCGGTTCCCATGGTGAAAGTTCTCATGGTGGCAGTGCCCATGATGACATTGCTCACGGTGACAGTGCCCATGGTGAGAGTGCTCACGGTGACAGTGCTCAAGGTGATAGTGCTCATGGTGACAGTGCTCATGGTGATAGTACTCATGGTGGCAGTGCCCATGGTGACAGTGTCCATAGTGACAATGCCCATGGTGACAGTGTCCATGGTGACAGTGCTCATGAGAGCAGTGTCTATGGTGGCAGTGCCCATGGTGACAGTGCTCGTGGTGACAGTGCTCATGGTTCCAGTGACCATGGTGGCAGTTCCCATGGTGAAAGTTCTCATGGTAGCAGTGCCGTGGTGACAGTGCTCACGATGACAGTGCTCATGGTGACAGTGCCCATGATGACATTCCTCATGGTGACAGTTCACATGGTAACAGTGCCCATGTTGAAAGTGCCCATAGTGACAGTACCCATGGTGACAGTGCTCATGGTGATAGTGCTCATGGTGACAGTGCACACGGTGACAATGCCCACGGTGACAGTGCTCACGGTGATAGTGCTCATGGTGACAGTTCGAATGGTGACTGTGTCCATAGTGACAGTGTCCATGTTGACAGTGGCCATGGTGACAGTGCCCATGGCGACAGTACCCATGGTGGCAATGTCCATGGTGACTGTGCCCATGGTGACATTCCCCATGGTGACAGTGCTCATGGTGTCAGTACCCATGGGGGCAGTGTCCATTGTGACAGTTCCCATGCTGACAGTCCGCATGGCATCAGTTCCCATGGTGACAGTGCTCATGTTGACAATGCTCACGGTGACAGTGCTCAGGGTGACAACGCTCATAGTGGCAGTGCCCATGGTTTCAGTTACCATGGTGAAAGTTCTCATGATGGCAGTTCCCATGATGACAGTGCTCACGGTGAGAGTACTCATTGTGACTGTTCTCACGGTGACAGTGCTCGAGGTGATAATTCTCATTGTGAGAGTGCTCATGATAAAAGTGCTCATGGTGACAGTGCTCACGGTAACAGTGCTCATTGTGACAGTCCTGGAGATGATAGTAGTCATGGTGACACTTCCCATGATGACAATGCTCATGGTGACAATGATAATGGTGACAGTGCTCACAGTGACAGTGCTCATTGTGGCAGTGTCCATGGTGACAGTGCTCATGGAGACAGTTCCCATACTGACGGTGCTCATGGTGACAGTGCCCATGGTGACAGTGCCCATGATGACAGTTCCCATGTTGACAGTGTACATGGGGACAATGCTGATGGAAACAGTGTCCATGGTGATACTGCACCTGGTGAGAGTGTCCATGGTTACGGTGCCCATGGTGACACTTCCCAAGGTGACAGTGTCCATGGTGACAGTGCTCATGGTGACAGTGGACATGGTGAAAGTTCCCATGGTGACAGTGCTCAAGGTGACAATGCTCATGGTGACAGTTCCCATGGAGACAGTGCCCATAGTGACAGTGCTCATGATGAGAGTACCCACGGTGACAGTGCTCATGGTGACAGTGCTCAGGGTGATAGTGCTCACGATGATAGTGTTCACGGTGACAGTTCCCTTGGTGATAGTGCTCATGGTGATAGTGCTCATGGCGACACTCTCCATGGTGATAATTCTCATGGTGACTCTGCCCATGGTAATAGTGCTCATGGTGATAGTGCTCACGTTGAAAATGCCCTTGGGGATAGTGCTCATGGTGACACTTCCCATGGTGACAGTTCGCATGGTGACAGTGCCCATGTTGAAAGTGCCCATGGTGACAGTGCTCATGGTGATAATGCCCACGGTGACTGTGCTCATGCTGGCGGTGTATAGAGTTGGTTTTCCCATGTTCAAATTCCTCATGGTGGCACTGCCCAAGATGATAGTGTTCATGGTGACAGTGTCCATGGAAACAGTGCAAATGGTGACAGTGCCCATGGTGACATTTCCCATGGTGACAGTGTTCATGGTAAGAGTTTCCATGGTGACAGTGGTCATGTTCACAGTGCCCATGGTGACAGTGTCCATGGTCAACAGTGCCCATGTTGAGAGTACCCATGGTGACAGTGCCCATGGTGACAGTGCTCATGGTGACAATGCCCATGGTGAGAGTGCTCACAGTGACAGTGCTCACGGTGATAGTGCTCAACGTGATAGTGCCCATGGTAATAGTGCTGATGGTGACAGTGCCCATGTTGATATTGCTTACGGTGACACTGCCCATGGTGATAGTGCTCACGGTGATAGTGCTCATCGTGACAGTTCCCATGGTGACAGTGCCCATGGTGACAGTGCCCATAGTGATAGTGCCCATGGTGACATTTCCCATGGTGACAGTGCTCATGGTGAGAGTTCCCATGGTGACAGTGCCCATGATGACAATGCTCATGTTGACAGTGCCCATGGTGACAGTGCTCATGGTGACAGTGCTCACAGTGACAGTGCCCTTGCTGAAAGTACCATGGTAATAGTGCTCAATGTGACAGTGCCCATGGTGATATTTCTCAGGGTGACACTGCCCATGGTGATAGTGCTCACGGTGATTGTGCTCATGGTGACAGTTCGCATGGTGACACTGCCGCTGTTGAAAGTCCCCACGGTGTTAGTGCTCATGTTGACACTGCCCATGGTGACTGTGCTCATGTTGGAGGTGTACATGGTTGGCGTTCCCATGGTGAAATTGTTATGGTGGAACTGCCCATGATGATAGTGCTCAAGGTGACAGTGTCCATGGTGACAGTGCCCATGGTGAGAGTGTCCATGGTGACAGTGCCTATGGTGAGAGTGCCCATGGTGACAGTGCCCACGGTGACGGTGCTCACGGTGATAGTGCTCACGGTGATAGTGCTGACGGTGACAGTGCCTTTGGTGATACTGCTCATGCTGATAGTGCTCATGGTGATAGTGCTCTTGGTGACAGATCGCATGGTGACAGTGCCCATGTTGAAAGTGCCCATGGTGACAGTGACCATGGTGACATTTCCCATGTTGACAGTTTTCATGGTGAGAGTGTCCATGATGACAGTGCCCATGGTGAGAGTGCCCATGGTGATAGTGCTCATGGTGACCATGTCCATGGTGAGAGTGCTCAGGGTGACAGCTCCCAGGTGAGAGTGCTCATCTTGGCAGTGCCCATGGTAACAGCACTAATGGTGGCAGTGGCCATGGTGATAGAGCTCATGGTGACAGTGCCCATGGTGACAGTGCTCACGGTGATAGTGCCCACAGTGGCAGTGCTCTAGGTGACAGTGCCCATGTTGAACAGTGCTCATGGTGACAGTGCTTACGGTGACAGTGCCCACAGTGACAGTGCTCATGTTGACCGTGCTCATGGTGGCCATGTCCATGGTGGGAATTCCCATGGTGAAAGTTCTCATGGTGGCAGTGCCCATGATGACAGTGCCCATGGTGATATTTCCCTTGGTGACAGTGCTTATGGTGACAGTGGCCATGGTGACACTGGCCATGGTGACAGTGCTCATGGTGAGAGTTCGCATGGTGACAGTGCTCATGTTGACAGTGCCCATGGTGACAATGTCCATGGTGACAGTGCCTATGGTGACAGTGCCCATGGTGACAGTGCTCATGTGGACAGTGCCCACAGTGACAGTGCTCATGGTGAGAGTTCCCATGGTGACAGTGCTCATCTTGATAGTGCCCATGGTGACAATTCCCATGGTGACAGTTCCCATAGTGATAGTGCTCCCCGTGATAGTGCCCATGGTGACAGTTCCCATGGATACATTGCCCGTGGTGACAGTGCTCATTGCGACAGTGCCCACGGTGATAGAGCTCATGGTGGCATTTCGCATGGTGACAGTGCACATGATGACAGTGCTCATGGTTACAATGCCCACGGAGACAGTGCTCATGGTGACAGTGCCCTTGGTGATAGTACCCATGGTAATAATGCTGACAGGGACAGTGCCCATGGTGATAGTGCTCATGGTGATAGTGCTCATGGTAATAGTGCTGATGGTGACACTGCCCATGGTGACAGTGCCCATGGTTACACGGCCCATAGTGATATTTCCCATGGTGACAGTGCTCATGGTGAGAGTTCCCATGGTGACAGTGCCCATGATGACAGTTCCCATGGTGACAGTGCTCACGGTGAGAGTGCTCACTGTGGCAGTGCCAATGGTTACAGTGCTCATGGTGGCAGTGTCCATGGTGGCAGTTCCCAAGATGACAGGGCTCATGGTGACATTTCCCATGGTAACAGAGCTCATGATGACAGTGTCCACGGTGACAGTCCGCATGGTGACAGTGCTCATGGTGATGGTGCTCACAGTGATAGTGCTAATGGTGAAAGTGCCCTTTGTGATAGTGCTCATGGTGATAGTGCTCATAGTGATAGTGCTCATGGTGACAGTTCGCATGGTGACAGTGCCCATGTTGAAAGTGCCCATGGTGAGAGTGTTCATGGTGACACTGCCCATGGTGACTGTGCTCATGCTGGCGGTGTACATGGTTGGCGTTCCCATGGTGAAATTCCTCATGGTGGCACTGCCCATGATGATAGTGCTCATGGTGACAGTGCCCATGGTGATATTTCCCATGTTGACAGTGCCCATGGTGATATTTCTCAGGGTGACACTGCCCATGGTGATAGTGCTCACGGTGATTGTGCTCATGGTGACAGTTCGCATGGTGACACTGCCCCTGTTGAAAGTGCCCATGGTGTCAGTGCTCATGTTGACACTGCCCATGGTGACTGTGCTGATGTTGGAGGTGAACATTGTTGGCGTTCCCATGGTGAAATTGTTATGGTGGCACTGCCCATGATGACAGTGCTCAAGGTGACAGTGTCCATGGTGACAGTGCCGATGGTGATATTTCCCATGTTGACAGTGCCCATGGTGACATTTGCCATGGTGACAGTGCTCATGGTGAGAGTTCCCATGGTGACAGTGCTCATGTTGACAGTGCCCATGGTGACAGTGTCCATGGTGACAGTGCCTATGGTGAGAGTGCCCATGGTGACAGTGCCCATGGTGACCGTTTCCATGGTGACAGTGCTCATCTTGACAGTGCCCATGGTGACCGATCCCATGGCAGCAGTTCCCATGGTGATAGTGCGCACCGTGATAGTGCCCATGGTGACATTTCACATGGTGACAGTGCTCATGTTGACAGTGCACACGGTGACAGTGCCCACGGTGAAATTGCTCACAGTGACAGTGTTCATGGTGATATTGCTCACGGTGACACTGCCCATGGTGAGAGTGCTCACGGTGATTGTGCTCATGGTGACAGTTTGCATGGTGACACTGCCCCTGTTGAAAGTGCCCATGGTGACTGTGCTCATGTTGACACTGCCCACGGTGACTGTGCTCATGCTTGGGTTGTACAGGGTTGGAGTTCCCATGGCGAGATTGTTATGGTGGCACTGCCCATGATGATAGTGCTCATGGTGACAGTGTCCATGGTGACAGTGCACATGGTGACAATGCCCATGGTGATATTTCCCATGTTGACAGTGCCCATGGTGACATTGGCCATGGTGACAGTGCTCATGGTGAGAGTTCCCATGGTGACAGTGCTCATGTTGACAGTGCCCATGGTGACAGTGTCCATGGTGACAGTGCCTATGGTGAGAGTGCCCATGGTGACAGTGCCCATGGTGAGAGTGTCCATGGTGACAGTGCTCATGTTGACAGTGCCCACGGTGACAGTGCTCATGGTGAGAGTTCCCATGGTGACAGTGCTCATCTTCACAGTGCCCATGGTGACAGTTCCCATGGATACATTGCCCATGGTGACAGTGCTCACTGTGACAGTGCCCACGGTGATAGAGCTCATGGTGGCATTTCGCACGGTGACAGTGCCCATGATGACATTGCTCATGGTTACAATGCCCACGGAGAAAGTGCTCATGGTGATATTGCTCATGGTGAATGTGCCCATTGTAATAGTGCTCACGGTGACAGTGCCCATGTTGATATTGCTCAAGGTGACACTGCCCATGGTGATAGTGCTCACGGTGATAGTGCTCATGGTGACACTTCCCTTGGTGATAGTGCTCATGGTGATAGTGCTCATGGTGAAATTTCCCATGGTGACATTGCTCATGTTGACAGTGCCCATGGTGACTGTGCTCATGCTGGCGGTGTACATGGTTGGAGGTCCCATGGTGAAATTCCTCATGGTGTCACTGCCCATGATGATAGTGCTCATCGTGACAGTGTCCATCGTGAGAGTGCCCACGGTGATAGTGCTCACGGTGATAGTGCCTTTGGTGATAGTGCTCATGCTGATAGTGCTCATGGTGATAGTGCTCATCGTGACAGATCGCATGGTGACAGCGCCCATGTTGAAAGTGCCCATGGTTACATTTCCCATGGTGACATTGCCCATAGTGACAGTGCTAATGTTCACATTGCCCATGGTTACCGTTCCCATTGTGACAATTCCCATGGTGACAGTGCTCATGGTGATAGTGCTCATGGTGATAGTGCCCATTGTAATATTCCTCACGGTGATAGTGCTCATGGTGACAGTGCTCACGGTGATAGTGCTCATGGTGTCACGGCCCTTGGTGATAGTGCTCATGGTGAAATTTCACATGGTGACATTGGTCATGTTGACAGTGACCATGGTGACTGTGCTCATGCTGGCGGTGTAGATGGTTGGAGTTCCCATGGTGAAATTCCTCATGTTGGCACTGCCCATGATGATAGTGCTCATGGTGACAGTGCTCATGGTCACAGTGCTCATGGTGACAGTGCCCATGGTGACAGTGCTCACGGTGATAGTGCCCACAGTGGCAGTGCTCTAGGTGACAGTGCCCATGTTGAACAGTGCTCATGGTGACAGTGCTTATGGTGACAGTGCCCACAGTGACAGTGCTCATGGTGACCGTGCTCATGGTGGCCATGTCCATGGTGGGAATTCCCATGGTGAAAGTTCTCATGGTGGCAGTGCCCATGATGACAGTGCCCATGGTGATATTTCCCTTGGTGACAGTGCTTATGGTGACAGTGGCCATGGTGACACTGGCCATGGTGACAGTGCTCATGGTGAGAGTTCGCATGGTGACAGTGCTCATGTTGACAGTGCCCATGGTGACAATGTCCATGGTGACAGTGCCTATGGTGAGAGTGCCCATGGTGACAGTGCCCATGGTGACAGTTTCCATGGTGACAGTGCTCATGTGGACAGTGCCCACGGTGACAGTGCTCATGGTGAGAGTTCCCATGGTGACAGTGCTCGTCTTGATAGTGCCCATGGTGACAATTCCCATGGTGACAGTTCCCATGGTGATAGTGCTCCCCGTGATAGTGCCCATGGTGACAGTTCCCATGGATACATTGCCCGTGGTGACAGTGCTCATTGCGACAGTGCCCACGGTGATAGAGCTCATGGTGGCATTTCGCATGGTGACAGTGCACATGATGACAGTGCTCATGGTTACAATGCCCACGGAGACAGTGCTCATGGTGACAGTGCCCTTGGTGATAGTACCCATGGTAATAATGCTGACAGGGACAGTGCCCATGGTGATAGTGCTCATGGTGATAGTGCTCATGGTAATAGTGCTCATGATGACACTGCCCATGGTGACAGTGCCCATGGTTACACGGCCCATAATGATATTTCCCATGGTGACAGTGCTCATGGTGAGAGTTCCCATGGTGACAGTGCCCATGATGACAGTTCCCATGGTGACAGTGCTCACGGTGAGAGTGCTCACGGTGGCAGTGCCAATGGTTACAGTGCTCATGGTGGCAGTGTCCATGGTGGCAGTTCCCAAGATGACAGGGCTCATGGTGACATTTCCCATGGTAACAGAGCTCATGATGACAGTGTCCACGGTGACAGTCCGCATGGTGACAGTGCTCATGGTGATGGTGCTCACAGTGATAGTGCTAATGGTGAAAGTGCCCTTTGTGATAGTGCTCATGGTGATAGTGCTCATAGTGATAGTGCTCATGGTGACAGTTCGCATGGTGACAGTGCCCATGTTGAAAGTGCCCATGGTGAGAGTGTTCATGGTGACACTGCCCATGGTGACTGTGCTCATGCTGGCGGTGTACATGGTTGGCGTTCCCATGGTGAAATTCCTCATGGTGGCACTGCCCATGATGATAGTGCTCATGGTGACAGTGCCCATGGTGATATTTCCCATGTTGACAGTGCCCATGGTGACATTTGCCATGGTGACAGTGCTCATGGTGAGAGTTCCCATGGTGACAGTGCTCATGTTGACAGTGCCCATGGTGACATTTCCCATGGTGACATTGTTCATGATAAGAGTTACCATGGTGACAGTGCTCATCTTAACAGTGACCATGGTGACAGTGTCTATGGTGAACAGTGCCCATGGTGAGAGTGCCCATGGTGACAGTGCTCATGACAAGAGTTCCTATGTTGACAGTGCCCATGGTGACAGTGCCCATGGTGCCAGTGCCCATTATGATAGTGCTCACGGTGACAGTGCCCTTGGTGATAGTGGTCATGGAGATAGTGCTCATGGTGACAGTGCCCTCGGTGACTGTGATCACAGTGATAGTGCTCATGGTGATAGTGCCCATGGTAATAGTGCTCACGGTCACAGTGCCCATGGTGATATTGCTCACGGTGACCCTGTCCATGGTGATAGTACTCACGGTGATGCTGCTCATGGTGACAGTTCCCATGGTGACAGTGCCCATGGTGACAGTGCTCATGGTGACAGTGCTCATGGTGATATAGCTCACGGTGATAGTGCTCATGGTGACAGTGCTCATTGGGACAGTTCCCATGGTGACAGTGCCTATGGTGACAATGCTAATGCAGACAGAATCCATGGTGCCATTTCTCATGGTTACTGTGCCCATGGTAATAGTTCTCACGGTGACAGTGCCCATGGTGATATTGCTCACCATGACAGTGCCCAAGGTGACAGTGCTGAAGGTGAGAGTGCACATGGTGACAGTTCTCATGGTGACAGTGCCCACGGTGACTATGCTCATGGTAACATTGCTCACGGTGATAGTGCTCACGGTGACAGTGCCCTTCCTGATAGTGCTCATGGTGATAGTGCTCATGGTGACACTGCCCATGGTGACTGAGCTCCTGCTGGCGGTGTACATGGTTGGAGCTCCCATGGTGAAATTCCGCATGATAGCACTGCCCATGATGATACTGCTCATGTTGACAGTGCCCATGGTGACAGTGTCCATGGTGACAGTGCCCATGGTGACAGTGCCCACAGTGACAGTGCTCACGGTGATAGTGCTCACGGTGATAGTGCTGACGGTGACAGTGCCTTTGATGATACTGCTCATGCTGATAGTGCTCATGGTGATAGTGCTCATGGTGACAGATCGCATGGTGACAGTGCCCATGTTGAAAGTGCCCATGGTGACAGTGACCATGGTGACATTTCCCATGTTGACAGTTTTCATGGTGAGAGTGTCCATGATGACAGTGCCCATGGTGAGAGTGCCCATGGTGATAGTGCTCATGGTGACCATGTCCATGGTGAGAGTGCTCAGGGTGACAGCTCCCATGGTGAGAGTGCTCATCGTGGCAGTGCCAATGGTAACAGCACTAAAGGTGGCAGTGCCCATGGTGATAGAGCTCATGGTGACAGTGCCCATGGTGACAGTGCTCACGGTGATAGTGCCCACAGTGGCAGTGCTCAAGGTGACAGTGCCCATGTTGAACAGTGCTCATGGTGACAGTGCTTATGGTGACAGTGCCCACAGTGACAGTGCTCATGGTGACCGTGCTCATGGTGGCCATGTCCATGGTGGGAATTCCCATGGTGAAAGTTCTCATGGTGGCAGTGCCCATGATGACAGTGCCCATGGTGATATTTCCCTTGGTGACAGTGCTTATGGTGACAGTGGCCATGGTGACACTGGCCATGATGACAGTGCTCATGTTGAGAGTTCCCATGGTGACATTGCTCATGTTGACCATGCCCGTCGTGACTGTTCCCATGGTGACAGTTCCCATGGAGACAGTGCCCATAGTGACATTGCTCATGGTGAGAGTACCCACGGTGACAGTGCTCATGGTGACAGTGCTCAGGGTGATAGTGCTCACGATGATAGTGCTCACGGTGACAGTTCCCTTGGTGATAGTGCTCATGGTGATAGTGCTCATGGCGACACTCCCCATGGTGATATTGCTCACGGTGACTCTGCCCATGGTAATAGTGCTCATGGTGATAGTGCTCACGTTGAAAATGCCCTTGGGGATAGTGCTCATGGTGACACTTCCCATGGTGACAGTTCACATGGTGACAGTGCCCATGTTGAAAGTGCCCATGGTGACAGTGCTCATGGTGAAAATGCCCTCGGTGACTGTGCTCATGCTGGCGGTGTATAGAGTTGGTTTTCCCATGTTCAAATTCCTCATGGTGGCACTGCCCAAGATGATAGTGTTCATGGTTGACAGTGTCCATGGTGACAGTGCAAATGGTGACAGTGCCCATGGTGACATTTCCCATGGTGACAGTGTTCATGGTAAGAGTTTCCATGGTGACAGTGCTCATGTTCACAGTGCCCATGGTGACAGTGTCTATGGTCAACAGTGCCCATGTTGAGAGTACCCATGGTGACAGTGCCCATGGTGACAGTGCTCATGGTGACAATGCCCATGGTGAGAGTGCTCACAGTGACAGTGCTCACGGTGATAGTGCTCAACGTGATAGTGCCCATGGTAATAGTGCTGATGGTGACACTGCCCATGTTGATATTGCTTACGGTGACAATGCCCATGGTGATAGTGCTCACGGTGATAGTGCTCATCGTGACAGTTCCCATGGTGACAGTGCCCATGGTGACAGTGCTCATAGTGACACTGCCCATGGTGACAATGCCCATAGTGATAGTGCCCATGGTGACATTTCCCATGGTGACAGTGCTCATGGTGAGAGTTCCCATGGTGACAGTGCCCATGATGACAATGCTCATGTTGACAGTGCCCACGGTGACAGTGCTCATGGTGACAGTGCTCACGGTGACAGTGCCCTTGCTGAAAGTACCATGGTAATAGTGCTCAATGTGACAGTGCCCATGGTGATATTTCTCAGGGTGACACTGCCCATGGTGATAGTGCTCATGGTGATAGTGCTCATGGTGACAGTGCACACGGTGACAATGCCCACGGTGACAGTGCTCACAGTGATAGTGCTCATGGTGATAGTGCCTATTGTAAGAGTGCTCACGGTGACATTGCCCATGGTGACAGTGCTCATGTTTACAGTGCCCATGGTGAAAGTGTCCCTGGTGATCGTTCTCATGGTGACAGTTCCCATGGTGAGAGTGCTGATGGTGACAGTGCTCACTGTGGCAGTGTCCATGGTGACAGTGCCCATGGTGAGAGTGCCCATGATGACAGTGCCCATGGTGAGAGTGCCCATGATGACAGTCCCCATGGTGAGAGTGTCCATGGTGACAGTGACCATGGTGACAGTGCCCATGGTGACATTGCCCATGGTGTCAGTGCTCACGGTGATAGTGCTCATGGTGACAGTGCTCACTGTGGCAGTGTCCATGGTGACATTGCCCATGGTGATAGTGCCCACGGTGGCAGTGCCAATGGTTACAGTGCTTATGGTGGCAGTGTCCTTGCTGGCAGTTCCTAAGATGACAGTGCTCATGGTAACAGTTCCCATGGTAATAGAGCTCATGATGACAGTGTCCTTTGTGATAGTGCCCATGGTGAGAGTGCCCATGGTGACACAGCCCCTGGTGACTGTGCTCATGCTGGCGGTGTACATGGTTGGCGTTCCCATGGTGAAATTCCTCATGGAGGCACTGCCCATGATGATAGTGCTCATGGTGAAATTGTCCATGGTGACAGTGCCCATGCTGACAGTGCCCATGGTGACATTTCCCATGGTGACAGTGTTCATGATAAGAGTTACCATGGTGACAGTGCTCATCTTAACAGTGCCCATGGTGACAGTGTCCATGGTGAACAGTGCCCATGGTGAGAGTGCCCATGGTGACAGTGCCCATGGTGACAGTGCTCATGATGAGAGTTCCCATGTTGACAGTGCCCATGGTGAGAGTGCCCATGGTGACAGTGTCCACGGTGATAGTGCTCATGGTGACACTGCCCATGGTGATATTGCTCACGGTGACACTGCCCACGGTGATAGTGCTCATGGTGACATTTTCCATGGTGAGAGTGCTCATGTTGACATTGTCCATGGTGACATTGTCCATGGTGACAGTGCTCATGGTGACTGTGCTCTTGCTAAGAGTTCCCATGATGACAGTACCCATGGTGAAAATACCCATGGCGACAGTGTCCATGGTGACAGTTCCCATGGTGAACAGTGCTCATGGTGACAGTGCCCATGGTGATGGTGTCCATGGTGACAGTGCCAATGTTGACAGTGCCCATTGTGATATTTGCCATGGTAAGAGTGCTCATAGTGACAGTGTCCATTGTGATAGTGCCCATGGTGACAGTGCCCATGGTGACAGTGCTTATGTTGACAGTGCCCATGGTGACAGTGCCCATGGTGACAATGCCCATAATGACATTTCCAATGGTGACAGTGCTCATAGTGAGAGTTCCCATGGCGACAGTGCCGATGGTGCCACTGCTCATGTTGACAGTGCCCATGGGGACAATGCTGATGGATACAGTGTCCATGGTGATAGTGCTCCTGGGGACAGTGTAGATGGTTACAGTGCGCATGGTGACATTTTCCACAGTGGCAGTGCCCATGGTGAGAGTGCCCATGGAGACAGTGTCCATAGTGACAGTGCCCATGGTGACAGTGCTCATGGTGACAGTGCACATGGTGACAGTGTCCACGGTGACAGTGCTCACGGTGATAGTGCTCCTGGTGATAGTGCCCATGGTAATAGTGCTCACGGTGACAGTGCCCATGGTGATATTGCTCACGGTGACACTGCCTATGGTGATAGTGCACACGGTCATAGTGCTGATGGTGACAGAGCCCATGGTGACTATGCTCATGGAGACAGTGCTCACGGTGATAGTGCTCATGGTGACAGTGCTCATGATGATAGTGCTCATGGTGACAGTTCGCATGGTGATAGGCCCCATGTTGAAAGTGCCCATGGTGACAATGCTCATGGTGACACGGCCCATGTTGACTGTGCTCATGCTGGCGGTGTACATGGTTGGAGTTCCGATGGTGAAATTGCTCATGGTAGCACTGCCCATGATGATAGTGCTCATGGTGACAGTGTCCATGGTGACAGTGCAAATGGTGACAGTGCCCATGGTGACATTTCCCATGGTGACAGTGTTCATGGTAAGAGTTTCCATGGTGACAGTGCTCATGGTGACAGTGCTCATGGTGACAATGCCCATGGTGAGAGTGCTCACAGTGACAGTGCTCACGGTGATAGTGCTCAACGTGATAGTGCCCATGGTAATAGTGCTGATGGTGACACTGCCCATGTTGATATTGCTTACGGTGACACTGCCCATGGTGATAGTGCTCACGGTGATAGTGCTCATCGTGACAGTTCTCATGGTGACAGTGCCCATGGTGACAGTGCTCATAGTGACACTGCCCATGGTGACAATGCCCATAGTGATAGTGCCCATGGTGACATTTCCCATGGTGACAGTGCTCATGGTGAGAGTTCCCATGGTGACAGTGCCCATGATGACAATGCTCATGTTGACAGTGCCCTCGGTGACAGTGCTCATGGTGACAGTGCTCACGGTGACAGTGCCCTTGCTGAAAGTACCATGGTAATAGTGCTCAATGTGACAGTGCCCATGGTGATATTTCTCAGGGTGACACTGCCCATGGTGATAGTGCTCACGGTGATTGTGCTCATGGTGACAGTTCGCATGGTGACACTGCCCCTGTTGAAAGTGCCCATGGTGTCAGTGCTCATGTTGACACTGCCCATGGTGACTGTGCTGATGTTGGAGGTGAACATTGTTGGCGTTCCCATGGTGAAATTGTTATGGTGGCACTGCCCATGATGACAGTGCTCAAGGTGACAGTGTCCATGGTGACAGTGCCGATGGTGATATTTCCCATGTTGACAGTGCCCATGGTGACATTTGCCATGGTGACAGTGCTCATGGTGAGAGTTCCCATGGTGACAGTGCTCATGTTGACAGTGCCCATGGTGACAGTGTCCATGGTGACAGTGCCTATGGTGAGAGTGCCCATGGTGACAGTGCCCATGGTGACCGTTTCCATGGTGACAGTGCTCATCTTGACAGTGCCCATGGTGACCGATCCCATGGCGGCAGTTCCCATGGTGATAGTGCGCACCGTGATAGTGCCCATGGTGACATTTCCCATGGTGACAGTGCTCATGTTGACAGTGCACACGGTGACAGTGCCCACGGTGAAATTGCTCACAGTGACAGTGTTCATGGTGATATTGCTCACGGTGACACTGCCCATGGTGAGAGTGCTCACGGTGATTGTGCTCATGGTGACAGTTTGCATGGTGACACTGCCCCTGTTGAAAGTGCCCATGGTGACTGTGCTCATGTTGACACTGCCCACGGTGACTGTGCTCATGCTTGGGTTGTACAGGGTTGGAGTTCCCATGGCGAGATTGTTATGGTGGCACTGCCCATGATGATAGTGCTCATGGTGACAGTGTCCATGGTGATAGTGCACATGGTGACAATGCCCATGGTGATATTTCCCATGTTGACAGTGCCCATGGTGACATTGGCCATGGTGACAGTGCTCATGGTGAGAGTTCCCATGGTGACAGTGCTCATGTTGACAGTGCCCATGGTGACAGTGTCCATGGTGACAGTGCCTATGGTGAGAGTGCCCATGGTGACAGTGCCCATGGTGAGAGTGTCCATGGTGACAGTGCTCATGTTGACAGTGCCCACGGTGACAGTGCTCATGGTGAGAGTTCCCATGGTGACAGTGCTCATCTTCACAGTGCCCATGGTGACAGTTCCCATGGATACATTGCCCATGGTGACAGTGCTCACTGTGACAGTGCCCACGGTGATAGAGCTCATGGTGGCATTTCGCATGGTGATAGTGCCCATGATGACATTGCTCATGGTTACAATGCCCACGGAGAAAGTGCTCATGGTGATATTGCTCATGGTGAATGTGCCCATTGTAATAGTGCTCACGGTGACAGTGCCCATGTTGATATTGCTCAAGGTGACACTGCCCATGGTGATAGTGCTCACGGTGATAGTGCTCATGGTGACACTTCCCTTGGTGATAGTGCTCATGGTGATAGTGCTCATGGTGAAATTTCCCATGGTGACATTGCTCATGTTGACAGTGCCCATGGTGACTGTGCTCATGCTGGCGGTGTACATGGTTGGAGATCCCATGGTGAAATTCCTCATGGTGTCACTGCCCATGATGATAGTGCTCATCGTGACAGTGTCCATCGTGAGAGTGCCCACGGTGATAGTGCTCACGGTGATAGTGCCTTTGGTGATAGTGCTCATGCTGATAGTGCTCATGGTGATAGTGCTCATCGTGACAGATCGCATGGTGACAGCGCCCATGTTGAAAGTGCCCATGGTTACATTTCCCATGGTGACATTGCCCATAGTGACAGTGCTAATGTTCACATTGCCCATGGTTACCGTTCCCATTGTGACAATTCCCATGGTGACAGTGCTCATGGTGATAGTGCCCATTGTAATATTCCTCACGGTGATAGTGCTCATGGTGACAGTGCTCACGGTGATAGTGCTCATGGTGTCACGGCCCTTGGTGATAGTGCTCATGGTGATAGTGCTCATGGTGAAATTTCACATGGTGACATTGGTCATGTTGACAGTGACCATGGTGACTGTGCTCATGCTGGCGGTGTAGATGGTTGGAGTTCCCATGGTGAAATTCCTCATGTTGGCACTGCCCATGATGATAGTGCTCATGGTGACAGTGTCCGTGGTGACAGTGCCCATTATGATAGTGCTCACGGTGACAGTGCCCTTGGTGATAGTGCTCATGGAGATAGTGCTCATGGTGACAGTGCCCTCGGTGACAGTGATCACGGTGATAGTGCTCATGGTGATAGTGCCCATGGTAATAGTGCTCACGGTGACAGTGCCCATGGTGATATTGCTCACGGTGACCCTGTCCATGGTGATAGTACTCATGGTGATGCTGCTCATGGTGACATTTCCCATGGTGACATTGCCCAAGGTGACAGTGCTCATGGTGACAGTGCTCATGGTGATATAGCTCACGGTGATAGTGCTCATGGTGACAGTGCTCATTGTGACAGTGCCCATGGTGACAGTGCCTATGGTGACAGTGCCTATGGTGCCAGTGCCAATGGTTACAGTGCTCATGATGACAGCGTCCTTGGTGACAGTGCCCATGGTGACAGTGTCCATGGTGACACAGACCATGGTGACTGTGCTAATGCTGGCGGTGTACATGTTTGGAGTTGCCATTGTGAAATTACTCATGGTGGCACTGCCCATGACGATAGTGCTCATGGTGACAGTGTCAATGATGACAGAGCCCACAGTGACAGTGCTCATGGTGACATTGCCCATGGAGACAGTGTACACGGTGACAGTGCCCACGGTGACAGTGCTCATGGTGATAGTGCTCATGGTGATAGTGCCAATGTTAATAATGCTCATCGTGACATGTCCCATGGTGAAATTGCTCACAGTCACACTGCCAATGGTGTTAGTGCTCACGGTGATAGTGCTCATGGAGACAGTTCCCCTGGGGACAGTGCCCACGGTGACAGTGCTCATGGTGATATTGCCCATGGTGACAGTGTTCATGGTGACTGTGCTCATGCTGGCGGTGTACACGGTTGGAGTTCCCATGGTGAAATTCCTTAGGGTGGCCCTGCCCATGATGATAGTGCTCATGGTGAAAGTGTCCACGGTGACAGTGCCCATTGTGACAGTGCCCATAGTGACATTTCCCATGGTGACATTTCCCATGGTGATAGTGCTCATGGTGAGAGTTGCCATGGTGACAGTGCTCATGTTGACAGTGCCCATGGTGACAGTGTCCATGGTGACAGTGCTCATGTTGACAGTGCCCATGGTGACAGTGCTCATGGTGAGAATTCCCATGGTGACAGTGCTCATCTTGACAGTGCCCATGATGACCGTTCCCATGGTGATAGTTCCCATTGTGATAGTGCTCACTGTGATAGTGCCCATGGTGACAGTTCCCCTGGATACAGTGCCAATGGTGACAGTGCTCATGGTGACAGTGCCCAAGGTGATAGTGCTCATGGTGGCAGTTCGCATGGTGACAGTGACCATGATGACAGTGCTCATGGTGACAGTGTCCGTGGTGACAGTGCCCATGGTGATAGTGCTCATGGTGACAGTGCCCTTGGTGATAGTACCCATGGTAATAATGCTCACGGTGACATTGCCCATGGTGATAGTGCTCATGGTGATAGTGCTCATGGTAATAGTGCTCATGGTGACACTGCCCATGGTGACAATGCCCACGGTGACACTGCCAAAAGTGACATTTCCCATGGTGACAGTGCTCATGGTGAGAATTCCCATGGTGACAGTGCACATGTTGACAGTGTCCATGGTGACAGTGTACATGGTGACAGTGCCCATGGTGACATTTCCCATGGTGACAGTGTTCATGGTAAGAGTTACCATGTTGACAGTGCTCATGTTCACATTGCCCATGGTGACAGTGTCCATGGTCAACATTACCCATGGTAAGAGTGCCCATGGTGACAGTGCCCATGGTGATAGTGCTCATGGTGACAGTGCCCTTGGTTATATTGCTCATGGTGATAGTGTTCATGGTGACAGTGCCCACGGTAAGAGTGATCACGGTGATAGTGCTTACGGTGATAGTGCCCATGGTAATAATGCTCACAGTGACAGTGCCCATGGTGATATTGCTCATGGTGACCCTGTTCATGGTGATAGTGCTCATGGTGATGGTGCCCATGGTGACAGTTCCCATGGTGACAGTGCCCATGGTGACTGTGCTCATGGTGACAGTGCTCACGTTGATATTGCTCACAGTGACAGTGCTCACGGTGACAGTGCCCTTGTGATAGTTCTCATGGTGACATTGCTCGTTGTGACAGTGCCCATGGTGACAATGCTCATGCAGACAGTGTCCATGGTGACATTGCTCATGGTGACTGTGCCCATGGTAATAGTGCTCACGGTGACAGTGCCCATGGTGATATTGCTCACGGTGACACTGCCTATGGTAATAGTGCTCATGGTGATAGTGCTCACGTTGACAGTGCCTTTGGTGATAGGGCTCATGGCGACACTGCCCATGGTGACAGTTCGCATGCTGATACTGCCCATGTTGAAAGTTCCCATGGTGACAGTGCTCATGGTGATAATGCCCATGGTGACTGTGCTCATGCTGGCGGTGTACAGGGTTGGTGTTCCCATGTTGAAATTCCTCATGGTGGCACTGCCCATGATGATAGTGTTCCTGGTGACAGTGTCCATGGTGACAGTGCCAATGGTGAGAGTGCTCATGGTGACACTGCCCATGGTGACATTTCGCACAGTGACAGTGCCCATGTTGAAAGTGCCCATGGTGACAGTGACCATGGTGACATTTCCCATGTTGACAGTGTTCATGTTGAGAGTGTCCATGATGACATTGCCCATGGTGAGAGTGCCCATGGTGAGAGTGCCCATGGTGACAGTGTCCATGGTGATAGTGCTCATGGTGACATTGTCCATGGTGACAGGGCCCATGGTGACTGTGCTCTTGCTATGAGTTCCCATGACGACAGTACCCATGGTGATAGTACCCATGGCGACAGTGTCCATGGTGACAGTTCCCATGGTGAACAGTGCTCATGGTGACAGTGCCCATGGAGATGGTGTCCATGGTGACAGTGCCAATGTTGACAGCGCCCATTGTGACATTTGCCATGGTAAGAGTGCTCATGGTGACAGTGTCCATTGTGATAGTGCCCATGGTGACAGTGCTCATGGTGACAGTGCACATGGTGACATTGCCCACGGTGACAGTGCTCATGGTGACAGTGTTCATGGTGATATTGCTCATGGTGACACTGCCCATGCTAATAGTGCTCACGGTGATAGTGCTCATGGGGACAGTTCCCATGGTGACAGTGCTCCTTGTGACATTGCCCACAGTGACAGTGCTCATGGTGACAGTTCGCATGGTGACAGTGCCCATGGTGAGAGTGCTCATGGTGACACAGCCCATGGTGACTGTGCTAAAGCTGGCGGTGTACATGATTGGAGTTCCCATCGTGAAATTCCTCATGGTGGCACTGCCCATGATGATAGTGCTCATGGTGACAGTGCTCATGGTGAGAGTTCCTATGCTGACAGTGTTCATGTTGACAGTGCCCATGGTGACAGTACCCATGGCGACAGTGAATATGGTGACATTTCCCATGGAGACAGTGCTGATAGTGATAGTTCCCATGGTGACAGTGCTCATCTTGACAGTACCTATGGTGACCGTTCCCATGGTGACAGTTCCCATGGTGATATTTCCCATGGTGACTGTGCCCATGGTGACATTTCCCAATGTGACAGTGCTCATGGTGAGAGTTGCCATGGTGACCGTGCTGATGTTGACAGTGCCCATGATGACAGTGTTCATGGTGACAGTGCCCATGGTGAGAGTGGTCATGTTGACCGTTCCCACGGCGACAGTGCTGATGGTGAGAGTTCCCATGGTGACAGTGCTCATCTTGACAGTGCGCATAGTGACCGTTCCCATGGTGACAGTTCCAATGGTGATAGTGCTCACCGTGATAGTGCCCATGGTGACATTTCCCATGTATACAGTGCCCATGGTGACAGTGCCCACGGTGATAGAGCTCATGGTGGCATTTCGCATGGTGACAGTGCCCATGAAGGCAGTGCTCATGGTTACAATGCCCATGGAGACAGTGCTCATGGTGACAGTGCTCACGGTGACAGTTCCTTTGGTGATAGTACCCATGGTAATAATGCTCACGGTGACAGTGCCCATGGTGATAGTGCTCAAGGTGATAGTGCTCATGGTAATAGTGCTCATGGTGACACTGCCCATGGTGACAGTGCCCATGGTGACATGGCCCATAGTGACATTTCCCATTGTGACATTGCTCATGGTGAGAGTTCCCATGGTGATAGTGCACATGGTGACAGTTCCCATGGTGACAGTGCTCACGGTGACAGTGCCAATGGTTACACTGTTCATGGTGGCTGTGACCACGGTGGCAGTTCCCAAGAGGACAGTGCTCATGATGACATTTCCCATGGTAACAGAGCTCATGATGACAGTGTGCATGGTGACAGTGCCCATGGTGACAGTGGCCATGTTGAAAGGGTCCATGGTGACAGTGCTCATGGTGACATTGCCCACGGTGACAGTGCTCATGGTGACACTGCTCACGTTGATAGTGCTCATGGTGATAGTGCTCACAGTGACAGTGCCCTTGGTGATAGTGCTCATGGTGATAGTGCTCATGGTGACATTGCACATGGTGACTGTGCTCATGCTGGTGGTTGCCATGGTTGGAGTTCCCATGGTGAAATTCCTTATGGTGGCAATGCCCATGATGAGAGTGCTCATGGTGAGAGTGTCCAAGGTGACAGTGCCTATGGTGACATTGCCCATGGTGACATTTCCCCTGGTGACAGTGCTCATGGTGACAGTGCTCACAGTGACAGTGCCCTTGGTGATAGTGCCCATGGTAATAGGGCTCACGGTGACAGTGCCCATGGTGATATTGCTCTCAGTGACACTGCCCATGGTGATAGTGCCAATGGTGACAGTTCCCATGGTGACAGTTCCCATGGTGACAGTGCCCATGGTGGCAGTGCTTATGTTGACATTGCCCACGGTGACAGTGCTCATGGTGACAGTACTCACAGTGACAGTGCCCTTGGTGATAGTGCCCATGGTAATAGGGCTCACGGTGACAGTGCCCATGGTGATATTGTTCGCGGTGAAACTGCCCATGGTTATAGTGCTCACGGTGTTAGTGCTCACATTGACAGTGCCCTTGGTGATAGTGCTCATGGTAATACTGCTCATGGTGATAGTGCTCATGGTAATAGTTCACATGGTGACAGTGCCCATGTTGAAAGTGCCCATGGTGGCAGTGCTCATGGTGACATTTCCCATGGTGACAGTGCTCATGTTGACAGTGCACACGGTGACAGTGCCCACAGTGACAGTGCTTACGGTGACAGTGTTCATGGTGATAGTGCTCATGGTGACATTGCACATGGTGACTGTGCTCATGCTGGTGGTGGACATGGTTGGAGTTCCCATGGTGAAATTCCTTATGGTGGCAATGCCCATGATGATAGTGCTCATGGTGAGAGTGTCCAAGGTGACAGTGCCTATGGTGACAGTGCCCATGGTGACATTTCCCCTGGTGACAGTGCTCATGGTGACAGTGCTCACAGTGACAGTGCCCTTGGTGATAGTGCCCATGGTAATAGGGCTCACGGTGACAGTGCCCATGGTGATATTGCTCTCAGTGACACTGCCCATGGTGATAGTGCCAACGGTGACAGTTCTCATGGTGACAGTTCCCATGGTGACAGAGCTTATGATGACAGTGTCCATGGTGACAGTGCCCATGGTGACAGTGGCCATGTTGAAAGTTCTCATGGTGACAGTGCTCATGGTGACACTGCCCATGGTGACTGTGCTCATGCTGGCGGTGTATATGGTTGGAGTTCCGATGGTGAAATTCCTTATGGGAGCACTGCGCATGATGATAGTGCTCATGGTGACAGTGTCCATGGTGACAGTGCCTGTGGTGACAGTGACCATGGTGATAGTGCCCACAGTGAGAGTGCTCATTGTGACAGTTCCTATGGTGACAGTGCCCATGATGACAGTGCTCATGGTGACAGTGCCCACTGTGACAGTGCTCACAGTGACAGTGCCATTGGTGATAGTGTTCATGGTGACAGTGTTCATGGTGACTGTTCGCATGGTGACAGTGCCCATGTTGAGAGTGCCCATGGTGACAGTACCCATGGTGACAGTGGCCATGGTGACAGTGCTCATGGTGAGAGTTCCTATGGTGACAGTGCTCATGTTGACATTGCCCATGGTGACCATTCCCATGGTGACTGTTCCCATAGTGATAGTGCTCATGGTGACATTGCACACGGTGACAATGCCCACAGTGACAGTTCTCACGGTGATAGTGCTCATGGTGATAGTGCCCACTGTAATAGTGGTCACGGTGACAGTGCCCATATTGATTTTGCTCAAGGTGACACTGCCCATGGTGATAGTGCTCACAGTGATAGTGCTCATGGTAATAGTGCTCAAGGTGACACTGCCCATGGTGACAGTGCCCATGGTGACACTGCCCATAATGATATTTCCCATGGGGACAGTGCTCATGGTGAGAGTTCCCATGGTGACAGTGCACATGGTGACAGTCCCATGGTGACAGTGCTCACGGTGACAGTGCTAACTGTGGCAGTGCCAATGGTTACAGTGCTCATGGTGGCACTGCCCATGATGATAGTGCTCATGGTGACAGTGTCCATCGTGAGAGTGCCCATGGTGACAGTGCTCATGGTGACAGTACCAATGGTGACAGTGCAAATGGTGACATTTCCCATGGTGATAGTGCTCATGTTGACAGTGTACACGGTAACAGTGCCCACGATGACAGTGCTCTCGGTGACAGTGCTCATGGTGATAGTACTCACGGTGAGAGTGCTCACGTTGACAGTGCCCTTGGTGATAGTGTTCATGGTAATACTGCTCATGGTGATAGTGCTCATGGTGATAGTTCGCATGGTGACTATGCCCATGTTGAAAGTGCCCTTGGTGGCACTGCTCAGGGTGACACTGCCCATGGTGACAATGCTCATGCTGGCGCTACACATGGTTGGAGTTCCCATGTTGAAATTCCTTATGGTGGCACTGCCCATGATGATAGTGTTCATCGTGACAGTGTCCATGGTGACAGTGCCTATGGTGACAGTGCCCATTGTGATAGTGCTCACGGTGATAGTGCCCACAATGACAGTTCTAATGGTGACAGTTCCCATGGTGACAGTGCCCATGATGACAGTGCTCATGGTGACAGTGTCCACGGTGACAGTGCTCATGGTGACGCTGCTCATGGTAACAATGCCCTTGGTGATAGTACCCATGTTAATAGTGCTCACGGTGATAGTGCCCATGTTGACATTTCCCATGGTGACAGTGCTCACGATGACAGTGTACACGGTGACAGTGCCCACGGTGACAGTGTTAATGTTGATATTGTTCACAGTGACACTGCCCATGGTTATAATACTCACGGTGATAGTGCTCATGGTGACAGTTCCCATGGTGACAGTGCTCATTGTGACATTGCCCATGGTGACAGTGCTCATGGTGACAGTTCGCATGGTGACAGTGCCCATGGTGACAGTGCTCATGGTGACACAGCCCATGGTGACTGTGCTAAAGCTGTCGGTGTACATGGTTGGAGTTCCCATGATGAAATTCCTCATGGTGGCACTGCCCATGATGATAGTGCTCATGGTGACAGTGCCCGTGGTGACATTACCCATGGTGACAGTGCTCATGGTGAGAGTTCCTATGCTGACTGTGCTCATGTTGACAGTGCCCATGGTGACTGTGCCCACGGTGAGAGTGCTCATGGTGACAGTGCTCAACGTGATAGTGCCCATGGTAATACCGCTGATAGTGACACTGCCCATGTTGATATTGCTCACGCTGACACTGCCCATGGTGACAGTGACCATAGTGATAGTGCCCATGGTGACATTTGCCATGGTGACAGTGCTCATGGTGAGAGTTCCCATGGTGACAGTGCCGATGATGACAGTGCTCATGGTGACAGTGCCCACGGTGACAGTGCTCATGGTAATAGTGCTCACGGTGACAGTGCCCTTGTTGATAGTACCCATGGTAATAGTGCTCAATGTGACAGTGCCCATGGTGATATTTCTCACGGTGACACTGCCCATGGTGATAGTGCTCACGGTGATTGTGCTCATGGTGACAGTTCCCATGGTGACAGTGCTCATGGTGACAGTTCCCATGGTTACAGTGCCCACGGTGAGAGTGCTCATGGTGACAGTGCCCACAGTGACAGTGCTCATGGTGACAGTGGTCATGGTGATAGTGCTCACGGTGATAGTGCTCACGGTGATAGTGCTCATGGTGACACTGCCCATGGTGACTCTGCTCATGCTGGCGGTGTACATGGTTGGAGTTCCCATGGGGAAATTACTTATGGTGGCAATGCCCATGATGATAGTGCTCATGGTGACAGTGCTCATGGTGACAGTGTACATGGTGGCAATCCCCACCCTTAGAGTTCTCACGGTGATAGTTCTCATGGCGATAGTGCACATTGTTATAGTGCTCACGGTAACATTGCCCATGTTGATATTGCTCACGGTGACACAACCCATGGTGATAGTGCTCACGGTTATAGTGCACACAGTGACACTGCCCTTGGTGATAGAGCTCATGGTGATAGTGCTCATGGTAATAGTGCTCATGGTGACACAGCCCATGGTGACAGTGCCCATGGTGACACTGCCCATTGTGACATTTCCCATGGTGACAGTGCTGATGGTGAGAGTTCCCATGGTGACAGTGAACATGGTGACAGTTCCCATGGTGAGAGTGCTCACGGTGACAGTGCTCACTGTGGCAGTGCCAATGGTTACAGTTCTCATGGTGGCAGTGTCCATGGTGGCAGTTCCCAAGATGACAGTGCTCATGGTGACATTTCCCATGGTAACAGAGCTCATGATGACAGTGTCCATGGTGACAGTGCCCATGGTGACAGTGGCCATGTTGAAAGGGTCCATGGTGACAGTGCTCATGGTGACATTGCCCACGGTGACAGTGCTCATGGTGACACTGCTCACGTTGATAGTGCTCATGGTGATAGTGCTCACAGTGACAGTGCCCTTGGTGATAGTGCTCATGGTGATAGTGCTCATGGTGACATTGCACATGGTGACTGTGCTCATGCTGGTGGTTGCCATGGTTGGAGTTCCCATGGTGAAATTCCTTATGGTGGCAATGCCCATGATGAGAGTGCTCATGGTGAGAGTGTCCAAGGTGACAGTGCCTATGGTGACATTGCCCATGGTGACATTTCCCCTGGTGACAGTGCTCATGGTGACAGTGCTCACAGTGACAGTGCCCTTGGTGATAGTGCCCATGGTAATAGGGCTCACGGTGACAGTGCCCATGGTGATATTGCTCTCAGTGACACTGCCCATGGTGATAGTGCCAATGGTGACAGTTCCCATGGTGACAGTTCCCATGGTGACAGTGCCCATGGTGGCAGTGCTTATGTTGACATTGCCCACGGTGACAGTGCTCATGGTGACAGTACTCACAGTGACAGTGCCCTTGGTGATAGTGCCCATGGTAATAGGGCTCACGGTGACAGTGCCCATGGTGATATTGTTCGCGGTGAAACTGCCCATGGTTATAGTGCTCACGGTGTTAGTGCTCACATTGACAGTGCCCTTGGTGATAGTGCTCATGGTAATACTGCTCATGGTGATAGTGCTCATGGTAATAGTTCACATGGTGACAGTGCCCATGTTGAAAGTGCCCATGGTGGCAGTGCTCATGGTGACATTTCCCATGGTGACAGTGCTCATGTTGACAGTGCACACGGTGACAGTGCCCACAGTGACAGTGCTTACGGTGACAGTGTTCATGGTGATAGTGCTCATGGTGACATTGCACATGGTGACTGTGCTCATGCTGGTGGTGGACATGGTTGGAGTTCCCATGGTGAAATTCCTTATGGTGGCAATGCCCATGATGATAGTGCTCATGGTGAGAGTGTCCAAGGTGACAGTGCCTATGGTGACAGTGCCCATGGTGACATTTCCCCTGGTGACAGTGCTCATGGTGACAGTGCTCACAGTGACAGTGCCCTTGGTGATAGTGCCCATGGTAATAGGGCTCACGGTGACAGTGCCCATGGTGATATTGCTCTCAGTGACACTGCCCATGGTGATAGTGCCAACGGTGACAGTTCTCATGGTGACAGTTCCCATGGTGACAGAGCTTATGATGACAGTGTCCATGGTGACAGTGCCCATGGTGACAGTGGCCATGTTGAAAGTTCTCATGGTGACAGTGCTCATGGTGACACTGCCCATGGTGACTGTGCTCATGCTGGCGGTGTATATGGTTGGAGTTCCGATGGTGAAATTCCTTATGGGAGCACTGCGCATGATGATAGTGCTCATGGTGACAGTGTCCATGGTGACAGTGCCTGTGGTGACAGTGACCATGGTGATAGTGCCCACAGTGAGAGTGCTCATTGTGACAGTTCCTATGGTGACAGTGCCCATGATGACAGTGCTCATGGTGACAGTGCCCACTGTGACAGTGCTCACAGTGACAGTGCCATTGGTGATAGTGTTCATGGTGACAGTGTTCATGGTGACTGTTCGCATGGTGACAGTGCCCATGTTGAGAGTGCCCATGGTGACAGTACCCATGGTGACAGTGGCCATGGTGACAGTGCTCATGGTGAGAGTTCCTATGGTGACAGTGCTCATGTTGACATTGCCCATGGTGACCATTCCCATGGTGACTGTTCCCATAGTGATAGTGCTCATGGTGACATTGCACACGGTGACAATGCCCACAGTGACAGTTCTCACGGTGATAGTGCTCATGGTGATAGTGCCCACTGTAATAGTGGTCACAGTGACAGTGCCCATATTGATTTTGCTCAAGGTGACACTGCCCATGGTGATAGTGCTCACAGTGATAGTGCTCATGGTAATAGTGCTCAAGGTGACACTGCCCATGGTGACAGTGCCCATGGTGACACTGCCCATAATGATATTTCCCATGGGGACAGTGCTCATGGTGAGAGTTCCCATGGTGACAGTGCACATGGTGACAGTCCCATGGTGACAGTGCTCACGGTGACAGTGCTAACTGTGGCAGTGCCAATGGTTACAGTGCTCATGGTGGCACTGCCCATGATGATAGTGCTCATGGTGACAGTGTCCATCGTGAGAGTGCCCATGGTGACAGTGCTCATGGTGACAGTACCAATGGTGACAGTGCAAATGGTGACATTTCCCATGGTGATAGTGCTCATGTTGACAGTGTACACGGTAACAGTGCCCACGATGACAGTGCTCTCGGTGACAGTGCTCATGGTGATAGTACTCACGGTGAGAGTGCTCACGTTGACAGTGCCCTTGGTGATAGTGTTCATGGTAATACTGCTCATGGTGATAGTGCTCATGGTGATAGTTCGCATGGTGACTATGCCCATGTTGAAAGTGCCCTTGGTGGCACTGCTCAGGGTGACACTGCCCATGGTGACAATGCTCATGCTGGCGCTACACATGGTTGGAGTTCCCATGTTGAAATTCCTTATGGTGGCACTGCCCATGATGATAGTGTTCATCGTGACAGTGTCCATGGTGACAGTGCCTATGGTGACAGTGCCCATTGTGATAGTGCTCACGGTGATAGTGCCCACAATGACAGTTCTAATGGTGACAGTTCCCATGGTGACAGTGCCCATGATGACAGTGCTCATGGTGACAGTGTCCACGGTGACAGTGCTCATGGTGACACTGCTCATGGTAACAATGCCCTTGGTGATAGTACCCATGTTAATAGTGCTCACGGTGATAGTGCCCATGTTGACATTTCCCATGGTGACAGTGCTCACGATGACAGTGTACACGGTGACAGTGCCCACGGTGACAGTGTTAATGTTGATATTGTTCACAGTGACACTGCCCATGGTTATAATACTCACGGTGATAGTGCTCATGGTGACAGTTCCCATGGTGACAGTGCTCATTGTGACATTGCCCATGGTGACAGTGCTCATGGTGACAGTTCGCATGGTGACAGTGCCCATGGTGACAGTGCTCATGGTGACACAGCCCATGGTGACTGTGCTAAAGCTGTCGGTGTACATGGTTGGAGTTCCCATGATGAAATTCCTCATGGTGGCACTGCCCATGATGATAGTGCTCATGGTGACAGTGCCCATGGTGACATTACCCATGGTGACAGTGCTCATGGTGAGAGTTCCTATGCTGACTGTGCTCATGTTGACAGTGCCCATGGTGACTGTGCCCACGGTGAGAGTGCTCATGGTGACAGTGCTCAACGTGATAGTGCCCATGGTAATACCGCTGATAGTGACACTGCCCATGTTGATATTGCTCACGCTGACACTGCCCATGGTGACAGTGACCATAGTGATAGTGCCCATGGTGACATTTGCCATGGTGACAGTGCTCATGGTGAGAGTTCCCATGGTGACAGTGCCGATG
This sequence comes from Balaenoptera ricei, assembly GCF_028023285.1. Classification (NCBI taxonomy): domain Eukaryota; kingdom Metazoa; phylum Chordata; class Mammalia; order Artiodactyla; family Balaenopteridae; genus Balaenoptera; species Balaenoptera ricei. The sequence continues at coordinate 94,594,576 of NC_082654.1, forward strand.
ATGACAGTGCTCATGGTGACAGTGCCCACGGTGACAGTGCTCATGGTAATAGTGCTCACGGTGACAGTGCCCTTGTTGATAGTACCCATGGTAATAGTGCTCAATGTGACAGTGCCCATGGTGATATTTCTCACGGTGACACTGCCCATGGTGATAGTGCTCACGGTGATTGTGCTCATGGTGACAGTTCCCATGGTGACAGTGCTCATGGTGACAGTTCCCATGGTTACAGTGCCCACGGTGAGAGTGCTCATGGTGACAGTGCCCACAGTGACAGTGCTCATGGTGACAGTGGTCATGGTGATAGTGCTCACGGTGATAGTGCTCACGGTGATAGTGCTCATGGTGACACTGCCCATGGTGACTCTGCTCATACTGGCGGTGTACATGGTTGGAGTTCCCATGGGGAAATTACTTATGGTGGCAATGCCCATGATGATAGTGCTCATGGTGACAGTGCTCATGGTGACAGTGTACATGGTGGCAATCCCCACCCTTAGAGTTCTCACGGTGATAGTTCTCATGGCGATAGTGCACATTGTTATAGTGCTCACGGTAACATTGCCCATGTTGATATTGCTCACGGTGACACAACCCATGGTGATAGTGCTCACGGTTATAGTGCACACAGTGACACTGCCCTTGGTGATAGAGCTCATGGTGATAGTGCTCATGGTAATAGTGCTCATGGTGACACAGCCCATGGTGACAGTGCCCATGGTGACACTGCCCATTGTGACATTTCCCATGGTGACAGTGCTGATGGTGAGAGTTCCCATGGTGACAGTGAACATGGTGACAGTTCCCATGGTGAGAGTGCTCATGGTGACAGTGCTCACTGTGGCAGTGCCAATGGTTACAGTTCTCATGGTGGCAGTGTCCATGGTGGCAGTTCCCAAGATGATAGTGCTCATGGTGACATTTCCCATGGTAACAGAGCTCATGATGACAGTGTCCATGGTGACAGTGCCCATGGTGACAGTGGCCATGTTGAAAGTGCCCATGGTGACACTGCTCATGGTGACAGTGCCCATGGTGACTATGCTCATGCTGGCGGTGTACATGGTTGGAGTTCCCATGGTGAAATTCCTCATGGTGGCACTGCTCATGATGATAGTGCTCATCGTGACAGTGTCCATCGTGAGAGAGCCCATGATGACAGTGCTCATGGTGACACTGCCCATAGTGACAGTGCCCATGGCAACAGTGCTCATGTTGACAGTGCCCACGGTGATAGTGCTCACAGTGACAGTGTTCATGGTGATATTGCTCACGGTGACACTGCCCATGGTAATAGTGCTCACGCTGATAGTGCTCACGGTGACAGTTCCCACGGTGACTGTGCCCACGGTGACAGTGCTCATGGTGACATTGCCCACGGTGACAGTGCTCATGGTGACAGTATGCATGGTGACAGTGCCCAAGGTGACAGTGCTCATGGTGACACAGCTCATGGTGACTGTGCTAAAGCTGGCGGTGTATATGTTTCGAGTTCCCATGGTGAAATTCCTCATGGTGGCACTGCCCATGATGATAGTGCTCATGGTGACAGTGCCCATGGTGACATTTCACATGGTGACAGGGCTCATGGTGAGAGTTCCTATGCTGACATTGCTCATGTTGACAGTACCCATGGTGACAGTGTTCACGGTGATAGTGCTCAACGTGATAGTGCCCATGGTAATAGTGCTGATGGTGACACTGCCCATATTGATATTGCTCATGGTGACACTGCCCATGATGATAGTGCTCACGGTGATAGTGCTCATTGTGACAGTTCCCATGGTGACAGTGCCCATGTTGACAGTGCCCTTAGTGATAGTGCCCATGGTGACATTTCCAATGGTTACAGTTCTCATGGTGAGAGTTCCCATGGTGGCACTGCCCATGATGATAGTGCTCATGTTGACAGTGCCCATGGTGACAGTGCTCATAATGACAGTGCTCACGGTGACAGTGCCCTTGGTGATAGTACCCATGGTAATAGCGCTCAATGTGACAGTGCCCATGGTGATATTTCTCACGGTGACACTGCCCATGGTGATAGTGCTCATGGTGATTGTGATCATGGTGACAGTTCGCATGGTGACAGTGCCCATGGTGACAGTGCCCACGGTGACAGTCCGCATGGTGACAGTGCTCATGGTGATGGTGCTCACAGTGATAGTGCTAATGGTGAAAGTGCCCTTTGTGATAGTGCTCATGGTGATAGTTCTCATAGTGATAGTGCTCATGGTGACAGTGCCCATGTTGAAAGTGCCCATGGTTAGAGTGTTCATGGTGACACTGCCCATGGTGACTGTGCTCATGCTGGTGGTGTACATGGTTGGCGTTCCCATGGTGAAATTCCTCATGGAGTCACTGCCCATGATGATAGTGCTCATGGTGAAATTGTCCATGGTGACAGTGCCCATGCTGACACTGCCCATGGTGACATTCCCATGGTGACAGTGTTCATGATAAGAGTTACCATGGTGACAGTGCTCATCTTAACAGTGCCCATGGTGACAGTGTCCATGGTGAACAGTGCCCATGGTGAGAGTGCCCATGGTGACAGTGCCCATGATGAGAGTTCCCATGTTGACAGTGCCCATGGTGACAGTGCCCATGGTGACACTGCCCATTATGATAGTGCTCACGGTGACAGTGCCCTTGGTGATAGTGCTCATGGAGATCGTGCTCATGGTGACAGTGCCCTCGGTAACTGTGATCACGGTGATAGTGCCCATGGTAATAGTGCTCACAGTCACAGTGCCCTTGGTGATATTGCTCACGGTGACCCTGTCCATGGTGATAGTACTCACGGTGATGCTGCTCATGGTGACAGTTCCCATGGTGACAGTGCCCATGGTGACAATGCTCATGGTGACAGTGCTCATGGTGATATAGCTCACGGTGATAGTGCTCATGGTGACAGTGCTCATTGTGAAAGTTCCCATGGTGCCAGTGCCTATGGTGACAATGCTAATGCAGACAGAGTCCATGGTGACATTGCTCATGGTTACTGTGCCCATGGTAATAGTTCTCACGGTGACAGTGCCCATGGTGATATTGCTCACCATGACAGTGCCCAAGGTGACAGTGCTGAAGGTGATAGTGCTCACGGTGACAGTGCCCTTCCTGATAGTGCTCATGGTGATAGTGCTCATGGTGACAGTGCTCATGGTGACACTGCCCATGGTGACTGAGCTCCTGCTGGCGGTGTACATGGTTGGAGTTCCCATGGTGAAATTCCGCATGATAGCACTGCCCATGATGATACTGATCATGTTGACAGTGCCCATGGTGACAGTGTCCATGGTGACAGTGCCCATGGTTACAGTGCCCACGGTGACAGTGCTCACGGTGATAGTGCTCACGGTGATAGTGCTGACGGTGACAGTGCCTTTGGTGATACTGCTCATGCTGATAGTGCTCATGGTGATAGTGCTCATGGTGACAGATTGCATGGTGACAGTGCCCATGTTGAAAGTGCCCATGGTGACAGTGACCATGGTGACATTTCCCATGTTGACAGTTTTCATGGTGAGAGTGTCCATGATGACAGTGCCCATGGTGAGAGTGCCCATGGTGACAGTGTCCACGGTGATAGTGCTCATGGTGACACTGCCCATGGTGATATTGCTCACGGTGACACTGCCCACGGTGATAGTGCTCATGGTGACATTTTCCATGGTGAGAGTGCTCATGTTGACATTGTCCATGGTGACATTGTCCATGGTGACAGTGCTCATGGTGACTGTGCTCTTGCAAAGAGTTCCCATGATGACAGTACCCATGGTGAAAATACCCATGGCGACAGTGTCCATGGTGACTGTTCCCATGGTGAACAGTGCTCATGGTGACAGTGCCCATGGTGATGGTGTCCATGGTGACAGTGCCAATGTTGACAGTGCCCATTGTGATATTTGCCATGGTAAGAGTGCTCATAGTGACAGTGTCCATTGTGATAGTGCCCATGGTGACAGTGCCCATGGTGACAGTGCTTATGTTGACAGTGCCCATGGTGACAGTGCCCATGGTGACAATGCCCATAGTGACATTTCCAATGGTGACAGTGCTCATAGTGAGAGTTCCCATGGCGACAGTGCCGATGGTGCCACTGCTCATGTTGACAGTGCCCATGGGGACAATGCTGATGGATACAGTGTCCATGGTGATAGTGCTCCTGGGGACAGTGTAGATGGTTACAGTGCCCATGGTGACATTTTCCACAGTGGCAGTGCCCATGGTGAGAGTGCCCATGGAGACAGTGTCCATAGTGACAGTGCCCATGGTGACAGTGCTCATGGTGACAGTGCACATGGTGACAGTGTCCACGGTGACAGTGCTCACGGTGATAGTGCTCATGGTGATAGTGCCCATGGTAATAGTGCTCACGGTGACAGTGCCCATGGTGATATTGCTCACGGTGACACTGCCTATGGTGATAGTGCACACGGTCATAGTGCTGATGGTGACAGAGCCCATGGTGACTATGCTCATGGAGACAGTGCTCACGGTGATAGTGCTCATGGTGACAGTGCTCATGATGATAGTGCTCATGGTGACAGTTCGCATGGTGATAGGCCCCATGTTGAAAGTGCCCATGGTGACAATGCTCATGGTGACACGGCCCATGTTGACTGTGCTCATGCTGGCGGTGTACATGGTTGGAGTTCCGATGGTGAAATTGCTCATGGTAGCACTGCCCATGATGATAGTGCTCATGGTGACAGTGTCCATGGTGACAGTGCCTATGGTGACAGTGCCCATTGTGATAGTGCTCACGGTGATAGTGCCCACAGTGACAGTGTTCATGGTGACAGTTCCTATGGTGACACTAACCATGATGACAGTGCTCATGGTGACAGTGCCCACGGTGACAGTGCTCACGGTGACATTGCTCACGGTGACAGTACCCTTGGTGATAGTGCTCATGCTGATAGTGCTCATGGTGACAGTTCGCATGGTGACGGTGCTCATGTAGAAAGTGCAAATGGTGACCGTTCCCATGGTGACAGTTCCCATACTGATAGTGCTCATGGTGACAGTGCTCATGGTGACAGTGCACATGGTGACAATGCCCACGGTGAAAGTGCTCATGGTGATAGTGCTCAACGTGATAGTGCCCATGGTAATAGTGCTGATGGTGACACTGCCCATGTTGATATTGCTCACGGTGACACTGCCCATGGTGATAGTGCTCACGGTGATAGTGCTCATCGTGACACTTCCCATGGTGACAGTGCCCATGGTGACAGTGTTCATAGTGACACTGCCCATGGTGACATTGCCCATAGTGATAGTGCCCATGGTTACATTTCCCATGGTGACAATGGTCATGGTGAGAGATGCCATGGTGACAGTGCCCATGATGACAGTGCTCATGTTGACAGTGCCCACGGTGACAGTGCTCATGGTGACAGTTCTCACGGTGACAGTGCCCTTGGTGAAAGTACTATGGTAATAGTGCTCAAAGTGACAGTGCAATGGTGATATTTCTCAAGGTGACACTGCCCATGGTGATAGTGCTCACGGTGATTGTGCTCATGGTGACAGTTCGCATGGTGACACTGCCCCTGTTGAAAGTGCCCACGGTGTCAGTTCTCATGTTGACACTGCCCATGGTGACTGTGCTCGTGCTGGAGGTGTACATGGTTGGCATTCCCATGGTGAAATTGTTATGGTGGCACTGCCCATGATGATAGTGCTCAAGGTGACAGTGTCCATGGTGACAGTGCCCATGGTGACAGTGCCGATGGTGATATTTCCCATGTTGACAGTGCCCATGGTGACAGTGCTCATGGTGACAGTGCTCATGGTGATATAGCTCACGGTGATAGTGCTCATGGTGACAGTGCTCATTGTGAAAGTTCCCATGGTGCCAGTGCCTATGGTGACAATGCTAATGCAGACAGAGTCCATGGTGACATTGCTCATGGTTACTGTGCCCATGGTAATAGTTCTCACGGTGACAGTGCCCATGGTGATATTGCTCACCATGACAGTGCCCAAGGTGACAGTGCTGAAGGTGATAGTGCTCACGGTGACAGTGCCCTTCCTGATAGTGCTCATGGTGATAGTGCTCATGGTGACAGTGCTCATGGTGACACTGCCCATGGTGACTGAGCTCCTGCTGGCGGTGTACATGGTTGGAGTTCCCATGGTGAAATTCCGCATGATAGCACTGCCCATGATGATACTGATCATGTTGACAGTGCCCATGGTGACAGTGTCCATGGTGAAAGTGCCCATGGTGACAGTGCCCACGGTGACAGTGCTCACGGTGATAGTGCTCACGGTGATAGTGCTGACGGTGACAGTGCCTTTGGTGATACTGCTCATGCTGATAGTGCTCATGGTGATAGTGCTCATGGTGACAGATCGCATGGTGACAGTGCCCATGTTGAAAGTGCCCATGGTGACAGTGACCATGGTGACATTTGCCATGTTGACAGTTTTCATGGTGAGAGTGTCCATGATGACAGTGCCCATGGTGAGAGTGCCCATGGTGATAGTGCTCATGGTGACCATGTCCATGGTGAGAGTGCTCATGGTGACAGCTCCCATGGTGAGAGTGCTCATCGTGGCAGTGCCCATGGTAACAGCACTAAAGGTGGCAGTGCCCATGGTGATAGAGCTCATGGTGACAGTGCCCATGGTGAGAGTGCTCACGGTGATAGTGCCCACAGTGGCAGTGCTCAAGGTGACAGTGCCCATGTTGAACAGTGCTCATGGTGACAGTGCTTATGGTGACAGTGCCCACAGTGACAGTGCTCATGCTGACCGTGCTCATGGTGGCCATGTCCATGGTGGGAATTCCCATGGTGAAAGTTCTCATGGTGGCAGTGCCCATGATGACAGTGCCCATGGTGATATTTCCCTTGGTGACAGTGCTTATGGTGACAGTGGCCATGGTGACACTGGCCATGGTGACAGTGCTCATGTTGAGAGTTCCCATGGTGACATTGCTCATGTTGACCGTGCCCGTGGTGACCGTTCCCATGGTGACAGTTCCCATGGTGATAGTGCTCATGGTGACAGTGCTAATGGTGACAGTGCTCACGGTGATAGTGCTCATGGTGATATTGCTCACTGTGACACTGCCCATGGTGATAATGCTCATGGTGATAGTGCTCATGGTGACAGTTCCCATGGAGACAGTGCCCATAGTGACAGTGCTCATGGTGAGAGTACCCACGGTGACAGTGCTCATTGTGACAGTGCTCAGGGTGATAGTGCTCACGATGATAGTGTTCACGGTGAGAGTTCCCTTGGTGATAGTGCTCATGGTGATAGTGCTCATGGCGACACTCCCCTTGGTGATATTGCTCACGGTGACTCTGCCCATGGTAATAGTGCTCATGGTGATAGTGCTCACATTGAAAATGCCCTTGGGGATAGTGCTCATGGTGACACTTCCCATGGTGACAGTTCGCATGGTGACAGTGCCCATGTTGAAAGTGCCCATGGTGACAGTGCTCATGGTGATAATGCCCACGGTGACTGTGCTCATGCTGGCGGTGTATAGAGTTGGTTTTCCCATGTTCAAATTCCTCATGGTGGCACTGCCCAAGATGATAGTGTTCATGGTGACAGTGTCCATGGTGACAGTGCAAATGGTGACAGTGCCCATGGTGACATTTCCCATGGTGACAGTGTTCATGGTAAGAGTTTCCATGGTGACAGTGCTCATGTTCACAGTGCCCATGGTGACAGTGTCCATGGTCAACAGTGCCCATGTTGAAGAGTACCCACGGTGACAGTGCCAATGGTGACAGTGCTCATGGTGACAATGCCCATGGTGAGAGTGCTCACAGTGACAGTGCTCACGGTGATAGTGCTCAACGTGATAGTGCCCATGGTAATAGTGCTGATGGTGACACTGCCCATGTTGATATTGCTTACGGTGACACTGCCCATGGTGATAGTGCTCACGGTGATAGTGCTCATCGTGACAGTTCCCATGGTGACAGTGCCCATGGTGACAGTGCCCATAGTGATAGTGCCCATGGTGACATTTCCCATGGTGACAGTGCTCATGGTGAGAGTTCCCATGGTGACAGTGCCCATGATGACAATGCTCATGTTGACAGTGCCCATGGTGACAGTGCTCATGGTGACAGTGCTCACAGTGACAGTGCCCTTGCTGAAAGTACCATGGTAACAGTGCTCAATGTGACGGTGCCCATGGTGATATTTCTCAGGGTGACACTGCCCATGGTGATAGTGCTCACGGTGATTGTGCTCATGGTGACAGTTCGCATGGTGACACCGCCCCTGTTGAAAGTCCCCACGGTGTCAGTGCTCATGTTGACACTGCCCATGGTGACTGTGCTCATGTTGGAGGTGTACATGGTTGGCGTTCCCATGGTGAAATTGTTATGGTGGCACTGCCCATGATGACAGTGCTCAAGGTGACAGTGTCCATGGTGACAGTGCCCATGGTGACAGTGCCGATGGTGATATTTCCCATGTTGACAGTGCCAATGGTGACATTTGCCATGGTGACAGTGCTCATGGTGAGAGTTCCCATGGTGACAGTGCTCATGTTGACAGTGCCCATGGTGACAGTGTCCATGGTGACATTGCCTATGGTGAGAGTGCCCATGGTGACAGTGCCCACGGTGACGGTGCTCACGGTGATAGTGCTCACGGTGATAGTGCTGACGGTGACAGTGCCTTTGGTGATACTGCTCATGCTGATAGTGCTCATGGTGATAGTGCTCATGGTGACAGATCGCATGGTGACAGTGCCCATGTTGAAAGTGCCCATGGTGACAGTGACCATGGTGACATTTCCCATGTTGACAGTTTTCATGGTGAGAGTGTCCATGATGACAGTGCCCATGGTGAGAGTGCCCATGGTGATAGTGCTCATGGTGACCATGTCCATGGTGAGAGTGCTCAGGGTGACAGCTCCCAGGTGAGAGTGCTCATCTTGGCAGTGCCCATGGTAACAGCACTAATGGTGGCAGTGCCCATGGTGATAGAGCTCATGGTGACAGTGCCCATGGTGACAGTGCTCACGGTGATAGTGCCCACAGTGGCAGTGCTCTAGGTGACAGTGCCCATGTTGAACAGTGCTCATGGTGACAGTGCTTATGGTGACAGTGCCCACAGTGACAGTGCTCATGTTGACCGTGCTCATGGTGGCCATGTCCATGGTGGGAATTCCCATGGTGAAAGTTCTCATGGTGGCAGTGCCCATGATGACAGTGCCCATGGTGATATTTCCCTTGGTGACAGTGCTTATGGTGACAGTGGCCATGGTGACACTGGCCATGGTGACAGTGCTCATGGTGAGAGTTCGCATGGTGACAGTGCTCATGTTGACAGTGCCCATGGTGACAATGTCCATGGTGACAGTGCCTATGGTGAGAGTGCCCATGGTGACAGTGCCCATGGTGACAGTTTCCATGGTGACAGTGCTCATGTGGACAGTGCCCACGGTGACAGTGCTCATGGTGAGAGTTCCCATGGTGACAGTGCTCGTCTTGATAGTGCCCATGGTGACAATTCCCATGGTGACAGTTCCCATGGTGATAGTGCTCCCTGTGATAGTGCCCATGGTGACAGTTCCCATGGATACATTGCCCGTGGTGACAGTGCTCATTGCGACAGTGCCCACAGTGATAGAGCTCATGGTGGCATTTCGCATGGTGACAGTGCACATGATGACAGTGCTCATGTTTACAATGCCCACGGAGACAGTGCTCATGGTGACAGTGCCCTTGGTGATAGTGCCCTTGGTGATAGTACCCATGGTAATAATGCTGACAGGGACAGTGCCCATGGTGATAGTGCTCATGGTGATAGTGCTCATGGTAATAGTGCTCATGGTGACAGTGCCCATGGTTACACGGCCCATAATGATATTTCCCATGGTGACAGTGCTCATGGTGAGAGTTCCCATGGTGACAGTGCACATGATGACAGTTCCCATGGTGACAGTGCTCACGGTGAGAGTGCTCACGGTGGCAGTGCCAATGGTTACAGTGCTCATGGTGGCAGTGTCCATGGTGGCAGTTCCCAAGATGACAGGGCTCATGGTGACATTTCCCATGGTAACAGAGCTCATGATGACAGTGTCCACGGTGACAGTCCGCATGGTGACAGTGCTCATGGTGATGGTGCTCACAGTGATAGTGCTAATGGTGAAAGTGCCCTTTGTGATAGTGCTCATGGTGATAGTGCTCATAGTGATAGTGCTCATGGTGACAGTTCGCATGGTGACAGTGCCCATGTTGAAAGTGCCCATGGTGAGAGTGTTCATGGTGACACTGCCCATGGTGACTGTGCTCATGCTGGCGGTGTACATGGTTGGCGTTCCCATGGTGAAATTCCTCATGGTGGCACTGCCCATGATGATAGTGCTCATGGTGACAGTGCCCATGGTGATATTTCCCATGTTGACAGTGCCCATGGTGACATTTGCCATGGTGACAGTGCTCATGGTGAGAGTTCCCATGGTGACAGTGCTCATGTTGACAGTGCCCATGGTGACATTTCCCATGGTGACAGTGTTCATGATAAGAGTTACCATGCTGACAGTGCTCATCTTAACAGTGACCATGGTGACAGTGTCCATGGTGAACAGTGCCCATGGTGAGAGTGCCCATGGTGACAGTGCCCATGGTGACAGTGCTCATGACGAGAGTTCCTATGTTGACAGTGCCCATGGTGACCGTGCCCATGGTGACAGTGCCCATTATGATAGTGCTCACGGTGACAGTGCCCTTGGTGATAGTGCTCATGGAGATAGTGCTCATGGTGACAGTGCCCTCGGTGACTGTGATCACAGTGATAGTGCTCATGGTGATAGTGCCCATGGTAATAGTGCTCACGGTCACAGTGCCCATGGTGATATTGCCCACGGTGACCATGTCCATGGTGATAGTACTCACGGTGATGCTGCTCATGGTGACAGTTCCCATGGTGACAGTGCCCATGGTGACAGTGCTCATGGTGACAGTGCTCATGGTGATATAGCTCACGGTGATAGTGCTCAGGGTGACAGTGCTCATTGGGACAGTTCCCATGGTGACAGTGCCTATGGTGACAATGCTAATGCAGACAGAATCCATGGTGCCATTTCTCATGGTTACTGTGCCCATGGTAATAGTTCTCACGGTGACAGTGCCCATGGTGATATTGCTCACCATGACAGTGCCCAAGGTGACAGTGCTGAAGGTGAGAGTGCACATGGTGACAGTTCTCATGGTGACAGTGCCCACGGTGACTATGCTCATGGTAACATTGCTCACGGTGATAGTGCTCACGGTGACAGTGCCCTTCCTGATAGTGCTCATGGTGATAGTGCTCATGGTGACAGTGCTCATGGTGACACAGCCCATGGTGACTGTGCTAAAGCTGGCGGTGTACATGATTGGAGTTCCCATCGTGAAATTCCTCATGGTGGCACTGCCCATGATGATAGTGCTCATGGTGACAGTGCTCATGGTGAGAGTTCCTATGCTGACAGTGTTCATGTTGACAGTGCCCATGGTGACAGTACCCATGGCGCCAGTGAATATGGTGACATTTCCCATGGAGACAGTGCTGATAGTGATAATTCCCATGGTGACAGTGCTCATCTTGACAGTGCCCATGATGACCGTTCCCATGGTGATAGTTCCCATTGTGATAGTGCTCACTGTGATAGTGCCCATGGTGACAGTTCCCCTGGATACAGTGCCAATGGTGACAGTGCTCATGGTGACAGTGCCCAAGGTGATAGTGCTCATGGTGGCAGTTCGTATGGTGACAGTGACCATGATGACAGTGCTCATGGTGACAGTGTCCGTGGTGACAGTGCCCATGGTGATAGTGCTCACGGTGACAGTGCCCTTGGTGATAGTACCCATGGTAATAATGCTCACGGTGACATTGCCCATGGTGATAGTGCTCATGGTGATAGTGCTCATGGTAATAGTGCTCATGGTGACACTGCCCATGGTGACAATGCCCACGGTGACACTGCCAATAGTGACATTTCCCATGGTGACAGTGCTCATGGTGAGAATTCCCATGGTGACAGTGCACATGTTGACAGTGTCCATGGTGACAGTGTACATGGTGACAGTGCCCATGGTGACATTTCCCATGGTGACAGTGTTCATGGTAAGAGTTACCATGTTGACAGTGCTCATGTTCACATTGCCCATGGTGACAGTGTCCATGGTCAACATTACCCATGGTAAGAGTGCCCATGGTGACAGTGCCCATGGTGATAGTGCTCATGGTGACAGTGCCCTTGGTTATATTGCTCATGGTGATAGTGTTCATGGTGACAGTGCCCACGGTAAGAGTGATCACGGTGATAGTGCTTACGGTGATAGTGCCCATGGTAATAATGCTCACAGTGACAGTGCCCATGGTGATATTGCTCATGGTGACCCTGTTCATGGTGATAGTGCTCATGGTGATGGTGCCCATGGTGACAGTTCCCATGGTGACAGTGCCCATGGTGACTGTGCTCATGGTGACAGTGCTCACGTTGATATTGCTCACAGTGATAGTGCTCACGGTGACAGTGCCCTTGTGATAGTTCTCATGGTGACATTGCTCGTTGTGACAGTGCCCATGGTGACAATGCTCATGCAGACAGTGTCCATGGTGACATTGCTCATGGTGACTGTGCCCATGGTAATAGTTCTCACGGTGACAGTGCCCATGGTGATATTGCTTACCATGACAGTGCCCAAGGTGACAGTGCTGAAGGTGATAGTGCTCACGGTGACAGTGCCCTTCCTGATAGTGCTCATGGTGATAGTGGTCACAGTGACAGCGCTCATGGTGACACTGCCCTTGGTGATAGTGCTCACGTTGACAGTGCCTTTGGTGATAGTGCTCATGGTGACACTGCCCATGGTGACAGTTCGCATGCTGATACTGCCCATGTTGAAAGTTCCCATGGTGACAGTGCTCATGGTGATAATGCCCATGGTGACTGTGCTCATGCTGGCGGTGTACAGGGTTGGTGTTCCCATGTTGAAATTCCTCATGGTGGCACTGCCCATGATGATAGTGTTCCTGGTGACAGTGTCCATGGTGACAGTGCCAATGGTGAGAGTGCTCATGGTGACACTGCCCATGGTGACATTTCGCACAGTGACAGTGCCCATGTTGAAAGTGCCCATGGTGACAGTGACCATGGTGACATTTCCCATGTTGACAGTGTTCATGGTGAGAGTGTCCATGATGACATTGCCCATGGTGAGAGTGCCCATGGTGAGAGTGCCCATGGTGACAGTGTCCATGGTGATAGTGCTCATGGTGACATTGTCCATGGTGACAGGGCCCATGGTGACTGTGCTCTTGCTATGAGTTCCCATGACGACAGTACCCATGGTGATAGTACCCATGGCGACAGTGTCCATGGTGACAGTTCCCATGGTGAACAGTGCTCATGGTGACAGTGCCCATGGAGATGGTGTCCATGGTGACAGTGCCAATGTTGACAGCGCCCATTGTGACATTTGCCATGGTAAGAGTGCTCATGGTGACAGTGTCCATTGTGATAGTGCCCATGGTGACAGTGCTCATGGTGACAGTGCACATGGTGACATTGCCCACGGTGACAGTGCTCATGGTGACAGTGTTCATGGTGATATTGCTCATGGTGACACTGCCCATGGTAATAGTGCTCACGGTGATAGTGCTCATGGGGACAGTTCCCATGGTGACAGTGCTCATTGTGACATTGCCCACAGTGACAGTGCTCATGGTGACAGTTCGCATGGTGACAGTGCCCATGGTGAGAGTGCTCATGGTGACACAGCCCATGGTGACTGTGCTAAAGCTGGCGGTGTACATGATTGGAGTTCCCATCGTGAAATTCCTCATGGTGGCACTGCCCATGATGATAGTGCTCATGGTGACAGTGCTCATGGTGAGAGTTCCTATGCTGACAGTGTTCATGTTGACAGTGCCCATGGTGACAGTACCCATGGCGACAGTGAATATGGTGACATTTCCCATGGAGACAGTGCTGATAGTGATAGTTCCCATGGTGACAGTGCTCATCTTGACAGTACCTATGGTGACCGTTCCCATGGTGACAGTTCCCATGGTGATATTTCCCATGGTGACTGTGCCCATGGTGACATTTCCCAATGTGACAGTGCTCATGGTGAGAGTTGCCATGGTGACCGTGCTGATGTTGACAGTGCCCATGATGACAGTGTTCATGGTGACAGTGCCCATGGTGAGAGTGGTCATGTTGACCGTTCCCACGGCGACAGTGCTGATGGTGAGAGTTCCCATGGTGACAGTGCTCATCTTGACAGTGCGCATAGTGACCGTTCCCATGGTGACAGTTCCAATGGTGATAGTGCTCACCGTGATAGTGCCCATGGTGACATTTCCCATGTATACAGTGCCCATGGTGACAGTGCCCACGGTGATAGAGCTCATGGTGGCATTTCGCATGGTGACAGTGCCCATGAAGGCAGTGCTCATGGTTACAATGCCCATGGAGACAGTGCTCATGGTGACAGTGCTCACGGTGACAGTTCCTTTGGTGACAGTACCCATGGTAATAATGCTCACGGTGACAGTGCCCATGGTGATAGTGCTCAAGGTGATAGTGCTCATGGTAATAGTGCTCATGGTGACACTGCCCATGGTGACAGTGCCCATGGTGACATGGCCCATAGTGACATTTCCCATTGTGACATTGCTCATGGTGAGAGTTCCCATGGTGATAGTGCACATGGTGACAGTTCCCATGGTGACAGTGCTCACGGTGACAGTGCCAATGGTTACACTGTTCATGGTGGCTGTGACCACGGTGGCAGTTCCCAAGAGGACAGTGCTCATGATGACATTTCCCATGGTAACAGAGCTCATGATGACAGTGTGCATGGTGACAGTGCCCATGGTGACAGTGGCCATGTTGAAAGGGTCCATGGTGACAGTGCTCATGGTGACATTGCCCACGGTGACAGTGCTCATGGTGACACTGCTCACGTTGATAGTGCTCATGGTGATAGTGCTCACAGTGACAGTGCCCTTGGTGATAGTGCTCATGGTGATAGTGCTCATGGTGACATTGCACATGGTGACTGTGCTCATGCTGGTGGTTGCCATGGTTGGAGTTCCCATGGTGAAATTCCTTATGGTGGCAATGCCCATGATGAGAGTGCTCATGGTGAGAGTGTCCAAGGTGACAGTGCCTATGGTGACATTGCCCATGGTGACATTTCCCCTGGTGACAGTGCTCATGGTGACAGTGCTCACAGTGACAGTGCCCTTGGTGATAGTGCCCATGGTAATAGGGCTCACGGTGACAGTGCCCATGGTGATATTGCTCTCAGTGACACTGCCCATGGTGATAGTGCCAATGGTGACAGTTCCCATGGTGACAGTTCCCATGGTGACAGTGCCCATGGTGGCAGTGCTTATGTTGACATTGCCCACGGTGACAGTGCTCATGGTGACAGTACTCACAGTGACAGTGCCCTTGGTGATAGTGCCCATGGTAATAGGGCTCACGGTGACAGTGCCCATGGTGATATTGTTCGCGGTGAAACTGCCCATGGGTATAGTGCTCACGGTGTTAGTGCTCACATTGACAGTGCCCTTGGTGATAGTGCTCATGGTAATACTGCTCATGGTGATAGTGCTCATGGTAATAGTTCACATGGTGACAGTGCCCATGTTGAAAGTGCCCATGGTGGCAGTGCTCATGGTGACATTTCCCATGGTGACAGTGCTCATGTTGACAGTGCACACGGTGACAGTGCCCACAGTGACAGTGCTTACGGTGACAGTGTTCATGGTGATAGTGCTCATGGTGACATTGCACATGGTGACTGTGCTCATGCTGGTGGTGGACATGGTTGGAGTTCCCATGGTGAAATTCCTTATGGTGGCAATGCCCATGATGATAGTGCTCATGGTGAGAGTGTCCAAGGTGACAGTGCCTATGGTGACAGTGCCCATGGTGACATTTCCCCTGGTGACAGTGCTCATGGTGACAGTGCTCACAGTGACAGTGCCCTTGGTGATAGTGCCCATGGTAATAGGGCTCACGGTGACAGTGCCCATGGTGATATTGCTCTCAGTGACACTGCCCATGGTGATAGTGCCAACGGTGACAGTTCTCATGGTGACAGTTCCCATGGTGACAGAGCTTATGATGACAGTGTCCATGGTGACAGTGCCCATGGTGACAGTGGCCATGTTGAAAGTTCTCATGGTGACAGTGCTCATGGTGACACTGCCCATGGTGACTGTGCTCATGCTGGCGGTGTATATGGTTGGAGTTCCGATGGTGAAATTCCTTATGGGAGCACTGCGCATGATGATAGTGCTCATGGTGACAGTGTCCATGGTGACAGTGCCTGTGGTGACAGTGACCATGGTGATAGTGCCCACAGTGAGAGTGCTCATTGTGACAGTTCCTATGGTGACAGTGCCCATGATGACAGTGCTCATGGTGACAGTGCCCACTGTGACAGTGCTCACAGTGACAGTGCCATTGGTGATAGTGTTCATGGTGACAGTGTTCATGGTGACTGTTCGCATGGTGACAGTGCCCATGTTGAGAGTGCCCATGGTGACAGTACCCATGGTGACAGTGGCCATGGTGACAGTGCTCATGGTGAGAGTTCCTATGGTGACAGTGCTCATGTTGACATTGCCCATGGTGACCATTCCCATGGTGACTGTTCCCATAGTGATAGTGCTCATGGTGACATTGCACACGGTGACAATGCCCACAGTGACAGTTCTCACGGTGATAGTGCTCATGGTGATAGTGCCCACTGTAATAGTGGTCACAGTGACAGTGCCCATATTGATTTTGCTCAAGGTGACACTGCCCATGGTGATAGTGCTCACAGTGATAGTGCTCATGGTAATAGTGCTCAAGGTGACACTGCCCATGGTGACAGTGCCCATGGTGACACTGCCCATAATGATATTTCCCATGGGGACAGTGCTCATGGTGAGAGTTCCCATGGTGACAGTGCACATGGTGACAGTCCCATGGTGACAGTGCTCACGGTGACAGTGCTAACTGTGGCAGTGCCAATGGTTACAGTGCTCATGGTGGCACTGCCCATGATGATAGTGCTCATGGTGACAGTGTCCATCGTGAGAGTGCCCATGGTGACAGTGCTCATGGTGACAGTGCCAATGGTGACAGTGCAAATGGTGACATTTCCCATGGTGATAGTGCTCATGTTGACAGTGTACACGGTAACAGTGCCCACGATGACAGTGCTCTCGGTGACAGTGCTCATGGTGATAGTACTCACGGTGAGAGTGCTCACGTTGACAGTGCCCTTGGTGATAGTGTTCATGGTAATACTGCTCATGGTGATAGTGCTCATGGTGATAGTTCGCATGGTGACTATGCCCATGTTGAAAGTGCCCTTGGTGGCACTGCTCAGGGTGACACTGCCCATGGTGACAATGCTCATGCTGGCGCTACACATGGTTGGAGTTCCCATGTTGAAATTCCTTATGGTGGCACTGCCCATGATGATAGTGTTCATGGTGACAGTGTCCATGGTGACAGTGCCTATGGTGACAGTGCCCATTGTGATAGTGCTCACGGTGATAGTGCCCACAATGACAGTTCTAATGGTGACAGTTCCCATGGTGACAGTGCCCATGATGACAGTGCTCATGGTGACAGTGTCCACGGTGACAGTGCTCATGGTGACGCTGCTCATGGTAACAATGCCCTTGGTGATAGTACCCATGTTAATAGTGCTCACGGTGATAGTGCCCATGTTGACATTTCCCATGGTGACAGTGCCGATGATGACAGTGCTCATGGTGACAGTGCCCACGGTGACAGTGCTCATGGTAATAGTGCTCACGGTGACAGTGCCCTTGTTGATAGTACCCATGGTAATAGTGCTCAATGTGACAGTGCCCATGGTGATATTTCTCACGGTGACACTGCCCATGGTGATAGTGCTCACGGTGATTGTGCTCATGGTGACAGTTCCCATGGTGACAGTGCTCATGGTGACAGTTCCCATGGTTACAGTGCCCACGGTGAGAGTGCTCATGGTGACAGTGCCCACAGTGACAGTGCTCATGGTGACAGTGGTCATGGTGATAGTGCTCACGGTGATAGTGCTCACGGTGATAGTGCTCATGGTGACACTGCCCATGGTGACTCTGCTCATGCTGGCGGTGTACATGGTTGGAGTTCCCATGGGGAAATTACTTATGGTGGCAATGCCCATGATGATAGTGCTCATGGTGACAGTGCTCATGGTGACAGTGTACCTGGTGGCAATCCCCACCCTTAGAGTGCTCACGGTGATAGTTCTCATGGCGATAGTGCGCATTGTTATAGTGCTCACGGTAACATTGCCCATGTTGATATTGCTCACGGTGACACAACCCATGGTGATAGTGCTCACGGTTATAGTGCACACAGTGACACTGCCCTTGGTGATAGAGCTCATGGTGATAGTGCTCATGGTAATAGTGCTGATGGTGACACAGCCCATGGTGACAGTGCCCATGGTGACACTGCCCATTGTGACATTTCCCATGGTGACAGTGCTGATGGTGAGAGTTCCCATGGTGACAGTGAACATGGTGACAGTTCCCATGGTGACAGTGCTCACGGTGACAGTGCTCACTGTGGCAGTGCCAATGGTTACAGTTCTCATGGTGGCAGTGTCCATGGTGGCAGTTCCCAAGATGACAGTGCTCATGGTGACATTTCCCATGGTAACAGAGCTCATGATGACAGTGTCCATGGTGACAGTGCCCATGGTGACAGTGGCCATGTTGAAAGTGCCCATGGTGACACTGCTCATGGTGACAGTGCCCATGGTGACTATGCTCATGCTGGCGGTGTACATGGTTGGAGTTCCCATGGTGAAATTCCTCATGGTGGCACTGCTCATGATGATAGTGCTCATCGTGACAGTGTCCATCGTGAGAGAGCCCATGATGACAGTGCTCATGGTGACACTGCCCATAGTGACAGTGCCCATGGTGACAGTGCTCATGTTGACAGTGCCCACGGTGATAGTGCTCACAGTGACAGTGTTCATGGTGATATTGCTCACGGTGACACTGCCCATGGTAATAGTGCTCACGCTGATAGTGCTCACGGTGACAGTTCCCACGGTGACTGTGCCCACGGTGACAGTGCTCATGGTGACATTGCCCACGGTGACAGTGCTCATGGTGACAGTACGCATGGTGACAGTGCCCAAGGTGACAGTGCTCATGGTGACACAGCTCATGGTGACTGTGCTAAAGCTGGCGGTGTATATGTTTCGAGTTCCCATGGTGAAATTCCTCATGGTGGCACTGCCCATGATGATAGTGCTCATGGTGACAGTGCCCATGGTGACATTTCACATGGTGACAGTGCTCATGGTGAGAGTTCCTATGCTGACATTGCTCATGTTGACAGTACCCATGGTGACAGTGTTCACGGTGATAGTGCTCAACGTGATAGTGCCCATGGTAATAGTGCTGATGGTGACACTGCCCATATTGATATTGCTCATGGTGACACTGCCCATGATGATAGTGCTCACGGTGATAGTGCTCATTGTGACAGTTCCCATGGTGACAGTGCCCATGGTGACAGTGCTCATAGTGACAGTGCCCATGTTGACAGTGCCCATAGTGATAGTGCCCATGGTGACATTTCCAATGGTTACAGTTCTCATGGTGAGAGTTCCCATGGTGGCACTGCCCATGATGATAGTGCTCATGTTGACAGTGCCCATGGTGACAGTGCTCATAATGACAGTGCTCACGGTGACAGTGCCCTTGGTGATAGTACCCATGGTAATAGCGCTCAATGTGACAGTGCCCATGGTGATATTTCTCACGGTGACACTGCCCATGGTGATAGTGCTCATGGTGATTGTGCTCATGGTGACAGTTCGCATGGTGACAGTGCCCATGGTGACAGTGCCCATGGTGACAGTGCTCATGGTGACAGTGCCCACGGTGACAGTCCGCATGGTGACAGTGCTCATGGTGATGGTGCTCACAGTGATAGTGCTAATGGTGAAAGTGCCCTTTGTGATAGTGCTCATGGTGATAGTTCTCACGGTGACAGTGCCCTTGGTGAAAGTACTATGGTAATAGTGCTCAAAGTGACAGTGCAATGGTGATATTTCTCAAGGTGACACTGCCCATGGTGATAGTGCTCACGGTGATTGTGCTCATGGTGACAGTTCGCATGGTGACACTGCCCCTGTTGAAAGTGCCCACGGTGTCAGTTCTCATGTTGACACTGCCCATGGTGACTGTGCTCGTGCTGGAGGTGTACATGGTTGGCATTCCCATGGTGAAATTGTTATGGTGGCACTGCCCATGATGATAGTGCTCAAGGTGACAGTGTCCATGGTGACAGTGCCCATGGTGACAGTGCCGATGGTGATATTTCCCATGTTGACAGTGCCCATGGTGACAGTGCTCATGGTGACAGTGCTCATGGTGATATAGCTCACGGTGATAGTGCTCATGGTGACAGTGCTCATTGTGAAAGTTCCCATGGTGCCAGTGCCTATGGTGACAATGCTAATGCAGACAGAGTCCATGGTGACATTGCTCATGGTTACTGTGCCCATGGTAATAGTTCTCACGGTGACAGTGCCCATGGTGATATTGCTCACCATGACAGTGCCCAAGGTGACAGTGCTGAAGGTGATAGTGCTCACGGTGACAGTGCCCTTCCTGATAGTGCTCATGGTGATAGTGCTCATGGTGACAGTGCTCATGGTGACACTGCCCATGGTGACTGAGCTCCTGCTGGCGGTGTACATGGTTGGAGTTCCCATGGTGAAATTCCGCATGATAGCACTGCCCATGATGATACTGATCATGTTGACAGTGCCCATGGTGACAGTGTCCATGGTGAAAGTGCCCATGGTGACAGTGCCCACGGTGACAGTGCTCACGGTGATAGTGCTCACGGTGATAGTGCTGACGGTGACAGTGCCTTTGGTGATACTGCTCATGCTGATAGTGCTCATGGTGATAGTGCTCATGGTGACAGATCGCATGGTGACAGTGCCCATGTTGAAAGTGCCCATGGTGACAGTGACCATGGTGACATTTGCCATGTTGACAGTTTTCATGGTGAGAGTGTCCATGATGACAGTGCCCATGGTGAGAGTGCCCATGGTGATAGTGCTCATGGTGACCATGTCCATGGTGAGAGTGCTCATGGTGACAGCTCCCATGGTGAGAGTGCTCATCGTGGCAGTGCCCATGGTAACAGCACTAAAGGTGGCAGTGCCCATGGTGATAGAGCTCATGGTGACAGTGCCCATGGTGAGAGTGCTCACGGTGATAGTGCCCACAGTGGCAGTGCTCAAGGTGACAGTGCCCATGTTGAACAGTGCTCATGGTGACAGTGCTTATGGTGACAGTGCCCACAGTGACAGTGCTCATGGTGACCGTGCTCATGGTGGCCATGTCCATGGTGGGAATTCCCATGGTGAAAGTTCTCATGGTGGCAGTGCCCATGATGACAGTGCCCATGGTGATATTTCCCTTGGTGACAGTGCTTATGGTGACAGTGGCCATGGTGACACTGGCCATGGTGACAGTGCTCATGTTGAGAGTTCCCATGGTGACATTGCTCATGTTGACCGTGCCCGTGGTGACCGTTCCCATGGTGACAGTTCCCATGGTGATAGTGCTCATGGTGACAGTGCTCATGGTGACAGTGCTCACGGTGATAGTGCTCATGGTGATATTGCTCACTGTGACACTGCCCATGGTGATAATGCTCATGGTGATAGTGCTCATGGTGAGAGTTCCCATGGAGACAGTGCCCATAGTGACAGTGCTCATGGTGAGAGTACCCACGGTGACAGTGCTCATTGTGACAGTGCTCAGGGTGATAGTGCTCACGATGATAGTGTTCACGGTGAGAGTTCCCTTGGTGATAGTGCTCATGGTGATAGTGCTCATGGCGACACTCCCCATGGTGATATTGCTCACGGTGACTCTGCCCATGGTAATAGTGCTCATGGTGATAGTGCTCACGTTGAAAATGCCCTTGGGGATAGTGCTCATGGTGACACTTCCCATGGTGACAGTTCGCATGGTGACAGTGCCCATGTTGAAAGTGCCCATGGTGACAGTGCTCATGGTGATAATGCCCACGGTGACTGTGCTCATGCTGGCGGTGTATAGAGTTGGTTTTCCCATGTTCAAATTCCTCATGGTGGCACTGCCCAAGATGATAGTGTTCATGGTGACAGTGTCCATGGTGACAGTGCAAATGGTGACAGTGCCCATGGTGACATTTCCCATGGTGACAGTGTTCATGGTAAGAGTTTCCATGGTGACAGTGCTCATGTTCACAGTGCCCATGGTGACAGTGTCCATGGTCAACAGTGCCCATGTTGAGAGTACCCACGGTGACAGTGCCCATGGTGACAGTGCTCATGGTGACAATGCCCATGGTGAGAGTGCTCACAGTGACAGTGCTCACGGTGATAGTGCTCAACGTGATAGTGCCCATGGTAATAGTGCTGATGGTGACAGTGCCCATGTTGATATTGCTTACGGTGACACTGCCCATGGTGATAGTGCTCACGGTGATAGTGCTCATCGTGACAGTTCCCATGGTGACAGTGCCCATGGTGACAGTGCCCATAGTGATAGTGCCCATGGTGACATTTCCCATGGTGACAGTGCTCATGGTGAGAGTTCCCATGGTGACAGTGCCCATGATGACAATGCTCATGTTGACAGTGCCCATGGTGACAGTGCTCATGGTGACAGTGCTCACAGTGACAGTGCCCTTGCTGAAAGTACCATGGTAACAGTGCTCAATGTGACAGTGCCCATGGTGATATTTCTCAGGGTGAAACTGCCCATGGTGATAGTGCTCACGGTGATTGTGCTCATGGTGACAGTTCGCATGGTGACACTGCCCCTGTTGAAAGTCCCCACGGTGTCAGTGCTCATGTTGACACTGCCCATGGTGACTGTGCTCATGTTGGAGGTGTACATGGTTGGCGTTCCCATGGTGAAATTGTTATGGTGGCACTGCCCATGATGACAGTGCTCAAGGTGACAGTGTCCATGGTGACAGTGCCCATGGTGACAGTGCCGATGGTGATATTTCCCATGTTGACAGTGCCCATGGTGACATTTGCCATGGTGACAGTGCTCATGGTGAGAGTTCCCATGGTGACAGTGCTCATGTTGACAGTGCCCATGGTGACAGTGTCCATGGTGACAGTGCCTATGGTGAGAGTGCCCATGGTGACAGTGCCCACGGTGACGGTGCTCACGGTGATAGTGCTCACGGTGATAGTGCTGACGGTGACAGTGCCTTTGGTGATACTGCTCATGCTGATAGTGCTCATGGTGATAGTGCTCATGGTGACAGATCGCATGGTGACAGTGCCCATGTTGAAAGTGCCCTTGGTGACAGTGACCATGGTGACATTTCCCATGTTGACAGTTTTCATGGTGAGAGTGTCCATGATGACAGTGCCCATGGTGAGAGTGCCCATGGTGATAGTGCTCATGGTGACCATGTCCATGGTGAGAGTGCTCAGGGTGACAGCTCCCAGGTGAGAGTGCTCATCTTGGCAGTGCCCATGGTAACAGCACTAATGGTGGCAGTGCCCATGGTGATAGAGCTCATGGTGACAGTGCCCATGGTGACAGTGCTTACGGTGATAGTGCCCACAGTGGCAGTGCTCTAGGTGACAGTGCCCATGTTGAACAGTGCTCATGGTGACAGTGCTTATGGTGACAGTGCCCACAGTGACAGTGCTCATGTTGACCGTGCTCATGGTGGCCATGTCCATGGTGGGAATTCCCATGGTGAAAGTTCTCATGGTGGCAGTGCCCATGATGACAGTGCCCATGGTGATATTTCCCTTGGTGACAGTGCTTATGGTGACAGTGGCCATGGTGACACTGGCCATGGTGACAGTGCTCATGGTGAGAGTTCGCATGGTGACAGTGCTCATGTTGACAGTGCCCATGGTGACAATGTCCATGATGACAGTGCCTATGGTGAGAGTGCCCATGGTGACAGTGCCCATGGTGACAGTTTCCATGGTGACAGTGCTCATGTGGACAGTGCCCACGGTGACAGTGCTCATGGTGAGAGTTCCCATGGTGACAGTGCTCGTCTTGATAGTGCCCATGGTGACAATTCCCATGGTGACAGTTCCCATGGTGATAGTGCTCCCTGTGATAGTGCCCATGGTGACAGTTCCCATGGATACATTGCCCGTGGTGACAGTGCTCATTGCGACAGTGCCCACGGTGATAGAGCTCATGGTGGCATTTTGCATGGTGACAGTGCACATGATGACAGTGCTCATGGTTACAATGCCCACGGAGACAGTGCTCATGGTGACAGTGCCCTTGGTGATAGTACCCATGGTAATAATGCTGACAGGGACAGTGCCCATGGTGATAGTGCTCATGGTGATAGTGCTCATGGTAATAGTGCTCATGGTGACAATGCCCATGGTGACAGTGCCCATGGTTACACGGCCCATAATGATATTTCCCATGGTGACAGTGCTCATGGTGAGAGTTCCCATGGTGACAGTGCCCATGATGACAGTTCCCATGGTGACAGTGCTCACGGTGAGAGTGCTCACGGTGGCAGTG
Source organism: Balaenoptera ricei (assembly GCF_028023285.1). NCBI lineage: Eukaryota > Metazoa > Chordata > Mammalia > Artiodactyla > Balaenopteridae > Balaenoptera > Balaenoptera ricei. The sequence goes on from NC_082654.1 coordinate 94,619,167, forward strand.
CCAATGGTTACAGTGCTCATGGTGGCAGTGTCCATGGTGGCAGTTCCCAAGATGACAGGGCTCATGGTGACATTTCCCATGGTAACAGAACTCATGATGACAGTGTCCACGGTGACAGTCCGCATGGTGACAGTGCTCATGGTGATGGTGCTCACAGTGATAGTGCTAATGGTGAAAGTGCCCTTTGTGATAGTGCTCATGGTGATAGTGCTCATAGTGATAGTGCTCATGGTGACAGTTCGCATGGTGACAGTGCCCATGTTGAAAGTGCCCATGGTGAGAGTGTTCATGGTGACACTGCCCATGGTGACTGTGCTCATGCTGGCGGTGTACATGGTTGGCGTTCCCATGGTGAAATTCCTCATGGTGGCACTGCCCATGATGATAGTGCTCATGGTGACAGTGCCCATGGTGATATTTCCCATGTTGACAGTGCCCATGGTGACATTTGCCATGGTGACAGTGCTCATGGTGAGAGTTCCCATGGTGACAGTGCTCATGTTGACAGTGCCCATGGTGACATTTCCCATGGTGACAGTGTTCATGATAAGAGTTACCATGCTGACAGTGCTCATCTTAACAGTGACCATGGTGACAGTGTCCATGGTGAACAGTGCCCATGGTGAGAGTGCCCATGGTGACAGTGCCCATGGTGACAGTGCTCATGACGAGAGTTCCTATGTTGACAGTGCCCATGGTGACAGTGCCCATGGTGACAGTGCCCATTATGATAGTGCTCACGGTGACAGTGCCCTTGGTGATAGTGCTCATGGAGATAGTGCTCATGGTGACAGTGCCCTCGGTGACTGTGATCACAGTGATAGTGCTCATGGTGATAGTGCCCATGGTAATAGTGCTCACGGTCACAGTGCCCATGGTGATATTGCCCACGGTGACCATGTCCATGGTGATAGTACTCACGGTGATGCTGCTCATGGTGACAGTTCCCATGGTGACAGTGCCCATGGTGACAGTGCTCATGGTGACAGTGCTCATGGTGATATAGCTCACGGTGATAGTGCTCAGGGTGACAGTGCTCATTGGGACAGTTCCCATGGTGACAGTGCCTATGGTGACAATGCTAATGCAGACAGAATCCATGGTGCCATTTCTCATGGTTACTGTGCCCATGGTAATAGTTCTCACGGTGACAGTGCCCATGGTGATATTGCTCACCATGACAGTGCCCAAGGTGACAGTGCTGAAGGTGAGAGTGCACATGGTGACAGTTCTCATGGTGACAGTGCCCACGGTGACTATGCTCATGGTAACATTGCTCACGGTGATAGTGCTCACGGTGACAGTGCCCTTCCTGATAGTGCTCATGGTGATAGTGCTCATGGTGACAGTGCTCATGGTGACACAGCCCATGGTGACTGTGCTAAAGCTGGCGGTGTACATGATTGGAGTTCCCATCGTGAAATTCCTCATGGTGGCACTGCCCATGATGATAGTGCTCATGGTGACAGTGCTCATGGTGAGAGTTCCTATGCTGACAGTGTTCATGTTGACAGTGCCCATGGTGACAGTACCCATGGCGCCAGTGAATATGGTGACATTTCCCATGGAGACAGTGCTGATAGTGATAATTCCCATGGTGACAGTGCTCATCTTGACAGTACCTATGGTGACCGTTCCCATGGTGACAGTTCCCATGGTGATATTTCCCATGGTGACTGTGCCCATGGTGACATTTCCCAATGTGACAGTGCTCATGGTGAGAGTTGCCATGGTGACCGTGCTGATGTTGACAGTGCCCATGATGACAGTGTTCATGGTGACAGTGCCCATGGTGAGAGTGGTCATGTTGACCGTTCCCACGGCGACAGTGCTGATGGTGAGAGTTCCCATGGTGACAGTGCTCATCTTGACAGTGCGCATAGTGACCGTTCCCATGGTGACAGTTCCAATGGTGATAGTGCTCACCGTGATAGTGCCCATGGTGACATTTCCCATGTATACAGTGCCCATGGTGACAGTGCCCACGGTGATAGAGCTCATGGTGGCATTTCGCATGGTGACAGTGCCCATGAAGACAGTGCTCATGGTTACAATGCCCATGGAGACAGTGCTCATGGTGACAGTGCTCACGGTGACAGTTCCTTTGGTGATAGTACCCATGGTAATAATGCTCACGGTGACAGTGCCCATGGTGATAGTGCTCAAGGTGATAGTGCTCATGGTAATAGTGCTCATGGTGACACTGCCCATGGTGACAGTGCCCATGGTGACATGGCCCATAGTGACATTTCCCATTGTGACATTGCTCATGGTGAGAGTTCCCATGGTGATAGTGCACATGGTGACAGTTCCCATGGTGACAGTGCTCACGGTGACAGTGCCAATGGTTACACTGTTCATGGTGGCTGTGACCACGGTGGCAGTTCCCAAGAGGACAGTGCTCATGATGACATTTCCCATGGTAACAGAGCTCATGATGACAGTGTGCATGGTGACAGTGCCCATGGTGACAGTGGCCATGTTGAAAGGGTCCATGGTGACAGTGCTCATGGTGACATTGCCCACGGTGACAGTGCTCATGGTGACACTGCTCACGTTGATAGTGCTCATGGTGATAGTGCTCACAGTGACAGTGCCCTTGGTGATAGTGCTCATGGTGATAGTGCTCATGGTGACATTGCACATGGTGACTGTGCTCATGCTGGTGGTTGCCATGGTTGGAGTTCCCATGGTGAAATTCCTTATGGTGGCAATGCCCATGATGATAGTGCTCATGGTGAGAGTGTCCAAGGTGACAGTGCCTATGGTGACATTGCCCATGGTGACATTTCCCCTGGTGACAGTGCTCATGGTGACAGTGCTCACAGTGACAGTGCCCTTGGTGATAGTGCCCATGGTAATAGGGCTCACGGTGACAGTGCCCATGGTGATATTGCTCTCAGTGACACTGCCCATGGTGATAGTGCCAATGGTGACAGTTCCCATGGTGACAGTTCCCATGGTGACAGTGCCCATGGTGGCAGTGCTTATGTTGACATTGCCCACGGTGACAGTGCTCATGGTGACAGTACTCACAGTGACAGTGCCCTTGGTGATAGTGCCCATGGTAATAGGGCTCACGGTGACAGTGCCCATGGTGATATTGTTCGCGGTGAAACTGCCCATGGGTATAGTGCTCACGGTGTTAGTGCTCACATTGACAGTGCCCTTGGTGATAGTGCTCATGGTAATACTGCTCATGGTGATAGTGCTCATGGTAATAGTTCACATGGTGACAGTGCCCATGTTGAAAGTGCCCATGGTGGCAGTGCTCATGGTGACATTTCCCATGGTGACAGTGCTCATGTTGACAGTGCACACGGTGACAGTGCCCACAGTGACAGTGCTTACGGTGACAGTGTTCATGGTGATAGTGCTCATGGTGACATTGCACATGGTGACTGTGCTCATGCTGGTGGTGGACATGGTTGGAGTTCCCATGGTGAAATTCCTTATGGTGGCAATGCCCATGATGATAGTGCTCATGGTGAGAGTGTCCAAGGTGACAGTGCCTATGGTGACAGTGCCCATGGTGACATTTCCCCTGGTGACAGTGCTCATGGTGACAGTGCTCACAGTGACAGTGCCCTTGGTGATAGTGCCCATGGTAATAGGGCTCACGGTGACAGTGCCCATGGTGATATTGCTCTCAGTGACACTGCCCATGGTGATAGTGCCAACGGTGACAGTTCTCATGGTGACAGTTCCCATGGTGACAGAGCTTATGATGACAGTGTCCATGGTGACAGTGCCCATGGTGACAGTGGCCATGTTGAAAGTTCTCATGGTGACAGTGCTCATGGTGACACTGCCCATGGTGACTGTGCTCATGCTGGCGGTGTATATGGTTGGAGTTCCGATGGTGAAATTCCTTATGGGAGCACTGCGCATGATGATAGTGCTCATGGTGACAGTGTCCATGGTGACAGTGCCTGTGGTGACAGTGACCATGGTGATAGTGCCCACAGTGAGAGTGCTCATTGTGACAGTTCCTATGGTGACAGTGCCCATGATGACAGTGCTCATGGTGACAGTGCCCACTGTGACAGTGCTCACAGTGACAGTGCCATTGGTGATAGTGTTCATGGTGACAGTGTTCATGGTGACTGTTCGCATGGTGACAGTGCCCATGTTGAGAGTGCCCATGGTGACAGTACCCATGGTGACAGTGGCCATGGTGACAGTGCTCATGGTGAGAGTTCCTATGGTGACAGTGCTCATGTTGACATTGCCCATGGTGACCATTCCCATGGTGACTGTTCCCATAGTGATAGTGCTCATGGTGACATTGCACACGGTGACAATGCCCACAGTGACAGTTCTCATGGTGATAGTGCTCATGGTGATAGTGCCCACTGTAATAGTGGTCACAGTGACAGTGCCCATATTGATTTTGCTCAAGGTGACACTGCCCATGGTGATAGTGCTCACAGTGATAGTGCTCATGGTAATAGTGCTCAAGGTGACACTGCCCATGGTGACAGTGCCCATGGTGACACTGCCCATAATGATATTTCCCATGGGGACAGTGCTCATGGTGAGAGTTCCCATGGTGACAGTGCACATGGTGACAGTCCCATGGTGACAGTGCTCACGGTGACAGTGCTAACTGTGGCAGTGCCAATGGTTACAGTGCTCATGGTGGCACTGCCCATGATGATAGTGCTCATGGTGACAGTGTCCATCGTGAGAGTGCCCATGGTGACAGTGCTCATGGTGACAGTGCCAATGGTGACAGTGCAAATGGTGACATTTCCCATGGTGATAGTGCTCATGTTGACAGTGTACACGGTAACAGTGCCCACGATGACAGTGTCACTCTCGGTGACAGTGCTCATGGTGATAGTACTCACGGTGAGAGTGCTCACGTTGACAGTGCCCTTGGTGATAGTGTTCATGGTAATACTGCTCATGGTGATAGTGCTCATGGTGATAGTTCGCATGGTGACTATGCCCATGTTGAAAGTGCCCTTGGTGGCACTGCTCAGGGTGACACTGCCCATGGTGACAATGCTCATGCTGGCGCTACACATGGTTGGAGTTCCCATGTTGAAATTCCTTATGGTGGCACTGCCCATGATGATAGTGTTCATGGTGACAGTGTCCATGGTGACAGTGCCTATGGTGACAGTGCCCATTGTGATAGTGCTCACGGTGATAGTGCCCACAATGACAGTTCTAATGGTGACAGTTCCCATGGTGACAGTGCCCATGATGACAGTGCTCATGGTGACAGTGTCCACGGTGACAGTGCTCATGGTGACGCTGCTCATGGTAACAATGCCCTTGGTGATAGTACCCATGTTAATAGTGCTCACGGTGATAGTGCCCATGTTGACATTTCCCATGGTGACAGTGCTCACGATGACAGTGTACACGGTGACAGTGCCCACGGTGACAGTGTTTATGTTGATATTGTTCACAGTGACACTGCCCATGGTTATAATACTCACGGTGATAGTGCTCATGGTGACAGTTCCCATGGTGACAGTGCTCATTGTGACATTGCCCATGGTGACAGTGCTCATGGTGACAGTTCGCATGGTGACAGTGCCCATGGTGACAGTGCTCATGGTGACACAGCCCATGGTGACTGTGCTAAAGCTGTCGGTGTACATGGTTGGAGTTCCCATGATGAAATTCCTCATGGTGGCACTGCCCATGATGATAGTGCTCATGGTGACAGTGCCCGTGGTGACATTACCCATGGTGACAGTGCTCATGGTGAGAGTTCCTATGCTGACTGTGCTCATGTTGACAGTGCCCATGGTGACTGTGCCCACGGTGAGAGTGCTCATGGTGACAGTGCTCAACGTGATAGTGCCCATGGTAATACCGCTGATAGTGACACTGCCCATGTTGATATTGCTCACGCTGACACTGCCCATGGTGACAGTGACCATAGTGATAGTGCCCATGGTGACATTTGCCATGGTGACAGTGCTCATGGTGAGAGTTCCCATGGTGACAGTGCCAATGATGACAGTGCTCATGGTGACAGTGCCCACGGTGACAGTGCTCATGGTAATAGTGCTCACGGTGACAGTGCCCTTGTTGATAGTACCCATGGTAATAGTGCTCAATGTGACAGTGCCCATGGTGATATTTCTCACGGTGACACTGCCCATGGTGATAGTGCTCACGGTGATTGTGCTCATGGTGACAGTTCCCATGGTGACAGTGCTCATGGTGACAGTTCCCATGGTTACAGTGCCCACGGTGAGAGTGCTCATGGTGACAGTGCCCACAGTGACAGTGCTCATGGTGACAGTGGTCATGGTGATAGTGCTCACGGTGATAGTGCTCACGGTGATAGTGCTCATGGTGACACTGCCCATGGTGACTCTGCTCATGCTGGCGGTGTACATGGTTGGAGTTCCCATGGGGAAATTACTTATGGTGGCAATGCCCATGATGATAGTGCTCATGGTGACAGTGCTCATGGTGACAGTGTACATGGTGGCAATCCCCACCCTTAGAGTGCTCACGGTGATAGTTCTCATGGCGATAGTGCGCATTGTTATAGTGCTCACGGTAACATTGCCCATGTTGATATTGCTCACGGTGACACAACCCATGGTGATAGTGCTCACGGTTATAGTGCACACAGTGACACTGCCCTTGGTGATAGAGCTCATGGTGATAGTGCTCATGGTAATAGTGCTGATGGTGACACAGCCCATGGTGACAGTGCCCATGGTGACACTGCCCATTGTGACATTTCCCATGGTGACAGTGCTGATGGTGAGAGTTCCCATGGTGACAGTGAACATGGTGACAGTTCCCATGGTGACAGTGCTCACGGTGACAGTGCTCACTGTGGCAGTGCCAATGGTTACAGTTCTCATGGTGGCAGTGTCCATGGTGGCAGTTCCCAAGATGACAGTGCTCATGGTGACATTTCCCATGGTAACAGAGCTCATGATGACAGTGTCCATGGTGACAGTGCCCATGGTGACAGTGGCCATGTTGAAAGTGCCCATGGTGACACTGCTCATGGTGACAGTGCCCATGGTGACTATGCTCATGCTGGCGGTGTACATGGTTGGAGTTCCCATGGTGAAATTCCTCATGGTGGCACTGCTCATGATGATAGTGCTCATCGTGACAGTGTCCATCGTGAGAGAGCCCATGATGACAGTGCTCATGGTGACACTGCCCATAGTGACAGTGCCCATGGTGACAGTGCTCATGTTGACAGTGCCCACGGTGATAGTGCTCACAGTGACAGTGTTCATGGTGATATTGCTCACGGTGACACTGCCCATGGTAATAGTGCTCACGCTGATAGTGCTCACGGTGACAGTTCCCACGGTGACTGTGCCCACGGTGACAGTGCTCATGGTGACATTGCCCACGGTGACAGTGCTCATGGTGACAGTACGCATGGTGACAGTGCCCAAGGTGACAGTGCTCATGGTGACACAGCTCATGGTGACTGTGCTAAAGCTGGCGGTGTATATGTTTCGAGTTCCCATGGTGAAATTCCTCATGGTGGCACTGCCCATGATGATAGTGCTCATGGTGACAGTGCCCATGGTGACATTTCACATGGTGACAGTGCTCATGGTGAGAGTTCCTATGCTGACATTGCTCATGTTGACAGTACCCATGGTGACAGTGTTCACGGTGATAGTGCTCAACGTGATAGTGCCCATGGTAATAGTGCTGATGGTGACACTGCCCATATTGATATTGCTCATGGTGACACTGCCCATGATGATAGTGCTCACGGTGATAGTGCTCATTGTGACAGTTCCCATGGTGACAGTGCCCATGGTGACAGTGCTCATAGTGACAGTGCCCATGTTGACAGTGCCCATAGTGATAGTGCCCATGGTGACATTTCCAATGGTTACAGTTCTCATGGTGAGAGTTCCCATGGTGGCACTGCCCATGATGATAGTGCTCATGTTGACAGTGCCCATGGTGACAGTGCTCATAATGACAGTGCTCACGGTGACAGTGCCCTTGGTGATAGTACCCATGGTAATAGCGCTCAATGTGACAGTGCCCATGGTGATATTTCTCACGGTGACACTGCCCATGGTGATAGTGCTCATGGTGATTGTGCTCATGGTGACAGTTCGCATGGTGACAGTGCCCATGGTGACAGTGCCCATGGTGACAGTGCTCATGGTGACAGTGCCCACGGTGACAGTCCGCATGGTGACAGTGCTCATGGTGATGGTGCTCACAGTGATAGTGCTAATGGTGAAAGTGCCCTTTGTGATAGTGCTCATGGTGATAGTTCTCACGGTGACAGTGCCCTTGGTGAAAGTACTATGGTAATAGTGCTCAAAGTGACAGTGCAATGGTGATATTTCTCAAGGTGACACTGCCCATGGTGATAGTGCTCACGGTGATTGTGCTCATGGTGACAGTTCGCATGGTGACACTGCCCCTGTTGAAAGTGCCCACGGTGTCAGTTCTCATGTTGACACTGCCCATGGTGACTGTGCTCGTGCTGGAGGTGTACATGGTTGGCATTCCCATGGTGAAATTGTTATGGTGGCACTGCCCATGATGATAGTGCTCAAGGTGACAGTGTCCATGGTGACAGTGCCCATGGTGACAGTGCCGATGGTGATATTTCCCATGTTGACAGTGCCCATGGTGACAGTGCTCATGGTGACAGTGCTCATGGTGATATAGCTCACGGTGATAGTGCTCATGGTGACAGTGCTCATTGTGAAAGTTCCCATGGTGCCAGTGCCTATGGTGACAATGCTAATGCAGACAGAGTCCATGGTGACATTGCTCATGGTTACTGTGCCCATGGTAATAGTTCTCACGGTGACAGTGCCCATGGTGATATTGCTCACCATGACAGTGCCCAAGGTGACAGTGCTGAAGGTGATAGTGCTCACGGTGACAGTGCCCTTCCTGATAGTGCTCATGGTGATAGTGCTCATGGTGACAGTGCTCATGGTGACACTGCCCATGGTGACTGAGCTCCTGCTGGCGGTGTACATGGTTGGAGTTCCCATGGTGAAATTCCGCATGATAGCACTGCCCATGATGATACTGATCATGTTGACAGTGCCCATGGTGACAGTGTCCATGGTGAAAGTGCCCATGGTGACAGTGCCCACGGTGACAGTGCTCACGGTGATAGTGCTCACGGTGATAGTGCTGACGGTGACAGTGCCTTTGGTGATACTGCTCATGCTGATAGTGCTCATGGTGATAGTGCTCATGGTGACAGATCGCATGGTGACAGTGCCCATGTTGAAAGTGCCCATGGTGACAGTGACCATGGTGACATTTGCCATGTTGACAGTTTTCATGGTGAGAGTGTCCATGATGACAGTGCCCATGGTGAGAGTGCCCATGGTGATAGTGCTCATGGTGACCATGTCCATGGTGAGAGTGCTCATGGTGACAGCTCCCATGGTGAGAGTGCTCATCGTGGCAGTGCCCATGGTAACAGCACTAAAGGTGGCAGTGCCCATGGTGATAGAGCTCATGGTGACAGTGCCCATGGTGAGAGTGCTCACGGTGATAGTGCCCACAGTGGCAGTGCTCAAGGTGACAGTGCCCATGTTGAACAGTGCTCATGGTGACAGTGCTTATGGTGACAGTGCCCACAGTGACAGTGCTCATGGTGACCGTGCTCATGGTGGCCATGTCCATGGTGGGAATTCCCATGGTGAAAGTTCTCATGGTGGCAGTGCCCATGATGACAGTGCCCATGGTGATATTTCCCTTGGTGACAGTGCTTATGGTGACAGTGGCCATGGTGACACTGGCCATGGTGACAGTGCTCATGTTGAGAGTTCCCATGGTGACATTGCTCATGTTGACCGTGCCCGTGGTGACCGTTCCCATGGTGACAGTTCCCATGGTGATAGTGCTCATGGTGACAGTGCTCATGGTGACAGTGCTCACGGTGATAGTGCTCATGGTGATATTGCTCACTGTGACACTGCCCATGGTGATAATGCTCATGGTGATAGTGCTCATGGTGAGAGTTCCCATGGAGACAGTGCCCATAGTGACAGTGCTCATGGTGAGAGTACCCACGGTGACAGTGCTCATTGTGACAGTGCTCAGGGTGATAGTGCTCACGATGATAGTGTTCACGGTGAGAGTTCCCTTGGTGATAGTGCTCATGGTGATAGTGCTCATGGCGACACTCCCCATGGTGATATTGCTCACGGTGACTCTGCCCATGGTAATAGTGCTCATGGTGATAGTGCTCACGTTGAAAATGCCCTTGGGGATAGTGCTCATGGTGACACTTCCCATGGTGACAGTTCGCATGGTGACAGTGCCCATGTTGAAAGTGCCCATGGTGACAGTGCTCATGGTGATAATGCCCACGGTGACTGTGCTCATGCTGGCGGTGTATAGAGTTGGTTTTCCCATGTTCAAATTCCTCATGGTGGCACTGCCCAAGATGATAGTGTTCATGGTGACAGTGTCCATGGTGACAGTGCAAATGGTGACAGTGCCCATGGTGACATTTCCCATGGTGACAGTGTTCATGGTAAGAGTTTCCATGGTGACAGTGCTCATGTTCACAGTGCCCATGGTGACAGTGTCCATGGTCAACAGTGCCCATGTTGAGAGTACCCACGGTGACAGTGCCCATGGTGACAGTGCTCATGGTGACAATGCCCATGGTGAGAGTGCTCACAGTGACAGTGCTCACGGTGATAGTGCTCAACGTGATAGTGCCCATGGTAATAGTGCTGATGGTGACACTGCCCATGTTGATATTGCTTACGGTGACACTGCCCATGGTGATAGTGCTCACGGTGATAGTGCTCATCGTGACAGTTCCCATGGTGACAGTGCCCATGGTGACAGTGCCCATAGTGATAGTGCCCATGGTGACATTTCCCATGGTGACAGTGCTCATGGTGAGAGTTCCCATGGTGACAGTGCCCATGATGACAATGCTCATGTTGACAGTGCCCATGGTGACAGTGCTCACAGTGACAGTGCCCTTGCTGAAAGTACCATGGTAACAGTGCTCAATGTGACAGTGCCCATGGTGATATTTCTCAGGGTGACACTGCCCATGGTGATAGTGCTCACGGTGATTGTGCTCATGGTGACAGTTTGCATGGTGACACTGCCCCTGTTGAAAGTCCCCACGGTGTCAGTGCTCATGTTGACACTGCCCATGGTGACTGTGCTCATGTTGGAGGTGTACATGGTTGGCGTTCCCATGGTGAAATTGTTATGGTGGCACTGCCCATGATGACAGTGCTCAAGGTGACAGTGTCCATGGTGACAGTGCCCATGGTGACAGTGCCGATGGTGATATTTCCCATGTTGACAGTGCCCATGGTGACATTTGCCATGGTGACAGTGCTCATGGTGACAGTGCCAATGGTTACACTGTTCATGGTGGCTGTGACCACGGTGGCAGTTCCCAAGAGGACAGTGCTCATGATGACATTTCCCATGGTAACAGAGCTCATGATGACAGTGTGCATGGTGACAGTGCCCATGGTGACAGTGGCCATGTTGAAAGGGTCCATGGTGACAGTGCTCATGGTGACATTGCCCACGGTGACAGTGCTCATGGTGACACTGCTCACGTTGATAGTGCTCATGGTGATAGTGCTCACAGTGACAGTGCCCTTGGTGATAGTGCTCATGGTGATAGTGCTCATGGTGACATTGCACATGGTGACTGTGCTCATGCTGGTGGTTGCCATGGTTGGAGTTCCCATGGTGAAATTCCTTATGGTGGCAATGCCCATGATGAGAGTGCTCATGGTGAGAGTGTCCAAGGTGACAGTGCCTATGGTGACATTGCCCATGGTGACATTTCCCCTGGTGACAGTGCTCATGGTGACAGTGCTCACAGTGACAGTGCCCTTGGTGATAGTGCCCATGGTAATAGGGCTCACGGTGACAGTGCCCATGGTGATATTGCTCTCAGTGACACTGCCCATGGTGATAGTGCCAATGGTGACAGTTCCCATGGTGACAGTTCCCATGGTGACAGTGCCCATGGTGGCAGTGCTTATGTTGACATTGCCCACGGTGACAGTGCTCATGGTGACAGTACTCACAGTGACAGTGCCCTTGGTGATAGTGCCCATGGTAATAGGGCTCACGGTGACAGTGCCCATGGTGATATTGTTCGCGGTGAAACTGCCCATGGGTATAGTGCTCACGGTGTTAGTGCTCACATTGACAGTGCCCTTGGTGATAGTGCTCATGGTAATACTGCTCATGGTGATAGTGCTCATGGTAATAGTTCACATGGTGACAGTGCCCATGTTGAAAGTGCCCATGGTGGCAGTGCTCATGGTGACATTTCCCATGGTGACAGTGCTCATGTTGACAGTGCACACGGTGACAGTGCCCACAGTGACAGTGCTTACGGTGACAGTGTTCATGGTGATAGTGCTCATGGTGACATTGCACATGGTGACTGTGCTCATGCTGGTGGTGGACATGGTTGGAGTTCCCATGGTGAAATTCCTTATGGTGGCAATGCCCATGATGATAGTGCTCATGGTGAGAGTGTCCAAGGTGACAGTGCCTATGGTGACAGTGCCCATGGTGACATTTCCCCTGGTGACAGTGCTCATGGTGACAGTGCTCACAGTGACAGTGCCCTTGGTGATAGTGCCCATGGTAATAGGGCTCACGGTGACAGTGCCCATGGTGATATTGCTCTCAGTGACACTGCCCATGGTGATAGTGCCAACGGTGACAGTTCTCATGGTGACAGTTCCCATGGTGACAGAGCTTATGATGACAGTGTCCATGGTGACAGTGCCCATGGTGACAGTGGCCATGTTGAAAGTTCTCATGGTGACAGTGCTCATGGTGACACTGCCCATGGTGACTGTGCTCATGCTGGCGGTGTATATGGTTGGAGTTCCGATGGTGAAATTCCTTATGGGAGCACTGCGCATGATGATAGTGCTCATGGTGACAGTGTCCATGGTGACAGTGCCTGTGGTGACAGTGACCATGGTGATAGTGCCCACAGTGAGAGTGCTCATTGTGACAGTTCCTATGGTGACAGTGCCCATGATGACAGTGCTCATGGTGACAGTGCCCACTGTGACAGTGCTCACAGTGACAGTGCCATTGGTGATAGTGTTCATGGTGACAGTGTTCATGGTGACTGTTCGCATGGTGACAGTGCCCATGTTGAGAGTGCCCATGGTGACAGTACCCATGGTGACAGTGGCCATGGTGACAGTGCTCATGGTGAGAGTTCCTATGGTGACAGTGCTCATGTTGACATTGCCCATGGTGACCATTCCCATGGTGACTGTTCCCATAGTGATAGTGCTCATGGTGACATTGCACACGGTGACAATGCCCACAGTGACAGTTCTCACGGTGATAGTGCTCATGGTGATAGTGCCCACTGTAATAGTGGTCACAGTGACAGTGCCCATATTGATTTTGCTCAAGGTGACACTGCCCATGGTGATAGTGCTCACAGTGATAGTGCTCATGGTAATAGTGCTCAAGGTGACACTGCCCATGGTGACAGTGCCCATGGTGACACTGCCCATAATGATATTTCCCATGGGGACAGTGCTCATGGTGAGAGTTCCCATGGTGACAGTGCACATGGTGACAGTCCCATGGTGACAGTGCTCACGGTGACAGTGCTAACTGTGGCAGTGCCAATGGTTACAGTGCTCATGGTGGCACTGCCCATGATGATAGTGCTCATGGTGACAGTGTCCATCGTGAGAGTGCCCATGGTGACAGTGCTCATGGTGACAGTGCCAATGGTGACAGTGCAAATGGTGACATTTCCCATGGTGATAGTGCTCATGTTGACAGTGTACACGGTAACAGTGCCCACGATGACAGTGCTCTCGGTGACAGTGCTCATGGTGATAGTACTCACGGTGAGAGTGCTCACGTTGACAGTGCCCTTGGTGATAGTGTTCATGGTAATACTGCTCATGGTGATAGTGCTCATGGTGATAGTTCGCATGGTGACTATGCCCATGTTGAAAGTGCCCTTGGTGGCACTGCTCAGGGTGACACTGCCCATGGTGACAATGCTCATGCTGGCGCTACACATGGTTGGAGTTCCCATGTTGAAATTCCTTATGGTGGCACTGCCCATGATGATAGTGTTCATCGTGACAGTGTCCATGGTGACAGTGCCTATGGTGACAGTGCCCATTGTGATAGTGCTCACGGTGATAGTGCCCACAATGACAGTTCTAATGGTGACAGTTCCCATGGTGACAGTGCCCATGATGACAGTGCTCATGGTGACAGTGTCCACGGTGACAGTGCTCATGGTGACGCTGCTCATGGTAACAATGCCCTTGGTGATAGTACCCATGTTAATAGTGCTCACGGTGATAGTGCCCATGTTGACATTTCCCATGGTGACAGTGCTCACGATGACAGTGTACACAGTGACAGTGCCCACGGTGACAGTGTTTATGTTGATATTGTTCACAGTGACACTGCCCATGGTTATAATACTCACGGTGATAGTGCTCATGGTGACAGTTCCCATGGTGACAGTGCTCATTGTGACATTGCCCATGGTGACAGTGCTCATGGTGACAGTTCGCATGGTGACAGTGCCCATGGTGACAGTGCTCATGGTGACACAGCCCATGGTGACTGTGCTAAAGCTGTCGGTGTACATGGTTGGAGTTCCCATGATGAAATTCCTCATGGTGGCACTGCCCATGATGATAGTGCTCATGGTGACAGTGCCCGTGGTGACATTACCCATGGTGACAGTGCTCATGGTGAGAGTTCCTATGCTGACTGTGCTCATGTTGACAGTGCCCATGGTGACTGTGCCCACGGTGAGAGTGCTCATGGTGACAGTGCTCAACGTGATAGTGCCCATGGTAATACCGCTGATAGTGACACTGCCCATGTTGATATTGCTCACGCTGACACTGCCCATGGTGACAGTGACCATAGTGATAGTGCCCATGGTGACATTTGCCATGGTGACAGTGCTCATGGTGAGAGTTCCCATGGTGACAGTGCCAATGATGACAGTGCTCATGGTGACAGTGCCCACGGTGACAGTGCTCATGGTAATAGTGCTCACGGTGACAGTGCCCTTGTTGATAGTACCCATGGTAATAGTGCTCAATGTGACAGTGCCCATGGTGATATTTCTCACGGTGACACTGCCCATGGTGATAGTGCTCACGGTGATTGTGCTCATGGTGACAGTTCCCATGGTGACAGTGCTCATGGTGACAGTTCCCATGGTTACAGTGCCCACGGTGAGAGTGCTCATGGTGACAGTGCCCACAGTGACAGTGCTCATGGTGACAGTGGTCATGGTGATAGTGCTCACGGTGATAGTGCTCACGGTGATAGTGCTCATGGTGACACTGCCCATGGTGACTCTGCTCATGCTGGCGGTGTACATGGTTGGAGTTCCCATGGGGAAATTACTTATGGTGGCAATGCCCATGATGATAGTGCTCATGGTGACAGTGCTCATGGTGACAGTGTACATGGTGGCAATCCCCACCCTTAGAGTGCTCACGGTGATAGTTCTCATGGCGATAGTGCGCATTGTTATAGTGCTCACGGTAACATTGCCCATGTTGATATTGCTCACGGTGACACAACCCATGGTGATAGTGCTCACGGTTATAGTGCACACAGTGACACTGCCCTTGGTGATAGAGCTCATGGTGATAGTGCTCATGGTAATAGTGCTGATGGTGACACAGCCCATGGTGACAGTGCCCATGGTGACACTGCCCATTGTGACATTTCCCATGGTGACAGTGCTGATGGTGAGAGTTCCCATGGTGACAGTGAACATGGTGACAGTTCCCATGGTGACAGTGCTCACGGTGACAGTGCTCACTGTGGCAGTGCCAATGGTTACAGTTCTCATGGTGGCAGTGTCCATGGTGGCAGTTCCCAAGATGACAGTGCTCATGGTGACATTTCCCATGGTAACAGAGCTCATGATGACAGTGTCCATGGTGACAGTGCCCATGGTGACAGTGGCCATGTTGAAAGTGCCCATGGTGACACTGCTCATGGTGACAGTGCCCATGGTGACTATGCTCATGCTGGCGGTGTACATGGTTGGAGTTCCCATGGTGAAATTCCTCATGGTGGCACTGCTCATGATGATAGTGCTCATCGTGACAGTGTCCATCGTGAGAGAGCCCATGATGACAGTGCTCATGGTGACACTGCCCATAGTGACAGTGCCCATGGTGACAGTGCTCATGTTGACAGTGCCCACGGTGATAGTGCTCACAGTGACAGTGTTCATGGTGATATTGCTCACGGTGACACTGCCCATGGTAATAGTGCTCACGCTGATAGTGCTCACGGTGACAGTTCCCACGGTGACTGTGCCCACGGTGACAGTGCTCATGGTGACATTGCCCACGGTGACAGTGCTCATGGTGACAGTACGCATGGTGACAGTGCCCAAGGTGACAGTGCTCATGGTGACACAGCTCATGGTGACTGTGCTAAAGCTGGCGGTGTATATGTTTCGAGTTCCCATGGTGAAATTCCTCATGGTGGCACTGCCCATGATGATAGTGCTCATGGTGACAGTGCCCATGGTGACATTTCACATGGTGACAGTGCTCATGGTGAGAGTTCCTATGCTGACATTGCTCATGTTGACAGTACCCATGGTGACAGTGTTCACGGTGATAGTGCTCAACGTGATAGTGCCCATGGTAATAGTGCTGATGGTGACACTGCCCATATTGATATTGCTCATGGTGACACTGCCCATGATGATAGTGCTCACGGTGATAGTGCTCATTGTGACAGTTCCCATGGTGACAGTGCCCATGGTGACAGTGCTCATAGTGACAGTGCCCATGTTGACAGTGCCCATAGTGATAGTGCCCATGGTGACATTTCCAATGGTTACAGTTCTCATGGTGAGAGTTCCCATGGTGGCACTGCCCATGATGATAGTGCTCATGTTGACAGTGCCCATGGTGACAGTGCTCATAATGACAGTGCTCACGGTGACAGTGCCCTTGGTGATAGTACCCATGGTAATAGCGCTCAATGTGACAGTGCCCATGGTGATATTTCTCACGGTGACACTGCCCATGGTGATAGTGCTCATGGTGATTGTGCTCATGGTGACAGTTCGCATGGTGACAGTGCCCATGGTGACAGTGCCCATGGTGACAGTGCTCATGGTGACAGTGCCCACGGTGACAGTCCGCATGGTGACAGTGCTCATGGTGATGGTGCTCACAGTGATAGTGCTAATGGTGAAAGTGCCCTTTGTGATAGTGCTCATGGTGATAGTTCTCACGGTGACAGTGCCCTTGGTGAAAGTACTATGGTAATAGTGCTCAAAGTGACAGTGCAATGGTGATATTTCTCAAGGTGACACTGCCCATGGTGATAGTGCTCACGGTGATTGTGCTCATGGTGACAGTTCGCATGGTGACACTGCCCCTGTTGAAAGTGCCCACGGTGTCAGTTCTCATGTTGACACTGCCCATGGTGACTGTGCTCGTGCTGGAGGTGTACATGGTTGGCATTCCCATGGTGAAATTGTTATGGTGGCACTGCCCATGATGATAGTGCTCAAGGTGACAGTGTCCATGGTGACAGTGCCCATGGTGACAGTGCCGATGGTGATATTTCCCATGTTGACAGTGCCCATGGTGACAGTGCTCATGGTGACAATGCTCATGGTGATATAGCTCACGGTGATAGTGCTCATGGTGACAGTGCTCATTGTGAAAGTTCCCATGGTGCCAGTGCCTATGGTGACAATGCTAATGCAGACAGAGTCCATGGTGACATTGCTCATGGTTACTGTGCCCATGGTAATAGTTCTCACGGTGACAGTGCCCATGGTGATATTGCTCACCATGACAGTGCCCAAGGTGACAGTGCTGAAGGTGATAGTGCTCACGGTGACAGTGCCCTTCCTGATAGTGCTCATGGTGATAGTGCTCATGGTGACAGTGCTCATGGTGACACTGCCCATGGTGACTGAGCTCCTGCTGGCGGTGTACATGGTTGGAGTTCCCATGGTGAAATTCCGCATGATAGCACTGCCCATGATGATACTGATCATGTTGACAGTGCCCATGGTGACAGTGTCCATGGTGAAAGTGCCCATGGTGACAGTGCCCACGGTGACAGTGCTCACGGTGATAGTGCTCACGGTCATAGTGCTGACGGTGACAGTGCCTTTGGTGATACTGCTCATGCTGATAGTGCTCATGGTGATAGTGCTCATGGTGACAGATCGCATGGTGACAGTGCCCATGTTGAAAGTGCCCATGGTGACAGTGACCATGGTGACATTTCCCATGTTGACAGTTTTCATGGTGAGAGTGTCCATGATGACAGTGCCCATGGTGAGAGTGCCCATGGTGATAGTGCTCATGGTGACCATGTCCATGGTGAGAGTGCTCATGGTGACAGCTCCCATGGTGAGAGTGCTCATCGTGGCAGTGCCCATGGTAACAGCACTAAAGGTGGCAGTGCCCATAGTGATAGAGCTCATGGTGACAGTGCCCATGGTGAGAGTGCTCACGGTGATAGTGCCCACAGTGGCAGTGCTCAAGGTGACAGTGCCCATGTTGAACAGTGCTCATGGTGACAGTGCTTATGGTGACAGTGCCCACAGTGACAGTGCTCATGGTGACCGTGCTCATGGTGGCCATGTCCATGGTGGGAATTCCCATGGTGAAAGTTCTCATGGTGGCAGTGCCCATGATGACAGTGCCCATGGTGATATTTCCCTTGGTGACAGTGCTTATGGTGACAGTGGCCATGGTGACACTGGCCATGGTGACAGTGCTCATGTTGAGAGTTCCCATGGTGACATTGCTCATGTTGACCGTGCCCGTGATGACCGTTCCCATGGTGACAGTTCCCATGGTGATAGTGCTCATGGTGACAGTGCTCATGGTGACAGTGCTCACGGTGATAGTGCTCATGGTGATATTGCTCACTGTGACACTGCCCATGGTGATAATGCTCATGGTGATAGTGCTCATGGTGACAGTTCCCATGGAGACAGTGCCCATAGTGACAGTGCTCATGGTGAGAGTACCCACGGTGACAGTGCTCATGGTGACAGTGCTCAGGGTGATAGTGCTCACGATGATAGTGTTCACGGTGACAGTTCCCTTGGTGATAGTGCTCACGGTGATAGTGCTCATCGTGACAGTTCCCATGGTGACAGTGCCCATGGTGACAGTGCCCATAGTGACAGTGCCCATGGTGACATTTCCCATGGTGACAGTGCTCATGGTGAGAGTTCCCATGGTGACAGTGCCCATGATGACAATGCTCATGTTGACAGTGCCCATGGTGACAGTGCTCACAGTGACAGTGCCCTTGCTGAAAGTACCATGGTAACAGTGCTCAATGTGACAGTGCCCATGGTGATATTTCTCAGGGTGACACTGCCCATGGTGATAGTGCTCACGGTGATTGTGCTCATGGTGACAGTTTGCATGGTGACACTGCCCCTGTTGAAAGTCCCCACGGTGTCAGTGCTCATGTTGACACTGCCCATGGTGACTGTGCTCATGTTGGAGGTGTACATGGTTGGCGTTCCCATGGTGAAATTGTTATGGTGGCACTGCCCATGATGACAGTGCTCAAGGTGACAGTGTCCATGGTGACAGTGCCCATGGTGACAGTGCCGATGGTGATATTTCCCATGTTGACAGTGCCCATGGTGACATTTGCCATGGTGACAGTGCTCATGGTGACAGTGCCAATGGTTACACTGTTCATGGTGGCTGTGACCACGGTGGCAGTTCCCAAGAGGACAGTGCTCATGATGACATTTCCCATGGTAACAGAGCTCATGATGACAGTGTGCATGGTGACAGTGCCCATGGTGACAGTGGCCATGTTGAAAGGGTCCATGGTGACAGTGCTCATGGTGACATTGCCCACGGTGACAGTGCTCATGGTGACACTGCTCACGTTGATAGTGCTCATGGTGATAGTGCTCACAGTGACAGTGCCCTTGGTGATAGTGCTCATGGTGATAGTGCTCATGGTGACATTGCACATGGTGACTGTGCTCATGCTGGTGGTTGCCATGGTTGGAGTTCCCATGGTGAAATTCCTTATGGTGGCAATGCCCATGATGATAGTGCTCATGGTGAGAGTGTCCAAGGTGACAGTGCCTATGGTGACATTGCCCATGGTGACATTTCCCCTGGTGACAGTGCTCATGGTGACAGTGCTCACAGTGACAGTGCCCTTGGTGATAGTGCCCATGGTAATAGGGCTCACGGTGACAGTGCCCATGGTGATATTGCTCTCAGTGACACTGCCCATGGTGATAGTGCCAATGGTGACAGTTCCCATGGTGACAGTTCCCATGGTGACAGTGCCCATGGTGGCAGTGCTTATGTTGACATTGCCCACGGTGACAGTGCTCATGGTGACAGTACTCACAGTGACAGTGCCCTTGGTGATAGTGCCCATGGTAATAGGGCTCACGGTGACAGTGCCCATGGTGATATTGTTCGCGGTGAAACTGCCCATGGGTATAGTGCTCACGGTGTTAGTGCTCACATTGACAGTGCCCTTGGTGATAGTGCTCATGGTAATACTGCTCATGGTGATAGTGCTCATGGTAATAGTTCACATGGTGACAGTGCCCATGTTGAAAGTGCCCATGGTGGCAGTGCTCATGGTGACATTTCCCATGGTGACAGTGCTCATGTTGACAGTGCACACGGTGACAGTGCCCACAGTGACAGTGCTTACGGTGACAGTGTTCATGGTGATAGTGCTCATGGTGACATTGCACATGGTGACTGTGCTCATGCTGGTGGTGGACATGGTTGGAGTTCCCATGGTGAAATTCCTTATGGTGGCAATGCCCATGATGATAGTGCTCATGGTGAGAGTGTCCAAGGTGACAGTGCCTATGGTGACAGTGCCCATGGTGACATTTCCCCTGGTGACAGTGCTCATGGTGACAGTGCTCACAGTGACAGTGCCCTTGGTGATAGTGCCCATGGTAATAGGGCTCACGGTGACAGTGCCCATGGTGATATTGCTCTCAGTGACACTGCCCATGGTGATAGTGCCAACGGTGACAGTTCTCATGGTGACAGTTCCCATGGTGACAGAGCTTATGATGACAGTGTCCATGGTGACAGTGCCCATGGTGACAGTGGCCATGTTGAAAGTTCTCATGGTGACAGTGCTCATGGTGACACTGCCCATGGTGACTGTGCTCATGCTGGCGGTGTATATGGTTGGAGTTCCGATGGTGAAATTCCTTATGGGAGCACTGCGCATGATGATAGTGCTCATGGTGACAGTGTCCATGGTGACAGTGCCTGTGGTGACAGTGACCATGGTGATAGTGCCCACAGTGAGAGTGCTCATTGTGACAGTTCCTATGGTGACAGTGCCCATGATGACAGTGCTCATGGTGACAGTGCCCACTGTGACAGTGCTCACAGTGACAGTGCCATTGGTGATAGTGTTCATGGTGACAGTGTTCATGGTGACTGTTCGCATGGTGACAGTGCCCATGTTGAGAGTGCCCATGGTGACAGTACCCATGGTGACAGTGGCCATGGTGACAGTGCTCATGGTGAGAGTTCCTATGGTGACAGTGCTCATGTTGACATTGCCCATGGTGACCATTCCCATGGTGACTGTTCCCATAGTGATAGTGCTCATGGTGACATTGCACACGGTGACAATGCCCACAGTGACAGTTCTCACGGTGATAGTGCTCATGGTGATAGTGCCCACTGTAATAGTGGTCACAGTGACAGTGCCCATATTGATTTTGCTCAAGGTGACACTGCCCATGGTGATAGTGCTCACAGTGATAGTGCTCATGGTAATAGTGCTCAAGGTGACACTGCCCATGGTGACAGTGCCCATGGTGACACTGCCCATAATGATATTTCCCATGGGGACAGTGCTCATGGTGAGAGTTCCCATGGTGACAGTGCACATGGTGACAGTCCCATGGTGACAGTGCTCACGGTGACAGTGCTAACTGTGGCAGTGCCAATGGTTACAGTGCTCATGGTGGCACTGCCCATGATGATAGTGCTCATGGTGACAGTGTCCATCGTGAGAGTGCCCATGGTGACAGTGCTCATGGTGACAGTGCCAATGGTGACAGTGCAAATGGTGACATTTCCCATGGTGATAGTGCTCATGTTGACAGTGTACACGGTAACAGTGCCCACGATGACAGTGCTCTCGGTGACAGTGCTCATGGTGATAGTACTCACGGTGAGAGTGCTCACATTGACAGTGCCCTTGGTGATAGTGTTCATGGTAATACTGCTCATGGTGATAGTGCTCATGGTGATAGTTCGCATGGTGACTATGCCCATGTTGAAAGTGCCCTTGGTGGCACTGCTCAGGGTGACACTGCCCATGGTGACAATGCTCATGCTGGCGCTACACATGGTTGGAGTTCCCATGTTGAAATTCCTTATGGTGGCACTGCCCATGATGATAGTGTTCATGGTGACAGTGTCCATGGTGACAGTGCCTATGGTGACAGGGCCCATTGTGATAGTGCTCACGGTGATAGTGCCCACAATGACAGTTCTAATGGTGACAGTTCCCATGGTGACAGTGCCCATGATGACAGTGCTCATGGTGACAGTGTCCACGGTGACAGTGCTCATGGTGACGCTGCTCATGGTAACAATGCCCTTGGTGATAGTACCCATGTTAATAGTGCTCACGGTGATAGTGCCCATGTTGACATTTCCCATGGTGACAGTGCTCACGATGACAGTGTACACAATGACAGTGCCCACGGTGACAGTGTTTATGTTGATATTGTTCACAGTGACACTGCCCATGGTTATAATACTCACGGTGATAGTGCTCATGGTGACAGTTCCCATGGTGACAGTGCTCATTGTGACATTGCCCATGGTGACAGTGCTCATGGTGACAGTTCGCATGGTGACAGTGCCCATGGTGACAGTGCTCATGGTGACACAGCCCATGGTGACTGTGCTAAAGCTGTCGGTGTACATGGTTGGAGTTCCCATGATGAAATTCCTCATGGTGGCACTGCCCATGATGATAGTGCTCATGGTGACAGTGCCCGTGGTGACATTACCCATGGTGACAGTGCTCATGGTGAGAGTTCCTATGCTGACTGTGCTCATGTTGACAGTGCCCATGGTGACTGTGCCCACGGTGAGAGTGCTCATGGTGACAGTGCTCAACGTGATAGTGCCCATGGTAATACCGCTGATAGTGACACTGCCCATGTTGATATTGCTCACGCTGACACTGCCCATGGTGACAGTGACCATAGTGATAGTGCCCATGGTGACATTTGCCATGGTGACAGTGCTCATGGTGAGAGTTCCCATGGTGACAGTGCCAATGATGACAGTGCTCATGGTGACAGTGCCCACGGTGACAGTGCTCATGGTAATAGTGCTCACGGTGACAGTGCCCTTGTTGATAGTACCCATGGTAATAGTGCTCAATGTGACAGTGCCCATGGTGATATTTCTCACGGTGACACTGCCCATGGTGATAGTGCTCACGGTGATTGTGCTCATGGTGACAGTTCCCATGGTGACAGTGCTCATGGTGACAGTTCCCATGGTTACAGTGCCCACGGTGAGAGTGCTCATGGTGACAGTGCCCACAGTGACAGTGCTCATGGTGACAGTGGTCATGGTGATAGTGCTCACGGTGATAGTGCTCACGGTGATAGTGCTCATGGTGACACTGCCCATGGTGACTCTGCTCATGCTGGCGGTGTACATGGTTGGAGTTCCCATGGGGAAATTACTTATGGTGGCAATGCCCATGATGATAGTGCTCATGGTGACAGTGCTCATGGTGACAGTGTACATGGTGGCAATCCCCACCCTTAGAGTGCTCACGGTGATAGTTCTCATGGCGATAGTGCGCATTGTTATAGTGCTCACGGTAACATTGCCCATGTTGATATTGCTCACGGTGACACAACCCATGGTGATAGTGCTCACGGTTATAGTGCACACAGTGACACTGCCCTTGGTGATAGAGCTCATGGTGATAGTGCTCATGGTAATAGTGCTGATGGTGACACAGCCCATGGTGACAGTGCCCATGGTGACACTGCCCATTGTGACATTTCCCATGGTGACAGTGCTGATGGTGAGAGTTCCCATGGTGACAGTGAACATGGTGACAGTTCCCATGGTGACAGTGCTCACGGTGACAGTGCTCACTGTGGCAGTGCCAATGGTTACAGTTCTCATGGTGGCAGTGTCCATGGTGGCAGTTCCCAAGATGACAGTGCTCATGGTGACATTTCCCATGGTAACAGAGCTCATGATGACAGTGTCCATGGTGACAGTGCCCATGGTGACAGTGGCCATGTTGAAAGTGCCCATGGTGACACTGCTCATGGTGACAGTGCCCATGGTGACTATGCTCATGCTGGCGGTGTACATGGTTGGAGTTCCCATGGTGAAATTCCTCATGGTGGCACTGCTCATGATGATAGTGCTCATCGTGACAGTGTCCATCGTGAGAGAGCCCATGATGACAGTGCTCATGGTGACACTGCCCATAGTGACAGTGCCCATGGTGACAGTGCTCATGTTGACAGTGCCCACGGTGATAGTGCTCACAGTGACAGTGTTCATGGTGATATTGCTCACGGTGACACTGCCCATGGTAATAGTGCTCACGCTGATAGTGCTCACGGTGACAGTTCCCACGGTGACTGTGCCCACGGTGACAGTGCTCATGGTGACATTGCCCACGGTGACAGTGCTCATGGTGACAGTACGCATGGTGACAGTGCCCAAGGTGACAGTGCTCATGGTGACACAGCTCATGGTGACTGTGCTAAAGCTGGCGGTGTATATGTTTCGAGTTCCCATGGTGAAATTCCTCATGGTGGCACTGCCCATGATGATAGTGCTCATGGTGACAGTGCCCATGGTGACATTTCACATGGTGACAGTGCTCATGGTGAGAGTTCCTATGCTGACATTGCTCATGTTGACAGTACCCATGGTGACAGTGTTCACGGTGATAGTGCTCAACGTGATAGTGCCCATGGTAATAGTGCTGATGGTGACACTGCCCATATTGATATTGCTCATGGTGACACTGCCCATGATGATAGTGCTCACGGTGATAGTGCTCATTGTGACAGTTCCCATGGTGACAGTGCCCATGGTGACAGTGCTCATAGTGACAGTGCCCATGTTGACAGTGCCCATAGTGATAGTGCCCATGGTGACATTTCCAATGGTTACAGTTCTCATGGTGAGAGTTCCCATGGTGGCACTGCCCATGATGATAGTGCTCATGTTGACAGTGCCCATGGTGACAGTGCTCATAATGACAGTGCTCACGGTGACAGTGCCCTTGGTGATAGTACCCATGGTAATAGCGCTCAATGTGACAGTGCCCATGGTGATATTTCTCACGGTGACACTGCCCATGGTGATAGTGCTCATGGTGATTGTGCTCATGGTGACAGTTCGCATGGTGACAGTGCCCATGGTGACAGTGCCCATGGTGACAGTGCTCATGGTGACAGTGCCCACGGTGACAGTCCGCATGGTGACAGTGCTCATGGTGATGGTGCTCACAGTGATAGTGCTAATGGTGAAAGTGCCCTTTGTGATAGTGCTCATGGTGATAGTTCTCACGGTGACAGTGCCCTTGGTGAAAGTACTATGGTAATAGTGCTCAAAGTGACAGTGCAATGGTGATATTTCTCAAGGTGACACTGCCCATGGTGATAGTGCTCACGGTGATTGTGCTCATGGTGACAGTTCGCATGGTGACACTGCCCCTGTTGAAAGTGCCCACGGTGTCAGTTCTCATGTTGACACTGCCCATGGTGACTGTGCTCGTGCTGGAGGTGTACATGGTTGGCATTCCCATGGTGAAATTGTTATGGTGGCACTGCCCATGATGATAGTGCTCAAGGTGACAGTGTCCATGGTGACAGTGCCCATGGTGACAGTGCCGATGGTGATATTTCCCATGTTGACAGTGCCCATGGTGACAGTGCTCATGGTGACAATGCTCATGGTGATATAGCTCACGGTGATAGTGCTCATGGTGACAGTGCTCATTGTGAAAGTTCCCATGGTGCCAGTGCCTATGGTGACAATGCTAATGCAGACAGAGTCCATGGTGACATTGCTCATGGTTACTGTGCCCATGGTAATAGTTCTCACGGTGACAGTGCCCATGGTGATATTGCTCACCATGACAGTGCCCAAGGTGACAGTGCTGAAGGTGATAGTGCTCACGGTGACAGTGCCCTTCCTGATAGTGCTCATGGTGATAGTGCTCATGGTGACAGTGCTCATGGTGACACTGCCCATGGTGACTGAGCTCCTGCTGGCGGTGTACATGGTTGGAGTTCCCATGGTGAAATTCCGCATGATAGCACTGCCCATGATGATACTGATCATGTTGACAGTGCCCATGGTGACAGTGTCCATGGTGAAAGTGCCCATGGTGACAGTGCCCACGGTGACAGTGCTCACGGTGATAGTGCTCACGGTCATAGTGCTGACGGTGACAGTGCCTTTGGTGATACTGCTCATGCTGATAGTGCTCATGGTGATAGTGCTCATGGTGACAGATCGCATGGTGACAGTGCCCATGTTGAAAGTGCCCATGGTGACAGTGACCATGGTGACATTTCCCATGTTGACAGTTTTCATGGTGAGAGTGTCCATGATGACAGTGCCCATGGTGAGAGTGCCCATGGTGATAGTGCTCATGGTGACCATGTCCATGGTGAGAGTGCTCATGGTGACAGCTCCCATGGTGAGAGTGCTCATCGTGGCAGTGCCCATGGTAACAGCACTAAAGGTGGCAGTGCCCATAGTGATAGAGCTCATGGTGACAGTGCCCATGGTGAGAGTGCTCACGGTGATAGTGCCCACAGTGGCAGTGCTCAAGGTGACAGTGCCCATGTTGAACAGTGCTCATGGTGACAGTGCTTATGGTGACAGTGCCCACAGTGACAGTGCTCATGGTGACCGTGCTCATGGTGGCCATGTCCATGGTGGGAATTCCCATGGTGAAAGTTCTCATGGTGGCAGTGCCCATGATGACAGTGCCCATGGTGATATTTCCCTTGGTGACAGTGCTTATGGTGACAGTGGCCATGGTGACACTGGCCATGGTGACAGTGCTCATGTTGAGAGTTCCCATGGTGACATTGCTCATGTTGACCGTGCCCGTGATGACCGTTCCCATGGTGACAGTTCCCATGGTGATAGTGCTCATGGTGACAGTGCTCATGGTGACAGTGCTCACGGTGATAGTGCTCATGGTGATATTGCTCACTGTGACACTGCCCATGGTGATAATGCTCATGGTGATAGTGCTCATGGTGACAGTTCCCATGGAGACAGTGCCCATAGTGACAGTGCTCATGGTGAGAGTACCCACGGTGACAGTGCTCATGGTGACAGTGCTCAGGGTGATAGTGCTCACGATGATAGTGTTCACGGTGACAGTTCCCTTGGTGATAGTGCTCACGGTGATAGTGCTCATCGTGACAGTTCCCATGGTGACAGTGCCCATGGTGACAGTGCCCATAGTGACAGTGCCCATGGTGACATTTCCCATGGTGACAGTGCTCATGGTGAGAGTTCCCATGGTGACAGTGCCCATGATGACAATGCTCATGTTGACAGTGCCCATGGTGACAGTGCTCACAGTGACAGTGCCCTTGCTGAAAGTACCATGGTAACAGTGCTCAATGTGACAGTGCCCATGGTGATATTTCTCAGGGTGACACTGCCCATGGTGATAGTGCTCACGGTGATTGTGCTCATGGTGACAGTTTGCATGGTGACACTGCCCCTGTTGAAAGTCCCCACGGTGTCAGTGCTCATGTTGACACTGCCCATGGTGACTGTGCTCATGTTGGAGGTGTACATGGTTGGCGTTCCCATGGTGAAATTGTTATGGTGGCACTGCCCATGATGACAGTGCTCAAGGTGACAGTGTCCATGGTGACAGTGCCCATGGTGACAGTGCCGATGGTGATATTTCCCATGTTGACAGTGCCCATGGTGACATTTGCCATGGTGACAGTGCTCATGGTGACAGTGCCAATGGTTACACTGTTCATGGTGGCTGTGACCACGGTGGCAGTTCCCAAGAGGACAGTGCTCATGATGACATTTCCCATGGTAACAGAGCTCATGATGACAGTGTGCATGGTGACAGTGCCCATGGTGACAGTGGCCATGTTGAAAGGGTCCATGGTGACAGTGCTCATGGTGACATTGCCCACGGTGACAGTGCTCATGGTGACACTGCTCACGTTGATAGTGCTCATGGTGATAGTGCTCACAGTGACAGTGCCCTTGGTGATAGTGCTCATGGTGATAGTGCTCATGGTGACATTGCACATGGTGACTGTGCTCATGCTGGTGGTTGCCATGGTTGGAGTTCCCATGGTGAAATTCCTTATGGTGGCAATGCCCATGATGATAGTGCTCATGGTGAGAGTGTCCAAGGTGACAGTGCCTATGGTGACATTGCCCATGGTGACATTTCCCCTGGTGACAGTGCTCATGGTGACAGTGCTCACAGTGACAGTGCCCTTGGTGATAGTGCCCATGGTAATAGGGCTCACGGTGACAGTGCCCATGGTGATATTGCTCTCAGTGACACTGCCCATGGTGATAGTGCCAATGGTGACAGTTCCCATGGTGACAGTTCCCATGGTGACAGTGCCCATGGTGGCAGTGCTTATGTTGACATTGCCCACGGTGACAGTGCTCATGGTGACAGTACTCACAGTGACAGTGCCCTTGGTGATAGTGCCCATGGTAATAGGGCTCACGGTGACAGTGCCCATGGTGATATTGTTCGCGGTGAAACTGCCCATGGGTATAGTGCTCACGGTGTTAGTGCTCACATTGACAGTGCCCTTGGTGATAGTGCTCATGGTAATACTGCTCATGGTGATAGTGCTCATGGTAATAGTTCACATGGTGACAGTGCCCATGTTGAAAGTGCCCATGGTGGCAGTGCTCATGGTGACATTTCCCATGGTGACAGTGCTCATGTTGACAGTGCACACGGTGACAGTGCCCACAGTGACAGTGCTTACGGTGACAGTGTTCATGGTGATAGTGCTCATGGTGACATTGCACATGGTGACTGTGCTCATGCTGGTGGTGGACATGGTTGGAGTTCCCATGGTGAAATTCCTTATGGTGGCAATGCCCATGATGATAGTGCTCATGGTGAGAGTGTCCAAGGTGACAGTGCCTATGGTGACAGTGCCCATGGTGACATTTCCCCTGGTGACAGTGCTCATGGTGACAGTGCTCACAGTGACAGTGCCCTTGGTGATAGTGCCCATGGTAATAGGGCTCACGGTGACAGTGCCCATGGTGATATTGCTCTCAGTGACACTGCCCATGGTGATAGTGCCAACGGTGACAGTTCTCATGGTGACAGT
This sequence comes from Balaenoptera ricei, assembly GCF_028023285.1. Lineage (NCBI taxonomy): Eukaryota > Metazoa > Chordata > Mammalia > Artiodactyla > Balaenopteridae > Balaenoptera > Balaenoptera ricei. Next base: position 94,648,571 of record NC_082654.1, read on the forward strand.
TCCCATGGTGACAGAGCTTATGATGACAGTGTCCATGGTGACAGTGCCCATGGTGACAGTGGCCATGTTGAAAGTTCTCATGGTGACAGTGCTCATGGTGACACTGCCCATGGTGACTGTGCTCATGCTGGCGGTGTATATGGTTGGAGTTCCGATGGTGAAATTCCTTATGGGAGCACTGCGCATGATGATAGTGCTCATGGTGACAGTGTCCATGGTGACAGTGCCTGTGGTGACAGTGACCATGGTGATAGTGCCCACAGTGAGAGTGCTCATTGTGACAGTTCCTATGGTGACAGTGCCCATGATGACAGTGCTCATGGTGACAGTGCCCACTGTGACAGTGCTCACAGTGACAGTGCCATTGGTGATAGTGTTCATGGTGACAGTGTTCATGGTGACTGTTCGCATGGTGACAGTGCCCATGTTGAGAGTGCCCATGGTGACAGTACCCATGGTGACAGTGGCCATGGTGACAGTGCTCATGGTGAGAGTTCCTATGGTGACAGTGCTCATGTTGACATTGCCCATGGTGACCATTCCCATGGTGACTGTTCCCATAGTGATAGTGCTCATGGTGACATTGCACACGGTGACAATGCCCACAGTGACAGTTCTCACGGTGATAGTGCTCATGGTGATAGTGCCCACTGTAATAGTGGTCACAGTGACAGTGCCCATATTGATTTTGCTCAAGGTGACACTGCCCATGGTGATAGTGCTCACAGTGATAGTGCTCATGGTAATAGTGCTCAAGGTGACACTGCCCATGGTGACAGTGCCCATGGTGACACTGCCCATAATGATATTTCCCATGGGGACAGTGCTCATGGTGAGAGTTCCCATGGTGACAGTGCACATGGTGACAGTCCCATGGTGACAGTGCTCACGGTGACAGTGCTAACTGTGGCAGTGCCAATGGTTACAGTGCTCATGGTGGCACTGCCCATGATGATAGTGCTCATGGTGACAGTGTCCATCGTGAGAGTGCCCATGGTGACAGTGCTCATGGTGACAGTGCCAATGGTGACAGTGCAAATGGTGACATTTCCCATGGTGATAGTGCTCATGTTGACAGTGTACACGGTAACAGTGCCCACGATGACAGTGCTCTCGGTGACAGTGCTCATGGTGATAGTACTCACGGTGAGAGTGCTCACATTGACAGTGCCCTTGGTGATAGTGTTCATGGTAATACTGCTCATGGTGATAGTGCTCATGGTGATAGTTCGCATGGTGACTATGCCCATGTTGAAAGTGCCCTTGGTGGCACTGCTCAGGGTGACACTGCCCATGGTGACAATGCTCATGCTGGCGCTACACATGGTTGGAGTTCCCATGTTGAAATTCCTTATGGTGGCACTGCCCATGATGATAGTGTTCATGGTGACAGTGTCCATGGTGACAGTGCCTATGGTGACAGGGCCCATTGTGATAGTGCTCACGGTGATAGTGCCCACAATGACAGTTCTAATGGTGACAGTTCCCATGGTGACAGTGCCCATGATGACAGTGCTCATGGTGACAGTGTCCACGGTGACAGTGCTCATGGTGACGCTGCTCATGGTAACAATGCCCTTGGTGATAGTACCCATGTTAATAGTGCTCACGGTGATAGTGCCCATGTTGACATTTCCCATGGTGACAGTGCTCACGATGACAGTGTACACAATGACAGTGCCCACGGTGACAGTGTTTATGTTGATATTGTTCACAGTGACACTGCCCATGGTTATAATACTCACGGTGATAGTGCTCATGGTGACAGTTCCCATGGTGACAGTGCTCATTGTGACATTGCCCATGGTGACAGTGCTCATGGTGACAGTTCGCATGGTGACAGTGCCCATGGTGACAGTGCTCATGGTGACACAGCCCATGGTGACTGTGCTAAAGCTGTCGGTGTACATGGTTGGAGTTCCCATGATGAAATTCCTCATGGTGGCACTGCCCATGATGATAGTGCTCATGGTGACAGTGCCCGTGGTGACATTACCCATGGTGACAGTGCTCATGGTGAGAGTTCCTATGCTGACTGTGCTCATGTTGACAGTGCCCATGGTGACTGTGCCCACGGTGAGAGTGCTCATGGTGACAGTGCTCAACGTGATAGTGCCCATGGTAATACCGCTGATAGTGACACTGCCCATGTTGATATTGCTCACGCTGACACTGCCCATGGTGACAGTGACCATAGTGATAGTGCCCATGGTGACATTTGCCATGGTGACAGTGCTCATGGTGAGAGTTCCCATGGTGACAGTGCCAATGATGACAGTGCTCATGGTGACAGTGCCCACGGTGACAGTGCTCATGGTAATAGTGCTCACGGTGACAGTGCCCTTGTTGATAGTACCCATGGTAATAGTGCTCAATGTGACAGTGCCCATGGTGATATTTCTCACGGTGACACTGCCCATGGTGATAGTGCTCACGGTGATTGTGCTCATGGTGACAGTTCCCATGGTGACAGTGCTCATGGTGACAGTTCCCATGGTTACAGTGCCCACGGTGAGAGTGCTCATGGTGACAGTGCCCACAGTGACAGTGCTCATGGTGACAGTGGTCATGGTGATAGTGCTCACGGTGATAGTGCTCACGGTGATAGTGCTCATGGTGACACTGCCCATGGTGACTCTGCTCATGCTGGCGGTGTACATGGTTGGAGTTCCCATGGGGAAATTACTTATGGTGGCAATGCCCATGATGATAGTGCTCATGGTGACAGTGCTCATGGTGACAGTGTACATGGTGGCAATCCCCACCCTTAGAGTGCTCACGGTGATAGTTCTCATGGCGATAGTGCGCATTGTTATAGTGCTCACGGTAACATTGCCCATGTTGATATTGCTCACGGTGACACAACCCATGGTGATAGTGCTCACGGTTATAGTGCACACAGTGACACTGCCCTTGGTGATAGAGCTCATGGTGATAGTGCTCATGGTAATAGTGCTGATGGTGACACAGCCCATGGTGACAGTGCCCATGGTGACACTGCCCATTGTGACATTTCCCATGGTGACAGTGCTGATGGTGAGAGTTCCCATGGTGACAGTGAACATGGTGACAGTTCCCATGGTGACAGTGCTCACGGTGACAGTGCTCACTGTGGCAGTGCCAATGGTTACAGTTCTCATGGTGGCAGTGTCCATGGTGGCAGTTCCCAAGATGACAGTGCTCATGGTGACATTTCCCATGGTAACAGAGCTCATGATGACAGTGTCCATGGTGACAGTGCCCATGGTGACAGTGGCCATGTTGAAAGTGCCCATGGTGACACTGCTCATGGTGACAGTGCCCATGGTGACTATGCTCATGCTGGCGGTGTACATGGTTGGAGTTCCCATGGTGAAATTCCTCATGGTGGCACTGCTCATGATGATAGTGCTCATCGTGACAGTGTCCATCGTGAGAGAGCCCATGATGACAGTGCTCATGGTGACACTGCCCATAGTGACAGTGCCCATGGTGACAGTGCTCATGTTGACAGTGCCCACGGTGATAGTGCTCACAGTGACAGTGTTCATGGTGATATTGCTCACGGTGACACTGCCCATGGTAATAGTGCTCACGCTGATAGTGCTCACGGTGACAGTTCCCACGGTGACTGTGCCCACGGTGACAGTGCTCATGGTGACATTGCCCACGGTGACAGTGCTCATGGTGACAGTACGCATGGTGACAGTGCCCAAGGTGACAGTGCTCATGGTGACACAGCTCATGGTGACTGTGCTAAAGCTGGCGGTGTATATGTTTCGAGTTCCCATGGTGAAATTCCTCATGGTGGCACTGCCCATGATGATAGTGCTCATGGTGACAGTGCCCATGGTGACATTTCACATGGTGACAGTGCTCATGGTGAGAGTTCCTATGCTGACATTGCTCATGTTGACAGTACCCATGGTGACAGTGTTCACGGTGATAGTGCTCAACGTGATAGTGCCCATGGTAATAGTGCTGATGGTGACACTGCCCATATTGATATTGCTCATGGTGACACTGCCCATGATGATAGTGCTCACGGTGATAGTGCTCATTGTGACAGTTCCCATGGTGACAGTGCCCATGGTGACAGTGCTCATAGTGACAGTGCCCATGTTGACAGTGCCCATAGTGATAGTGCCCATGGTGACATTTCCAATGGTTACAGTTCTCATGGTGAGAGTTCCCATGGTGGCACTGCCCATGATGATAGTGCTCATGTTGACAGTGCCCATGGTGACAGTGCTCATAATGACAGTGCTCACGGTGACAGTGCCCTTGGTGATAGTACCCATGGTAATAGCGCTCAATGTGACAGTGCCCATGGTGATATTTCTCACGGTGACACTGCCCATGGTGATAGTGCTCATGGTGATTGTGCTCATGGTGACAGTTCGCATGGTGACAGTGCCCATGGTGACAGTGCCCATGGTGACAGTGCTCATGGTGACAGTGCCCACGGTGACAGTCCGCATGGTGACAGTGCTCATGGTGATGGTGCTCACAGTGATAGTGCTAATGGTGAAAGTGCCCTTTGTGATAGTGCTCATGGTGATAGTTCTCACGGTGACAGTGCCCTTGGTGAAAGTACTATGGTAATAGTGCTCAAAGTGACAGTGCAATGGTGATATTTCTCAAGGTGACACTGCCCATGGTGATAGTGCTCACGGTGATTGTGCTCATGGTGACAGTTCGCATGGTGACACTGCCCCTGTTGAAAGTGCCCACGGTGTCAGTTCTCATGTTGACACTGCCCATGGTGACTGTGCTCGTGCTGGAGGTGTACATGGTTGGCATTCCCATGGTGAAATTGTTATGGTGGCACTGCCCATGATGATAGTGCTCAAGGTGACAGTGTCCATGGTGACAGTGCCCATGGTGACAGTGCCGATGGTGATATTTCCCATGTTGACAGTGCCCATGGTGACAGTGCTCATGGTGACAATGCTCATGGTGATATAGCTCACGGTGATAGTGCTCATGGTGACAGTGCTCATTGTGAAAGTTCCCATGGTGCCAGTGCCTATGGTGACAATGCTAATGCAGACAGAGTCCATGGTGACATTGCTCATGGTTACTGTGCCCATGGTAATAGTTCTCACGGTGACAGTGCCCATGGTGATATTGCTCACCATGACAGTGCCCAAGGTGACAGTGCTGAAGGTGATAGTGCTCACGGTGACAGTGCCCTTCCTGATAGTGCTCATGGTGATAGTGCTCATGGTGACAGTGCTCATGGTGACACTGCCCATGGTGACTGAGCTCCTGCTGGCGGTGTACATGGTTGGAGTTCCCATGGTGAAATTCCGCATGATAGCACTGCCCATGATGATACTGATCATGTTGACAGTGCCCATGGTGACAGTGTCCATGGTGAAAGTGCCCATGGTGACAGTGCCCACGGTGACAGTGCTCACGGTGATAGTGCTCACGGTGATAGTGCTGACGGTGACAGTGCTTTTGGTGATACTGCTCATGCTGATAGTGCTCATGGTGATAGTGCTCATGGTGACAGATCGCATGGTGACAGTGCCCATGTTGAAAGTGCCCATGGTGACAGTGACCATGGTGACATTTCCCATGTTGACAGTTTTCATGGTGAGAGTGTCCATGATGACAGTGCCCATGGTGAGAGTGCCCATGGTGATAGTGCTCATGGTGACCATGTCCATGGTGAGAGTGCTCATGGTGACAGCTCCCATGGTGAGAGTGCTCATCGTGGCAGTGCCCATGGTAACAGCACTAAAGGTGGCAGTGCCCATGGTGATAGAGCTCATGGTGACAGTGCCCATGGTGAGAGTGCTCACGGTGATAGTGCCCACAGTGGCAGTGCTCAAGGTGACAGTGCCCATGTTGAACAGTGCTCATGGTGACAGTGCTTATGGTGACAGTGCCCACAGTGACAGTGCTCATGGTGACCGTGCTCATGGTGGCCATGTCCATGGTGGGAATTCCCATGGTGAAAGTTCTCATGGTGGCAGTGCCCATGATGACAGTGCCCATGGTGATATTTCCCTTGGTGACAGTGCTTATGGTGACAGTGGCCATGGTGACACTGGCCATGGTGACAGTGCTCATGTTGAGAGTTCCCATGGTGACATTGCTCATGTTGACCGTGCCCGTGGTGACCGTTCCCATGGTGACAGTTCCCATGGTGATAGTGCTCATGGTGACAGTGCTCATGGTGACAGTGCTCACGGTGATAGTGCTCATGGTGATATTGCTCACTGTGACACTGCCCATGGTGATAATGCTCATGGTGATAGTGCTCATGGTGACAGTTCCCATGGAGACAGTGCCCATAGTGACAGTGCTCATGGTGAGAGTACCCACGGTGACAGTGCTCATGGTGACAGTGCTCAGGGTGATAGTGCTCACGATGATAGTGTTCACGGTGACAGTTCCCTTGGTGATAGTGCTCACGGTGATAGTGCTCATCGTGACAGTTCCCATGGTGACAGTGCCCATGGTGACAGTGCCCATAGTGACAGTGCCCATGGTGACATTTCCCATGGTGACAGTGCTCATGGTGAGAGTTCCCATGGTGACAGTGCCCATGATGACAATGCTCATGTTGACAGTGCCCATGGTGACAGTGCTCACAGTGACAGTGCCCTTGCTGAAAGTACCATGGTAACAGTGCTCAATGTGACAGTGCCCATGGTGATATTTCTCAGGGTGACACTGCCCATGGTGATAGTGCTCACGGTGATTGTGCTCATGGTGACAGTTTGCATGGTGACACTGCCCCTGTTGAAAGTCCCCACGGTGTCAGTGCTCATGTTGACACTGCCCATGGTGACTGTGCTCATGTTGGAGGTGTACATGGTTGGCGTTCCCATGGTGAAATTGTTATGGTGGCACTGCCCATGATGACAGTGCTCAAGGTGACAGTGTCCATGGTGACAGTGCCCATGGTGACAGTGCCGATGGTGATATTTCCCATGTTGACAGTGCCCATGGTGACATTTGCCATGGTGACAGTGCTCATGGTGACAGTGCCAATGGTTACACTGTTCATGGTGGCTGTGACCACGGTGGCATTTCCCAAGAGGACAGTGCTCATGATGACATTTCCCATGGTAACAGAGCTCATGATGACAGTGTGCATGGTGACAGTGCCCATGGTGACAGTGGCCATGTTGAAAGGGTCCATGGTGACAGTGCTCATGGTGACATTGCCCACGGTGACAGTGCTCATGGTGACACTGCTCACGTTGATAGTGCTCATGGTGATAGTGCTCACAGTGACAGTGCCCTTGGTGATAGTGCTCATGGTGATAGTGCTCATGGTGACATTGCACATGGTGACTGTGCTCATGCTGGTGGTTGCCATGGTTGGAGTTCCCATGGTGAAATTCCTTATGGTGGCAATGCCCATGATGATAGTGCTCATGGTGAGAGTGTCCAAGGTGACAGTGCCTATGGTGACATTGCCCATGGTGACATTTCCCCTGGTGACAGTGCTCATGGTGACAGTGCTCACAGTGACAGTGCCCTTGGTGATAGTGCCCATGGTAATAGGGCTCACGGTGACAGTGCCCATGGTGATATTGCTCTCAGTGACACTGCCCATGGTGATAGTGCCAATGGTGACAGTTCCCATGGTGACAGTTCCCATGGTGACAGTGCCCATGGTGGCAGTGCTTATGTTGACATTGCCCACGGTGACAGTGCTCATGGTGACAGTACTCACAGTGACAGTGCCCTTGGTGATAGTGCCCATGGTAATAGGGCTCACGGTGACAGTGCCCATGGTGATATTGTTCGCGGTGAAACTGCCCATGGGTATAGTGCTCACGGTGTTAGTGCTCACATTGACAGTGCCCTTGGTGATAGTGCTCATGGTAATACTGCTCATGGTGATAGTGCTCATGGTAATAGTTCACATGGTGACAGTGCCCATGTTGAAAGTGCCCATGGTGGCAGTGCTCATGGTGACATTTCCCATGGTGACAGTGCTCATGTTGACAGTGCACACGGTGACAGTGCCCACAGTGACAGTGCTTACGGTGACAGTGTTCATGGTGATAGTGCTCATGGTGACATTGCACATGGTGACTGTGCTCATGCTGGTGGTGGACATGGTTGGAGTTCCCATGGTGAAATTCCTTATGGTGGCAATGCCCATGATGATAGTGCTCATGGTGAGAGTGTCCAAGGTGACAGTGCCTATGGTGACAGTGCCCATGGTGACATTTCCCCTGGTGACAGTGCTCATGGTGACAGTGCTCACAGTGACAGTGCCCTTGGTGATAGTGCCCATGGTAATAGGGCTCACGGTGACAGTGCCCATGGTGATATTGCTCTCAGTGACACTGCCCATGGTGATAGTGCCAACGGTGACAGTTCTCATGGTGACAGTTCCCATGGTGACAGAGCTTATGATGACAGTGTCCATGGTGACAGTGCCCATGGTGACAGTGGCCATGTTGAAAGTTCTCATGGTGACAGTGCTCATGGTGACACTGCCCATGGTGACTGTGCTCATGCTGGCGGTGTATATGGTTGGAGTTCCGATGGTGAAATTCCTTATGGGAGCACTGCGCATGATGATAGTGCTCATGGTGACAGTGTCCATGGTGACAGTGCCTGTGGTGACAGTGACCATGGTGATAGTGCCCACAGTGAGAGTGCTCATTGTGACAGTTCCTATGGTGACAGTGCCCATGATGACAGTGCTCATGGTGACAGTGCCCACTGTGACAGTGCTCACAGTGACAGTGCCATTGGTGATAGTGTTCATGGTGACAGTGTTCATGGTGACTGTTCGCATGGTGACAGTGCCCATGTTGAGAGTGCCCATGGTGACAGTACCCATGGTGACAGTGGCCATGGTGACAGTGCTCATGGTGAGAGTTCCTATGGTGACAGTGCTCATGTTGACATTGCCCATGGTGACCATTCCCATGGTGACTGTTCCCATAGTGATAGTGCTCATGGTGACATTGCACACGGTGACAATGCCCACAGTGACAGTTCTCACGGTGATAGTGCTCATGGTGATAGTGCCCACTGTAATAGTGGTCACAGTGACAGTGCCCATATTGATTTTGCTCAAGGTGACACTGCCCATGGTGATAGTGCTCACAGTGATAGTGCTCATGGTAATAGTGCTCAAGGTGACACTGCCCATGGTGACAGTGCCCATGGTGACACTGCCCATAATGATATTTCCCATGGGGACAGTGCTCATGGTGAGAGTTCCCATGGTGACAGTGCACATGGTGACAGTCCCATGGTGACAGTGCTCACGGTGACAGTGCTAACTGTGGCAGTGCCAATGGTTACAGTGCTCATGGTGGCACTGCCCATGATGATAGTGCTCATGGTGACAGTGTCCATCGTGAGAGTGCCCATGGTGACAGTGCTCATGGTGACAGTGCCAATGGTGACAGTGCAAATGGTGACATTTCCCATGGTGATAGTGCTCATGTTGACAGTGTACACGGTAACAGTGCCCACGATGACAGTGCTCTCGGTGACAGTGCTCATGGTGATAGTACTCACGGTGAGAGTGCTCACATTGACAGTGCCCTTGGTGATAGTGTTCATGGTAATACTGCTCATGGTGATAGTGCTCATGGTGATAGTTCGCATGGTGACTATGCCCATGTTGAAAGTGCCCTTGGTGGCACTGCTCAGGGTGACACTGCCCATGGTGACAATGCTCATGCTGGCGCTACACATGGTTGGAGTTCCCATGTTGAAATTCCTTATGGTGGCACTGCCCATGATGATAGTGTTCATGGTGACAGTGTCCATGGTGACAGTGCCTATGGTGACAGGGCCCATTGTGATAGTGCTCACGGTGATAGTGCCCACAATGACAGTTCTAATGGTGACAGTTCCCATGGTGACAGTGCCCATGATGACAGTGCTCATGGTGACAGTGTCCACGGTGACAGTGCTCATGGTGACGCTGCTCATGGTAACAATGCCCTTGGTGATAGTACCCATGTTAATAGTGCTCACGGTGATAGTGCCCATGTTGACATTTCCCATGGTGACAGTGCTCACGATGACAGTGTACACAATGACAGTGCCCACGGTGACAGTGTTTATGTTGATATTGTTCACAGTGACACTGCCCATGGTTATAATACTCACGGTGATAGTGCTCATGGTGACAGTTCCCATGGTGACAGTGCTCATTGTGACATTGCCCATGGTGACAGTGCTCATGGTGACAGTTCGCATGGTGACAGTGCCCATGGTGACAGTGCTCATGGTGACACAGCCCATGGTGACTGTGCTAAAGCTGTCGGTGTACATGGTTGGAGTTCCCATGATGAAATTCCTCATGGTGGCACTGCCCATGATGATAGTGCTCATGGTGACAGTGCCCGTGGTGACATTACCCATGGTGACAGTGCTCATGGTGAGAGTTCCTATGCTGACTGTGCTCATGTTGACAGTGCCCATGGTGACTGTGCCCACGGTGAGAGTGCTCATGGTGACAGTGCTCAACGTGATAGTGCCCATGGTAATACCGCTGATAGTGACACTGCCCATGTTGATATTGCTCACGCTGACACTGCCCATGGTGACAGTGACCATAGTGATAGTGCCCATGGTGACATTTGCCATGGTGACAGTGCTCATGGTGAGAGTTCCCATGGTGACAGTGCCAATGATGACAGTGCTCATGGTGACAGTGCCCACGGTGACAGTGCTCATGGTAATAGTGCTCACGGTGACAGTGCCCTTGTTGATAGTACCCATGGTAATAGTGCTCAATGTGACAGTGCCCATGGTGATATTTCTCACGGTGACACTGCCCATGGTGATAGTGCTCACGGTGATTGTGCTCATGGTGACAGTTCCCATGGTGACAGTGCTCATGGTGACAGTTCCCATGGTTACAGTGCCCACGGTGAGAGTGCTCATGGTGACAGTGCCCACAGTGACAGTGCTCATGGTGACAGTGGTCATGGTGATAGTGCTCACGGTGATAGTGCTCACGGTGATAGTGCTCATGGTGACACTGCCCATGGTGACTCTGCTCATGCTGGCGGTGTACATGGTTGGAGTTCCCATGGGGAAATTACTTATGGTGGCAATGCCCATGATGATAGTGCTCATGGTGACAGTGCTCATGGTGACAGTGTACCTGGTGGCAATCCCCACCCTTAGAGTGCTCACGGTGATAGTTCTCATGGCGATAGTGCGCATTGTTATAGTGCTCACGGTAACATTGCCCATGTTGATATTGCTCACGGTGACACAACCCATGGTGATAGTGCTCACGGTTATAGTGCACACAGTGACACTGCCCTTGGTGATAGAGCTCATGGTGATAGTGCTCATGGTAATAGTGCTGATGGTGACACAGCCCATGGTGACAGTGCCCATGGTGACACTGCCCATTGTGACATTTCCCATGGTGACAGTGCTGATGGTGAGAGTTCCCATGGTGACAGTGAACATGGTGACAGTTCCCATGGTGACAGTGCTCACGGTGACAGTGCTCACTGTGGCAGTGCCAATGGTTACAGTTCTCATGGTGGCAGTGTCCATGGTGGCAGTTCCCAAGATGACAGTGCTCATGGTGACATTTCCCATGGTAACAGAGCTCATGATGACAGTGTCCATGGTGACAGTGCCCATGGTGACAGTGGCCATGTTGAAAGTGCCCATGGTGACACTGCTCATGGTGACAGTGCCCATGGTGACTATGCTCATGCTGGCGGTGTACATGGTTGGAGTTCCCATGGTGAAATTCCTCATGGTGGCACTGCTCATGATGATAGTGCTCATCGTGACAGTGTCCATCGTGAGAGAGCCCATGATGACAGTGCTCATGGTGACACTGCCAATAGTGACAGTGCCCATGGTGACAATGCTCATGTTGACAGTGCCCACGGTGATAGTGCTCACAGTGACAGTGTTCATGGTGATATTGCTCACGGTGACACTGCCCATGGTAATAGTGCTCATGCTGATAGTGCTCACGGTGATAGTGCTCACGGTGATAGTGCTCATGGTGACACTGCCCATGGTGACTCTGCTCATGCTGGCGGTGTACATGGTTGGAGTTCCCATGGGGAAATTACTTATGGTGGCAATGCCCATGATGATAGTGCTCATGGTGACAGTGCTCATGGTGACAGTGTACCTGGTGGCAATCCCCACCCTTAGAGTGCTCACGGTGATAGTTCTCATGGCGATAGTGCGCATTGTTATAGTGCTCACGGTAACATTGCCCATGTTGATATTGCTCACGGTGACACAACCCATGGTGATAGTGCTCACGGTTATAGTGCACACAGTGACACTGCCCTTGGTGATAGAGCTCATGGTGATAGTGCTCATGGTAATAGTGCTGATGGTGACACAGCCCATGGTGACAGTGCCCATGGTGACACTGCCCATTGTGACATTTCCCATGGTGACAGTGCTGATGGTGAGAGTTCCCATGGTGACAGTGAACATGGTGACAGTTCCCATGGTGACAGTGCTCACGGTGACAGTGCTCACTGTGGCAGTGCCAATGGTTACAGTTCTCATGGTGGCAGTGTCCATGGTGGCAGTTCCCAAGATGACAGTGCTCATGGTGACATTTCCCATGGTAACAGAGCTCATGATGACAGTGTCCATGGTGACAGTGCCCATGGTGACAGTGGCCATGTTGAAAGTGCCCATGGTGACACTGCTCATGGTGACAGTGCCCATGGTGACTATGCTCATGCTGGCGGTGTACATGGTTGGAGTTCCCATGGTGAAATTCCTCATGGTGGCACTGCTCATGATGATAGTGCTCATCGTGACAGTGTCCATCGTGAGAGAGCCCATGATGACAGTGCTCATGGTGACACTGCCCATAGTGACAGTGCCCATGGTGACAGTGCTCATGTTGACAGTGCCCACGGTGATAGTGCTCACAGTGACAGTGTTCATGGTGATATTGCTCACGGTGACACTGCCCATGGTAATAGTGCTCACGCTGATAGTGCTCACGGTGACAGTTCCCACGGTGACTGTGCCCACGGTGACAGTGCTCATGGTGACATTGCCCACGGTGACAGTGCTCATGGTGACAGTACGCATGGTGACAGTGCCCAAGGTGACAGTGCTCATGGTGACACAGCTCATGGTGACTGTGCTAAAGCTGGCGGTGTATATGTTTCGAGTTCCCATGGTGAAATTCCTCATGGTGGCACTGCCCATGATGATAGTGCTCATGGTGACAGTGCCCATGGTGACATTTCACATGGTGACAGTGCTCATGGTGAGAGTTCCTATGCTGACATTGCTCATGTTGACAGTACCCATGGTGACAGTGTTCACGGTGATAGTGCTCAACGTGATAGTGCCCATGGTAATAGTGCTGATGGTGACACTGCCCATATTGATATTGCTCATGGTGACACTGCCCATGATGATAGTGCTCACGGTGATAGTGCTCATTGTGACAGTTCCCATGGTGACAGTGCCCATGGTGACAGTGCTCATAGTGACAGTGCCCATGTTGACAGTGCCCATAGTGATAGTGCCCATGGTGACATTTCCAATGGTTACAGTTCTCATGGTGAGAGTTCCCATGGTGGCACTGCCCATGATGATAGTGCTCATGTTGACAGTGCCCATGGTGACAGTGCTCATAATGACAGTGCTCACGGTGACAGTGCCCTTGGTGATAGTACCCATGGTAATAGCGCTCAATGTGACAGTGCCCATGGTGATATTTCTCACGGTGACACTGCCCATGGTGATAGTGCTCATGGTGATTGTGCTCATGGTGACAGTTCGCATGGTGACAGTGCCCATGGTGACAGTGCTCATGGTGACAGTGCCCACGGTGACAGTCCGCATGGTGACAGTGCTCATGGTGATGGTGCTCACAGTGATAGTGCTAATGGTGAAAGTGCCCTTTGTGATAGTGCTCATGGTGATAGTTCTCACGGTGACAGTGCCCTTGGTGAAAGTACTATGGTAATAGTGCTCAAAGTGACAGTGCAATGGTGATATTTCTCAAGGTGACACTGCCCATGGTGATAGTGCTCACGGTGATTGTGCTCATGGTGACAGTTCGCATGGTGACACTGCCCCTGTTGAAAGTGCCCACGGTGTCAGTTCTCATGTTGACACTGCCCATGGTGACTGTGCTCGTGCTGGAGGTGTACATGGTTGGCATTCCCATGGTGAAATTGTTATGGTGGCACTGCCCATGATGATAGTGCTCAAGGTGACAGTGTCCATGGTGACAGTGCCCATGGTGACAGTGCCGATGGTGATATTTCCCATGTTGACAGTGCCCATGGTGACAGTGCTCATGGTGACAGTGCTCATGGTGATATAGCTCACGGTGATAGTGCTCATGGTGACAGTGCTCATTGTGAAAGTTCCCATGGTGCCAGTGCCTATGGTGACAATGCTAATGCAGACAGAGTCCATGGTGACATTGCTCATGGTTACTGTGCCCATGGTAATAGTTCTCACGGTGACAGTGCCCATGGTGATATTGCTCACCATGACAGTGCCCAAGGTGACAGTGCTGAAGGTGATAGTGCTCACGGTGACAGTGCCCTTCCTGATAGTGCTCATGGTGATAGTGCTCATGGTGACAGTGCTCATGGTGACACTGCCCATGGTGACTGAGCTCCTGCTGGCGGTGTACATGGTTGGAGTTCCCATGGTGAAATTCCGCATGATAGCACTGCCCATGATGATACTGATCATGTTGACAGTGCCCATGGTGACAGTGTCCATGGTGAAAGTGCCCATGGTGACAGTGCCCACGGTGACAGTGCTCACGGTGATAGTGCTCACGGTGATAGTGCTGACGGTGACAGTGCCTTTGGTGATACTGCTCATGCTGATAGTGCTCATGGTGATAGTGCTCATGGTGACAGATCGCATGGTGACAGTGCCCATGTTGAAAGTGCCCATGGTGACAGTGACCATGGTGACATTTCCCATGTTGACAGTTTTCATGGTGAGAGTGTCCATGATGACAGTGCCCATGGTGAGAGTGCCCATGGTGATAGTGCTCATGGTGACCATGTCCATGGTGAGAGTGCTCATGGTGACAGCTCCCATGGTGAGAGTGCTCTTCGTGGCAGTGCCCATGGTAACAGCACTAAAGGTGGCAGTGCCCATGGTGATAGAGCTCATGGTGACAGTGCCCATGGTGAGAGTGCTCACGGTGATAGTGCCCACAGTGGCAGTGCTCAAGGTGACAGTGCCCATGTTGAACAGTGCTCATGGTGACAGTGCTTATGGTGACAGTGCCCACAGTGACAGTGCTCATGGTGACCGTGCTCATGGTGGCCATGTCCATGGTGGGAATTCCCATGGTGAAAGTTCTCATGGTGGCAGTGCCCATGATGACAGTGCCCATGGTGATATTTCCCTTGGTGACAGTGCTTATGGTGACAGTGGCCATGGTGACACTGGCCATGGTGACAGTGCTCATGTTGAGAGTTCCCATGGTGACATTGCTCATGTTGACCGTGCCCGTGGTGACCGTTCCCATGGTGACAGTTCCCATGGTGATAGTGCTCATGGTGACAGTGCTCATGGTGACAGTGCTCACGGTGATAGTGCTCATGGTGATATTGCTCACTGTGACACTGCCCATGGTGATAATGCTCATGGTGATAGTGCTCATGGTGACAGTTCCCATGGAGACAGTGCCCATAGTGACAGTGCTCATGGTGAGAGTACCCACGGTGACAGTGCTCATTGTGACAGTGCTCAGGGTGATAGTGCTCACGATGATAGTGTTCACGGTGAGAGTTCCCTTGGTGATAGTGCTCATGGTGATAGTGCTCATGGCGACACTCCCCATGGTGATATTGCTCACGGTGACTCTGCCCATGGTAATAGTGCTCATGGTGATAGTGCTCACGTTGAAAATGCCCTTGGGGATAGTGCTCATGGTGACACTTCCCATGGTGACAGTTCGCATGGTGACAGTGCCCATGTTGAAAGTGCCCATGGTGACAGTGCTCATGGTGATAATGCCCACGGTGACTGTGCTCATGCTGGCGGTGTATAGAGTTGGTTTTCCCATGTTCAAATTCCTCATGGTGGCACTGCCCAAGATGATAGTGTTCATGGTGACAGTGTCCATGGTGACAGTGCAAATGGTGACAGTGCCCATGGTGACATTTCCCATGGTGACAGTGTTCATGGTAAGAGTTTCCATGGTGACAGTGCTCATGTTCACAGTGCCCATGGTGACAGTGTCCATGGTCAACAGTGCCCATGTTGAGAGTACCCACGGTGACAGTGCCCATGGTGACAGTGCTCATGGTGACAATGCCCATGGTGAGAGTGCTCACAGTGACAGTGCTCACGGTGATAGTGCTCAACGTGATAGTGCCCATGGTAATAGTGCTGATGGTGACACTGCCCATGCTGATATTGCTTACGGTGACACTGCCCATGGTGATAGTGCTCACGGTGATAGTGCTCATCGTGACAGTTCCCATGGTGACAGTGCCCATGGTGACAGTGCCCATAGTGATAGTGCCCATGGTGACATTTCCCATGGTGACAGTGCTCATGGTGAGAGTTCCCATGGTGACAGTGCCCATGATGACAATGCTCATGTTGACAGTGCCCATGGTGACAGTGCTCACAGTGACAGTGCCCTTGCTGAAAGTACCATGGTAACAGTGCTCAATGTGACAGTGCCCATGGTGATATTTCTCAGGGTGACACTGCCCATGGTGATAGTGCTCACGGTGATTGTGCTCATGGTGACAGTTTGCATGGTGACACTGCCCCTGTTGAAAGTCCCCACGGTGTCAGTGCTCATGTTGACACTGCCCATGGTGACTGTGCTCATGTTGGAGGTGTACATGGTTGGCGTTCCCATGGTGAAATTGTTATGGTGGCACTGCCCATGATGACAGTGCTCAAGGTGACAGTGTCCATGGTGACAGTGCCCATGGTGACAGTGCCGATGGTGATATTTCCCATGTTGACAGTGCCCATGGTGACATTTGCCATGGTGACAGTGCTCATGGTGACAGTGCCAATGGTTACACTGTTCATGGTGGCTGTGACCACGGTGGCAGTTCCCAAGAGGACAGTGCTCATGATGACATTTCCCATGGTAACAGAGCTCATGATGACAGTGTGCATGGTGACAGTGCCCATGGTGACAGTGGCCATGTTGAAAGGGTCCATGGTGACAGTGCTCATGGTGACATTGCCCACGGTGACAGTGCTCATGGTGACACTGCTCACGTTGATAGTGCTCATGGTGATAGTGCTCACAGTGACAGTGCCCTTGGTGATAGTGCTCATGGTGATAGTGCTCATGGTGACAGTGCCCATGGTGACAGCGCCCATGATGACCATTTCCATGGTGACAGTGCTCATGTTGACAGTGCCCACGGTGACAGTGCTCATTGTGAGAGTTCCCATGGTGACAGTGCTCATCTTGACAATGCCCATGGTGACCGTTCCCATGGTGACAGTTCCCATGGTGATAATGCTCACCGTGATAGTGCCCATTGTGACAGTTCCCATGGATCCAGTGCCCATGGTGACAGTGCTCATTGTGAAGGTGCCCTCGGTGATAGAGCTCATGGTGGCATTTCGCATGGTGACAGTGCCCATGACGAGAGTGCTCATGGTTACAATGCCCACGGAGACAGTGCTCATGGTGACAGTGCTCACGGTGACAGTGCTCATGGTGATAAAGCCCATCGTAATAGTGCTCACGGTGACAGTGCCCATGTTGATATTGCTCAAGGTGACACTGCCCATGGTGATAGTGCTCACGGTGATAGTGCTCATGGTGACACTGCCCGTGATGATAGTGTTCATGGTGATAGTGCTCATGGTAATAGTGCTCATGGTGACGCTACCCATGGTGACAGTGCCCATGGTGACACTGCCCATTGTGACATTTCCCATGGTGACAGTGCTCATGGTGAGAGTTCCCATGGTGACAGTGCACATGGTGACAGTTCCCATGGTGACAGTTCCCATGGTGACAGTGCCCACGGTGACATTGCTCATGGTGACAGTGCTCACGGTGACAGTGATTTTGGTTATAGTACCCATGGTAATAGAGGTCACAGTGACAATGCCCATGGTGATATTGCTCACGGTGACACTGCCCATGGTGATAGTGCTCACGGTGATAGTGCTCATGGTGAAAGTTCCCATTGTTACAGTGCCCATGGTGACAGTGCTCATGGTGACAGTGACCACGGTGACTATGCTCATGGTGACAGTGCTCACAGAGATACTGCTCATGGTGACAGTTCACATGGCGACAGGGCCCATGTTAAAAGTGCCCATGGTGACAGTGCTCATGGTGGCACTGCCCATGGTGACTGTGCTCATGCTGGTGGTGTACATGGTTGGAGTTCCCATGGTGAATTTCCTTATGGTGGCAATGCCCATGATGATAGTGCTCATGGTGACAGTGTCCATGGTGACAGTGCCCATGGTGACAGTGCCCATGGTGATATTTCCCATGGTGATAGTGTTCATGGTGAGAGTTCCCATGGTGACAGTGCTCATTTGGCAGTGCCCATAGTGACCGTTCCCATGGTGACAGTTCGATGGTGATAGGGCTCATGGTTACAGTGCTCATGGTGACAGTGAACACAGTGACAGTGCCCGCAGTGACAGTGCTCATGGTGATAGTGCTCATGCTTATAGTGCCCATGATGATAGTGCTCATGGTGACAGTGCTCATGGTGACAGTGTACATAGTGACAATCACCACGGTGACAGTGCTCACGGTGACACTGCCCATGGTGATAGTGCTCACGGTGATAGTGAACACAGTGACACTGCCCTTGGTGATAGTGCTCATGGTGATAGTGCTCATGGTAATAGTGCTCATGGTGACACTTCCCATGGTGACAGTGCCCATGGTGACACTGCCCATGGTGACATTTCCCATGGTGACAGTGCTCATGTTGACAGTGCACATGGTGACAGTGCACATGGTGACAGTTCCCATGGTGACAGTGCTCACGGTGAAAGTGCTCACTGTGGCAGTGCCAATGGTTACAGTTCTCATGGTGGCAGTGTCAATGGTGGCAGTTCCCAAGATGACAGTGCTCATGGTGACATTTCCCATGGTAACAGAGTTCATGATAACAGTGTCCATGGTGACAGTGCCCAGGTGAGAGTGGCCATGTTGAAAGTGCCCATGGTGACACTGCGCACGGTGACAGTGCCCATGGTGACTATGCTCATGCTGGCAGTGTACATGGTTGGAGTTCCCAAGGTGAAATTCCTCATGGTGGCACTGCCCATGGTGACAGTGTCCATCGTGAGAGTGCCCATGATGACAGTGCTCATGGTGACAGTGCACACAGTGACAGTGCTCATGTTGACAGTGCACACGGAAACAGTGCCCACTGTGACAGTGTTCATGGTGATATTGCTCACGGTGACACTGCCCATGGTTAGAGTGCTCACGGTGATAGTGCTCACGGTGACAGTTCCCATGGTGACATTGCCCACGGTGACAGTACTCATGGTGACAGTTCGCCTGGTGACAGTGCCCATGGTAACAGCGCTCACGGTGACACAGCCCATGGTTACTGTCCTAAAGCTGGCGGTATACATGGTTGGAGTTCTCATGGTGAAACTCCTCATGGTGGCTCCTGCCAATGATGATAGTGCCCATGGTGACATTTCCCATGGTGACAGTGCTCATGGTGAGAGTTCCCATGGTGACAGTGCTCATCTTGACAGTGCCCATGGTGACCATTCCTATGGTCATAGTTCCCATGGTGATAGTGCTCATTGTGACAGTGCACACGGTGACAGTGCTCACGGTGACAGTGCTCACTGTGGCAGTGCCAATGGTTACAGTGCACAGGGTGGCAGTGTCCATGGTGGCAGTTCCCAAGATGACAGTGCTCATGGTGACATTTCCCTTGGTAACAGAGCTCATGATGACAGTGTCCATGGTGACAGTGCCCATGGTGACAGTGGCCATGTTGAAATTGCCCATGGTGACAGTGCACACGGTGACAGTGCCCACGGTGACAGTGCTCACGGTGACAGTGCTCATGGTGATAGTGCTTACGGTGATAGTTCTCAGGTTGACAGTGCCCTTGGTGAGAGTGTTCATGGTAATATTGCTCATGGTGAAAGTCCTCATGGTGATAGTTCGCATGGTGACCGTGCCCATGTTGAAAGTGCCCATGGTGGCAGTGCTCATGGTGACACTGCCCATGGTGACTATGCTCATGCTTGTGGTATACATGGTTGGAGTTCCCATGGTGAAATTCCTTATGGTGGCACTGCCCATGATGATAGTGTTCATGGTGACAGTGTGCACGGTGACAGTGCCTATGGTGACAGTGCCCATTGTGATAGTGCTCATGTTGATAATGCCTACAGTGAGAGTTCTAATGGTGACAGTTCCCATGGTGACAGTGCCCATGATGACAGTGCTCATGGTGACAGTGCCAACGGTGACAGTGCTCATGGTGATAGTGCTCATGGTGACAGTGCCTTTGGTGATAGTACACATGTTAATAGTGCTCACGGTGACAGTGCCCATGGTGATATTGCTCACGGTGACCCTGCCCTTGGTGATAGTGCTCACGGTGATAGTGCTCAGGGTGAAAGTCCCCATGGTTACAGTGCCCATGGTGACAGTGCTCATTGTGACAGTGCCCATGGTGACTATGCTCATGGTGACATTGCTCACGGTGATAGTGCTCATGGAGATAGTTCGCATGGTGACAGGGCCCATGTTGAAAGTGCCCATGGTTGCAGTGATCATGGTGACACTGCCCATTGAGACTGTGCTCATGCTGGCGGTGTACATAGTTGGAGTTCCCATGGTGAAATTCCTTATGGTGGCACTGCCCATGATGATAGTGTTCATGGTGACAGTGTGCACGGTGACAGTGCCTATGGTGACAGTGCCCATTGTGATAGTGCTCATGTTGATAATGCCTACAGTGAGAGTTCTAATGGTGACAGTTCCCATGGTGACAGTGCCCATGATGACAGTGCTCATGGTGACAGTGCCAACGGTGACAGTGCTCATGGTAATAGTGCTCATGGTGACAGTGCCCTTGGTGATAGTACACATGTTAATAGTGCTCATGGTGACAGTTCCCATGGTGATATTGCTCACGGTGACCCTGCCCATGGTGATAGTGCTCAGGGTGATAGTGCTCAGGGTGAAAGTCCCCATGGTTACAGTGCCCATGGTGACAGTGCTCATTGTGACAGTGCCCATGGTGACATTGCTCACGGTGATAGTGCTCATGGAGATAGTTCGCATGGCGACAGGGCCCATGTTGAAAGTGCCCATGGTGGCAGTGATCATGGTGACACTGCCCATTGTGACTGTGCTCATGCTGGCGGTGTACATAGTTGGAGTTCCCATGGTGAAATTCCTTATGGTGGCACTGCCCATGATGATAGTTTTCATGGTGACAGTGTCCATGGTGACAGTGCCTATGCTGCCAGTGCCCATTGTGATAGTGCTCACGGGGATAGTGTCCACAGAGACAGTGCTAATGGTGACAGTCCCCATGGTGACAGTGCCCATGATGACAGTGCTCATGATGACAATGCCCATGGTGACAGTGCCCATGGTGATAGTGCTCACAGTGACAGTGCCCTTGGTGATAGTGCTCATGGTGATAGTGCTCATGGTGGCAGTTTGCATGGTGACACTGCCCCTGTTGAAAGTGCCCATGGTGACAGTGCTCATGTTGACCCTGCCCATGGTGACCGTGCTCATGTTGGAGGTGTACATGGTTCGAGTTCCCATGGTACAACTGTTATGGTGGAACTGCCCATGATGGTAGTGCTCATGGTGACAGTGTCCATGGTGACAGTGCCCATGGTGACAGCGCCCATGATGACCATTTCCATGGTGACAGTGCTCATGTTGACAGTGCCCACGGTGACAGTGCTCATTGTGAGAGTTCCCATGGTGACAGTGCTCATCTTGACAATGCCCATGGTGACCGTTCCCATGGTGACAGTTCCCATGGTGATAGTGCTCACCGTGATAGTGCCCATTGTGACAGTTCCCATGGATCCAGTGCCCATGGTGACAGTGCTCATTGTGAAGGTGCCCTCAGTGATAGAGCTCATGGTGGCATTTCGCATGGTGACAGTGCCCATGACGACAGTGCTCATGGTTACAATGCCCACGGAGACAGTGCTCATGGTGACAGTGCTCACGGTGACAGTGCTCATGGTGACATTGCCCATGGTGACAGTGCTCATGGTGACAGTTCGCATGGTGACAGTGCCCACGGTGATAGTGCTCACGGTGATAATGCTCGCAGTGACAGTGCCCTTGATGATAGTGCTCATGGTTAAAGTTCTCATGGTGATAGTGCTCATGGTAACACTGACTATGGTGACTGTGCTCATGCTGGCGGTGTACATGGCTGCAGTTCCCATGGTGAAATTCCTTATGCTGGCAGTGCCCATGATGATAGTGCTCATGGTGACAGTGTCCATCGTGAGAGTGCCCATGGTGACAGTGCTCATGGTGACCCTGCCCATGGTGACAGTTCCCATGGTGACATTTCCCATGTTGACAGTGCACACGGTGACAGTGTTCATGGTGATATTGCTCACGGTGACAGTGCCCATGGTTATTGTGCTCACGTTGATAGTGCTCATGGTGACAGTTCCCATGGTGACAGTGCTCATGGTGACATTTCCCATGGTAACAGAGCTCATGATGACAGTGTCCATGGTGACAGTGCCCATGTTGACAGTGCCCATGGTGACATTGCTCATGGTGACACTGCCATGGTGACTGTGCTCATGCTGGCGGTGTACATGATTGGAGTTCCCATGGTGAAATTCCTCATGGTGGCATTGCCCATGATGATAGTGCTCAAGGTGACATTGTCCATCGTGAGAGTGCCCATGGTGACAGTGCTCATGATGACACTGCCCATGGTGACAGTGCCCATGGTGACAGTGCTCATGTTGACAGTGCTCATGTTGACAGTGCACATGGTGACAGTGCCCACGGTGACATTTCCCATGGTTACAGTGTTCATGGTGATATTGCTCACGGTGACAGTGCCCATGGTTATAGTCCTCATGGTGATAGTGCTCATGGTGACAGTTCCCATGGTGACAGTGCCCACGGTGACAGTTCTCATGGTGATAGTTCCCATAGTGACAGTGCCCATGGTGACAGTGCTCATGTTGATAGTGCTCACGGTGCTAATGCTCACGTTGACAGTGCCCTTGGTGATAGTGTTCATGGTAATATTGCTCATGGTGATAGTGCTCATGGTGATAGTTCGCATGGTGACTGTGCCCATGTTGAAAGTGCCCAAGGTGGCAGTGCTCATGGTGACACTGCCCATGGTGACTATGCTCATGCTGGTGGTATAGATGGTTGGAGTTCCCATGCTGAAATTCCTTATGGTGGCACTGCCCATGATGAGATTGTTCATGGTGACAGTGTCTACGGTGACAGTGCTCATGGTGACAGTGCTCACGGTGACAGTGCCCTTGGTGATAGTACCTATGGTAATAGTGCTCATGGTGACAGTGCCCATGGTGATAGTGATCATGGTGATAGTGCTCATGGTAATAGTGCTCATGGTGACACTGCCCATGGTGACAGTGCCCAAGGTGACACTGCCCATAGTGACATTTCCCATGGTGACAGTGCTCATGGTGAGAGTTCCCATGGTGTCAGTGCACATGGTGACAGTGCCCATGGTGACAGTGCTCACGGTGACAGTGCTCACTGTGGCAGTGCCAATGGTTACAGTGCACAGGGTGGCAGTGTCCATGGTGGCAGTTCCCAAGATGACAGTGCTCATGGTGACATTTCCCTTGGTAACAGAGCTCATGATGACAGTGTCCATGGTGAAAGTGCCCATGGTGAGAGTGGCCATGTTGAAATTGCCCATGGTGACAGTGCACACAGTGACAGTGCCCACGGTGACAGTGCTCACGGTGACAGTGCTCATGGTGATAGTGCTTACGGTGATAGTGCTCATGTTGACAGTGCCCTTGGTGATAGTGTTCACGGTAATATTGCTCATGGTGATAGTCCTCATGGTGATAGTTCACATGGTGACTGTGCCCATGTTGAAAGTGCCCATGGTGGCAGTGCTCATGGTGACACTGCCCATGGTGACTATGCTCATGCTTGTGGTATACATGGTTGGAGTTCCCATGGTGAAATTCCTTATGGTGGCACTGCCTATGATGATAGTGTTCATGGTGACAGTGTGCACGGTGACAGTGCCTATGGTGACAGTGCCCATTGTGATAGTGCTCATGTTGATAATGCCTACAGTGAGAGTTCTAATGGTGACAGTTCCCATGGTGACAGTGCCCATGATGACAGTGCTCATGGTGACAGTGCCCTTGGTGATAGTACACATGTTAATAGTGCTCACGGTGACAGTGCCCATGGTGATATTGCTCACGGTGACCCTGCCCATGGTGATAGTGCTCACGGTGATAGTGTTCAGGGTGAAAGTCCCCATGGTTACAGTGCCCATTGTGACAGTGTTCATTGTGACAGTGCCCATGGTGACTATGCTCATGGTGACATTGCTCATGGTGATAGTGCTCATGGAGATAGTTCGCATGGTGACAGGGCCCATGTTGAAAGTGCCCATGGTCGCAGTGATCATGGTGACACTGCCCATTGTGACTGTGCTCATGCTGGCCGTGTACATAGTTGGAGTTCCCATGGTGAAATTCCTTATGGTGGCACTGCCCATGATGTTAGTTTTCATGGTGACAGTGCCTATGCTGCCAGTGCCCATTGTGATAGTGCTCACGGTGATAGTGTCCACAGAGACAGTGCTAATGGTGACAGTCCCCATGGTGACAGTGCCCATGATGACAGTGCTCACGGTGACAATGCCCTTGGTGATAGTACCCATGGTAATAGGGGTCACGATGACAGTGCCTATGGTGATATTGCTCACGGATGACACTGCCCATGGTGATAGTGCTCACGGTGATAGTGCTCATGTTAATAGTGCTCATGGTGACACTGCCCATGGTGAGAGTGCCCATGGTGACACTGCCGATAGTGACTTTTCTCATGGTGACAGTGCACATGGTGACAGTTCCCATGGTGACAGTGCTCATGGTGACCGTGCTCACTGTGGCAATGCCAATGGTAACATTGTTCATGGTGGCAGTGTCCACGGTGGCGGTTTCCAAGATGACAGTGCTCATGGTGACATTTCCCATGGTAACAGAGCTCATAATGACAGTGTCCATGGTGACAGTGCCCATGGTGACAGTGGCCATGTTGAAAGTGCCCATGATGAAACTGCCCATGGTGACAGTGCCTATACTGATAGTGCCCATGGTGACATTTCCCATGGTGACAGTGCTAATGGAGAGAGTTCCCATGGTGACATTGCCCATTATGACAGTGCTCATGGTGACAGTGCCCACGGTGACAGTGCTCATGGTGACAGTGCTGATGGTGACAGTGCCCTTGGTGATAGTACCCATGGTAATAGAGGTCACAGTGACAGTGCCCATGGAGATATTGCTCACGGTGACACTGCTCATGGTGATAGTGCTCACGGTGATAGTGCTCTTGGTGAAAGTTCCCATTGTTACAGTGCCCATGATGACAGTGCTCATGGTGACAGTGACCACGGTGACTATGCTCATGGTGACAGTGCTCACAGAGATACTGCTCATGGTGACAGTTCGCATGGCGACAGGGCCCATGTTAAAAGTGCCCATGGTGACAGTGCTCATGGTGGCACTGCCCATGGTGACTGTGCTCATGCTGGTGGTGTACATGGTTGGAGTTCCCATGGTGAAATTCCTTATGGTGGCAATGCCCATGATGATAGTGCTCATGGTGACAGTGTCCATGGTGACAGCGCCCATGGTGACAGTGCCCATGGTGATATTTCCCATGGTGATAGTGCTCATGATGAGAGTTCCCATGGTGACAGTGCTCATCTTGGCAGTGCCCATAGTGACCGTTCCCATGGTGACAGTTCCCATGGTGATAGGGCTCATGGTTACAGTGCTCATGGTGACAGTGAACACAGTGACAGTGCCCGCAGTGACAGTGCTCATGGTGATAGTGCTCATGCTTATAGTGCCCACGGTGACAGTAGTCATGGTGAAAGTGTTCACGGTGATAGTGCTCACGGTGACAGTGCCCTTAATGATAGTGCTCATGGTGATAGTGCTCATGGTGATAGTGCTCATGGTGACACGGCCCATGGTGAATGTGCTCATGCTGGCGGTGTACATGGTTGGAGTTCCGATGGTGAAATTCTTTATGGTGGCAATGCCTATGATGATAGTGCTCATGGTGAGAGTGTCCATGTTGACAATGCCTATGGTGACAGTGCCCATGGTGACATTTCCCATGGTGACAGTGCTCATGGTGAGAGATCCCATGGTGACAATGCTTATGTTGACAATGCCCATGGTGACAGTGCTCATGGTGACAGTGCCCACGGTGAAAATCCTCATGGTGACAGTGCTCATGGTGATAGTGCTCACGGTGATAGTGCTCACGCTGACAGTGCCCTTGGTGATAATGCTCATGGTAATAGTGCTCATGGTGACGGTTCGCATGGTGACAGTGCCCATGTTGAAAGTGCCCATGGTGGCAGTGCTCATCGTGACACAGCCCATGGTGACTGTGCTAACGCTGCCGATGTACACGGTTGGAGTTCCCAAGGTGAAATTCCTCATGGTGGCACTGCCCATGATGATAGTGTTCGTGGTGACAGTGTCCATGGTGACAGTACCTATGGTGACAGTGTCCGTTGTGATAGTGCTCACGGTGATAGTGCCCACAGTGACAGTGCTAATGTTGACAGTTCCCATGGTGACAGTGCCCATGATGACAGTGCTCGTGGTGAGAGTTCCCACAGAGACAGTGTTCATGGTGACAGTACCCTTGGTGATAGTTCTCATGGTGATACTGCTCATCATGGCAGTTCGCATGGTGACACCGCGCATGTTGAAAGTGCCCATGGTGACAGTGCTCATGGTTGCACTGCCCATGGTGACTGTGCTCATGCTGGCGGTGTACGTGGTCGGAACTCCGATGGTGAAATTCCTCATGGTAGCACTCCCCATGATGTTAGTGCTCATGGTGACAGTGTCCAAGGTGACAGTGCCTATGGTGACAGTGCCCATTGTGATAGTGCTCACGGTGATAGTGCCCACAGTGACAGTGCTCATTGTGACCGTTCCTATGGTGACAGTGCCCATGATGACAGTGCTCATGGTGACAGTGCCCACTGTGATAGTGCTCATGGTGAAAGTGCTCACGGTGACAGTGCCCTTGGTGATAGTGCTCTTGGTGATAGTGCTCATGGTGACAGTTCGCATTGTGACAGTTCCCATGTTGAAAGTGCCCATGGTGACAGTACCCATGGTGACAGTGCCCATGGTGACAGTGCCCATTATGATAGTGCTCCCGGTGACAGTGCCCCTGGTGATAGTGCTCATGGAGATAGTGCTCATGGTGACAGTGCCCTCGGTGACAGTGATCACGGTGATAGTGCTCATGGTGATTGTGCCCATGGTAATAGTGCTCACGGTGACAGTGCCCATGGTGATATTGCTCACGGTGACCCTGTCCATGGTGATAGTACTCACGGTGATGCTGCTCATGGTGACAGTTCCCATGGTGACAGTGCCCATGGTGACAGTGCGCATGGTGACAGTGCCCATGGTGCCAGTGCTCAGGGTGATAGTGCTCACAGTGATAGTGCTCATGGTGACAGTGCTCTGGCTGATAGTGCCCATGGTGACAGTGTCCCTGGTGACCGTTCTCATGGTGACAGTGCTCATGATGACAGTGCCCACGTTGGCAGTGCCAATGGTTACAGTGGTCATGGTGGCAGTGTCCGTGCTGGCAGTTCGTAAGAGGACAGTGCTCATGGTGACAGTTCCCATGGTAATAGAGCACATGATGACAGTGTCCTTTGTGATAGTGCCCATGGTGACAGTGCCCATGGTGACACAGCCCTTGGTGACTGTGCTCATGCTGGCGGTGTACATGGTTGGAGTTCCCATTGTGAAATTCCTTACGGGAGTTCTGCCCATGACAGTAGTGCTCATGGTGACGCTGTCCATGTTTACAGTGCCTATGGTGACAGTGCCCATTGTGAGAGTGCTCACGGTGATAATACCCAGAGTGACAGTTCTAATCGTGACAGTGCCCATGGTGACATTGCCCATGATGACAGTGCTCATGGTGACAGTGCCCACGGTGACAGTGCTCATGGTGACCGTGCCCACGGTGACAGTGCTCATGGTGACAGTGCTCATGGTGATAGTGCTCACGGTGATAGTGCTCACGGTGACAGTGCCCTTGGTGATAGTGCTCATGGTGATAGTGCTCATGGTGGCACTGCCAATGGTCACAGTGCTCATGGTGGCAGTGTCCATGGTGGCAGTTCCCAAGATGACAGTGCTCGTGGTGACATTTCCCTTGGTAACAGAGCTCATGATGACAGTGTCCATGGTGACAGTGCCCATGGTGACAGTGGCCATGTAGAAATTGCCCATGGTGACAGTGCTCACGGTGACAGTGCTCATGGTGATAGTGCGCACGTTGACAGTGCCCTTGGTGATAGTGTTCATGGTAATATTGCTCATGGTGATAGTCCTCATGGTGATAGTTCGCATGGTGACTGTGCCCATGTTGAAAGTGCCCATGGTGGCAGTGCTCATGGTGACACTGCCCATGGTGACTATGCTCATGGTGACAGTGCTCACGGTGATAGTGCTCATGGAGACAGTTCGCATGGTGACAGGGCCCATGTTGAAAATACCCATGGTGACAGTGCTCATAGTGGCAGTGTCCATGATGACTGTGCTCATGCTGGCGGTGTACTTGGTTGGAGTTCCGATGGTGAAATTCCTCATGGTAGCACTGCCCATGATGATAGTGCTCATGGTGACAGTGTCCATGGTGACAGTGCCTATGGTGACAGTGCTCATGTTGACAGTGCCCACTGTGACAGTGCTCACGGTGACAGTGCTCACGGTGACAGTGCCCTTGGTGATAGTGCTCATGGTGATAGTGCTCATTGTGACTGTTCGCATGGTGACAGTGCCCATGTTGAAAGTGCCCATGGTGAGAGTACCCATGGTGACAGTGCCCATGGTGACAGTGCTCATGGTGAGATTGCCCATGTTGACCATTCCCATGGTGACAGTTCCCATGGTGATAGTGCTCATGGTAACAGTGCTCATGTTGACAGTGCACATGGTGACAATGCCCACACTGACAGTGCTCACGGTGATAGTGCTCATGGTGATAAAGCCCATCGTAATAGTGCTCACGGTGACAGTGCCCATGTTGATATTGCTCAAGGTGACACTGCCCATGGTGATAGTGCTCACGGTGGTAGTGCTCATGGTGACACTGCCCGTGATGATAGTGTTCATGGTGATAGTGCTCATGGTAATAGTGCTCATGGTGACGCTACCCATGGTGACAGTGCCCATGGTGACACTGCCCATTGTGACATTTCCCATGGTGACAGTGCTCATGGTGAGAGTTCCCATGGTGACAGTGCACATGGTGACAGTTCCCATGGTGACAGTGCCCACGGTGACATTGCTCATGGTGACAGTGCTCACGGTGACAGTGATTTTGGTTATAGTACCCATGGTAATAGAGGTCACAGTGACAGTGCCCATGGTGATATTGCTCACGGTGACACTGCCCATGGTGATAGTGCTCACGGTGATAGTGCTCATGGTGAAAGTTCCCATTGTTACAGTGCCCATGGCGACAGTGCTCATGGTGACAGTGACCACGGTGACTATGCTCATGGTGACAGTGCTCACAGAGATACTGCTCATGGTGACAGTTCACATGGCGACAGGGCCCATGTTAAAAGTGCCCATGGTGACAGTGCTCATGGTGGCACTGCCCATGGTGACTGTGCTCATGCTGGTGGTGTACATGGTTGGAGTTCCCATGGTGAAATTCCTTATGGTGGCAATGCCCATGATGATAGTGCTCATGGTGACAGTGTCCATGGTGACAGTGCCCATGGTGACAGTGCCCATGGTGATATTTCCCATGGTGATAGTGTTCATGCTGAGAGTTCCCATGGTGACAGTGCTCATTTGGCAGTGCCCATAGTGACCGTTCCCATGGTGACAGTTCGATGGTGATAGGGCTCATGGTTACAGTGCTCATGGTGACAGTGAACACAGTGACAGTGCCCGCAGTGACAGTGCTCATGGTGATAGTGCTCATGCTTATAGTGCCCATGATGATAGTGCTCATGGTGACAGTGCTCATGGTGACAGTGTACATAGTGACAATCACCACGGTGACAGTGCTCACGGTGACACTGCCCATGGTGATAGTGCTCACGGTGATAGTGAACACAGTGACACTGCCCTTGGTGATAGTGCTCATGGTGATAGTGCTCATGGTAATAGTGCTCATGGTGACACTTCCCATGGTGACAGTGCCCATGGTGACACTGCCCATGGTGACATTTCCCATGGTGACAGTGCTCATGTTGACAGTGCACATGGTGACAGTGCACATGGTGACAGTTCCCATGGTGACAGTGCTCACGGTGAAAGTGCTCACTGTGGCAGTGCCAATGGTTACAGTTCTCATGGTGGCAGTGTCAATGGTGGCAGTTCCCAAGATGACAGTGCTCATGGTGACATTTCCCATGGTAACAGAGTTCATGATAACAGTGTCCACGGTGACAGTGCCCAGGTGAGAGTGGCCATGTTGAAAGTGCCCATGGTGACACTGCTCACGGTGACAGTGCCCATGGTGACTATGCTCATGCTGGCAGTGTACATGGTTGGAGTTCCCAAGGTGAAAGTCCTCATGGTGGCACTGCCCATGGTGACAGTGTCCATCGTGAGAGTGCCCATGATGACAGTGCTCATGGTGACAGTGCACACAGTGACAGTGCTCATGTTGACAGTGCACACGGAAACAGTGCCCACTGTGACAGTGTTCATGGTGATATTGCTCACGGTGACACTGCCCATGGTTAGAGTGCTCACGGTGATAGTGCTCACGGTGACAGTTCCCATGGTGACATTGCCCACGGTGACAGTTCTCATGGTGACATTGCCCACGGTGACAGTGCTCATGGTGACAGTTCGCCTGGTGACAGTGCCCATGGTAACAGCGCTCACGGTGACACAGCCCATGGTTACTGTCCTAAAGCTGGCGGTATACATGGTTGGAGTTCTCATGGTGAAACTCCTCATGGTGGCTCCTGCCCATGATGATAGTGCCCATGGTGACATTTCCCATGGTGACAGTGCTCATGGTGAGCGTTCCCATGGTGACAGTGCTCATCTTGACAGTGCCCATGGTGACCATTCCTATGGTCATAGTTCCCATGGTGATAGTGCTCATTGTGACAGTGCACACGGTGACAGTGCTCACGGTGACAGTGCTCACGGTGACAGTGCTCACTGTGGCAGTGCCAATGGTTACAGTGCACAGGGTGGCAGTGTCCATGGTGGCAGTTCCCAAGATGACAGTGCTCATGGTGACATTTCCCTTGGTAACAGAGCTCATGATGACAGTGTCCATGGTGACAGTGCCCATGGTGACAGTGGCCATGTTGAAATTGCCCATGGTGACAGTGCACACGGTGACAGTGCCCACGGTGACAGTGCTCACGGTGACAGTGCTCATGGTGATAGTGCTTACGGTGATAGTTCTCAGGTTGACAGTGCCCTTGGTGAGAGTGTTCATGGTAATATTGCTCATGGTGAAAGTCCTCATGGTGATAGTTCGCATGGTGACCGTGCCCATGTTGAAAGTGCCCATGGTGGCAGTGCTCATGGTGACACTGCCCATGGTGACTATGCTCATGCTTGTGGTATACATGGTTGGAGTTCCCATGGTGAAATTCCTTATGGTGGCACTGCCCATGATGATAGTGTTCATGGTGACAGTGTGCACGGTGACAGTGCCTATGGTGACAGTGCCCATTGTGATAGTGCTCATGTTGATAATGCCTACAGTGAGAGTTCTAATGGTGACAGTTCCCATGGTGACAGTGCCCATGATGACAGTGCTCATGGTGACAGTGCCAACGGTGACAGTGCTCATGGTGATAGTGCTCATGGTGACAGTGCCTTTGGTGATAGTACACATGTTAATAGTGCTCACGGTGACAGTGCCCATGGTGATATTGCTCACGGTGACCCTGCCCTTGGTGATAGTGCTCACGGTGATAGTGCTCAGGGTGAAAGTCCCCATGGTTACAGTGCCCATGATGACAGTGCTCATTGTGACAGTGCCCATGGTGACTATGCTCATGGTGACATTGCTCACGGTGATAGTGCTCATGGAGATAGTTCGCATGGTGACAGGGCCCATGTTGAAAGTGCCCATGGTTGCAGTGATCATGGTGACACTGCCCATTGTGACTGTGCTCATGCTGGCGGTGTACATAGTTGGAGTTCCCATGGTGAAATTCCTTATGGTGGCACTGCCCATGATGATAGTGTTCATGGTGACAGTGTGCACGGTGACAGTGCCTATGGTGACAGTGCCCATTGTGATAGTGCTCATGTTGATAATGCCTACATTGAGAGTTCTAATGGTGACAGTTCCCATGGTGACAGTGCCCATGATGACAGTGCTCATGGTGACAGTGCCAACGGTGACAGTGCTCATGGTAATAGTGCTCATGGTGACAGTGCCCTTGGTGATAGTACACATGTTAATAGTGCTCATGGTGACAGTTCCCATGGTGATATTGCTCACGGTGACCCTGCCCATGGTGATAGTGCTCAGGGTGAAAGTCCCCATGGTTACAGTGCCCATGGTGACAGTGCTCATTGTGACAGTGCCCATGGTGACTATGCTCATGGTGACATTGCTCACGGTGATAGTGCTCATGGAG
The DNA here is from genome assembly GCF_028023285.1 of Balaenoptera ricei. NCBI lineage: Eukaryota > Metazoa > Chordata > Mammalia > Artiodactyla > Balaenopteridae > Balaenoptera > Balaenoptera ricei. The sequence continues at coordinate 94,681,387 of NC_082654.1, forward strand.
ATAGTTCACATGGCGACAGGGCCCATGTTGAAAGTGCCCATGGTTGCAGTGATCATGGTGACACTGCCCATTGTGACTGTGCTCATGCTGGCGGTGTACATAGTTGGAGTTCCCATGGTGAAATTCCTTATGGTGGCACTGCCCATGATGATAGTTTTCATGGTGACAGTGTCCATGGTGACAGTGCCTATGCTGCCAGTGCCCATTGTGATAGTGCTCACGGGGATAGTGTCCACAGAGACAGTGCTAATGGTGACAGTCCCCATGGTGACAGTGCCCATGATGACAGTGCTCATGATGACAATGCCCATGGTGACAGTGCCCATGGTGATAGTGCTCACAGTGACAGTGCCCTTGGTGATAGTGCTCATGGTGATAGTGCTCATGGTGGCAGTTTGCATGGTGACACTGCCCCTGTTGAAAGTGCCCATGGTGACAGTGCTCATGTTGACCCTGCCCATGGTGACCGTGCTCATGTTGGAGGTGTACATGGTTCGAGTTCCCATGGTACAACTGTTATGGTGGAACTGCCCATGATGGTAGTGCTCATGGTGACAGTGTCCATGGTGACAGTGCCCATGGTGACAGCGCCCATGATGACCATTTCCATGGTGACAGTGCTCATGTTGACAGTGCCCACGGTGACAGTGCTCATTGTGAGAGTTCCCATGGTGACAGTGCTCATCTTGACAATGCCCATGGTGACCGTTCCCATGGTGACAGTTCCCATGGTGATAATGCTCACCGTGATAGTGCCCATTGTGACAGTTCCCATGGATCCAGTGCCCATGGTGACAGTGCTCATTGTGAAGGTGCCCTCGGTGATAGAGCTCATGGTGGCATTTCGCATGGTGACAGTGCCCATGACGAGAGTGCTCATGGTTACAATGCCCACGGAGACAGTGCTCATGGTGACAGTGCTCACGGTGACAGTGCTCATGGTGATAAAGCCCATCGTAATAGTGCTCACGGTGACAGTGCCCATGTTGATATTGCTCAAGGTGACACTGCCCATGGTGATAGTGCTCACGGTGATAGTGCTCATGGTGACACTGCCCGTGATGATAGTGTTCATGGTGATAGTGCTCATGGTAATAGTGCTCATGGTGACGCTACCCATGGTGACAGTGCCCATGGTGACACTGCCCATTGTGACATTTCCCATGGTGACAGTGCTCATGGTGAGAGTTCCCATGGTGACAGTGCACATGGTGACAGTTCCCATGGTGACAGTTCCCATGGTGACAGTGCCCACGGTGACATTGCTCATGGTGACAGTGCTCACGGTGACAGTGATTTTGGTTATAGTACCCATGGTAATAGAGGTCACAGTGACAATGCCCATGGTGATATTGCTCACGGTGACACTGCCCATGGTGATAGTGCTCACGGTGATAGTGCTCATGGTGAAAGTTCCCATTGTTACAGTGCCCATGGTGACAGTGCTCATGGTGACAGTGACCACGGTGACTATGCTCATGGTGACAGTGCTCACAGAGATACTGCTCATGGTGACAGTTCACATGGCGACAGGGCCCATGTTAAAAGTGCCCATGGTGACAGTGCTCATGGTGGCACTGCCCATGGTGACTGTGCTCATGCTGGTGGTGTACATGGTTGGAGTTCCCATGGTGAATTTCCTTATGGTGGCAATGCCCATGATGATAGTGCTCATGGTGACAGTGTCCATGGTGACAGTGCCCATGGTGACAGTGCCCATGGTGATATTTCCCATGGTGATAGTGTTCATGGTGAGAGTTCCCATGGTGACAGTGCTCATTTGGCAGTGCCCATAGTGACCGTTCCCATGGTGACAGTTCGATGGTGATAGGGCTCATGGTTACAGTGCTCATGGTGACAGTGAACACAGTGACAGTGCCCGCAGTGACAGTGCTCATGGTGATAGTGCTCATGCTTATAGTGCCCATGATGATAGTGCTCATGGTGACAGTGCTCATGGTGACAGTGTACATAGTGACAATCACCACGGTGACAGTGCTCACGGTGACACTGCCCATGGTGATAGTGCTCACGGTGATAGTGAACACAGTGACACTGCCCTTGGTGATAGTGCTCATGGTGATAGTGCTCATGGTAATAGTGCTCATGGTGACACTTCCCATGGTGACAGTGCCCATGGTGACACTGCCCATGGTGACATTTCCCATGGTGACAGTGCTCATGTTGACAGTGCACATGGTGACAGTGCACATGGTGACAGTTCCCATGGTGACAGTGCTCACGGTGAAAGTGCTCACTGTGGCAGTGCCAATGGTTACAGTTCTCATGGTGGCAGTGTCAATGGTGGCAGTTCCCAAGATGACAGTGCTCATGGTGACATTTCCCATGGTAACAGAGTTCATGATAACAGTGTCCATGGTGACAGTGCCCAGGTGAGAGTGGCCATGTTGAAAGTGCCCATGGTGACACTGCTCACGGTGACAGTGCCCATGGTGACTATGCTCATGCTGGCAGTGTACATGGTTGGAGTTCCGAAGGTGAAATTCCTCATGGTGGCACTGCCCATGGTGACAGTGTCCATCGTGAGAGTGCCCATGATGACAGTGCTCATGGTGACAGTGCACACAGTGACAGTGCTCATGTTGACAGTGCACACGGAAACAGTGCCCACTGTGACAGTGTTCATGGTGATATTGCTCACGGTGACACTGCCCATGGTTAGAGTGCTCACGGTGATAGTGCTCACGGTGACAGTTCCCATGGTGACATTGCCCACGGTGACAGTTCTCATGGTGACATTGCCCACGGTGACAGTGCTCATGGTGACAGTTCGCCTGGTGACAGTGCCCATGGTAACAGCGCTCACGGTGACACAGCCCATGGTTACTGTCCTAAAGCTGGCGGTATACATGGTTGGAGTTCTCATGGTGAAACTCCTCATGGTGGCTCCTGCCCATGATGATAGTGCCCATGGTGACATTTCCCATGGTGACAGTGCTCATGGTGAGCGTTCCCATGGTGACAGTGCTCATCTTGACAGTGCCCATGGTGACCATTCCTATGGTCATAGTTCCCATGGTGATAGTGCTCATTGTGACAGTGCACACGGTGACAGTGCTCACGGTGACAGTGCTCACGGTGACAGTGCTCACTGTGGCAGTGCCAATGGTTACAGTGCACAGGGTGGCAGTGTCCATGGTGGCAGTTCCCAAGATGACAGTGCTCATGGTGACATTTCCCTTGGTAACAGAGCTCATGATGACAGTGTCCATGGTGACAGTGCCCATGGTGACAGTGGCCATGTTGAAATTGCCCATGGTGACAGTGCACACGGTGACAGTGCCCACGGTGACAGTGCTCACGGTGACAGTGCTCATGGTGATAGTGCTTACGGTGATAGTTCTCAGGTTGACAGTGCCCTTGGTGAGAGTGTTCATGGTAATATTGCTCATGGTGAAAGTCCTCATGGTGATAGTTCGCATGGTGACCGTGCCCATGTTGAAAGTGCCCATGGTGGCAGTGCTCATGGTGACACTGCCCATGGTGACTATGCTCATGCTTGTGGTATACATGGTTGGAGTTCCCATGGTGAAATTCCTTATGGTGGCACTGCCCATGATGATAGTGTTCATGGTGACAGTGTGCACGGTGACAGTGCCTATGGTGACAGTGCCCATTGTGATAGTGCTCATGTTGATAATGCCTACAGTGAGAGTTCTAATGGTGACAGTTCCCATGGTGACAGTGCCCATGATGACAGTGCTCATGGTGACAGTGCCAACGGTGACAGTGCTCATGGTGATAGTGCTCATGGTGACAGTGCCTTTGGTGATAGTACACATGTTAATAGTGCTCACGGTGACAGTGCCCATGGTGATATTGCTCACGGTGACCCTGCCCTTGGTGATAGTGCTCACGGTGATAGTGCTCAGGGTGAAAGTCCCCATGGTTACAGTGCCCATGATGACAGTGCTCATTGTGACAGTGCCCATGGTGACTATGCTCATGGTGACATTGCTCACGGTGATAGTGCTCATGGAGATAGTTCGCATGGTGACAGGGCCCATGTTGAAAGTGCCCATGGTTGCAGTGATCATGGTGACACTGCCCATTGTGACTGTGCTCATGCTGGCGGTGTACATAGTTGGAGTTCCCATGGTGAAATTCCTTATGGTGGCACTGCCCATGATGATAGTGTTCATGGTGACAGTGTGCACGGTGACAGTGCCTATGGTGACAGTGCCCATTGTGATAGTGCTCATGTTGATAATGCCTACATTGAGAGTTCTAATGGTGACAGTTCCCATGGTGACAGTGCCCATGATGACAGTGCTCATGGTGACAGTGCCAACGGTGACAGTGCTCATGGTAATAGTGCTCATGGTGACAGTGCCCTTGGTGATAGTACACATGTTAATAGTGCTCATGGTGACAGTTCCCATGGTGATATTGCTCACGGTGACCCTGCCCATGGTGATAGTGCTCAGGGTGAAAGTCCCCATGGTTACAGTGCCCATGGTGACAGTGCTCATTGTGACAGTGCCCATGGTGACTATGCTCATGGTGACATTGCTCACGGTGATAGTGCTCATGGAGATAGTTCACATGGCGACAGGGCCCATGTTGAAAGTGCCCATGGTTGCAGTGATCATGGTGACACTGCCCATTGTGACTGTGCTCATGCTGGCGGTGTACATAGTTGGAGTTCCCATGGTGAAATTCCTTATGGTGGCACTGCCCATGATGATAGTTTTCATGGTGACAGTGTCCATGGTGACAGTGCCTATGCTGCCAGTGCCCATTGTGATAGTGCTCACGGGGATAGTGTCCACAGAGACAGTGCTAATGGTGACAGTCCCCATGGTGACAGTGCCCATGATGACAGTGCTCATGATGACAATGCCCATGGTGACAGTGCCCATGGTGATAGTGCTCACAGTGACAGTGCCCTTGGTGATAGTGCTCATGGTGATAGTGCTCATGGTGGCAGTTTGCATGGTGACACTGCCCCTGTTGAAAGTGCCCATGGTGACAGTGCTCATGTTGACCCTGCCCATGGTGACCGTGCTCATGTTGGAGGTGTACATGGTTCGAGTTCCCATGGTACAACTGTTATGGTGGAACTGCCCATGATGGTAGTGCTCATGGTGACAGTGTCCATGGTGACAGTGCCCATGGTGACAGCGCCCATGATGACCATTTCCATGGTGACAGTGCTCATGTTGACAGTGCCCACGGTGACAGTGCTCATTGTGAGAGTTCCCATGGTGACAGTGCTCATCTTGACAATGCCCATGGTGACCGTTCCCATGGTGACAGTTCCCATGGTGATAATGCTCACCGTGATAGTGCCCATTGTGACAGTTCCCATGGATCCAGTGCCCATGGTGACAGTGCTCATTGTGAAGGTGCCCTCGGTGATAGAGCTCATGGTGGCATTTCGCATGGTGACAGTGCCCATGACGAGAGTGCTCATGGTTACAATGCCCACGGAGACAGTGCTCATGGTGACAGTGCTCACGGTGACAGTGCTCATGGTGATAAAGCCCATCGTAATAGTGCTCACGGTGACAGTGCCCATGTTGATATTGCTCAAGGTGACACTGCCCATGGTGATAGTGCTCACGGTGATAGTGCTCATGGTGACACTGCCCGTGATGATAGTGTTCATGGTGATAGTGCTCATGGTAATAGTGCTCATGGTGACGCTACCCATGGTGACAGTGCCCATGGTGACACTGCCCATTGTGACATTTCCCATGGTGACAGTGCTCATGGTGAGAGTTCCCATGGTGACAGTGCACATGGTGACAGTTCCCATGGTGACAGTTCCCATGGTGACAGTGCCCACGGTGACATTGCTCATGGTGACAGTGCTCACGGTGACAGTGATTTTGGTTATAGTACCCATGGTAATAGAGGTCACAGTGACAATGCCCATGGTGATATTGCTCACGGTGACACTGCCCATGGTGATAGTGCTCACGGTGATAGTGCTCATGGTGAAAGTTCCCATTGTTACAGTGCCCATGGTGACAGTGCTCATGGTGACAGTGACCACGGTGACTATGCTCATGGTGACAGTGCTCACAGAGATACTGCTCATGGTGACAGTTCACATGGCGACAGGGCCCATGTTAAAAGTGCCCATGGTGACAGTGCTCATGGTGGCACTGCCCATGGTGACTGTGCTCATGCTGGTGGTGTACATGGTTGGAGTTCCCATGGTGAATTTCCTTATGGTGGCAATGCCCATGATGATAGTGCTCATGGTGACAGTGTCCATGGTGACAGTGCCCATGGTGACAGTGCCCATGGTGATATTTCCCATGGTGATAGTGTTCATGGTGAGAGTTCCCATGGTGACAGTGCTCATTTGGCAGTGCCCATAGTGACCGTTCCCATGGTGACAGTTCGATGGTGATAGGGCTCATGGTTACAGTGCTCATGGTGACAGTGAACACAGTGACAGTGCCCGCAGTGACAGTGCTCATGGTGATAGTGCTCATGCTTATAGTGCCCATGATGATAGTGCTCATGGTGACAGTGCTCATGGTGACAGTGTACATAGTGACAATCACCACGGTGACAGTGCTCACGGTGACACTGCCCATGGTGATAGTGCTCACGGTGATAGTGAACACAGTGACACTGCCCTTGGTGATAGTGCTCATGGTGATAGTGCTCATGGTAATAGTGCTCATGGTGACACTTCCCATGGTGACAGTGCCCATGGTGACACTGCCCATGGTGACATTTCCCATGGTGACAGTGCTCATGTTGACAGTGCACATGGTGACAGTGCACATGGTGACAGTTCCCATGGTGACAGTGCTCACGGTGAAAGTGCTCACTGTGGCAGTGCCAATGGTTACAGTTCTCATGGTGGCAGTGTCAATGGTGGCAGTTCCCAAGATGACAGTGCTCATGGTGACATTTCCCATGGTAACAGAGTTCATGATAACAGTGTCCATGGTGACAGTGCCCAGGTGAGAGTGGCCATGTTGAAAGTGCCCATGGTGACACTGCTCACGGTGACAGTGCCCATGGTGACTATGCTCATGCTGGCAGTGTACATGGTTGGAGTTCCGAAGGTGAAATTCCTCATGGTGGCACTGCCCATGGTGACAGTGTCCATCGTGAGAGTGCCCATGATGACAGTGCTCATGGTGACAGTGCACACAGTGACAGTGCTCATGTTGACAGTGCACACGGAAACAGTGCCCACTGTGACAGTGTTCATGGTGATATTGCTCACGGTGACACTGCCCATGGTTAGAGTGCTCACGGTGATAGTGCTCACGGTGACAGTTCCCATGGTGACATTGCCCACGGTGACAGTTCTCATGGTGACATTGCCCACGGTGACAGTGCTCATGGTGACAGTTCGCCTGGTGACAGTGCCCATGGTAACAGCGCTCACGGTGACACAGCCCATGGTTACTGTCCTAAAGCTGGCGGTATACATGGTTGGAGTTCTCATGGTGAAACTCCTCATGGTGGCTCCTGCCCATGATGATAGTGCCCATGGTGACATTTCCCATGGTGACAGTGCTCATGGTGAGAGTTCCCATGGTGACAGTGCTCATCTTGACAGTGCCCATGGTGACCATTCCTATGGTCATAGTTCCCATGGTGATAGTGCTCATTGTGACAGTGCACACGGTGACAGTGCTCACGGTGACAGTGCTCACTGTGGCAGTGCCAATGGTTACAGTGCACAGGGTGGCAGTGTCCATGGTGGCAGTTCCCAAGATGACAGTGCTCATGGTGACATTTCCCTTGGTAACAGAGCTCATGATGACAGTGTCCATGGTGACAGTGCCCATGGTGACAGTGGCCATGTTGAAATTGCCCATGGTGACAGTGCACACGGTGACAGTGCCCACGGTGACAGTGCTCACGGTGACAGTGCTCATGGTGATAGTGCTTACGGTGATAGTTCTCAGGTTGACAGTGCCCTTGGTGAGAGTGTTCATGGTAATATTGCTCATGGTGAAAGTCCTCATGGTGATAGTTCGCATGGTGACCGTGCCCATGTTGAAAGTGCCCATGGTGGCAGTGCTCATGGTGACACTGCCCATGGTGACTATGCTCATGCTTGTGGTATACATGGTTGGAGTTCCCATGGTGAAATTCCTTATGGTGGCACTGCCCATGATGATAGTGTTCATGGTGACAGTGTGCACGGTGACAGTGCCTATGGTGACAGTGCCCATTGTGATAGTGCTCATGTTGATAATGCCTACAGTGAGAGTTCTAATGGTGACAGTTCCCATGGTGACAGTGCCCATGATGACAGTGCTCATGGTGACAGTGCCAACGGTGACAGTGCTCATGGTGATAGTGCTCATGGTGACAGTGCCTTTGGTGATAGTACACATGTTAATAGTGCTCACGGTGACAGTGCCCATGGTGATATTGCTCACGGTGACCCTGCCCTTGGTGATAGTACTCACGGTGATAGTGCTCAGGGTGAAAGTCCCCATGGTTACAGTGCCCATGGTGACAGTGCTCATTGTGACAGTGCCCATGGTGACTATGCTCATGGTGACATTGCTCACGGTGATAGTGCTCATGGAGATAGTTCGCATGGTGACAGGGCCCATGTTGAAAGTGCCCATGGTTGCAGTGATCATGGTGACACTGCCCATTGAGACTGTGCTCATGCTGGCGGTGTACATAGTTGGAGTTCCCATGGTGAAATTCCTTATGGTGGCACTGCCCATGATGATAGTGTTCATGGTGACAGTGTGCACGGTGACAGTGCCTATGGTGACAGTGCCCATTGTGATAGTGCTCATGTTGATAATGCCTACAGTGAGAGTTCTAATGGTGACAGTTCCCATGGTGACAGTGCCCATGATGACAGTGCTCATGGTGACAGTGCCAACGGTGACAGTGCTCATGGTAATAGTGCTCATGGTGACAGTGCCCTTGGTGATAGTACACATGTTAATAGTGCTCATGGTGACAGTTCCCATGGTGATATTGCTCACGGTGACCCTGCCCATGGTGATAGTGCTCAGGGTGATAGTGCTCAGGGTGAAAGTCCCCATGGTTACAGTGCCCATGGTGACAGTGCTCATTGTGACAGTGCCCATGGTGACATTGCTCACGGTGATAGTGCTCATGGAGATAGTTCGCATGGCGACAGGGCCCATGTTGAAAGTGCCCATGGTGGCAGTGATCATGGTGACACTGCCCGTTGTGACTGTGCTCATGCTGGCGGTGTACATAGTTGGAGTTCCCATGGTGAAATTCCTTATGGTGGCACTGCCCATGATGATAGTTTTCATGGTGACAGTGTCCATGGTGACAGTGCCTATGCTGCCAGTGCCCATTGTGATAGTGCTCACGGGGATAGTGTCCACAGAGACAGTGCTAATGGTGACAGTCCCCATGGTGACAGTGCCCATGATGACAGTGCTCATGATGACAATGCCCATGGTGACAGTGCCCATGGTGATAGTGCTCACAGTGACAGTGCCCTTGGTGATAGTGCTCATGGTGATAGTGCTCATGGTGGCAGTTTGCATGGTGACACTGCCCCTGTTGAAAGTGCCCATGGTGACAGTGCTCATGTTGACCCTGCCCATGGTGACCGTGCTCATGTTGGAGGTGTACATGGTTCGAGTTCCCATGGTACAACTGTTATGGTGGAACTGCCCATGATGGTAGTGCTCATGGTGACAGTGTCCATGGTGACAGTGCCCATGGTGACAGCGCCCATGATGACCATTTCCATGGTGACAGTGCTCATGTTGACAGTGCCCACGGTGACAGTGCTCATTGTGAGAGTTCCCATGGTGACAGTGCTCATCTTGACAATGCCCATGGTGACCGTTCCCATGGTGACAGTTCCCATGGTGATAGTGCTCACCGTGATAGTGCCCATTGTGACAGTTCCCATGGATCCAGTGCCCATGGTGACAGTGCTCATTGTGAAGGTGCCCTCAGTGATAGAGCTCATGGTGGCATTTCGCATGGTGACAGTGCCCATGACGACAGTGCTCATGGTTACAATGCCCACGGAGACAGTGCTCATGGTGACAGTGCTCACGGTGACAGTGCTCATGGTGACATTGCCCATGGTGACAGTGCTCATGGTGACAGTTCGCATGGTGACAGTGCCCACGGTGATAGTGCTCACGGTGATAATGCTCGCAGTGACAGTGCCCTTGATGATAGTGCTCATGGTTAAAGTTCTCATGGTGATAGTGCTCATGGTAACACTGACTATGGTGACTGTGCTCATGCTGGCGGTGTACATGGCTGGAGTTCCCATGGTGAAATTCCTTATGCTGGCAGTGCCCATGATGATAGTGCTCATGGTGACAGTGTCCATCGTGAGAGTGCCCATGGTGACAGTGCTCATGGTGACCCTGCCCATGGTGACAGTTCCCATGGTGACATTTCCCATGTTGACAGTGCACACGGTGACAGTGTTCATGGTGATATTGCTCACGGTGACAGTGCCCATGGTTATTGTGCTCACGTTGATAGTGCTCATGGTGACAGTTCCCATGGTGACAGTGCTCATGGTGACATTTCCCATGGTAACAGAGCTCATGATGACAGTGTCCATGGTGACAGTGCCCATGTTGACAGTGCCCATGGTGACATTGCTCATGGTGACACTGCCATGGTGACTGTGCTCATGCTGGCGGTGTACATGATTGGAGTTCCCATGGTGAAATTCCTCATGGTGGCATTGCCCATGATGATAGTGCTCAAGGTGACATTGTCCATCGTGAGAGTGCCCATGGTGACAGTGCTCATGATGACACTGCCCATGGTGACAGTGCCCATGGTGACAGTGCTCATGTTGACAGTGCTCATGTTGACAGTGCACATGGTGACAGTGCCCACGGTGACATTTCCCATGGTTACAGTGTTCATGGTGATATTGCTCACGGTGACAGTGCCCATGGTTATAGTCCTCATGGTGATAGTGCTCATGGTGACAGTTCCCATGGTGACAGTGCCCACGGTGACAGTTCTCATGGTGATAGTTCCCATAGTGACAGTGCCCATGGTGACAGTGCTCATGTTGATAGTGCTCACGGTGCTAATGCTCACGTTGACAGTGCCCTTGGTGATAGTGTTCATGGTAATATTGCTCATGGTGATAGTGCTCATGGTGATAGTTCGCATGGTGACTGTGCCCATGTTGAAAGTGCCCAAGGTGGCAGTGCTCATGGTGACACTGCCCATGGTGACTATGCTCATGCTGGTGGTATAGATGGTTGGAGTTCCCATGCTGAAATTCCTTATGGTGGCACTGCCCATGATGAGATTGTTCATGGTGACAGTGTCTACGGTGACAGTGCTCATGGTGACAGTGCTCACGGTGACAGTGCCCTTGGTGATAGTACCTATGGTAATAGTGCTCATGGTGACAGTGCCCATGGTGATAGTGATCATGGTGATAGTGCTCATGGTAATAGTGCTCATGGTGACACTGCCCATGGTGACAGTGCCCAAGGTGACACTGCCCATAGTGACATTTCCCATGGTGACAGTGCTCATGGTGAGAGTTCCCATGGTGTCAGTGCACATGGTGACAGTGCCCATGGTGACAGTGCTCACGGTGACAGTGCTCACTGTGGCAGTGCCAATGGTTACAGTGCACAGGGTGGCAGTGTCCATGGTGGCAGTTCCCAAGATGACAGTGCTCATGGTGACATTTCCCTTGGTAACAGAGCTCATGATGACAGTGTCCATGGTGACAGTGCCCATGGTGACAGTGGCCATGTTGAAATTGCCCATGGTGACAGTGCACACAGTGACAGTGCCCACGGTGACAGTGCTCACGGTGACAGTGCTCATGGTGATAGTGCTTACGGTGATAGTGCTAATGTTGACAGTGCCCTTGGTGATAGTGTTCATGGTAATATTACTCATGGTGATAGTCCTCATGGTGATAGTTCGCATGGTGACTGTGCCCATGTTGAAAGTGCCCATGGTGGCAGTGCTCATGGTGACACTGCCCATGGTGACTATGCTCATGCTTGTGGTATACATGGTTGGAGTTCCCATGGTGAAATTCCTTATGGTGGCACTGCCTATGATGATAGTGTTCATGGTGACAGTGTGCACGGTGACAGTGCCTATGGTGACAGTGCCCATTGTGATAGTGCTCATGTTGATAATGCCTACAGTGAGAGTTCTAATGGTGACAGTTCCCATGGTGACAGTGCCCATGATGACAGTGCTCATGGTGACAGTGCCCTTGGTGATAGTACACATGTTAATAGTGCTCACGGTGACAGTGCCCATGGTGATAGTGCTCACGGTGATAGTGCTCAGGGTGAAAGTCCCCATGGTTACAGTGCCCATTGTGACAGTGTTCATTGTGACAGTGCCCATGGTGACTATGCTCATGGTGACATTGCTCATGGTGATAGTGCTCATGGAGATAGTTCGCATGGTGACAGGGCCCATGTTGAAAGTGCCCATGGTCGCAGTGATCATGGTGACACTGCCCATTGTGACTGTGCTCATGCTGGCGGTGTACATAGTTGGAGTTCCCATGGTGAAATTCCTTATGGTGGCACTGCCCATGATGATAGTTTTCATGGTGACAGAGTCCATGGTGACAGTGCCTATGCTGCCAGTGCCCATTGTGATAGTGCTCACGGTGATAGTGTCCACAGAGACAGTGCTAATGGTGACAGTCCCCATGGTGACAGTGCCCATGATGACAGTGCTCACGGTGACAATGCCCTTGGTGATAGTACCCATGGTAATAGGGGTCACGGTGACAGTGCCTATGGTGATATTGCTCACGGTTGACACTGCCCATGGTGATAGTGCTCACGGTGATAGTGCTCATGTTAATAGTGCTCATGGTGACACTGCCCATGGTGAGAGTGCCCATGGTGACACTGCCGATAGTGACTTTTCTCATGGTGACAGTGCACATGGTGACAGTTCCCATGGTGACAGTGCTCATGGTGACCGTGCTCACTGTGGCAATGCCAATGGTAACATTGTTCATGGTGGCAGTGTCCACGGTGGCGGTTTCCAAGATGACAGTGCTCATGGTGACATTTCCCATGGTAACAGAGCTCATAATGACAGTGTCCATGGTGACAGTGCCCATGGTGACAGTGGCCATGTTGAAAGTGCCCATGATGAAACTGCCCATGGTGACAGTGCCTATAGTGATATTGCCCATGGTGACATTTCCCATGGTGACAGTGCTAATGGAGAGAGTTCCCATGGTGACAGTGCCCATTATGACAGTGCTCATGGTGACAGTGCCCACGGTGACAGTGCTCATGGTGACAGTGCTGATGGTGACAGTGCCCTTGGTGATAGTACCCATGGTAATAGTGCTCACGGTGACAGTGCCCATGGTGATATTTCTCACAGTGACACTGCCCATGGTGATAGTGATCACGTTGATAGTGCCAATGGTGACACTGCCCATGGTGACAGTACTCATGTTGACAGTGCCCACGGTGACAGTGCTCATGGTGAGAGTTCCCATGGTGACAGTTCCCACTGTGATAGTGCTCACCGTGATAGTGCCCTTTGTGACAATTCCCATGGATCCAGTGCCCATGGTGACAGTGCTCATTGTGACAGTGCCCTCGGTGATAGAGCTCATGGTGGCATTTCGCATGGTGACAGTGCCCATGACGACAGTGCTCATGGTTACAATGCCCACGGAGACAGTTCTCATGGTGACAGTGCTCACGGGGACAGTGCTCATGGTGACATTGCCCATGGTGACAGTGCTCATGGTGACAGTTCGCATGGTGACAGTGCCCACGGTGATAGTGCTCACGGTGATAATGCTCGCAGTGACAGTGCCCTTGATGATAGTGCTCATGGTTAAAGTTCTCATGGTGATAGTGCTCATGGTAACACTGACCATGGTGTCTGTGCTCATGCTGGCGGTGTACATGGCTGGAGTTCCCATGGTGAAATTCCTTATACTGGCAGTGCCCATGATGATAGTGCTCATGGTGACAGTGTCCATCGTGAGAGTGCCCATGGTGACAGTGCTCATGGTGACCCTGCCCATGGTGACAGTTCCCATGGTGACATTTCCCATGTTGACAGTGCACACGGTGACAGTGTTCATGGTGATATTGCTCACGGTGACAGTGCCCATGGTTATTGTGCTCACGTTGATAGTGCTCATGGTGACAGTTCCCATGGTGACAGTGCTCATGGTGACATTTCCCATGGTAACAGAGCTCATGATGACAGTGTCCATGGTGACAGTGCCCATGTTGAAAGTGCCCATGGTGACATTGCTCATGGTGACACTGCCATGGTGACTGTGCTCATGCTGGCGGTGTACATGATTGGAGTTCCCATGGTGAAATTCCTCATGGTGGCACTGCCCATGATGATAGTGCTCAAGGTGACATTGTCCATCGTGAGAGTGCCCATGGTGACAGTGCTCATGATGACACTGCCCATGGTGACAGTGCCCATGGTGACAGTGCTCATGTTGACAGTGCTCATGTTGACAGTGCACATGGTGACAGTGCCCACGGTGACATTTCCCATGGTTACGGTGTTCATGGTGATATTGCTCACGGTGACAGTGCCCATGGTTATAGTCCTCATGGTGATAGTGCTCATGGTGACAGTTCCCATGGTGACAGTGCCCACGGTGACAGTGCTCATGGTGACATTGCCCACGGTGACAGTTCTCATGGTGACTGTGCTCATGGTGACATTGCCCACGGTGACAGTTCTCATGGTGATAGTTCCCATGGTGACAGTGCCCATGGTGACAGTGCTCATGTTGATAGTGCCCACGGTGACAGTGCTCATGGTGACAGTGCTCACAGTGACAGTGCCCTTGGTGATAGTTCCCATGGTAATAGGGCTCACGGTGACACTGCCCATGGTGATATTGTTCACGGTGACACTGCCCATGGTGATAGTGCTCACGGTGATAGTGCTCACGTTGACAGTGCCCTTTCTGATAGTGCTCATGGTAGTACTGCTCATGGTGATAGTGCTCATGGTGATAGTTCGCATGCTGACAGTGCCCATGTTGAAAGTGCCCATGGTGGCAGTGCTCATGGTGACACTGCCCATGGTGGCTGTGCTCATGCTGGCGGTGTCCATGGTTGGAGTTCCAATGGTGAAATTCCTTATGGTAGCACTGCCCATGATGATAGTGCTCATGGTGACAGTCTCCATGGTGACAGTGCCTATGCTGACAGTGTCCATGGTGATAGTGCCCACAGTGACAGTGCTCATTGTGACAGTTTCTATGGTGACAGTGCCCATGATGACAGTGCTCATGGTGACAATGCCCACAGTGACAGTGCTCATGGTGACAGTGCCCTTGGTGATAGTACGCATGGTAATACTGCTCACGGTGACAGTGCCCATGGTGATAGTGCTCATGGTGATAGTGCTCATGGTAATAGTGATCATGGTGACACTGCCTATGGTGACAGTGCCCATGGTGACACTGCCCATAGTGATATTTGTCATGGTGACAATGCTCATGGTGAGAGTTCCCATGGTGACAGTGCACATGGTGACAGTTCCCATGGTGACTGTGCTCACGGTGACAGTGCTCATGGTGACACAGCCCATGGTGACTGTGCTAAGCTGGCGGTGTATATGGTTGGAGTTCCCATGATGAAATTCCTCATGGTGGCACTCCCCATGATGATAGTGCTCATGGTGACAGTGCCCATGGTGAAATTTCCCATGGTGACAGTGCTCATGGTGAGAGTTCCCATGCTGACAGTGCTCAGGTTGAGAGTGCCCATGGTGACAGTGCCCACGGTGACACTGCGCAAGGTGATAGTGCTCAACGTGATAGTGCCCATGGTAATAGTGCTGATGGTGACACTGCCCATGTTGATATTGCTCACGGTGACACTGCCCATGGTGATAGTGCTCACGGTGATAGTGCTCACGGTGACAGTGCCCTTGGTGATAGTGCTCATGGTGATAGTGCTCATGGTGGGAGTTTGCATGGTGACACTGCCCCTGTTGAAATTGCCCATGGTGACAGTGCTCATGTTGACACTGCCCATGGTGACTGTGCTCACGCTGGAGGTGTACATGGTTGGAGTTCCCATGGTACAAGTGTTATGGTGGTACTGCCCATGATGATAGTGCTCATGGTAACAGTGTCCATGGTGACAGTGCCCATGGTGACAGGGCCTATGGTGAGAGTGCCCATGGTGACTGTGCTCATGCTGGCGGTGTACATGGTTGGAGTTCCGATGGTGAAATTCCTCATGGTAGCACTGCCCATGATGATAGTGCTCAGGGTGACAGTGTCCATGGTGACAGTGCCTATGGTGACAGTGCCCATTGTGATAGTGCTCATGGTGATAGTGCTCATGGTGATAGTGCTCATGGTGACACTGCCCATGGTGACTGTGCTCATGCTGGCGGTGTACATGGTTGGAGTTCCGATGGTGAAATTCCTCATGGTAGCACTGCCCATGATGATAGTGCTCATGGTGACAGTGTCCATGGTGACAGTGCCCATGGTGACAGGGCCTATGGTGAGAGTGCCCATGGTGACAGTTCCCATGGTGACCGTTTCCATGGTGATAGTGCTCATGTTGACAGTGCCCACGGTGACAGTGCTCATGGTGACAGTTCCCATGGTGACAGTGATCATCTTGACAATGCCCATGGCGACCGTTCCCATGGTGACATTTCCCATGGTGATAGTGCTCACCGTGATAGTGCCCATGGTGACAGTTCCCATAGATACAGTGTCCATGGTGACAGTGCTCATAGTGGAACTGCCCATGGTGACTGTGCTCATGCTGGCGGTGTACTTGGTTGGAGTTCCGATGGTGAAATTCCTCATGGTAGCACTGCCCATGATGATAGTGCTCATGGTGACAGTGTCCGTCATGAGAGTGTCCATGGTGACAGTGCTCATTGTGACACTGCCCATGGTGACGGTGCCCATGGTGACATTTCCCATGGTGACAGTGCTCATGTTGACAGTGCACACGGTGACAGTGCCCACGGTGACAGTGCTCACGGTGACAGTGCTCATGGTGATAGTGCTCACGGTGCTAATGCTCACGTTGACAGTGCCCTTGGTGATAGTGTTCATGGTAATATTGCTCATGGTGATAGTGCTCATGGTGATAGTTCGCATGGTGACTGTGCCCATGTTGAAAGTGCCCAAGGTGGCAGTGCTCATGGTGACACTGCCCATGGTGACTATGCTCATGCTGGTGGTATAGATGGTTGGAGTTCCCATGCTGAAATTCCTTATGGTGGCACTGCCCATGATGAGATTGTTCATGGTGACAGTGTCTACGGTGACAGTGCTCATGGTGACAGTGCTCACGGTGACAGTGCCCTTGGTGATAGTACCTATGGTAATAGTGCTCATGGTGACAGTGCCCATGGTGATAGTGATCATGGTGATAGTGCTCATGGTAATAGTGCTCATGGTGACACTGCCCATGGTGACAGTGCCCAAGGTGACACTGCCCATAGTGACATTTCCCATGGTGACAGTGCTCATGGTGAGAGTTCCCATGGTGTCAGTGCACATGGTGACAGTGCCCATGGTGACAGTGCTCACGGTGACAGTGCTCACTGTGGCAGTGCCAATGGTTACAGTGCACAGGGTGGCAGTGTCAATGGTGGCAGTTCCCAAGATGACAGTGCTCATGGTGACATTTCCCATGGTAACAGAGTTCATGATAACAGTGTCCACGGTGACAGTGCCCAGGTGAGAGTGGCCATGTTGAAAGTGCCCATGGTGACACTGCTCACGGTGACAGTGCCCATGGTGACTATGCTCATGCTGGCAGTGTACATGGTTGGAGTTCCCAAGGTGAAATTCCTCATGGTGGCACTGCCCATGGTGACAGTGTCCATCGTGAGAGTGCCCATGATGACAGTGCTCATGGTGACAGTGCACACAGTGACAGTGCTCATGTTGACAGTGCACACGGAAACAGTGCCCACTGTGACAGTGTTCATGGTGATATTGCTCACGGTGACACTGCCCATGGTTAGAGTGCTCACGGTGATAGTGCTCACGGTGACAGTTCCCATGGTGACATTGCCCACGGTGACAGTTCTCATGGTGACATTGCCCACGGTGACAGTGCTCATGGTGACAGTTCGCCTGGTGACAGTGCCCATGGTAACAGCGCTCACGGTGACACAGCCCATGGTTACTGTCCTAAAGCTGGCGGTATACATGGTTGGAGTTCTCATGGTGAAACTCCTCATGGTGGCTCCTGCCCATGATGATAGTGCCCATGGTGACATTTCCCATGGTGACAGTGCTCATGGTGAGAGTTCCCATGGTGACAGTGCTCATCTTGACAGTGCCCATGGTGACCATTCCTATGGTCATAGTTCCCATGGTGATAGTGCTCATTGTGACAGTGCACACGGTGACAGTGCTCACGGTGACAGTGCTCACGGTGACAGTGCTCACTGTGGCAGTGCCAATGGTTACAGTGCACAGGGTGGCAGTGTCCATGGTGGCAGTTCCCAAGATGACAGTGCTCATGGTGACATTTCCCTTGGTAACAGAGCTCATGATGACAGTGTCCATGGTGACAGTGCCCATGGTGACAGTGGCCATGTTGAAATTGCCCATGGTGACAGTGCACACGGTGACAGTGCCCACGGTGACAGTGCTCACGGTGACAGTGCTCATGGTGATACTGCTTACGGTGATAGTTCTCAGGTTGACAGTGCCCTTGGTGAGAGTGTTCATGGTAATATTGCTCATGGTGAAAGTCCTCATGGTGATAGTTCGCATGGTGACCGTGCCCATGTTGAAAGTGCCCATGGTGGCAGTGCTCATGGTGACACTGCCCATGGTGACTATGCCCATGCTTGTGGTATACATGGTTGGAGTTCCCATGGTGAAATTCCTTATGGTGGCACTGCCCATGATGATAGTGTTCATGGTGACAGTGTGCATGGTGACAGTGCCTATGGTGACAGTGCCCATTGTGATAGTGCTCATGTTGATAATGCCTACAGTGAGAGTTCTAATGGTGACAGTTCCCATGGTGACAGTGCCCATGATGACAGTGCTCATGGTGACAGTGCCAACGGTGACAGTGCTCATGGTGATAGTGCTCATGGTGACAGTGCCTTTGGTGATAGTACACATGTTAATAGTGCTCACGGTGACAGTGCCCATGGTGATATTGCTCACGGTGACCCTGCCCTTGGTGATAGTGCTCACGGTGATAGTGCTCAGGGTGAAAGTCCCCATGGTTACAGTGCCCATGGTGACAGTGCTCATTGTGACAGTGCCCATGGTGACTATGCTCATGGTGACATTGCTCACGGTGATAGTGCTCATGGAGATAGTTCGCATGGCGACAGGGCCCATGTTGAAAGTGCCCATGGTGGCAGTGATCATGGTGACACTGCCCATTGTGACTGTGCTCATGCTGGCGGTGTACATAGTTGGAGTTCCCATGGTGAAATTCCTTATGGTGGCACTGCCCATGATGATAGTTTTCATGGTGACAGTGTCCATGGTGACAGTGCCTATGCTGCCAGTGCCCATTGTGATAGTGCTCACGGGGATAGTGTCCACAGAGACAGTGCTAATGGTGACAGTCCCCATGGTGACAGTGCCCATGATGACAGTGCTCATGATGACAATGCCCATGGTGACAGTGCCCATGGTGATAGTGCTCACAGTGACAGTGCCCTTGGTGATAGTGCTCATGGTGATAGTGCTCATGGTGGCAGTTTGCATGGTGACACTGCCCCTGTTGAAAGTGCCCATGGTGACAGTGCTCATGTTGACCCTGCCCATGGTGACCGTGCTCATGTTGGAGGTGTACATGGTTCGAGTTCCCATGGTACAACTGTTATGGTGGAACTGCCCATGATGGTAGTGCTCATGGTGACAGTGTCCATGGTGACAGTGCCCATGGTGACAGCGCCCATGATGACCATTTCCATGGTGACAGTGCTCATGTTGACAGTGCCCACGGTGACAGTGCTCATTGTGAGAGTTCCCATGGTGACAGTGCTCATCTTGACAATGCCCATGGTGACCGTTCCCATGGTGACAGTTCCCATGGTGATAGTGCTCACCGTGATAGTGCCCATTGTGACAGTTCCCATGGATCCAGTGCCCATGGTGACAGTGCTCATTGTGAAGGTGCCCTCGGTGATAGAGCTCATGGTGGCATTTCGCATGGTGACAGTGCCCATGACGACAGTGCTCATGGTTACAATGCCCACGGAGACAGTGCTCATGGTGACAGTGCTCACGGTGACAGTGCTCATGGTGACATTGCCCATGGTGACAGTGCTCATGGTGACAGTTCGCATGGTGACAGTGCCCACGGTGATAGTGCTCACGGTGATAATGCTCGCAGTGACAGTGCCCTTGATGATAGTGCTCATGGTTAAAGTTCTCATGGTGATAGTGCTCATGGTAACACTGACTATGGTGACTGTGCTCATGCTGGCGGTGTACATGGCTGGAGTTCCCATGGTGAAATTCCTTATGCTGGCAGTGCCCATGATGATAGTGCTCATGGTGACAGTGTCCATCGTGAGAGTGCCCATGGTGACAGTGCTCATGGTGACCCTGCCCATGGTGACAGTTCCCATGGTGACATTTCCCATGTTGACAGTGCACACGGTGACAGTGTTCATGGTGATATTGCTCACGGTGACAGTGCCCATGGTTATTGTGCTCACGTTGATAGTGCTCATGGTGACAGTTCCCATGGTGTCAGTGCTCATGGTGACATTTCCCATGGTAACAGAGCTCATGATGACAGTGTCCATGGTGAAAGTGCCCATGTTGAAAGTGCCCATGGTGACATTGCTCATGGTGACACTGCCATGGTGACTGTGCTCATGCTGGCGGTGTACATGATTGGAGTTCCCATGGTGAAATTCCTCATGTTGGCACTGCCCATGATGATAGTGCTCAAGGTGACATTGTCCATCGTGAGAGTGCCCATGGTGACAGTGCTCATGATGACACTGCCCATGGTGACAGTGCCCATGGTGACACTGCTCATGTTGACAGTGCTCATGTTGACAGTGCACATGGTGACAGTGCCCACGGTGACATTTCCCATGGTTACAGTGTTCATGGTGATATTGCTCACGGTGACAGTGCCCATGGTTATAGTCCTCATGGTGATAGTGCTCATGGTGACAGTTCCCATGGTGACAGTGCCCACGGTGAGAGTTCTCATGGTGATAGTTCCCATAGTGACAGTGCCCATGGTGACAGTGCTCATGTTGATAGTGCCCACGGTGACAGTGCTCATGGTGACAGTGCTCACAGTGACAGTGCCCTTGGTGATAGTTCCCATGGTAATAGGGCTCACGGTGACACTGCCCATGGTGATATTGTTCACGGTGACACTGCCCATGGTGATAGTGCTCACGGTGATAGTGCTCACATTGACAGTGCCCTTTCTGATAGTGCTCATGGTAGTACTGCTCATGGTGATAGTGCTCATGGTGATAGTTCGCATGCTGACAGTGCCCATGTTGAAAGTGCCCATGGTGGCAGTGCTCATGGTGACACTGCCCATGGTGGCTGTGCTCATGCTGGCGGTGTCCATGGTTGGAGTTCCAATGGTGAAATTCCTTATGGTAGCACTGCCCATGATGATAGTGCTCATGGTGACAGTCTCCATGGTGACAGTGCCTATGCTGACAGTGTCCATGGTGATAGTGCCCACAGTGACAGTGCTCATTGTGACAGTTTCTATGGTGACAGTGCCCATGATGACAGTGCTCATGGTGACAATGCCCACAGTGACAGTGCTCATGGTGACAGTGCCCTTGGTGATAGTACGCATGGTAATACTGCTCACGGTGACAGTGCTCACGGTGACAGTGCTCATGGTGATAGTGCTCACGGTGCTAATGCTCACGTTGACAGTGCCCTTGGTGATAGTGTTCATGGTAATATTGCTCATGGTGATAGTGCTCATGGTGATAGTTCGCATGGTGACTGTGCCCATGTTGAAAGTGCCCAAGGTGGCAGTGCTCATGGTGACACTGCCCATGGTGACTATGCTCATGCTGGTGGTATAGATGGTTGGAGTTCCCATGCTGAAATTCCTTATGGTGGCACTGCCCATGATGAGATTGTTCATGGTAACAGTGTCTACGGTGACAGTGCTCATGGTGACAGTGCTCACGGTGACAGTGCCCTTGGTGATAGTACCTATGGTAATAGTGCTCATGGTGACAGTGCCCATGGTGATAGTGATCATGGTGATAGTGCTCATGGTAATAGTGCTCATGGTGACACTGCCCATGGTGACAGTGCCCAAGGTGACACTGCCCATAGTGACATTTCCCATGGTGACAGTGCTCATGGTGAGAGTTCCCATGGTGTCAGTGCACATGGTGACAGTGCCCATGGTGACAGTGCTCACGGTGACAGTGCTCACTGTGGCAGTGCCAATGGTTACAGTGCACAGGGTGGCAGTGTCCATGGTGGCAGTTCCCAAGATGATAGTGCTCATGGTGACATTTCCCTTGGTAACAGAGCTCATGATGACAGTGTCCATGGTGACAGTGCCCATGGTGACAGTGGCCATGTTGAAATTGCCCATGGTGACAGTGCACACAGTGACAGTGCCCACGGTGACAGTGCTCACGGTGACAGTGCTCATGGTGATAGTGCTTACGGTGATAGTGCTCATGTTGACAGTGCCCTTGGTGATAGTGTTCATGGTAATATTACTCATGGTGATAGTCCTCATGGTGATAGTTCGCATGGTGACTGTGCCCATGTTGAAAGTGCCCATGGTGGCAGTGCTCATGGTGACACTGCCCATGGTGACTATGCTCATGCTTGTGGTATACATGGTTGGAGTTCCCATGGTGAAATTCCTTATGGTGGCACTGCCTATGATGATAGTGTTCATGGTGACAGTGTGCACGGTGACAGTGCCTATGGTGACAGTGCCCATTGTGATAGTGCTCATGTTGATAATGCCTACAGTGAGAGTTCTAATGGTGACAGTTCCCATGGTGACAGTGCCCATGATGACAGTGCTCATGGTGACAGTGCCCTTGGTGATAGTACACATGTTAATAGTGCTCACGGTGACAGTGCCCATGGTGATATTGCTCACGGTGACCCTGCCCATGGTGATAGTGCTCACGGTGATAGTGCTCAGGGTGAAAGTCCCCATGGTTACAGTGCCCATTGTGACAGTGTTCATTGTGACAGTGCCCATGGTGACTATGCTCATGGTGACATTGCTCATGGTGATAGTGCTCATGGAGATAGTTCGCATGGTGACAGGGCCCATGTTGAAAGTGCCCATGGTCGCAGTGATCATGGTGACACTGCCCATTGTGACTGTGCTCATGCTGGCGGTGTACATAGTTGGAGTTCCCATGGTGAAATTCCTTATGGTGGCACTGCCCATGATGATAGTTTTCATGGTGACAGAGTCCATGGTGACAGTGCCTATGCTGCCAGTGCCCATTGTGATAGTGCTCACGGTGATAGTGTCCACAGAGACAGTGCTAATGGTGACAGTCCCCATGGTGACAGTGCCCATGATGACAGTGCTCACGGTGACAATGCCCTTGGTGATAGTACCCATGGTAATAGGGGTCACGGTGACAGTGCCTATGGTGATATTGCTCACGGTTGACACTGCCCATGGTGATAGTGCTCACGGTGATAGTGCTCATGTTAATAGTGCTCATGGTGACACTGCCCATGGTGAGAGTGCCCATGGTGACACTGCCGATAGTGACTTTTCTCATGGTGACAGTGCACATGGTGACAGTTCCCATGGTGACAGTGCTCATGGTGACCGTGCTCACTGTGGCAATGCCAATGGTAACATTGTTCATGGTGGCAGTGTCCACGGTGGCGGTTTCCAAGATGACAGTGCTCATGGTGACATTTCCCATGGTAACAGAGCTCATAATGACAGTGTCCATGGTGACAGTGCCCATGGTGACAGTGGCCATGTTGAAAGTGCCCATGATGAAACTGCCCATGGTGACAGTGCCTATAGTGATAGTGCCCATGGTGACATTTCCCATGGTGACAGTGCTAATGGAGAGAGTTCCCATGGTGACAGTGCCCATTATGACAGTGCTCATGGTGACAGTGCCCACGGTGACAGTGCTCATGGTGACAGTGCTGATGGTGACAGTGCCCTTGGTGATAGTACCCATGGTAATAGTGCTCACGGTGACAGTGCCCATGGTGATATTTCTCACAGTGACACTGCCCATGGTGATAGTGATCACGTTGATAGTGCCAATGGTGACACTGCCCATGGTGACAGTACTCATGTTGACAGTGCCCACGGTGACAGTGCTCATGGTGAGAGTTCCCATGGTGACAGTTCCCACTGTGATAGTGCTCACCGTGATAGTGCCCTTTGTGACAATTCCCATGGATCCAGTGCCCATGGTGACAGTGCTCATTGTGACAGTGCCCTCGGTGATAGAGCTCATGGTGGCATTTCGCATGGTGACAGTGCCCATGACGACAGTGCTCATGGTTACAATGCCCACGGAGACAGTTCTCATGGTGACAGTGCTCACGGGGACAGTGCTCATGGTGACATTGCCCATGGTGACAGTGCTCATGGTGACAGTTCGCATGGTGACAGTGCCCACGGTGATAGTGCTCACGGTGATAATGCTCGCAGTGACAGTGCCCTTGATGATAGTGCTCATGGTTAAAGTTCTCATGGTGATAGTGCTCATGGTAACACTGACCATGGTGTCTGTGCTCATGCTGGCGGTGTACATGGCTGGAGTTCCCATGGTGAAATTCCTTATACTGGCAGTGCCCATGATGATAGTGCTCATGGTGACAGTGTCCATCGTGAGAGTGCCCATGGTGACAGTGCTCATGGTGACCCTGCCCATGGTGACAGTTCCCATGGTGACATTTCCCATGTTGACAGTGCACACGGTGACAGTGTTCATGGTGATATTGCTCACGGTGACAGTGCCCATGGTTATTGTGCTCACGTTGATAGTGCTCATGGTGACAGTTCCCATGGTGACAGTGCTCATGGTGACATTTCCCATGGTAACAGAGCTCATGATGACAGTGTCCATGGTGACAGTGCCCATGTTGAAAGTGCCCATGGTGACATTGCTCATGGTGACACTGCCATGGTGACTGTGCTCATGCTGGCGGTGTACATGATTGGAGTTCCCATGGTGAAATTCCTCATGGTGGCACTGCCCATGATGATAGTGCTCAAGGTGACATTGTCCATCGTGAGAGTGCCCATGGTGACAGTGCTCATGATGACACTGCCCATGGTGACAGTGCCCATGGTGACAGTGCTCATGTTGACAGTGCTCATGTTGACAGTGCACATGGTGACAGTGCCCACGGTGACATTTCCCATGGTTACGGTGTTCATGGTGATATTGCTCACGGTGACAGTGCCCATGGTTATAGTCCTCATGGTGATAGTGCTCATGGTGACAGTTCCCATGGTGACAGTGCCCACGGTGACAGTGCTCATGGTGACATTGCCCACGGTGACAGTTCTCATGGTGACTGTGCTCATGGTGACATTGCCCACGGTGACAGTTCTCATGGTGATAGTTCCCATGGTGACAGTGCCCATGGTGACAGTGCTCATGTTGATAGTGCCCACGGTGACAGTGCTCATGGTGACAGTGCTCACAGTGACAGTGCCCTTGGTGATAGTTCCCATGGTAATAGGGCTCACGGTGACACTGCCCATGGTGATATTGTTCACGGTGACACTGCCCATGGTGATAGTGCTCACGGTGATAGTGCTCACGTTGACAGTGCCCTTTCTGATAGTGCTCATGGTAGTACTGCTCATGGTGATAGTGCTCATGGTGATAGTTCGCATGCTGACAGTGCCCATGTTGAAAGTGCCCATGGTGGCAGTGCTCATGGTGACACTGCCCATGGTGGCTGTGCTCATGCTGGCGGTGTCCATGGTTGGAGTTCCAATGGTGAAATTCCTTATGGTAGCACTGCCCATGATGATAGTGCTCATGGTGACAGTCTCCATGGTGACAGTGCCTATGCTGACAGTGTCCATGGTGATAGTGCCCACAGTGACAGTGCTCATTGTGACAGTTTCTATGGTGACAGTGCCCATGATGACAGTGCTCATGGTGACAATGCCCACAGTGACAGTGCTCATGGTGACAGTGCCCTTGGTGATAGTACGCATGGTAATACTGCTCACGGTGACAGTGCCCATGGTGATAGTGCTCATGGTGATAGTGCTCATGGTAATAGTGATCATGGTGACACTGCCTATGGTGACAGTGCCCATGGTGACACTGCCCATAGTGATATTTGTCATGGTGACAATGCTCATGGTGAGAGTTCCCATGGTGACAGTGCACATGGTGACAGTTCCCATGGTGACTGTGCTCACGGTGACAGTGCTCATGGTGACACAGCCCATGGTGACTGTGCTAAGCTGGCGGTGTATATGGTTGGAGTTCCCATGATGAAATTCCTCATGGTGGCACTCCCCATGATGATAGTGCTCATGGTGACAGTGCCCATGGTGAAATTTCCCATGGTGACAGTGCTCATGGTGAGAGTTCCCATGCTGACAGTGCTCAGGTTGAGAGTGCCCATGGTGACAGTGCCCACGGTGACACTGCGCAAGGTGATAGTGCTCAACGTGATAGTGCCCATGGTAATAGTGCTGATGGTGACACTGCCCATGTTGATATTGCTCACGGTGACACTGCCCATGGTGATAGTGCTCACGGTGATAGTGCTCACGGTGACAGTGCCCTTGGTGATAGTGCTCATGGTGATAGTGCTCATGGTGGGAGTTTGCATGGTGACACTGCCCCTGTTGAAATTGCCCATGGTGACAGTGCTCATGTTGACACTGCCCATGGTGACTGTGCTCACGCTGGAGGTGTACATGGTTGGAGTTCCCATGGTACAAGTGTTATGGTGGTACTGCCCATGATGATAGTGCTCATGGTAACAGTGTCCATGGTGACAGTGCCCATGGTGACAGGGCCTATGGTGAGAGTGCCCATGGTGACTGTGCTCATGCTGGCGGTGTACATGGTTGGAGTTCCGATGGTGAAATTCCTCATGGTAGCACTGCCCATGATGATAGTGCTCAGGGTGACAGTGTCCATGGTGACAGTGCCTATGGTGACAGTGCCCATTGTGATAGTGCTCATGGTGATAGTGCTCATGGTGATAGTGCTCATGGTGACACTGCCCATGGTGACTGTGCTCATGCTGGCGGTGTACATGGTTGGAGTTCCGATGGTGAAATTCCTCATGGTAGCACTGCCCATGATGATAGTGCTCATGGTGACAGTGTCCATGGTGACAGTGCCCATGGTGACAGGGCCTATGGTGAGAGTGCCCATGGTGACAGTTCCCATGGTGACCGTTTCCATGGTGATAGTGCTCATGTTGACAGTGCCCACGGTGACAGTGCTCATGGTGACAGTTCCCATGGTGACAGTGATCATCTTGACAATGCCCATGGCGACCGTTCCCATGGTGACATTTCCCATGGTGATAGTGCTCACCGTGATAGTGCCCATGGTGACAGTTCCCATAGATACAGTGTCCATGGTGACAGTGCTCATAGTGGAACTGCCCATGGTGACTGTGCTCATGCTGGCGGTGTACTTGGTTGGAGTTCCGATGGTGAAATTCCTCATGGTAGCACTGCCCATGATGATAGTGCTCATGGTGACAGTGTCCGTCATGAGAGTGTCCATGGTGACAGTGCTCATTGTGACACTGCCCATGGTGACGGTGCCCATGGTGACATTTCCCATGGTGACAGTGCTCATGTTGACAGTGCACACGGTGACAGTGCCCACGGTGACAGTGCTCACGGTGACAGTGCTCATGGTGATAGTGCTCACGGTGCTAATGCTCACGTTGACAGTGCCCTTGGTGATAGTGTTCATGGTAATATTGCTCATGGTGATAGTGCTCATGGTGATAGTTCGCATGGTGACTGTGCCCATGTTGAAAGTGCCCAAGGTGGCAGTGCTCATGGTGACACTGCCCATGGTGACTATGCTCATGCTGGTGGTATAGATGGTTGGAGTTCCCATGCTGAAATTCCTTATGGTGGCACTGCCCATGATGAGATTGTTCATGGTGACAGTGTCTACGGTGACAGTGCTCATGGTGACAGTGCTCACGGTGACAGTGCCCTTGGTGATAGTACCTATGGTAATAGTGCTCATGGTGACAGTGCCCATGGTGATAGTGATCATGGTGATAGTGCTCATGGTAATAGTGCTCATGGTGACACTGCCCATGGTGACAGTGCCCAAGGTGACACTGCCCATAGTGACATTTCCCATGGTGACAGTGCTCATGGTGAGAGTTCCCATGGTGTCAGTGCACATGGTGACAGTGCCCATGGTGACAGTGCTCACGGTGACAGTGCTCACTGTGGCAGTGCCAATGGTTACAGTGCACAGGGTGGCAGTGTCAATGGTGGCAGTTCCCAAGATGACAGTGCTCATGGTGACATTTCCCATGGTAACAGAGTTCATGATAACAGTGTCCACGGTGACAGTGCCCAGGTGAGAGTGGCCATGTTGAAAGTGCCCATGGTGACACTGCTCACGGTGACAGTGCCCATGGTGACTATGCTCATGCTGGCAGTGTACATGGTTGGAGTTCCCAAGGTGAAATTCTTCATGGTGGCACTGCCCATGGTGACAGTGTCCATCGTGAGAGTGCCCATGATGACAGTGCTCATGGTGACAGTGCACACAGTGACAGTGCTCATGTTGACAGTGCACACGGAAACAGTGCCCACTGTGACAGTGTTCATGGTGATATTGCTCACGGTGACACTGCACATGGTTAGAGTGCTCACGGTGATAGTGCTCATGGTGACAGTTCCCATGGTGACATTGCCCACGGTGACAGTGCTCATGGTGACAGTTCGCCTGGTGACAGTGCCCATGGTAACAGCGCTCACGGTGACACAGCCCATGGTTACTGTCCTAAAGCTGGCGGTATACATGGTTGGAGTTCTCATGGTGAAACTCCTCATGGTGGCTCCTGCCCATGATGATAGTGCCCATGGTGACATTTCCCATGGTGACAGTGCTCATGGTGAGAGTTCCCATGGTGACCGTGCTCATCTTGACAGTGCCCATGGTGACCATTCCTATGGTCATAGTTCCCATGGTGATAGTGCTCATTGTGACAGTGCACACGGTGACAGTGCTCACGGTGACACTGCTCACAGTGACAGTGCCATTGGTGATAGTGTTCATGGTGACAGTGCTCATGGTGACAGTGTTCACGGTGATAGTGCTCATGGTGATAGTGCGCATGGTAATAGTGCTCATGGTGACACTGCCCATGGTGACAGTGCCCAAGGTGACACTGCCCATAGTGACATTTCCCATGGTGACAGTGCTCATGGTGAGAGTTCCCATGGTGTCAGTGCACATGGTGACATTGCCCATGGTGAGAGTGCCCATGGTGACAGTGTCCCTGGTGACAGTGCGCATGGTGACTGTGCTTTTAGTGACAGTTCCCATAGTGACAGTGCCCATGTTGAAAGTGCCCATGGCGACAGTCCTCATGGTGACACTGCCATGGTGACTGTGCTCATGCTGGCGGTGTACATGATTGGAGTTCCCATGGTGAAATTCCTCATGGTGGCACTGCCCATGATGATAGTGCTCATGGTGACAGTGTCCATCGTGAGAGAGCCCATGGTGACTGTGCTCATGATGACACTGCCTATGGTGACAGTGCCCATGGTGACATTTCCCATGGTGACAGTGCTCATGTTGACAGTGCACATGCTGACAGTGCCCACGGTGACATTTCCCATGGTTACAGTGTTCATGGTGATATTGCTCACGGTGACACTGCCCATGGTGATAGTGCTCATGGTGATAGTGCTCATGGTGAAAGTTCCCATTGTTACAGTGCCCATGGTGACAGTGCTCATGGTGACAGTGACCACGGTGACTATGCTCATGGTGACAGTGCTCACAGAGATACTGCTCATGGTGACAGTTCGCATGGCGACAGGGCCCATGTTAAAAGTGCCCATGGTGACAGTGCTCATGGTGGCACTGCCCATGGTGACTGTGCTCATGCTGGTGGTGTACATGGTTGGAGTTCCCATGGTGAAATTCCTTATGGTGGCAATGCCCATGATGATAGTGCTCATGGTGACAGTGTCCATGGTGACAGCGCCCATGGTGACAGTGCCCATGGTGATATTTCCCATGGTGATAGTGCTCATGATGAGAGTTCCCATGGTGACAGTGCTCATCTTGGCAGTGCCCATAGTGACCGTTCCCATGGTGACAGTTCCCATGGTGATAGGGCTCATGGTTACAGTGCTCATGGTGACAGTGAACACAGTGACAGTGCCCGCAGTGACAGTGCTCATGGTGATAGTGCTCATGCTTATAGTGCCCACGGTGACAGTAGTCATGGTGAAAGTGTTCACGGTGAAAGTGCTCACGGTGACAGTGCCCTTAATGATAGTGCTCATGGTGATAGTGCTCATGGTGATAGTGCTCATGGTGACACGGCCCATGGTGAATGTGCTCATGCTGGCGGTGTACATGGTTGGAGTTCCGATGGTGAAATTCTTTATGGTGGCAATGCCTATGATGATAGTGCTCATGGTGAGAGTGTCCATGTTGACAATGCCTATGGTGACAGTGCCCATGGTGACATTTCCCATGGTGACAGTGCTCATGGTGAGAGATCCCATGGTGACAATGCTTATGTTGACAATGCCCATGGTGACAGTGCTCATGGTGACAGTGCCCACGGTGAAAATCCTCATGGTGACAGTGCTCATGGTGATAGTGCTCACGGTGATAGTGCTCACGCTGACAGTGCCCTTGGTGATAATGCTCATGGTAATAGTGCTCATGGTGACGGTTCGCATGGTGACAGTGCCCATGTTGAAAGTGCCCATGGTGGCAGTGCTCATCGTGACACAGCCCATGGTGACTGTGCTAACGCTGCCGATGTACACGGTTGGAGTTCCCAAGGTGAAATTCCTCATGGTGGCACTGCCCATGATGATAGTGTTCGTGGTGACAGTGTCCATGGTGACAGTACCTATGGTGACAGTGTCCGTTGTGATAGTGCTCACGGTGATAGTGCCCACAGTGACAGTGCTAATGTTGACAGTTCCCATGGTGACAGTGCCCATGATGACAGTGCTCGTGGTGAGAGTTCCCACGGAGACAGTGTTCATGGTGACAGTACCCTTGGTGATAGTTCTCATGGTGATACTGCTCATCATGGCAGTTCGCATGGTGACACCGCGCATGTTGAAAGTGCCCATGGTGACAGTGCTCATGGTGATAGTGCTCATGGAGATAGTTCGCATGGTGACAGGGCCCATGTTGAAAGTGCCCATGGTCGCAGTGATCATGGTGACACTGCCCATTGTGACTGTGCTCATGCTGGCGGTGTACATAGTTGGAGTTCCCATGGTGAAATTCCTTATGGTGGCACTGCCCATGATGATAGTTTTCATGGTGACAGAGTCCATGGTGACAGTGCCTATGCTGCCAGTGCCCATTGTGATAGTGCTCACGGTGATAGTGTCCACAGAGACAGTGCTAATGGTGACAGTCCCCATGGTGACAGTGCCCATGATGACAGTGCTCACGGTGACAATGCCCTTGGTGATAGTACCCATGGTAATAGGGGTCACGGTGACAGTGCCTATGGTGATATTGCTCACGGTTGACACTGCCCATGGTGATAGTGCTCACGGTGATAGTGCTCATGTTAATAGTGCTCATGGTGACACTGCCCATGGTGAGAGTGCCCATGGTGACACTGCCGATAGTGACTTTTCTCATGGTGACAGTGCACATGGTGACAGTTCCCATGGTGACAGTGCTCATGGTGACCGTGCTCACTGTGGCAATGCCAATGGTAACATTGTTCATGGTGGCAGTGTCCACGGTGGCGGTTTCCAAGATGACAGTGCTCATGGTGACATTTCCCATGGTAACAGAGCTCATAATGACAGTGTCCATGGTGACAGTGCCCATGGTGACAGTGGCCATGTTGAAAGTGCCCATGATGAAACTGCCCATGGTGACAGTGCCTATAGTGATAGTGCCCATGGTGACATTTCCCATGGTGACAGTGCTAATGGAGAGAGTTCCCATGGTGACAGTGCCCATTATGACAGTGCTCATGGTGACAGTGCCCACGGTGACAGTGCTCATGGTGACAGTGCTGATGGTGACAGTGCCCTTGGTGATAGTACCCATGGTAATAGTGCTCACGGTGACAGTGCCCATGGTGATATTTCTCACAGTGACACTGCCCATGGTGATAGTGATCACGTTGATAGTGCCAATGGTGACACTGCCCATGGTGACAGTACTCATGTTGACAGTGCCCACGGTGACAGTGCTCATGGTGAGAGTTCCCATGGTGACAGTTCCCACTGTGATAGTGCTCACCGTGATAGTGCCCTTTGTGACAATTCCCATGGATCCAGTGCCCATGGTGACAGTGCTCATTGTGACAGTGCCCTCGGTGATAGAGCTCATGGTGGCATTTCGCATGGTGACAGTGCCCATGACGACAGTGCTCATGGTTACAATGCCCACGGAGACAGTTCTCATGGTGACAGTGCTCACGGGGACAGTGCTCATGGTGACATTGCCCATGGTGACAGTGCTCATGGTGACAGTTCGCATGGTGACAGTGCCCACGGTGATAGTGCTCACGGTGATAATGCTCGCAGTGACAGTGCCCTTGATGATAGTGCTCATGGTTAAAGTTCTCATGGTGATAGTGCTCATGGTAACACTGACCATGGTGTCTGTGCTCATGCTGGCGGTGTACATGGCTGGAGTTCCCATGGTGAAATTCCTTATACTGGCAGTGCCCATGATGATAGTGCTCATGGTGACAGTGTCCATCGTGAGAGTGCCCATGGTGACAGTGCTCATGGTGACCCTGCCCATGGTGACAGTTCCCATGGTGACATTTCCCATGTTGACAGTGCACACGGTGACAGTGTTCATGGTGATATTGCTCACGGTGACAGTGCCCATGGTTATTGTGCTCACGTTGATAGTGCTCATGGTGACAGTTCCCATGGTGACAGTGCTCATGGTGACATTTCCCATGGTAACAGAGCTCATGATGACAGTGTCCATGGTGACAGTGCCCATGTTGAAAGTGCCCATGGTGACATTGCTCATGGTGACACTGCCATGGTGACTGTGCTCATGCTGGCGGTGTACATGATTGGAGTTCCCATGGTGAAATTCCTCATGGTGGCACTGCCCATGATGATAGTGCTCAAGGTGACATTGTCCATCGTGAGAGTGCCCATGGTGACAGTGCTCATGTTGACAGTGCTCATGTTGACAGTGCACATGGTGACAGTGCCCACGGTGACATTTCCCATGGTTACGGTGTTCATGGTGATATTGCTCACGGTGACAGTGCCCATGGTTATAGTCCTCATGGTGATAGTGCTCATGGTGACAGTTCCCATGGTGACAGTGCCCACGGTGACAGTGCTCATGGTGACATTGCCCACGGTGACAGTTCTCATGGTGACTGTGCTCATGGTGACATTGCCCACGGTGACAGTTCTCATGGTGATAGTTCCCATGGTGACAGTGCCCATGGTGACAGTGCTCATGTTGATAGTGCCCACGGTGACAGTGCTCATGGTGACAGTGCTCACAGTGACAGTGCCCTTGGTGATAGTTCCCATGGTAATAGGGCTCACGGTGACACTGCCCATGGTGATATTGTTCACGGTGACACTGCCCATGGTGATAGTGCTCACGGTGATAGTGCTCACGTTGACAGTGCCCTTTCTGATAGTGCTCATGGTAGTACTGCTCATGGTGATAGTTCTCATGGTGATAGTTCGCATGCTGACAGTGCCCATGTTGAAAGTGCCCATGGTGGCAGTGCTCATGGTGACACTGCCCATGGTGGCTGTGCTCATGCTGGCGGTGTCCATGGTGGGAGTTCCAATGGTGAAATTCCTTATGGTAGCACTGCCCATGATGATAGTGCTCATGGTGACAGTCTCCATGGTGACAGTGCCTATGCTGACAGTGTCCATGGTGATAGTGCCCACAGTGACAGTGCTCATTGTGACAGTTTCTATGGTGACAGTGCCCATGATGACAGTGCTCATGGTGACAATGCCCACAGTGACAGTGCTCATGGTGACAGTGCCCTTGGTGATAGTACGCATGGTAATACTGCTCACGGTGACAGTGCCCATGGTGATAGTGCTCATGGTGATAGTGCTCATGGTAATAGTGATCATGGTGACACTGCCTATGGTGACAGTGCCCATGATGACACTGCCCATAGTGATATTTGTCATGGTGACAATGCTCATGGTGAGAGTTCCCATGGTGACAGTGCACATGGTGACAGTTCCCATGGTGACTGTGCTCACGGTGACAGTGCTCATGGTGACACAGCCCATGGTGACTGTGCTAAGCTGGCGGTGTATATGGTTGGAGTTCCCATGATGAAATTCCTCATGGTGGCACTCCCCATGATGATAGTGCTCATGGTGACAGTGCCCATGGTGAAATTTCCCATGGTGACAGTGCTCATGGTGAGAGTTCCCATGCTGACAGTGCTCAGGTTGAGAGTGCCCATGGTGACAGTGCCCACGGTGACACTGCGCAAGGTGATAGTGCTCAACGTGATAGTGCCCATGGTAATAGTGCTGATGGTGACACTGCCCATGTTGATATTGCTCACGGTGACACTGCCCATGGTGATAGTGCTCACGGTGATAGTGCTCACGGTGACAGTGCCCTTGGTGATAGTGCTCATGGTGATAGTGCTCATGGTGGGAGTTTGCATGGTGACACTGCCCCTGTTGAAATTGCCCATGGTGACAGTGCTCATGTTGACACTGCCCATGGTGACTGTGCTCACGCTGGAGGTGTACATGGTTGGAGTTCCCATGGTACAAGTGTTATGGTGGTACTGCCCATGATGATAGTGCTCATGGTAACAGTGTCCATGGTGACAGTGCCCATGGTGACAGGGCCTATGGTGAGAGTGCCCATGGTGACTGTGCTCATGCTGGCGGTGTACATGGTTGGAGTTCCGATGGTGAAATTCCTCATGGTAGCACTGCCCATGATGATAGTGCTCAGGGTGACAGTGTCCATGGTGACAGTGCCTATGGTGACAGTGCCCATTGTGATAGTGCTCATGGTGATAGTGCTCATGGTGATAGTGCTCATGGTGACACTGCCCATGGTGACTGTGCTCATGCTGGCGGTGTACATGGTTGGAGTTCCGATGGTGAAATTCCTCATGGTAGCACTGCCCATGATGATAGTGCTCATGGTGACAGTGTCCATGGTGACAGTGCCCATGGTGACAGGGCCTATGGTGAGAGTGCCCATGGTGACAGTTCCCATGGTGACCGTTTCCATGGTGATAGTGCTCATGTTGACAGTGCCCACGGTGACAGTGCTCATGGTGACAGTTCCCATGGTGACAGTGATCATCTTGACAATGCCCATGGCGACCGTTCCCATGGTGACATTTCCCATGGTGATAGTGCTCACCGTGATAGTGCCCATGGTGACAGTTCCCATAGATACAGTGTCCATGGTGACAGTGCTCATAGTGGAACTGCCCATGGTGACTGTGCTCATGCTGGCGGTGTACTTGGTTGGAGTTCCGATGGTGAAATTCCTCATGGTAGCACTGCCCATGATGATAGTGCTCATGGTGACAGTGTCCGTCATGAGAGTGTCCATGGTGACAGTGCTCATTGTGACACTGCCCATGGTGACGGTGCCCATGGTGACATTTCCCATGGTGACAGTGCTCATGTTGACAGTGCACACGGTGACAGTGCCCACGGTGACAGTGCTCACGGTGACAGTGCTCATGGTGATAGTGCTCACGGTGCTAATGCTCACGTTGACAGTGCCCTTGGTGATAGTGTTCATGGTAATATTGCTCATGGTGATAGTGCTCATGGTGATAGTTCGCATGGTGACTGTGCCCATGTTGAAAGTGCCCAAGGTGGCAGTGCTCATGGTGACACTGCCCATGGTGACTATGCTCATGCTGGTGGTATAGATGGTTGGAGTTCCCATGCTGAAATTCCTTATGGTGGCACTGCCCATGATGAGATTGTTCATGGTGACAGTGTCTACGGTGACAGTGCTCATGGTGACAGTGCTCACGGTGACAGTGCCCTTGGTGATAGTACCTATGGTAATAGTGCTCATGGTGACAGTGCCCATGGTGATAGTGATCATGGTGATAGTGCTCATGGTAATAGTGCTCATGGTGACACTGCCCATGGTGACAGTGCCCAAGGTGACACTGCCCATAGTGACATTTCCCATGGTGACAGTGCTCATGGTGAGAGTTCCCATGGTGTCAGTGCACATGGTGACAGTGCCCATGGTGACAGTGCTCACGGTGACAGTGCTCACTGTGGCAGTGCCAATGGTTACAGTGCACAGGGTGGCAGTGTCAATGGTGGCAGTTCCCAAGATGACAGTGCTCATGGTGACATTTCCCATGGTAACAGAGTTCATGATAACAGTGTCCACGGTGACAGTGCCCAGGTGAGAGTGGCCATGTTGAAAGTGCCCATGGTGACACTGCTCACGGTGACAGTGCCCATGGTGACTATGCTCATGCTGGCAGTGTACATGGTTGGAGTTCCCAAGGTGAAATTCCTCATGGTGGCACTGCCCATGGTGACAGTGTCCATCGTGAGAGTGCCCATGATGACAGTGCTCATGGTGACAGTGCACACAGTGACAGTGCTCATGTTGACAGTGCACACGGAAACAGTGCCCACTGTGACAGTGTTCATGGTGATATTGCTCACGGTGACACTGCCCATGGTTAGAGTGCTCACGGTGATAGTGCTCATGGTGACAGTTCCCATGGTGACATTGCCCACGGTGACAGTGCTCATGGTGACAGTTCGCCTGGTGACAGTGCCCATGGTAACAGCGCTCACGGTGACACAGCCCATGGTTACTGTCCTAAAGCTGGCGGTATACATGGTTGGAGTTCTCATGGTGAAACTCCTCATGGTGGCTCCTGCCCATGATGATAGTGCCCATGGTGACATTTCCCATGGTGACAGTGCTCATGGTGAGAGTTCCCATGGTGACAGTGCTCATCTTGACAGTGCCCATGGTGACCATTCCTATGGTCATAGTTCCCATGGTGATAGTGCTCATTGTGACAGTGCACACGGTGACAGTGCTCACGGTGACACTGCTCACAGTGACAGTGCCATTGGTGATAGTGTTCATGGTGACAGTGCTCATGGTGACAGTGTTCACGGTGATAGTGCTCATGGTGATAGTGCGCATGGTAATAGTGCTCATGGTGACACTGCCCATGGTGACAGTGCCCAAGGTGACACTGCCCATAGTGACATTTCCCATGGTGACAGTGCTCATGGTGAGAGTTCCCATGGTGTCAGTGCACATGGTGACATTGCCCATGGTGAGAGTGCCCATGGTGACAGTGTCCCTGGTGACAGTGCGCATGGTGACTGTGCTTTTAGTGACAGTTCCCATAGTGACAGTGCCCATGTTGAAAGTGCCCATGGCGACAGTCCTCATGGTGACACTGCCATGGTGACTGTGCTCATGCTGGCGGTGTACATGATTGGAGTTCCCATGGTGAAATTCCTCATGGTGGCACTGCCCATGATGATAGTGCTCATGGTGACAGTGTCCATCGTGAGAGTGCCCATGGTGACTGTGCTCATGATGACACTGCCTATGGTGACAGTGCCCATGGTGACATTTCCCATGGTGACAGTGCTCATGTTGACAGTGCACATGCTGACAGTGCCCACGGTGACATTTCCCATGGTTACAGTGTTCATGGTGATATTGCTCACGGTGACACTGCCCATGGTGATAGTGCTCATGGTGATAGTGCTCATGGTGAAAGTTCCCATTGTTACAGTGCCCATGGTGACAGTGCTCATGGTGACAGTGACCACGGTGACTATGCTCATGGTGACAGTGCTCACAGAGATACTGCTCATGGTGACAGTTCGCATGGCGACAGGGCCCATGTTAAAAGTGCCCATGGTGACAGTGCTCATGGTGGCACTGCCCATGGTGACTGTGCTCATGCTGGTGGTGTACATGGTTGGAGTTCCCATGGTGAAATTCCTTATGGTGGCAATGCCCATGATGATAGTGCTCATGGTGACAGTGTCCATGGTGACAGCGCCCATGGTGACAGTGCCCATGGTGATATTTCCCATGGTGATAGTGCTCATGATGAGAGTTCCCATGGTGACAGTGCTCATCTTGGCAGTGCCCATAGTGACCGTTCCCATGGTGACAGTTCCCATGGTGATAGGGCTCATGGTTACAGTGCTCATGGTGACAGTGAACACAGTGACAGTGCCCGCAGTGACAGTGCTCATGGTGATAGTGCTCATGCTTATAGTGCCCACGGTGACAGTAGTCATGGTGAAAGTGTTCACGGTGATAGTGCTCACGGTGACAGTGCCCTTAATGATAGTGCTCATGGTGATAGTGCTCATGGTGATAGTGCTCATGGTGACACGGCCCATGGTGAATGTGCTCATGCTGGCGGTGTACATGGTTGGAGTTCCGATGGTGAAATTCTTTATGGTGGCAATGCCTATGATGATAGTGCTCATGGTGAGAGTGTCCATGTTGACAATGCCTATGGTGACAGTGCCCATGGTGACATTTCCCATGGTGACAGTGCTCATGGTGAGAGATCCCATGGTGACAATGCTTATGTTGACAATGCCCATGGTGACAGTGCTCATGGTGACAGTGCCCACGGTGAAAATCCTCATGGTGACAGTGCTCATGGTGATAGTGCTCACGGTGATAGTGCTCACGCTGACAGTGCCCTTGGTGATAATGCTCATGGTAATAGTGCTCATGGTGACGGTTCGCATGGTGACAGTGCCCATGTTGAAAGTGCCCATGGTGGCAGTGCTCATCGTGACACAGCCCATGGTGACTGTGCTAACGCTGCCGATGTACACGGTTGGAGTTCCCAAGGTGAAATTCCTCATGGTGGCACTGCCCATGATGATAGTGTTCGTGGTGACAGTGTCCATGGTGACAGTACCTATGGTGACAGTGTCCGTTGTGATAGTGCTCACGGTGATAGTGCCCACAGTGACAGTGCTAATGTTGACAGTTCCCATGGTGACAGTGCCCATGATGACAGTGCTCGTGGTGAGAGTTCCCACGGAGACAGTGTTCATGGTGACAGTACCCTTGGTGATAGTTCTCATGGTGATACTGCTCATCATGGCAGTTCGCATGGTGACACCGCGCATGTTGAAAGTGCCCATGGTGACAGTGCTCATGGTTGCACTGCCCATGGTGACTGTGCTCATGCTGGCGGTGTACGTGGTCGGAACTCCGATGGTGAAATTCCTCATGGTAGCACTCCCCATGATGTTAGTGCTCATGGTGACAGTGTCCAAGGTGACAGTGCCTATGGTGACAGTGCCCATTGTGATAGTGCTCACGGTGATAGTGCCCACAGTGACAGTGCTCATTGTGACCGTTCCTATGGTGACAGTGCCCATGATGACAGTGCTCATGGTGACAGTGCCCACTGTGATAGTGCTCATGGTGAAAGTGCTCACGGTGACAGTGCCCTTGGTGATAGTGCTCTTGGTGATAGTGCTCATGGTGACAGTTCGCATTGTGACAGTTCCCATGTTGAAAGTGCCCATGGTGACAGTACCCATGGTGACAGTGCCCATGGTGACAGTGCCCATTATGATAGTGCTCCCGGTGACAGTGCCCCTGGTGATAGTGCTCATGGAGATAGTGCTCATGGTGACAGTGCCCTCGGTGACAGTGATCACGGTGATAGTGCTCATGGTGATTGTGCCCATGGTAATAGTGCTCACGGTGACAGTGCCCATGGTGATATTGCTCACGGTGACCCTGTCCATGGTGATAGTACTCACGGTGATGCTGCTCATGGTGACAGTTCCCATGGTGACAGTGCCCATGGTGACAGTGTGCATGGTGACAGTGCCCACGGTGCCAGTGCTCAGGGTGATAGTGCTCACAGTGATAGTGCTCATGGTGACAGTGCTCTGGCTGATAGTGCCCATGGTGACAGTGTCCCTGGTGACCGTTCTCATGGTGACAGTGCTCATGATGACAGTGCCCACGTTGGCAGTGCCAATGGTTACAGTGGTCATGGTGGCAGTGTCCGTGCTGGCAGTTCGTAAGAGGACAGTGCTCATGGTGACAGTTCCCATGGTAATAGAGCACATGATGACAGTGTCCTTTGTGATAGTGCCCATGGTGACAGTGCCCATGGTGACACAGCCCTTGGTGACTGTGCTCATGCTGGCGGTGTACATGGTTGGAGTTCCCATTGTGAAATTCCTTACGGGAGTTCTGCCCATGACAGTAGTGCTCATGGTGACGCTGTCCATGTTTACAGTGCCTATGGTGACAGTGCCCATTGTGAGAGTGCTCACGGTGATAATACCCAGAGTGACAGTTCTAATCGTGACAGTGCCCATGGTGACATTGCCCATGATGACAGTGCTCATGGTGACAGTGCCCACGGTGACAGTGCTCATGGTGACCGTGCCCACGGTGACAGTGCTCATGGTGACAGTGCTCATGGTGATAGTGCTCACGGTGATAGTGCTCACGGTGACAGTGCCCTTGGTGATAGTGCTCATGGTGATAGTGCTCATGGTGGCACTGCCAATGGTCACAGTGCTCATGGTGGCAGTGTCCATGGTGGCAGTTCCCAAGATGACAGTGCTCGTGGTGACATTTCCCTTGGTAACAGAGCTCATGATGACAGTGTCCATGGTGACAGTGCCCATGGTGACAGTGGCCATGTAGAAATTGAGCATGGTGACAGTGCTCACGGTGACAGTGCTCATGGTGATAGTGCGCACGTTGACAGTGCCCTTGGTGATAGTGTTCATGGTAATATTGCTCATGGTGATAGTCCTCATGGTGATAGTTCGCATGGTGACTGTGCCCATGTTGAAAGTGCCCATGGTGGCAGTGCTCATGGTGACACTGCCCATGGTGACTATGCTCATGGTGACAGTGCTCACGGTGATAGTGCTCATGGAGACAGTTCGCATGGTGACAGGGCCCATGTTGAAAGTACCCATGGTGACAGTGCTCATAGTGGCAGTGTCCATGATGACTGTGCTCATGCTGGCGGTGTACTTGGTTGGAGTTCCGATGGTGAAATTCCTCATGGTAGCACTGCCCATGATGATAGTGCTCATGGTGACAGTGTCCATGGTGACAGTGCCTATGGTGACAGTGCTCATGTTGACAGTGCCCACTGTGACAGTGCTCACGGTGACAGTGCTCACGGTGACAGTGCTCATGGTGATAGTGCTCATTGTGACTGTTCGCATGGTGACAGTGCCCATGTTGAAAGTGCCCATGGTGAGAGTACCCATGGTGACAGTGCCCATGGTGACAGTGCTCATGGTGAGATTGCCCATGGTGACCATTCCCATGGTGACAGTTCCCATGGTGATAGTGCTCATGGTAACAGTGCTCATGTTGACAGTGCACATGGTGACAATGCCCACACTGACAGTGCTCACGGTGATAGTGCTCATGGTGATAAAGCCCATCGTAATAGTGCTCACGGTGACAGTGCCCATGTTGATATTGCTCAAGGTGACACCGCCCATGGTGATAGTGCTCACGGTGATAGTGCTCATGGTGACACTGCCCGTGATGATAGTGTTCATGGTGATAGTGCTCATGGTAATAGTGCTCATGGTGACGCTACCCATGGTGACAGTGCCCATGGTGACACTGCCCATTGTGACATTTCCCATGGTGACAGTGCTCATGGTGAGAGTTCCCATGGTGACAGTGCACATGGTGACAGTTCCCATGGTGACAGTGCCCACGGTGACATTGCTCATGGTGACAGTGCTCACGGTGACAGTGATTTTGGTTATAGTACCCATGGTAATAGAGGTCACAGTGACAGTGCCCATGGTGATATTGCTCACGGTGACACTGCCCATGGTGATAGTGCTCACGGTGATAGTGCTCATGGTGAAAGTTCCCATTGTTACAGTGCCCATGGTGACAGTGCTCATGGTGACAGTGACCACGGTGACTATGCTCATGGTGACAGTGCTCACAGAGATACTGCTCATGGTGACAGTTCGCATGGCGACAGGGCCCATGTTAAAAGTGCCCATGGTGACAGTGCTCATGGTGGCACTGCCCATGGTGACTGTGCTCATGCTGGTGGTGTACATGGTTGGAGTTCCCATGGTGAAATTCCTTATGGTGGCAATGCCCATGATGATAGTGCTCATGGTGACAGTGTCCATGGTGACAGTGCCCATGGTGACAGTGCCCATGGTGATATTTCCCATGGTGATAGTGCTCATGGTGAGAGTTCCCATGGTGACAGTGCTCATCTTGGCAGTGCCCATAGTGACCGTTCCCATGGTGACAGTTCCCATGGTGATAGGGCTCATGGTTACAGTGCTCATGGTGACAGTGAACACAGTGACAGTGCCCGCAGTGACAGTGCTCATGGTGATAGTGCTCATGCTTATAGTGCCCATGATGATAGTGCTCATGGTGACAGTGCTCATGGTGACAGTGTACATAGTGACAATCACCACGGTGACAGTGCTCACGGTGACACTGCCCATGGTGATAGTGCTCACGGTGATAGTGAACACAGTGACACTGCCCTTGGTGATAGTGCTCATGGTGATAGTGCTCATGGTAATAGTGCTCATGGTGACACTTCCCATGGTGACAGTGCTCACGGTGAAAGTGCTCACTGTGGCAGTGCCAATGGTTACAGTTCTCATGGTGGCAGTGTCAATGGTGGCAGTTCCCAAGATGACAGTGCTCATGGTGACATTTCCCATGGTAACAGAGTTCATGATAACAGTGTCCACGGTGACAGTGCCCAGGTGAGAGTGGCCATGTTGAAAGTGCCCATGGTGACACTGCTCACGGTGACAGTGCCCATGGTGACTATGCTCATGCTGGCAGTGTACATGGTTGGAGTTCCCAAGGTGAAATTCCTCATGGTGGCACTGCCCATGGTGACAGTGTCCATCGTGAGAGTGCCCATGATGACAGTGCTCATGGTGACAGTGCACACAGTGACAGTGCTCATGTTGACAGTGCACACGGAAACAGTGCCCACTGTGACAGTGTTCATGGTGATATTGCTCACGGTGACACTGCCCATGGTTAGAGTGCTCACGGTGATAGTGCTCACGGTGACAGTTCCCATGGTGACATTGCCCACGGTGACAGTTCTCATGGTGACATTGCCCACGGTGACAGTGCTCATGGTGACAGTTCGCCTGGTGACAGTGCCCATGGTAACAGCGCTCACGGTGACACAGCCCATGGTTACTGTCCTAAAGCTGGCGGTATACATGGTTGGAGTTCTCA
Source organism: Balaenoptera ricei (assembly GCF_028023285.1). Lineage (NCBI taxonomy): Eukaryota > Metazoa > Chordata > Mammalia > Artiodactyla > Balaenopteridae > Balaenoptera > Balaenoptera ricei. The sequence goes on from NC_082654.1 coordinate 94,724,788, forward strand.
TGGTGAAACTCCTCATGGTGGCTCCTGCCCATGATGATAGTGCCCATGGTGACATTTCCCATGGTGACAGTGCTCATGGTGAGAGTTCCCATGGTGACAGTGCTCATCTTGACAGTGCCCATGGTGACCATTCCTATGGTCATAGTTCCCATGGTGATAGTGCTCATTGTGACAGTGCACACGGTGACAGTGCTCATGGTGACAGTGCTCACGGTGACAGTGCTCACTGTGGCAGTGCCAATGGTTACAGTGCAAAGGGTGGCAGTGTCCATGGTGGCAGTTCCCAAGATGACAGTGCTCATGGTGACATTTCCCTTGGTAACAGAGCTCATGATGACAGTGTCCATGGTGACAGTGCCCATGGTGACAGTGGCCATGTTGAAATTGCCCATGGTGACAGTGCACACGGTGACAGTGCCCACGGTGACAGTGCTCACGGTGACAGTGCTCATGGTGATAGTGCTTACGGTGATAGTTCTCAGGTTGACAGTGCCCTTGGTGAGAGTGTTCATGGTAATATTGCTCATGGTGAAAGTCCTCATGGTGATAGTTCGCATGGTGACCGTGCCCATGTTGAAAGTGCCCATGGTGGCAGTGCTCATGGTGACACTGCCCATGGTGACTATGCCCATGCTTGTGGTATACATGGTTGGAGTTCCCATGGTGAAATTCCTTATGGTGGCACTGCCCATGATGATAGTGTTCATGGTGACAGTGTGCATGGTGACAGTGCCTATGGTGACAGTGCCCATTGTGATAGTGCTCATGTTGATAATGCCTACAGTGAGAGTTCTAATGGTGACAGTTCCCATGGTGACAGTGCCCATGATGACAGTGCTCATGGTGACAGTGCCAACGGTGACAGTGCTCATGGTGATAGTGCTCATGGTGACAGTGCCTTTGGTGATAGTACACATGTTAATAGTGCTCACGGTGACAGTGCCCATGGTGATATTGCTCACGGTGACCCTGCCCTTGGTGATAGTGCTCACGGTGATAGTACTCAGGGTGAAAGTCCCCATGGTTACAGTGCCCATGGTGACAGTGCTCATTGTGACAGTGCCCATGGTGACTATGCTCATGGTGACATTGCTCACGGTGATAGTGCTCATGGAGATAGTTCGCATGGCGACAGGGCCCATGTTGAAAGTGCCCATGGTGGCAGTGATCATGGTGACACTGCCCATTGTGACTGTGCTCATGCTGGCGGTGTACATAGTTGGAGTTCCCATGGTGAAATTCCTTATGGTGGCACTGCCCATGATGATAGTTTTCATGGTGACAGTGTCCATGGTGACAGTGCCTATGCTGCCAGTGCCCATTGTGATAGTGCTCACGGGGATAGTGTCCACAGAGACAGTGCTAATGGTGACAGTCCCCATGGTGACAGTGCCCATGATGACAGTGCTCATGATGACAATGCCCATGGTGACAGTGCCCATGGTGATAGTGCTCACAGTGACAGTGCCCTTGGTGATAGTGCTCATGGTGATAGTGCTCATGGTGGCAGTTTGCATGGTGACACTGCCCCTGTTGAAAGTGCCCATGGTGACAGTGCTCATGTTGACCCTGCCCATGGTGACCGTGCTCATGTTGGAGGTGTACATGGTTCGAGTTCCCATGGTACAACTGTTATGGTGGAACTGCCCATGATGGTAGTGCTCATGGTGACAGTGTCCATGGTGACAGTGCCCATGGTGACAGCGCCCATGATGACCATTTCCATGGTGACAGTGCTCATGTTGACAGTGCCCACGGTGACAGTGCTCATTGTGAGAGTTCCCATGGTGACAGTGCTCATCTTGACAATGCCCATGGTGACCGTTCCCATGGTGACAGTTCCCATGGTGATAGTGCTCACCGTGATAGTGCCCATTGTGACAGTTCCCATGGATCCAGTGCCCATGGTGACAGTGCTCATTGTGAAGGTGCCCTCGGTGATAGAGCTCATGGTGGCATTTCGCATGGTGACAGTGCCCATGACGACAGTGCTCATGGTTACAATGCCCACGGAGACAGTGCTCATGGTGACAGTGCTCACGGTGACAGTGCTCATGGTGACATTGCCCATGGTGACAGTGCTCATGGTGACAGTTCGCATGGTGACAGTGCCCACGGTGATAGTGCTCACGGTGATAATGCTCGCAGTGACAGTGCCCTTGATGATAGTGCTCATGGTTAAAGTTCTCATGGTGATAGTGCTCATGGTAACACTGACTATGGTGACTGTGCTCATGCTGGCGGTGTACATGGCTGGAGTTCCCATGGTGAAATTCCTTATGCTGGCAGTGCCCATGATGATAGTGCTCATGGTGACAGTGTCCATCGTGAGAGTGCCCATGGTGACAGTGCTCATGGTGACCCTGCCCATGGTGACAGTTCCCATGGTGACATTTCCCATGTTGACAGTGCACACGGTGACAGTGTTCATGGTGATATTGCTCACGGTGACAGTGCCCATGGTTATTGTGCTCACGTTGATAGTGCTCATGGTGACAGTTCCCATGGTGTCAGTGCTCATGGTGACATTTCCCATGGTAACAGAGCTCATGATGACAGTGTCCATGGTGAAAGTGCCCATGTTGAAAGTGCCCATGGTGACATTGCTCATGGTGACACTGCCATGGTGACTGTGCTCATGCTGGCGGTGTACATGATTGGAGTTCCCATGGTGAAATTCCTCATGTTGGCACTGCCCATGATGATAGTGCTCAAGGTGACATTGTCCATCGTGAGAGTGCCCATGGTGACAGTGCTCATGATGACACTGCCCATGGTGACAGTGCCCATGGTGACAGTGCTCATGTTGACAGTGCTCATGTTGACAGTGCACATGGTGACAGTGCCCACGGTGACATTTCCCATGGTTACAGTGTTCATGGTGATATTGCTCACGGTGACAGTGCCCATGGTTATAGTCCTCATGGTGATAGTGCTCATGGTGACAGTTCCCATGGTGACAGTGCCCACGGTGACAGTTCTCATGGTGATAGTTCCCATAGTGACAGTGCCCATGGTGACAGTGCTCATGTTGATAGTGCCCACGGTGACAGTGCTCATGGTGACAGTGCTCACAGTGACAGTGCCCTTGGTGATAGTTCCCATGGTAATAGGGCTCACGGTGACACTGCCCATGGTGATATTGTTCACGGTGACACTGCCCATGGTGATAGTGCTCACGGTGATAGTGCTCACGTTGACAGTGCCCTTTCTGATAGTGCTCATGGTAGTACTGCTCATGGTGATAGTGCTCATGGTGATAGTTCGCATGCTGACAGTGCCCATGTTGAAAGTGCCCATGGTGGCAGTGCTCATGGTGACACTGCCCATGGTGGCTGTGCTCATGCTGGCGGTGTCCATGGTTGGAGTTCCAATGGTGAAATTCCTTATGGTAGCACTGCCCATGATGATAGTGCTCATGGTGACAGTCTCCATGGTGACAGTGCCTATGCTGACAGTGTCCATGGTGATAGTGCCCACAGTGACAGTGCTCATTGTGACAGTTTCTATGGTGACAGTGCCCATGATGACAGTGCTCATGGTGACAATGCCCACAGTGACAGTGCTCATGGTGACAGTGCCCTTGGTGATAGTACGCATGGTAATACTGCTCACGGTGACAGTGCCCATGGTGATAGTGCTCATGGTGATAGTGCTCATGGTAATAGTGATCATGGTGACACTGCCTATGGTGACAGTGCCCATGGTGACACTGCCCATAGTGATATTTGTCATGGTGACAATGCTCATGGTGAGAGTTCCCATGGTGACAGTGCACATGGTGACAGTTCCCATGGTGACTGTGCTCACGGTGACAGTGCTCATGGTGACACAGCCCATGGTGACTGTGCTAAGCTGGCGGTGTATATGGTTGGAGTTCCCATGATGAAATTCCTCATGGTGGCACTCCCCATGATGATAGTGCTCATGGTGACAGTGCCCATGGTGAAATTTCCCATGGTGACAGTGCTCATGGTGAGAGTTCCCATGCTGACAGTGCTCAGGTTGAGAGTGCCCATGGTGACAGTGCCCACGGTGACACTGCGCAAGGTGATAGTGCTCAACGTGATAGTGCCCATGGTAATAGTGCTGATGGTGACACTGCCCATGTTGATATTGCTCACGGTGACACTGCCCATGGTGATAGTGCTCACGGTGATAGTGCTCACGGTGACAGTGCCCTTGGTGATAGTGCTCATGGTGATAGTGCTCATGGTGGGAGTTTGCATGGTGACACTGCCCCTGTTGAAATTGCCCATGGTGACAGTGCTCATGTTGACACTGCCCATGGTGACTGTGCTCACGCTGGAGGTGTACATGGTTGGAGTTCCCATGGTACAAGTGTTATGGTGGTACTGCCCATGATGATAGTGCTCATGGTAACAGTGTCCATGGTGACAGTGCCCATGGTGACAGGGCCTATGGTGAGAGTGCCCATGGTGACTGTGCTCAAGCTGGCGGTGTACATGGTTGGAGTTCCGATGGTGAAATTCCTCATGGTAGCACTGCCCATGATGATAGTGCTCAGGGTGACAGTGTCCATGGTGACAGTGCCTATGGTGACAGTGCCCATTGTGATAGTGCTCATGGTGATAGTGCTCATGGTGATAGTGCTCATGGTGACACTGCCCATGGTGACTGTGCTCATGCTGGCGGTGTACATGGTTGGAGTTCCGATGGTGAAATTCCTCATGGTAGCACTGCCCATGATGATAGTGCTCATGGTGACAGTGTCCATGGTGACAGTGCCCATGGTGACAGGGCCTATGGTGAGAGTGCCCATGGTGACAGTTCCCATGGTGACCGTTTCCATGGTGATAGTGCTCATGTTGACAGTGCCCACGGTGACAGTGCTCATGGTGACAGTTCCCATGGTGACAGTGATCATCTTGACAATGCCCATGGCGACCGTTCCCATGGTGACATTTCCCATGGTGATAGTGCTCACCGTGATAGTGCCCATGGTGACAGTTCCCATAGATACAGTGTCCATGGTGACAGTGCTCATAGTGGAACTGCCCATGGTGACTGTGCTCATGCTGGCGGTGTACTTGGTTGGAGTTCCGATGGTGAAATTCCTCATGGTAGCACTGCCCATGATGATAGTGCTCATGGTGACAGTGTCCGTCATGAGAGTGTCCATGGTGACAGTGCTCATTGTGACACTGCCCATGGTGACGGTGCCCATGGTGACATTTCCCATGGTGACAGTGCTCATGTTGACAGTGCACACGGTGACAGTGCCCACGGTGACAGTGCTCACGGTGACAGTGCTCATGGTGATAGTGCTCACGGTGCTAATGCTCACGTTGACAGTGCCCTTGGTGATAGTGTTCATGGTAATATTGCTCATGGTGATAGTGCTCATGGTGATAGTTCGCATGGTGACTGTGCCCATGTTGAAAGTGCCCAAGGTGGCAGTGCTCATGGTGACACTGCCCATGGTGACTATGCTCATGCTGGTGGTATAGATGGTTGGAGTTCCCATGCTGAAATTCCTTATGGTGGCACTGCCCATGATGAGATTGTTCATGGTGACAGTGTCTACAGTGACAGTGCTCATGGTGACAGTGCTCACGGTGACAGTGCCCTTGGTGATAGTACCTATGGTAATAGTGCTCATGGTGACAGTGCCCATGGTGATAGTGATCATGGTGATAGTGCTCATGGTAATAGTGCTCATGGTGACACTGCCCATGGTGACAGTGCCCAAGGTGACACTGCCCATAGTGACATTTCCCATGGTGACAGTGCTCATGGTGAGAGTTCCCATGGTGTCAGTGCACATGGTGACAGTGCCCATGGTGACAGTGCTCACGGTGACAGTGCTCACTGTGGCAGTGCCAATGGTTACAGTGCACAGGGTGGCAGTGTCAATGGTGGCAGTTCCCAAGATGACAGTGCTCATGGTGACATTTCCCATGGTAACAGAGTTCATGATAACAGTGTCCACGGTGACAGTGCCCAGGTGAGAGTGGCCATGTTGAAAGTGCCCATGGTGACACTGCTCACGGTGACAGTGCCCATGGTGACTATGCTCATGCTGGCAGTGTACATGGTTGGAGTTCCCAAGGTGAAATTCCTCATGGTGGCACTGCCCATGGTGACAGTGTCCATCGTGAGAGTGCCCATGATGACAGTGCTCATGGTGACAGTGCACACAGTGACAGTGCTCATGTTGACAGTGCACACGGAAACAGTGCCCACTGTGACAGTGTTCATGGTGATATTGCTCACGGTGACACTGCCCATGGTTAGAGTGCTCACGGTGATAGTGCTCACGGTGACAGTTCCCATGGTGACATTGCCCACGGTGACAGTTCTCATGGTGACATTGCCCACGGTGACAGTGCTCATGGTGACAGTTCGCCTGGTGACAGTGCCCATGGTAACAGCGCTCACGGTGACACAGCCCATGGTTACTGTCCTAAACCTGGCGGTATACATGGTTGGAGTTCTCATGGTGAAACTCCTCATGGTGGCTCCTGCCCATGATGATAGTGCCCATGGTGACATTTCCCATGGTGACAGTGCTCATGGTGAGAGTTCCCATGGTGACAGTGCTCATCTTGACAGTGCCCATGGTGACCATTCCTATGGTCATAGTTCCCATGGTGATAGTGCTCATTGTGACAGTGCACACGGTGACAGTGCTCACGGTGACAGTGCTCACGGTGACAGTGCTCACTGTGGCAGTGCCAATGGTTACAGTGCACAGGGTGGCAGTGTCCATGGTGGCAGTTCCCAAGATGACAGTGCTCATGGTGACATTTCCCTTGGTAACAGAGCTCATGATGACAGTGTCCATGGTGACAGTGCCCATGGTGACAGTGGCCATGTTGAAATTGCCCATGGTGACAGTGCACACGGTGACAGTGCCCACGGTGACAGTGCTCACGGTGACAGTGCTCATGGTGATAGTGCTTACGGTGATAGTTCTCAGGTTGACAGTGCCCTTGGTGAGAGTGTTCATGGTAATATTGCTCATGGTGAAAGTCCTCATGGTGATAGTTCGCATGGTGACCGTGCCCATGTTGAAAGTGCCCATGGTGGCAGTGCTCATGGTGACACTGCCCATGGTGACTATGCCCATGCTTGTGGTATACATGGTTGGAGTTCCCATGGTGAAATTCCTTATGGTGGCACTGCCCATGATGATAGTGTTCATGGTGACAGTGTGCATGGTGACAGTGCCTATGGTGACAGTGCCCATTGTGATAGTGCTCATGTTGATAATGCCTACAGTGAGAGTTCTAATGGTGACAGTTCCCATGGTGACAGTGCCCATGATGACAGTGCTCATGGTGACAGTGCCAACGGTGACAGTGCTCATGGTGATAGTGCTCATGGTGACAGTGCCTTTGGTGATAGTACACATGTTAATAGTGCTCACGGTGACAGTGCCCATGGTGATATTGCTCACGGTGACCCTGCCCTTGGTGATAGTGCTCACGGTGATAGTGCTCAGGGTGAAAGTCCCCATGGTTACAGTGCCCATGGTGACAGTGCTCATTGTGACAGTGCCCATGGTGACTATGCTCATGGTGACATTGCTCACGGTGATAGTGCTCATGGAGATAGTTCGCATGGCGACAGGGCCCATGTTGAAAGTGCCCATGGTGGCAGTGATCATGGTGACACTGCCCATTGTGACTGTGCTCATGCTGGCGGTGTACATAGTTGGAGTTCCCATGGTGAAATTCCTTATGGTGGCACTGCCCATGATGATAGTTTTCATGGTGACAGTGTCCATGGTGACAGTGCCTATGCTGCCAGTGCCCATTGTGATAGTGCTCACGGGGATAGTGTCCACAGAGACAGTGCTAATGGTGACAGTCCCCATGGTGACAGTGCCCATGATGACAGTGCTCATGATGACAATGCCCATGGTGACAGTGCCCATGGTGATAGTGCTCACAGTGACAGTGCCCTTGGTGATAGTGCTCATGGTGATAGTGCTCATGGTGGCAGTTTGCATGGTGACACTGCCCCTGTTGAAAGTGCCCATGGTGACAGTGCTCATGTTGACCCTGCCCATGGTGACCGTGCTCATGTTGGAGGTGTACATGGTTCGAGTTCCCATGGTACAACTGTTATGGTGGAACTGCCCATGATGGTAGTGCTCATGGTGACAGTGTCCATGGTGACAGTGCCCATGGTGACAGCGCCCATGATGACCATTTCCATGGTGACAGTGCTCATGTTGACAGTGCCCACGGTGACAGTGCTCATTGTGAGAGTTCCCATGGTGACAGTGCTCATCTTGACAATGCCCATGGTGACCGTTCCCATGGTGACAGTTCCCATGGTGATAGTGCTCACCGTGATAGTGCCCATTGTGACAGTTCCCATGGATCCAGTGCCCATGGTGACAGTGCTCATTGTGAAGGTGCCCTCGGTGATAGAGCTCATGGTGGCATTTCGCATGGTGACAGTGCCCATGACGACAGTGCTCATGGTTACAATGCCCACGGAGACAGTGCTCATGGTGACAGTGCTCACGGTGACAGTGCTCATGGTGACATTGCCCATGGTGACAGTGCTCATGGTGACAGTTCGCATGGTGACAGTGCCCACGGTGATAGTGCTCACGGTGATAATGCTCGCAGTGACAGTGCCCTTGATGATAGTGCTCATGGTTAAAGTTCTCATGGTGATAGTGCTCATGGTAACACTGACTATGGTGACTGTGCTCATGCTGGCGGTGTACATGGCTGGAGTTCCCATGGTGAAATTCCTTATGCTGGCAGTGCCCATGATGATAGTGCTCATGGTGACAGTGTCCATCGTGAGAGTGCCCATGGTGACAGTGCTCATGGTGACCCTGCCCATGGTGACAGTTCCCATGGTGACATTTCCCATGTTGACAGTGCACACGGTGACAGTGTTCATGGTGATATTGCTCACGGTGACAGTGCCCATGGTTATTGTGCTCACGTTGATAGTGCTCATGGTGACAGTTCCCATGGTGTCAGTGCTCATGGTGACATTTCCCATGGTAACAGAGCTCATGATGACAGTGTCCATGGTGAAAGTGCCCATGTTGAAAGTGCCCATGGTGACATTGCTCATGGTGACACTGCCATGGTGACTGTGCTCATGCTGGCGGTGTACATGATTGGAGTTCCCATGGTGAAATTCCTCATGTTGGCACTGCCCATGATGATAGTGCTCAAGGTGACATTGTCCATCGTGAGAGTGCCCATGGTGACAGTGCTCATGATGACACTGCCCATGGTGACAGTGCCCATGGTGACAGTGCTCATGTTGACAGTGCTCATGTTGACAGTGCACATGGTGACAGTGCCCACGGTGACATTTCCCATGGTTACAGTGTTCATGGTGATATTGCTCACGGTGACAGTGCCCATGGTTATAGTCCTCATGGTGATAGTGCTCATGGTGACAGTTCCCATGGTGACAGTGCCCACGGTGACAGTTCTCATGGTGATAGTTCCCATAGTGACAGTGCCCATGGTGACAGTGCTCATGTTGATAGTGCCCACGGTGACAGTGCTCATGGTGACAGTTCCCATGGTGACAGTGATCATCTTGACAATGCCCATGGCGACCGTTCCCATGGTGACATTTCCCATGGTGATAGTGCTCACCGTGATAGTGCCCATGGTGACAGTTCCCATAGATACAGTGTCCATGGTGACAGTGCTCATAGTGGAACTGCCCATGGTGACTGTGCTCATGCTGGCGGTGTACTTGGTTGGAGTTCCGATGGTGAAATTCCTCATGGTAGCACTGCCCATGATGATAGTGCTCATGGTGACAGTGTCCGTCATGAGAGTGTCCATGGTGACAGTGCTCATTGTGACACTGCCCATGGTGACGGTGCCCATGGTGACATTTCCCATGGTGACAGTGCTCATGTTGACAGTGCACACGGTGACAGTGCCCACGGTGACAGTGCTCACGGTGACAGTGCTCATGGTGATAGTGCTCACGGTGCTAATGCTCACGTTGACAGTGCCCTTGGTGATAGTGTTCATGGTAATATTGCTCATGGTGATAGTGCTCATGGTGATAGTTCGCATGGTGACTGTGCCCATGTTGAAAGTGCCCAAGGTGGCAGTGCTCATGGTGACACTGCCCATGGTGACTATGCTCATGCTGGTGGTATAGATGGTTGGAGTTCCCATGCTGAAATTCCTTATGGTGGCACTGCCCATGATGAGATTGTTCATGGTGACAGTGTCTACGGTGACAGTGCTCATGGTGACAGTGCTCACGGTGACAGTGCCCTTGGTGATAGTACCTATGGTAATAGTGCTCATGGTGACAGTGCCCATGGTGATAGTGATCATGGTGATAGTGCTCATGGTAATAGTGCTCATGGTGACACTGCCCATGGTGACAGTGCCCAAGGTGACACTGCCCATAGTGACATTTCCCATGGTGACAGTGCTCATGGTGAGAGTTCCCATGGTGACAGTGCTCATCTTGACAGTGCCCATGGTGACAGTGCTCACGGTGACAGTGCTCACTGTGGCAGTGCCAATGGTTACAGTGCACAGGGTGGCAGTGTCCATGGTGGCAGTTCCCAAGATGACAGTGCTCATGGTGACATTTCCCTTGGTAACAGAGCTCATGATGACAGTGTCCATGGTGACAGTGCCCATGGTGACAGTGGCCATGTTGAAATTGCCCATGGTGACAGTGCACACGGTGACAGTGCCCACGGTGACAGTGCTCACGGTGACAGTGCTCATGGTGATAGTGCTTACGGTGATAGTTCTCAGGTTGACAGTGCCCTTGGTGAGAGTGTTCATGGTAATATTGCTCATGGTGAAAGTCCTCATGGTGATAGTTCGCATGGTGACCGTGCCCATGTTGAAAGTGCCCATGGTGGCAGTGCTCATGGTGACACTGCCCATGGTGACTATGCCCATGCTTGTGGTATACATGGTTGGAGTTCCCATGGTGAAATTCCTTATGGTGGCACTGCCCATGATGATAGTGTTCATGGTGACAGTGTGCATGGTGACAGTGCCTATGGTGACAGTGCCCATTGTGATAGTGCTCATGTTGATAATGCCTACAGTGAGAGTTCTAATGGTGACAGTTCCCATGGTGACAGTGCCCATGATGACAGTGCTCATGGTGACAGTGCCAACGGTGACAGTGCTCATGGTGATAGTGCTCATGGTGACAGTGCCTTTGGTGATAGTACACATGTTAATAGTGCTCACGGTGACAGTGCCCATGGTGATATTGCTCACGGTGACCCTGCCCTTGGTGATAGTGCTCACGGTGATAGTGCTCAGGGTGAAAGTCCCCATGGTTACAGTGCCCATGGTGACAGTGCTCATTGTGACAGTGCCCATGGTGACTATGCTCATGGTGACATTGCTCACGGTGATAGTGCTCATGGAGATAGTTCGCATGGCGACAGGGCCCATGTTGAAAGTGCCCATGGTGGCAGTGATCATGGTGACACTGCCCATTGTGACTGTGCTCATGCTGGCGGTGTACATAGTTGGAGTTCCCATGGTGAAATTCCTTATGGTGGCACTGCCCATGATGATAGTTTTCATGGTGACAGTGTCCATGGTGACAGTGCCTATGCTGCCAGTGCCCATTGTGATAGTGCTCACGGGGATAGTGTCCACAGAGACAGTGCTAATGGTGACAGTCCCCATGGTGACAGTGCCCATGATGACAGTGCTCATGATGACAATGCCCATGGTGACAGTGCCCATGGTGATAGTGCTCACAGTGACAGTGCCCTTGGTGATAGTGCTCATGGTGATAGTGCTCATGGTGGCAGTTTGCATGGTGACACTGCCCCTGTTGAAAGTGCCCATGGTGACAGTGCTCATGTTGACCCTGCCCATGGTGACCGTGCTCATGTTGGAGGTGTACATGGTTCGAGTTCCCATGGTACAACTGTTATGGTGGAACTGCCCATGATGGTAGTGCTCATGGTGACAGTGTCCATGGTGACAGTGCCCATGGTGACAGCGCCCATGATGACCATTTCCATGGTGACAGTGCTCATGTTGACAGTGCCCACGGTGACAGTGCTCATTGTGAGAGTTCCCATGGTGACAGTGCTCATCTTGACAATGCCCATGGTGACCGTTCCCATGGTGACAGTTCCCATGGTGATAGTGCTCACCGTGATAGTGCCCATTGTGACAGTTCCCATGGATCCAGTGCCCATGGTGACAGTGCTCATTGTGAAGGTGCCCTCGGTGATAGAGCTCATGGTGGCATTTCGCATGGTGACAGTGCCCATGACGACAGTGCTCATGGTTACAATGCCCACGGAGACAGTGCTCATGGTGACAGTGCTCACGGTGACAGTGCTCATGGTGACATTGCCCATGGTGACAGTGCTCATGGTGACAGTTCGCATGGTGACAGTGCCCACGGTGATAGTGCTCACGGTGATAATGCTCGCAGTGACAGTGCCCTTGATGATAGTGCTCATGGTTAAAGTTCTCATGGTGATAGTGCTCATGGTAACACTGACTATGGTGACTGTGCTCATGCTGGCGGTGTACATGGCTGGAGTTCCCATGGTGAAATTCCTTATGCTGGCAGTGCCCATGATGATAGTGCTCATGGTGACAGTGTCCATCGTGAGAGTGCCCATGGTGACAGTGCTCATGGTGACCCTGCCCATGGTGACAGTTCCCATGGTGACATTTCCCATGTTGACAGTGCACACGGTGACAGTGTTCATGGTGATATTGCTCACGGTGACAGTGCCCATGGTTATTGTGCTCACGTTGATAGTGCTCATGGTGACAGTTCCCATGGTGTCAGTGCTCATGGTGACATTTCCCATGGTAACAGAGCTCATGATGACAGTGTCCATGGTGAAAGTGCCCATGTTGAAAGTGCCCATGGTGACATTGCTCATGGTGACACTGCCATGGTGACTGTGCTCATGCTGGCGGTGTACATGATTGGAGTTCCCATGGTGAAATTCCTCATGTTGGCACTGCCCATGATGATAGTGCTTAAGGTGACATTGTCCATCGTGAGAGTGCCCATGGTGACAGTGCTCATGATGACACTGCCCATGGTGACAGTGCCCATGGTGACAGTGCTCATGTTGACAGTGCTCATGTTGACAGTGCACATGGTGACAGTGCCCACGGTGACATTTCCCATGGTTACAGTGTTCATGGTGATATTGCTCACGGTGACAGTGCCCATGGTTATAGTCCTCATGGTGATAGTGCTCATGGTGACAGTTCCCATGGTGACAGTGCCCACGGTGACAGTTCTCATGGTGATAGTTCCCATAGTGACAGTGCCCATGGTGACAGTGCTCATGTTGATAGTGCCCACGGTGACAGTGCTCATGGTGACAGTGCTCACAGTGACAGTGCCCTTGGTGATAGTTCCCATGGTAATAGGGCTCACGGTGACACTGCCCATGGTGATATTGTTCACGGTGACACTGCCCATGGTGATAGTGCTCACGGTGATAGTGCTCACGTTGACAGTGCCCTTTCTGATAGTGCTCATGGTAGTACTGCTCATGGTGATAGTGCTCATGGTGATAGTTCGCATGCTGACAGTGCCCATGTTGAAAGTGCCCATGGTGGCAGTGCTCATGGTGACACTGCCCATGGTGGCTGTGCTCATGCTGGCGGTGTCCATGGTTGGAGTTCCAATGGTGAAATTCCTTATGGTAGCACTGCCCATGATGATAGTGCTCATGGTGACAGTCTCCATGGTGACAGTGCCTATGCTGACAGTGTCCATGGTGATAGTGCCCACAGTGACAGTGCTCATTGTGACAGTTTCTATGGTGACAGTGCCCATGATGACAGTGCTCATGGTGACAATGCCCACAGTGACAGTGCTCATGGTGACAGTGCCCTTGGTGATAGTACGCATGGTAATACTGCTCACGGTGACAGTGCTCACGGTGACAGTGCTCATGGTGATAGTGCTCACGGTGCTAATGCTCACGTTGACAGTGCCCTTGGTGATAGTGTTCATGGTAATATTGCTCATGGTGATAGTGCTCATGGTGATAGTTCGCATGGTGACTGTGCCCATGTTGAAAGTGCCCAAGGTGGCAGTGCTCATGGTGACACTGCCCATGGTGACTATGCTCATGCTGGTGGTATAGATGGTTGGAGTTCCCATGCTGAAATTCCTTATGGTGGCACTGCCCATGATGAGATTGTTCATGGTGACAGTGTCTACGGTGACAGTGCTCATGGTGACAGTGCTCACGGTGACAGTGCCCTTGGTGATAGTACCTATGGTAATAGTGCTCATGGTGACAGTGCCCATGGTGATAGTGATCATGGTGATAGTGCTCATGGTAATAGTGCTCATGGTGACACTGCCCATGGTGACAGTGCCCAAGGTGACACTGCCCATAGTGACATTTCCCATGGTGACAGTGCTCATGGTGAGAGTTCCCATGGTGTCAGTGCACATGGTGACAGTGCCCATGGTGACAGTGCTCACGGTGACAGTGCTCACTGTGGCAGTGCCAATGGTTACAGTGCACAGGGTGGCAGTGTCAATGGTGGCAGTTCCCAAGATGACAGTGCTCATGGTGACATTTCCCATGGTAACAGAGTTCATGATAACAGTGTCCACGGTGACAGTGCCCAGGTGAGAGTGGCCATGTTGAAAGTGCCCATGGTGACACTGCTCACGGTGACAGTGCCCATGGTGACTATGCTCATGCCTGCAGTGTACATGGTTGGAGTTCCCAAGGTGAAATTCCTCATGGTGGCACTGCCCATGGTGACAGTGTCCATCGTGAGAGTGCCCATGATGACAGTGCTCATGGTGACAGTGCACACAGTGACAGTGCTCATGTTGACAGTGCACACGGAAACAGTGCCCACTGTGACAGTGTTCATGGTGATATTGCTCACGGTGACACTGCCCATGGTTAGAGTGCTCACGGTGATAGTGCTCATGGTGACAGTTCCCATGGTGACATTGCCCACGGTGACAGTGCTCATGGTGACAGTTCGCCTGGTGACAGTGCCCATGGTAACAGCGCTCACGGTGACACAGCCCATGGTTACTGTCCTAAAGCTGGCGGTATACATGGTTGGAGTTCTCATGGTGAAACTCCTCATGGTGGCTCCTGCCCATGATGATAGTGCCCATGGTGACATTTCCCATGGTGACAGTGCTCATGGTGAGAGTTCCCATGGTGACAGTGCTCATCTTGACAGTGCCCATGGTGACCATTCCTATGGTCATAGTTCCCATGGTGATAGTGCTCATTGTGACAGTGCACACGGTGACAGTGCTCACGGTGACACTGCTCACAGTGACAGTGCCATTGGTGATAGTGTTCATGGTGACAGTGCTCATGGTGACAGTGTTCACGGTGATAGTGCTCATGGTGATAGTGCGCATGGTAATAGTGCTCATGGTGACACTGCCCATGGTGACAGTGCCCAAGGTGACACTGCCCATAGTGACATTTCCCATGGTGACAGTGCTCATGGTGAGAGTTCCCATGGTGTCAGTGCACATGGTGACATTGCCCATGGTGAGAGTGCCCATGGTGACAGTGTCCCTGGTGACAGTGCGCATGGTGACTGTGCTTTTAGTGACAGTTCCCATAGTGACAGTGCCCATGTTGAAAGTGCCCATGGCGACAGTCCTCATGGTGACACTGCCATGGTGACTGTGCTCATGCTGGCGGTGTACATGATTGGAGTTCCCATGGTGAAATTCCTCATGGTGGCACTGCCCATGATGATAGTGCTCATGGTGACAGTGTCCATCGTGAGAGTGCCCATGGTGACTGTGCTCATGATGACACTGCCTATGGTGACAGTGCCCATGGTGACATTTCCCATGGTGACAGTGCTCATGTTGACAGTGCACATGCTGACAGTGCCCACGGTGACATTTCCCATGGTTACAGTGTTCATGGTGATATTGCTCACGGTGACACTGCCCATGGTGATAGTGCTCATGGTGATAGTGCTCATGGTGAAAGTTCCCATTGTTACAGTGCCCATGGTGACAGTGCTCATGGTGACAGTGACCACGGTGACTATGCTCATGGTGACAGTGCTCACAGAGATACTGCTCATGGTGACAGTTCGCATGGCGACAGGGCCCATGTTAAAAGTGCCCATGGTGACAGTGCTCATGGTGGCACTGCCCATGGTGACTGTGCTCATGCT
Source organism: Balaenoptera ricei (assembly GCF_028023285.1). NCBI lineage: Eukaryota > Metazoa > Chordata > Mammalia > Artiodactyla > Balaenopteridae > Balaenoptera > Balaenoptera ricei. The sequence goes on from NC_082654.1 coordinate 94,740,939, forward strand.
GGTGGTGTACATGGTTGGAGTTCCCATGGTGAAATTCCTTATGGTGGCAATGCCCATGATGATAGTGCTCATGGTGACAGTGTCCATGGTGACAGCGCCCATGGTGACAGTGCCCATGGTGATATTTCCCATGGTGATAGTGCTCATGATGAGAGTTCCCATGGTGACAGTGCTCATCTTGGCAGTGCCCATAGTGACCGTTCCCATGGTGACAGTTCCCATGGTGATAGGGCTCATGGTTACAGTGCTCATGGTGACAGTGAACACAGTGACAGTGCCCGCAGTGACAGTGCTCATGGTGATAGTGCTCATGCTTATAGTGCCCACGGTGACAGTAGTCATGGTGAAAGTGTTCACGGTGAAAGTGCTCACAGTGACAGTGCCCTTAATGATAGTGCTCATGGTGATAGTGCTCATGGTGATAGTGCTCATGGTGACACGGCCCATGGTGAATGTGCTCATGCTGGCGGTGTACATGGTTGGAGTTCCGATGGTGAAATTCTTTATGGTGGCAATGCCTATGATGATAGTGCTCATGGTGAGAGTGTCCATGTTGACAATGCCTATGGTGACAGTGCCCATGGTGACATTTCCCATGGTGACAGTGCTCATGGTGAGAGATCCCATGGTGACAATGCTTATGTTGACAATGCCCATGGTGACAGTGCTCATGGTGACAGTGCCCACGGTGAAAATCCTCATGGTGACAGTGCTCATGGTGATAGTGCTCACGGTGATAGTGCTCACGCTGACAGTGCCCTTGGTGATAATGCTCATGGTAATAGTGCTCATGGTGACGGTTCGCATGGTGACAGTGCCCATGTTGAAAGTGCCCATGGTGGCAGTGCTCATCGTGACACAGCCCATGGTGACTGTGCTAACGCTGCCGATGTACACGGTTGGAGTTCCCAAGGTGAAATTCCTCATGGTGGCACTGCCCATGATGATAGTGTTCGTGGTGACAGTGTCCATGGTGACAGTACCTATGGTGACAGTGTCCGTTGTGATAGTGCTCACGGTGATAGTGCCCACAGTGACAGTGCTAATGTTGACAGTTCCCATGGTGACAGTGCCCATGATGACAGTGCTCGTGGTGAGAGTTCCCACGGAGACAGTGTTCATGGTGACAGTACCCTTGGTGATAGTTCTCATGGTGATACTGCTCATCATGGCAGTTCGCATGGTGACACCGCGCATGTTGAAAGTGCCCATGGTGACAGTGCTCATGGTGATAGTGCTCATGGAGATAGTTCGCATGGTGACAGGGCCCATGTTGAAAGTGCCCATGGTCGCAGTGATCATGGTGACACTGCCCATTGTGACTGTGCTCATGCTGGCGGTGTACATAGTTGGAGTTCCCATGGTGAAATTCCTTATGGTGGCACTGCCCATGATGATAGTTTTCATGGTGACAGAGTCCATGGTGACAGTGCCTATGCTGCCAGTGCCCATTGTGATAGTGCTCACGGTGATAGTGTCCACAGAGACAGTGCTAATGGTGACAGTCCCCATGGTGACAGTGCCCATGATGACAGTGCTCACGGTGACAATGCCCTTGGTGATAGTACCCATGGTAATAGGGGTCACGGTGACAGTGCCTATGGTGATATTGCTCACGGTTGACACTGCCCATGGTGATAGTGCTCACGGTGATAGTGCTCATGTTAATAGTGCTCATGGTGACACTGCCCATGGTGAGAGTGCCCATGGTGACACTGCCGATAGTGACTTTTCTCATGGTGACAGTGCACATGGTGACAGTTCCCATGGTGACAGTGCTCATGGTGACCGTGCTCACTGTGGCAATGCCAATGGTAACATTGTTCATGGTGGCAGTGTCCACGGTGGCGGTTTCCAAGATGACAGTGCTCATGGTGACATTTCCCATGGTAACAGAGCTCATAATGACAGTGTCCATGGTGACAGTGCCCATGGTGACAGTGGCCATGTTGAAAGTGCCCATGATGAAACTGCCCATGGTGACAGTGCCTATAGTGATAGTGCCCATGGTGACATTTCCCATGGTGACAGTGCTAATGGAGAGAGTTCCCATGGTGACAGTGCCCATTATGACAGTGCTCATGGTGACAGTGCCCACGGTGACAGTGCTCATGGTGACAGTGCTGATGGTGACAGTGCCCTTGGTGATAGTACCCATGGTAATAGTGCTCACGGTGACAGTGCCCATGGTGATATTTCTCACAGTGACACTGCCCATGGTGATAGTGATCACGTTGATAGTGCCAATGGTGACACTGCCCATGGTGACAGTACTCATGTTGACAGTGCCCACGGTGACAGTGCTCATGGTGAGAGTTCCCATGGTGACAGTTCCCACTGTGATAGTGCTCACCGTGATAGTGCCCTTTGTGACAATTCCCATGGATCCAGTGCCCATGGTGACAGTGCTCATTGTGACAGTGCCCTCGGTGATAGAGCTCATGGTGGCATTTCGCATGGTGACAGAGCCCATGACGACAGTGCTCATGGTTACAATGCCCACGGAGACAGTTCTCATGGTGACAGTGCTCACGGGGACAGTGCTCATGGTGACATTGCCCATGGTGACAGTGCTCATGGTGACAGTTCGCCTGGTGACAGTGCCCACGGTGATAGTGCTCACGGTGATAATGCTCGCAGTGACAGTGCCCTTGATGATAGTGCTCATGGTTAAAGTTCTCATGGTGATAGTGCTCATGGTAACACTGACCATGGTGTCTGTGCTCATGCTGGCGGTGTACATGGCTGGAGTTCCCATGGTGAAATTCCTTATACTGGCAGTGCCCATGATGATAGTGCTCATGGTGACAGTGTCCATCGTGAGAGTGCCCATGGTGACAGTGCTCATGGTGACCCTGCCCATGGTGACAGTTCCCATGGTGACATTTCCCATGTTGACAGTGCACACGGTGACAGTGTTCATGGTGATATTGCTCACGGTGACAGTGCCCATGGTTATTGTGCTCACGTTGATAGTGCTCATGGTGACAGTTCCCATGGTGACAGTGCTCATGGTGACATTTCCCATGGTAACAGAGCTCATGATGACAGTGTCCATGGTGACAGTGCCCATGTTGAAAGTGCCCATGGTGACATTGCTCATGGTGACACTGCCATGGTGACTGTGCTCATGCTGGCGGTGTACATGATTGGAGTTCCCATGGTGAAATTCCTCATGGTGGCACTGCCCATGATGATAGTGCTCAAGGTGACATTGTCCATCGTGAGAGTGCCCATGGTGACAGTGCTCATGATGACACTGCCCATGGTGACAGTGCCCATGGTGACAGTGCTCATGTTGACAGTGCTCATGTTGACAGTGCACATGGTGACAGTGCCCACGGTGACATTTCCCATGGTTACGGTGTTCATGGTGATATTGCTCACGGTGACAGTGCCCATGGTTATAGTCCTCATGGTGATAGTGCTCATGGTGACAGTTCCCATGGTGACAGTGCCCACGGTGACAGTGCTCATGGTGACATTGCCCACGGTGACAGTTCTCATGGTGACTGTGCTCATGGTGACATTGCCCACGGTGACAGTTCTCATGGTGATAGTTCCCATGGTGACAGTGCCCATGGTGACAGTGCTCATGTTGATAGTGCCCACGGTGACAGTGCTCATGGTGACAGTGCTCACAGTGACAGTGCCCTTGGTGATAGTTCCCATGGTAATAGGGCTCACGGTGACACTGCCCATGGTGATATTGTTCACGGTGACACTGCCCATGGTGATAGTGCTCACGGTGATAGTGCTCACGTTGACAGTGCCCTTTCTGATAGTGCTCATGGTAGTACTGCTCATGGTGATAGTTCTCATGGTGATAGTTCGCATGCTGACAGTGCCCATGTTGAAAGTGCCCATGGTGGCAGTGCTCATGGTGACACTGCCCATGGTGGCTGTGCTCATGCTGGCGGTGTCCATGGTGGGAGTTCCAATGGTGAAATTCCTTATGGTAGCACTGCCCATGATGATAGTGCTCATGGTGACAGTCTCCATGGTGACAGTGCCTATGCTGACAGTGTCCATGGTGATAGTGCCCACAGTGACAGTGCTCATTGTGACAGTTTCTATGGTGACAGTGCCCATGATGACAGTGCTCATGGTGACAATGCCCACAGTGACAGTGCTCATGGTGACAGTGCCCTTGGTGATAGTACGCATGGTAATACTGCTCACGGTGACAGTGCCCATGGTGATAGTGCTCATGGTGATAGTGCTCATGGTAATAGTGATCATGGTGACACTGCCTATGGTGACAGTGCCCATGGTGACACTGCCCATAGTGATATTTGTCATGGTGACAATGCTCATGGTGAGAGTTCCCATGGTGACAGTGCACATGGTGACAGTTCCCATGGTGACTGTGCTCACGGTGACAGTGCTCATGGTGACACAGCCCATGGTGACTGTGCTAAGCTGGCGGTGTATATGGTTGGAGTTCCCATGATGAAATTCCTCATGGTGGCACTCCCCATGATGATAGTGCTCATGGTGACAGTGCCCATGGTGAAATTTCCCATGGTGACAGTGCTCATGGTGAGAGTTCCCATGCTGACAGTGCTCAGGTTGAGAGTGCCCATGGTGACAGTGCCCACGGTGACACTGCGCAAGGTGATAGTGCTCAACGTGATAGTGCCCATGGTAATAGTGCTGATGGTGACACTGCCCATGTTGATATTGCTCACGGTGACACTGCCCATGGTGATAGTGCTCACGGTGATAGTGCTCACGGTGACAGTGCCCTTGGTGATAGTGCTCATGGTGATAGTGCTCATGGTGGGAGTTTGCATGGTGACACTGCCCCTGTTGAAATTGCCCATGGTGACAGTGCTCATGTTGACACTGCCCATGGTGACTGTGCTCACGCTGGAGGTGTACATGGTTGGAGTTCCCATGGTACAAGTGTTATGGTGGTACTGCCCATGATGATAGTGCTCATGGTAACAGTGTCCATGGTGACAGTGCCCATGGTGACAGGGCCTATGGTGAGAGTGCCCATGGTGACTGTGCTCATGCTGGCGGTGTACATGGTTGGAGTTCCGATGGTGAAATTCCTCATGGTAGCACTGCCCATGATGATAGTGCTCAGGGTGACAGTGTCCATGGTGACAGTGCCTATGGTGACAGTGCCCATTGTGATAGTGCTCATGGTGATAGTGCTCATGGTGATAGTGCTCATGGTGACACTGCCCATGGTGACTGTGCTCATGCTGGCGGTGTACATGGTTGGAGTTCCGATGGTGAAATTCCTCATGGTAGCACTGCCCATGATGATAGTGCTCATGGTGACAGTGTCCATGGTGACAGTGCCCATGGTGACAGGGCCTATGGTGAGAGTGCCCATGGTGACAGTTCCCATGGTGACCGTTTCCATGGTGATAGTGCTCATGTTGACAGTGCCCACGGTGACAGTGCTCATGGTGACAGTTCCCATGGTGACAGTGATCATCTTGACAATGCCCATGGCGACCGTTCCCATGGTGACATTTCCCATGGTGATAGTGCTCACCGTGATAGTGCCCATGGTGACAGTTCCCATAGATACAGTGTCCATGGTGACAGTGCTCATAGTGGAACTGCCCATGGTGACTGTGCTCATGCTGGCGGTGTACTTGGTTGGAGTTCCGATGGTGAAATTCCTCATGGTAGCACTGCCCATGATGATAGTGCTCATGGTGACAGTGTCCGTCATGAGAGTGTCCATGGTGACAGTGCTCATTGTGACACTGCCCATGGTGACGGTGCCCATGGTGACATTTCCCATGGTGACAGTGCTCATGTTGACAGTGCACACGGTGACAGTGCCCACGGTGACAGTGCTCACGGTGACAGTGCTCATGGTGATAGTGCTCACGGTGCTAATGCTCACGTTGACAGTGCCCTTGGTGATAGTGTTCATGGTAATATTGCTCATGGTGATAGTGCTCATGGTGATAGTTCGCATGGTGACTGTGCCCATGTTGAAAGTGCCCAAGGTGGCAGTGCTCATGGTGACACTGCCCATGGTGACTATGCTCATGCTGGTGGTATAGATGGTTGGAGTTCCCATGCTGAAATTCCTTATGGTGGCACTGCCCATGATGAGATTGTTCATGGTGACAGTGTCTACGGTGACAGTGCTCATGGTGACAGTGCTCACGGTGACAGTGCCCTTGGTGATAGTACCTATGGTAATAGTGCTCATGGTGACAGTGCCCATGGTGATAGTGATCATGGTGATAGTGCTCATGGTAATAGTGCTCATGGTGACACTGCCCATGGTGACAGTGCCCAAGGTGACACTGCCCATAGTGACATTTCCCATGGTGACAGTGCTCATGGTGAGAGTTCCCATGGTGTCAGTGCACATGGTGACAGTGCCCATGGTGACAGTGCTCACGGTGACAGTGCTCACTGTGGCAGTGCCAATGGTTACAGTGCACAGGGTGGCAGTGTCAATGGTGGCAGTTCCCAAGATGACAGTGCTCATGGTGACATTTCCCATGGTAACAGAGTTCATGATAACAGTGTCCACGGTGACAGTGCCCAGGTGAGAGTGGCCATGTTGAAAGTGCCCATGGTGACACTGCTCACGGTGACAGTGCCCATGGTGACTATGCTCATGCTGGCAGTGTACATGGTTGGAGTTCCCAAGGTGAAATTCCTCATGGTGGCACTGCCCATGGTGACAGTGTCCATCGTGAGAGTGCCCATGATGACAGTGCTCATGGTGACAGTGCACACAGTGACAGTGCTCATGTTGACAGTGCACACGGAAACAGTGCCCACTGTGACAGTGTTCATGGTGATATTGCTCACGGTGACACTGCCCATGGTTAGAGTGCTCACGGTGATAGTGCTCATGGTGACAGTTCCCATGGTGACATTGCCCACGGTGACAGTGCTCATGGTGACAGTTCGCCTGGTGACAGTGCCCATGGTAACAGCGCTCACGGTGACACAGCCCATGGTTACTGTCCTAAAGCTGGCGGTATACATGGTTGGAGTTCTCATGGTGAAACTCCTCATGGTGGCTCCTGCCCATGATGATAGTGCCCATGGTGACATTTCCCATGGTGACAGTGCTCATGGTGAGAGTTCCCATGGTGACAGTGCTCATCTTGACAGTGCCCATGGTGACCATTCCTATGGTCATAGTTCCCATGGTGATAGTGCTCATTGTGACAGTGCACACGGTGACAGTGCTCACGGTGACACTGCTCACAGTGACAGTGCCATTGGTGATAGTGTTCATGGTGACAGTGCTCATGGTGACAGTGTTCACGGTGATAGTGCTCATGGTGATAGTGCGCATGGTAATAGTGCTCATGGTGACACTGCCCATGGTGACAGTGCCCAAGGTGACACTGCCCATAGTGACATTTCCCATGGTGACAGTGCTCATGGTGAGAGTTCCCATGGTGTCAGTGCACATGGTGACATTGCCCATGGTGAGAGTGCCCATGGTGACAGTGTCCCTGGTGACAGTGCGCATGGTGACTGTGCTTTTAGTGACAGTTCCCATAGTGACAGTGCCCATGTTGAAAGTGCCCATGGCGACAGTCCTCATGGTGACACTGCCATGGTGACTGTGCTCATGCTGGCGGTGTACATGATTGGAGTTCCCATGGTGAAATTCCTCATGGTGGCACTGCCCATGATGATAGTGCTCGTGGTGACAGTGTCCATCGTGAGAGTGCCCATGGTGACTGTGCTCATGATGACACTGCCTATGGTGACAGTGCCCATGGTGACATTTCCCATGGTGACAGTGCTCATGTTGACAGTGCACATGCTGACAGTGCCCACGGTGACATTTCCCATGGTTACAGTGTTCATGGTGATATTGCTCACGGTGACACTGCCCATGGTGATAGTGCTCATGGTGATAGTGCTCATGGTGAAAGTTCCCATTGTTACAGTGCCCATGGTGACAGTGCTCATGGTGACAGTGACCACGGTGACTATGCTCATGGTGACAGTGCTCACAGAGATACTGCTCATGGTGACAGTTCGCATGGCGACAGGGCCCATGTTAAAAGTGCCCATGGTGACAGTGCTCATGGTGGCACTGCCCATGGTGACTGTGCTCATGCTGGTGGTGTACATGGTTGGAGTTCCCATGGTGAAATTCCTTATGGTGGCAATGCCCATGATGATAGTGCTCATGGTGACAGTGTCCATGGTGACAGCGCCCATGGTGACAGTGCCCATGGTGATATTTCCCATGGTGATAGTGCTCATGATGAGAGTTCCCATGGTGACAGTGCTCATCTTGGCAGTGCCCATAGTGACCGTTCCCATGGTGACAGTTCCCATGGTGATAGGGCTCATGGTTACAGTGCTCATGGTGACAGTGAACACAGTGACAGTGCCCGCAGTGACAGTGCTCATGGTGATAGTGCTCATGCTTATAGTGCCCACGGTGACAGTAGTCATGGTGAAAGTGTTCACGGTGAAAGTGCTCACGGTGACAGTGCCCTTAATGATAGTGCTCATGGTGATAGTGCTCATGGTGATAGTGCTCATGGTGACACGGCCCATGGTGAATGTGCTCATGCTGGCGGTGTACATGGTTGGAGTTCCGATGGTGAAATTCTTTATGGTGGCAATGCCTATGATGATAGTGCTCATGGTGAGAGTGTCCATGTTGACAATGCCTATGGTGACAGTGCCCATGGTGACATTTCCCATGGTGACAGTGCTCATGGTGAGAGATCCCATGGTGACAATGCTTATGTTGACAATGCCCATGGTGACAGTGCTCATGGTGACAGTGCCCACGGTGAAAATCCTCATGGTGACAGTGCTCATGGTGATAGTGCTCACGGTGATAGTGCTCACGCTGACAGTGCCCTTGGTGATAATGCTCATGGTAATAGTGCTCATGGTGACGGTTCGCATGGTGACAGTGCCCATGTTGAAAGTGCCCATGGTGGCAGTGCTCATGTGACACAGCCCATGGTGACTGTGCTAACGCTGCCGATGTACACGGTTGGAGTTCCCAAGGTGAAATTCCTCATGGTGGCACTGCCCATGATGATAGTGTTCGTGGTGACAGTGTCCATGGTGACAGTACCTATGGTGACAGTGTCCGTTGTGATAGTGCTCACGGTGATAGTGCCCACAGTGACAGTGCTAATGTTGACAGTTCCCATGGTGACAGTGCCCATGATGACAGTGCTCGTGGTGAGAGTTCCCACGGAGACAGTGTTCATGGTGACAGTACCCTTGGTGATAGTTCTCATGGTGATACTGCTCATCATGGCAGTTCGCATGGTGACACCGCGCATGTTGAAAGTGCCCATGGTGACAGTGCTCATGGTTGCACTGCCCATGGTGACTGTGCTCATGCTGGCGGTGTACGTGGTCGGAACTCCGATGGTGAAATTCCTCATGGTAGCACTCCCCATGATGTTAGTGCTCATGGTGACAGTGTCCAAGGTGACAGTGCCTATGGTGACAGTGCCCATTGTGATAGTGGTCATGGTGATAGTGCCCACAGTGACAGTGCTCATTGTGACCGTTCCTATGGTGACAGTGCCCATGATGACAGTGCTCATGGTGACAGTGCCCACTGTGATAGTGCTCATGGTGAAAGTGCTCACGGTGACAGTGCCCTTGGTGATAGTGCTCTTGGTGATAGTGCTCATGGTGACAGTTCGCATTGTGACAGTTCCCATGTTGAAAGTGCCCATGGTGACAGTACCCATGGTGACAGTGCCCATGGTGACAGTGCCCATTATGATAGTGCTCCCGGTGACAGTGCCCCTGGTGATAGTGCTCATGGAGATAGTGCTCATGGTGACAGTGCCCTCGGTGACAGTGATCACGGTGATAGTGCTCATGGTGATTGTGCCCATGGTAATAGTGCTCACGGTGACAGTGCCCATGGTGATATTGCTCACGGTGACCCTGTCCATGGTGATAGTACTCACGGTGATGCTGCTCATGGTGACAGTTCCCATGGTGACAGTGCCCATGGTGACAGTGCGCATGGTGCCAGTGCCCACGGTGACAGTGCTCAGGGTGATAGTGCTCACAGTGATAGTGCTCATGGTGACAGTGCTCTGGCTGATAGTGCCCATGGTGACAGTGTCCCTGGTGACCGTTCTCATGGTGACAGTGCTCATGATGACAGTGCCCACGTTGGCAGTGCCAATGGTTACAGTGGTCATGGTGGCAGTGTCCGTGCTGGCAGTTCGTAAGAGGACAGTGCTCATGGTGACAGTTCCCATGGTAATAGAGCGCATGATGACAGTGTCCTTTGTGATAGTGCCCATGGTGACAGTGCCCATGGTGACACAGCCCTTGGTGACTGTGCTCATGCTGGCGGTGTACATGGTTGGAGTTCCCATTGTGAAATTCCTTACGGGAGTTCTGCCCATGACAGTAGTGCTCATGGTGACGCTGTCCATGTTTACAGTGCCTATGGTGACAGTGCCCATTGTGAGAGTGCTCACGGTGATAATACCCAGAGTGACAGTTCTAATCGTGACAGTGCCCATGGTGACATTGCCCATGATGACAGTGCTCATGGTGACAGTGCCCACGGTGACAGTGCTCATGGTGACCGTGCCCACGGTGACAGTGCTCATGGTGACAGTGCTCATGGTGATAGTGCTCACGGTGATAGTGCTCACGGTGACAGTGCCCTTGGTGATAGTGCTCATGGTGATAGTGCTCATGGTGGCACTGCCAATGGTCACAGTGCTCATGGTGGCAGTGTCCATGGTGGCAGTTCCCAAGATGACAGTGCTCGTGGTGACATTTCCCTTGGTAACAGAGCTCATGATGACAGTGTCCATGGTGACAGTGCCCATGGTGACAGTGGCCATGTAGAAATTGAGCATGGTGACAGTGCTCACGGTGATAGTGCTCATGGTGATAGTGCGCACGTTGACAGTGCACTTGGTGATAGTGTTCATGGTAATGTTGCTCATGGTGATAGTCCTCATGGTGATAGTTCGCATGGTGACTGTGCCCATGTTGAAAGTGCCCATGGTGGCAGTGCTCATGGTGACACTGCCCATGGTGACTATGCTCATGGTGACAGTGCTCACGGTGATAGTGCTCATGGAGACAGTTCGCATGGTGACAGGGCCCATGTTGAAAGTACCCATGGTGACAGTGCTCATAGTGGCAGTGTCCATGATGACTGTGCTCATGCTGGCGGTGTACTTGGTTGGAGTTCCGATGGTGAAATTCCTCATGGTAGCACTGCCCATGATGATAGTGCTCATGGTGACAGTGTCCATGGTGACAGTGCCTATGGTGACAGTGCTCATGTTGACAGTGCCCACTGTGACAGTGCTCACGGTGACAGTGCTCACGGTGACAGTGCCCTTGGTGATAGTGCTCATGGTGATAGTGCTCATTGTGACTGTTCGCATGGTGACAGTGCCCATGTTGAAAGTGCCCATGGTGAGAGTACCCATGGTGACAGTGCCCATGGTGACAGTGCTCATGGTGAGATTGCCCATGGTGACCATTCCCATGGTGACAGTTCCCATGGTGATAGTGCTCATGGTAACAGTGCTCATGTTGACAGTGCACATGGTGACAATGCCCACACTGACAGTGCTCACGGTGATAGTGCTCATGGTGATAAAGCCCATCGTAATAGTGCTCACGGTGACAGTGCCCATGTTGATATTGCTCAAGGTGACACCGCCCATGGTGATAGTGCTCACGGTGATAGTGCTCATGGTGACACTGCCCGTGATGATAGTGTTCATGGTGATAGTGCTCATGGTAATAGTGCTCATGGTGACGCTACCCATGGTGACAGTGCCCATGGTGACACTGCCCATTGTGACATTTCCCATGGTGACAGTGCTCATGGTGAGAGTTCCCATGGTGACAGTGCACATGGTGACAGTTCCCATGGTGACAGTGCCCACGGTGACATTGCTCATGGTGACAGTGCTCACGGTGACAGTGATTTTGGTTATAGTACCCATGGTAATAGAGGTCACAGTGACAGTGCCCATGGTGATATTGCTCACGGTGACACTGCCCATGGTGATAGTGCTCACGGTGATAGTGCTCATGGTGAAAGTTCCCATTGTTACAGTGCCCATGGTGACAGTGCTCATGGTGACAGTGACCACGGTGACTATGCTCATGGTGACAGTGCTCACAGAGATACTGCTCATGGTGACAGTTCGCATGGCGACAGGGCCCATGTTAAAAGTGCCCATGGTGACAGTGCTCATGGTGGCACTGCCCATGGTGACTGTGCTCATGCTGGTGGTGTACATGGTTGGAGTTCCCATGGTGAAATTCCTTATGGTGGCAATGCCCATGATGATAGTGCTCATGGTGACAGTGTCCATGGTGACAGTGCCCATGGTGACAGTGCCCATGGTGATATTTCCCATGGTGATAGTGCTCATGGTGAGAGTTCCCATGGTGACAGTGCTCATCTTGGCAGTGCCCATAGTGACCGTTCCCATGGTGACAGTTCCCATGGTGATAGGGCTCATGGTTACAGTGCTCATGGTGACAGTGAACACAGTGACAGTGCCCGCAGTGACAGTGCTCATGGTGATAGTGCTCATGCTTATAGTGCCCATGATGATAGTGCTCATGGTGACAGTGCTCATGGTGACAGTGTACATAGTGACAATCACCACGGTGACAGTGCTCACGGTGACACTGCCCATGGTGATAGTGCTCACGGTGATAGTGAACACAGTGACACTGCCCTTGGTGATAGTGCTCATGGTGATAGTGCTCATGGTAATAGTGCTCATGGTGACACTTCCCATGGTGACAGTGCTCACGGTGAAAGTGCTCACTGTGGCAGTGCCAATGGTTACAGTTCTCATGGTGGCAGTGTCAATGGTGGCAGTTCCCAAGATGACAGTGCTCATGGTGACATTTCCCATGGTAACAGAGTTCATGATAACAGTGTCCACGGTGACAGTGCCCAGGTGAGAGTGGCCATGTTGAAAGTGCCCATGGTGACACTGCTCACGGTGACAGTGCCCATGGTGACTATGCTCATGCTGGCAGTGTACATGGTTGGAGTTCCCAAGGTGAAATTCCTCATGGTGGCACTGCCCATGGTGACAGTGTCCATCGTGAGAGTGCCCATGATGACAGTGCTCATGGTGACAGTGCACACAGTGACAGTGCTCATGTTGACAGTGCACACGGAAACAGTGCCCACTGTGACAGTGTTCATGGTGATATTGCTCACGGTGACACTGCCCATGGTTAGAGTGCTCACGGTGATAGTGCTCACGGTGACAGTTCCCATGGTGACATTGCCCACGGTGACAGTTCTCATGGTGACATTGCCCACGGTGACAGTGCTCATGGTGACAGTTCGCCTGGTGACAGTGCCCATGGTAACAGCGCTCACGGTGACACAGCCCATGGTTACTGTCCTAAAGCTGGCGGTATACATGGTTGGAGTTCTCATGGTGAAACTCCTCATGGTGGCTCCTGCCCATGATGATAGTGCCCATGGTGACATTTCCCATGGTGACAGTGCTCATGGTGAGAGTTCCCATGGTGACAGTGCTCATCTTGACAGTGCCCATGGTGACCATTCCTATGGTCATAGTTCCCATGGTGATAGTGCTCATTGTGACAGTGCACACGGTGACAGTGCTCATGGTGACAGTGCTCACGGTGACAGTGCTCACTGTGGCAGTGCCAATGGTTACAGTGCACAGGGTGGCAGTGTCCATGGTGGCAGTTCCCAAGATGACAGTGCTCATGGTGACATTTCCCTTGGTAACAGAGCTCATGATGACAGTGTCCATGGTGACAGTGCCCATGGTGACAGTGGCCATGTTGAAATTGCCCATGGTGACAGTGCACACGGTGACAGTGCCCACGGTGACAGTGCTCACGGTGACAGTGCTCATGGTGATAGTGCTTACGGTGATAGTTCTCAGGTTGACAGTGCCCTTGGTGAGAGTGTTCATGGTAATATTGCTCATGGTGAAAGTCCTCATGGTGATAGTTCGCATGGTGACCGTGCCCATGTTGAAAGTGCCCATGGTGGCAGTGCTCATGGTGACACTGCCCATGGTGACTATGCCCATGCTTGTGGTATACATGGTTGGAGTTCCCATGGTGAAATTCCTTATGGTGGCACTGCCCATGATGATAGTGTTCATGGTGACAGTGTGCATGGTGACAGTGCCTATGGTGACAGTGCCCATTGTGATAGTGCTCATGTTGATAATGCCTACAGTGAGAGTTCTAATGGTGACAGTTCCCATGGTGACAGTGCCCATGATGACAGTGCTCATGGTGACAGTGCCAACGGTGACAGTGCTCATGGTGATAGTGCTCATGGTGACAGTGCCTTTGGTGATAGTACACATGTTAATAGTGCTCACGGTGACAGTGCCCATGGTGATATTGCTCACGGTGACCCTGCCCTTGGTGATAGTGCTCACGGTGATAGTACTCAGGGTGAAAGTCCCCATGGTTACAGTGCCCATGGTGACAGTGCTCATTGTGACAGTGCCCATGGTGACTATGCTCATGGTGACATTGCTCACGGTGATAGTGCTCATGGAGATAGTTCGCATGGCGACAGGGCCCATGTTGAAAGTGCCCATGGTGGCAGTGATCATGGTGACACTGCCCATTGTGACTGTGCTCATGCTGGCGGTGTACATAGTTGGAGTTCCCATGGTGAAATTCCTTATGGTGGCACTGCCCATGATGATAGTTTTCATGGTGACAGTGTCCATGGTGACAGTGCCTATGCTGCCAGTGCCCATTGTGATAGTGCTCACGGGGATAGTGTCCACAGAGACAGTGCTAATGGTGACAGTCCCCATGGTGACAGTGCCCATGATGACAGTGCTCATGATGACAATGCCCATGGTGACAGTGCCCATGGTGATAGTGCTCACAGTGACAGTGCCCTTGGTGATAGTGCTCATGGTGATAGTGCTCATGGTGGCAGTTTGCATGGTGACACTGCCCCTGTTGAAAGTGCCCATGGTGACAGTGCTCATGTTGACCCTGCCCATGGTGACCGTGCTCATGTTGGAGGTGTACATGGTTCGAGTTCCCATGGTACAACTGTTATGGTGGAACTGCCCATGATGGTAGTGCTCATGGTGACAGTGTCCATGGTGACAGTGCCCATGGTGACAGCGCCCATGATGACCATTTCCATGGTGACAGTGCTCATGTTGACAGTGCCCACGGTGACAGTGCTCATTGTGAGAGTTCCCATGGTGACAGTGCTCATCTTGACAATGCCCATGGTGACCGTTCCCATGGTGACAGTTCCCATGGTGATAGTGCT
This sequence comes from Balaenoptera ricei, assembly GCF_028023285.1. Classification (NCBI taxonomy): domain Eukaryota; kingdom Metazoa; phylum Chordata; class Mammalia; order Artiodactyla; family Balaenopteridae; genus Balaenoptera; species Balaenoptera ricei. Next base: position 94,756,213 of record NC_082654.1, read on the forward strand.
CACCGTGATAGTGCCCATTGTGACAGTTCCCATGGATCCAGTGCCCATGGTGACAGTGCTCATTGTGAAGGTGCCCTCGGTGATAGAGCTCATGGTGGCATTTCGCATGGTGACAGTGCCCATGACGACAGTGCTCATGGTTACAATGCCCACGGAGACAGTGCTCATGGTGACAGTGCTCACGGTGACAGTGCTCATGGTGACATTGCCCATGGTGACAGTGCTCATGGTGACAGTTCGCATGGTGACAGTGCCCACGGTGATAGTGCTCACGGTGATAATGCTCGCAGTGACAGTGCCCTTGATGATAGTGCTCATGGTTAAAATTCTCATGGTGATAGTGCTCATGGTAACACTGACTATGGTGACTGTGCTCATGCTGGCGGTGTACATGGCTGGAGTTCCCATGGTGAAATTCCTTATGCTGGCAGTGCCCATGATGATAGTGCTCATGGTGACAGTGTCCATCGTGAGAGTGCCCATGGTGACAGTGCTCATGGTGACCCTGCCCATGGTGACAGTTCCCATGGTGACATTTCCCATGTTGACAGTGCACACGGTGACAGTGTTCATGGTGATATTGCTCACGGTGACAGTGCCCATGGTTATTGTGCTCACGTTGATAGTGCTCATGGTGACAGTTCCCATGGTGTCAGTGCTCATGGTGACATTTCCCATGGTAACAGAGCTCATGATGACAGTGTCCATGGTGAAAGTGCCCATGTTGAAAGTGCCCATGGTGACATTGCTCATGGTGACACTGCCATGGTGACTGTGCTCATGCTGGCGGTGTACATGATTGGAGTTCCCATGGTGAAATTCCTCATGTTGGCACTGCCCATGATGATAGTGCTCAAGGTGACATTGTCCATCGTGAGAGTGCCCATGGTGACAGTGCTCATGATGACACTGCCCATGGTGACAGTGCCCATGGTGACAGTGCTCATGTTGACAGTGCTCATGTTGACAGTGCACATGGTGACAGTGCCCACGGTGACATTTCCCATGGTTACAGTGTTCATGGTGATATTGCTCACGGTGACAGTGCCCATGGTTATAGTCCTCATGGTGATAGTGCTCATGGTGACAGTTCCCATGGTGACAGTGCCCACGGTGACAGTTCTCATGGTGATAGTTCCCATAGTGACAGTGCCCATGGTGACAGTGCTCATGTTGATAGTGCCCACGGTGACAGTGCTCATGGTGACAGTGCTCACAGTGACAGTGCCCTTGGTGATAGTTCCCATGGTAATAGGGCTCACGGTGACACTGCCCATGGTGATATTGTTCACGGTGACACTGCCCATGGTGATAGTGCTCACGGTGATAGTGCTCACGTTGACAGTGCCCTTTCTGATAGTGCTCATGGTAGTACTGCTCATGGTGATAGTGCTCATGGTGATAGTTCGCATGCTGACAGTGCCCATGTTGAAAGTGCCCATGGTGGCAGTGCTCATGGTGACACTGCCCATGGTGGCTGTGCTCATGCTGGCGGTGTCCATGGTTGGAGTTCCAATGGTGAAATTCCTTATGGTAGCACTGCCCATGATGATAGTGCTCATGGTGACAGTCTCCATGGTGACAGTGCCTATGCTGACAGTGTCCATGGTGATAGTGCCCACAGTGACAGTGCTCATTGTGACAGTTTCTATGGTGACAGTGCCCATGATGACAGTGCTCATGGTGACAATGCCCACAGTGACAGTGCTCATGGTGACAGTGCCCTTGGTGATAGTACGCATGGTAATACTGCTCACGGTGACAGTGCCCATGGTGATAGTGCTCATGGTGATAGTGCTCATGGTAATAGTGATCATGGTGACACTGCCTATGGTGACAGTGCCCATGGTGACACTGCCCATAGTGATATTTGTCATGGTGACAATGCTCATGGTGAGAGTTCCCATGGTGACAGTGCACATGGTGACAGTTCCCATGGTGACTGTGCTCACGGTGACAGTGCTCATGGTGACACAGCCCATGGTGACTGTGCTAAGCTGGCGGTGTATATGGTTGGAGTTCCCATGATGAAATTCCTCATGGTGGCACTCCCCATGATGATAGTGCTCATGGTGACAGTGCCCATGGTGAAATTTCCCATGGTGACAGTGCTCATGGTGAGAGTTCCCATGCTGACAGTGCTCAGGTTGAGAGTGCCCATGGTGACAGTGCCCACGGTGACACTGCGCAAGGTGATAGTGCTCAACGTGATAGTGCCCATGGTAATAGTGCTGATGGTGACACTGCCCATGTTGATATTGCTCACGGTGACACTGCCCATGGTGATAGTGCTCACGGTGATAGTGCTCACGGTGACAGTGCCCTTGGTGATAGTGCTCATGGTGATAGTGCTCATGGTGGGAGTTTGCATGGTGACACTGCCCCTGTTGAAATTGCCCATGGTGACAGTGCTCATGTTGACACTGCCCATGGTGACTGTGCTCACGCTGGAGGTGTACATGGTTGGAGTTCCCATGGTACAAGTGTTATGGTGGTACTGCCCATGATGATAGTGCTCATGGTAACAGTGTCCATGGTGACAGTGCCCATGGTGACAGGGCCTATGGTGAGAGTGCCCATGGTGACTGTGCTCAAGCTGGCGGTGTACATGGTTGGAGTTCCGATGGTGAAATTCCTCATGGTAGCACTGCCCATGATGATAGTGCTCAGGGTGACAGTGTCCATGGTGACAGTGCCTATGGTGACAGTGCCCATTGTGATAGTGCTCATGGTGATAGTGCTCATGGTGATAGTGCTCATGGTGACACTGCCCATGGTGACTGTGCTCATGCTGGCGGTGTACATGGTTGGAGTTCCGATGGTGAAATTCCTCATGGTAGCACTGCCCATGATGATAGTGCTCATGGTGACAGTGTCCATGGTGACAGTGCCCATGGTGACAGGGCCTATGGTGAGAGTGCCCATGGTGACAGTTCCCATGGTGACCGTTTCCATGGTGATAGTGCTCATGTTGACAGTGCCCACGGTGACAGTGCTCATGGTGACAGTTCCCATGGTGACAGTGATCATCTTGACAATGCCCATGGCGACCGTTCCCATGGTGACATTTCCCATGGTGATAGTGCTCACCGTGATAGTGCCCATGGTGACAGTTCCCATAGATACAGTGTCCATGGTGACAGTGCTCATAGTGGAACTGCCCATGGTGACTGTGCTCATGCTGGCGGTGTACTTGGTTGGAGTTCCGATGGTGAAATTCCTCATGGTAGCACTGCCCATGATGATAGTGCTCATGGTGACAGTGTCCGTCATGAGAGTGTCCATGGTGACAGTGCTCATTGTGACACTGCCCATGGTGACGGTGCCCATGGTGACATTTCCCATGGTGACAGTGCTCATGTTGACAGTGCACACGGTGACAGTGCCCACGGTGACAGTGCTCACGGTGACAGTGCTCATGGTGATAGTGCTCACGGTGCTAATGCTCACGTTGACAGTGCCCTTGGTGATAGTGTTCATGGTAATATTGCTCATGGTGATAGTGCTCATGGTGATAGTTCGCATGGTGACTGTGCCCATGTTGAAAGTGCCCAAGGTGGCAGTGCTCATGGTGACACTGCCCATGGTGACTATGCTCATGCTGGTGGTATAGATGGTTGGAGTTCCCATGCTGAAATTCCTTATGGTGGCACTGCCCATGATGAGATTGTTCATGGTGACAGTGTCTACAGTGACAGTGCTCATGGTGACAGTGCTCACGGTGACAGTGCCCTTGGTGATAGTACCTATGGTAATAGTGCTCATGGTGACAGTGCCCATGGTGATAGTGATCATGGTGATAGTGCTCATGGTAATAGTGCTCATGGTGACACTGCCCATGGTGACAGTGCCCAAGGTGACACTGCCCATAGTGACATTTCCCATGGTGACAGTGCTCATGGTGAGAGTTCCCATGGTGTCAGTGCACATGGTGACAGTGCCCATGGTGACAGTGCTCACGGTGACAGTGCTCACTGTGGCAGTGCCAATGGTTACAGTGCACAGGGTGGCAGTGTCAATGGTGGCAGTTCCCAAGATGACAGTGCTCATGGTGACATTTCCCATGGTAACAGAGTTCATGATAACAGTGTCCACGGTGACAGTGCCCAGGTGAGAGTGGCCATGTTGAAAGTGCCCATGGTGACACTGCTCACGGTGACAGTGCCCATGGTGACTATGCTCATGCTGGCAGTGTACATGGTTGGAGTTCCCAAGGTGAAATTCCTCATGGTGGCACTGCCCATGGTGACAGTGTCCATCGTGAGAGTGCCCATGATGACAGTGCTCATGGTGACAGTGCACACAGTGACAGTGCTCATGTTGACAGTGCACACGGAAACAGTGCCCACTGTGACAGTGTTCATGGTGATATTGCTCACGGTGACACTGCCCATGGTTAGAGTGCTCACGGTGATAGTGCTCACGGTGACAGTTCCCATGGTGACATTGCCCACGGTGACAGTTCTCATGGTGACATTGCCCACGGTGACAGTGCTCATGGTGACAGTTCGCCTGGTGACAGTGCCCATGGTAACAGCGCTCACGGTGACACAGCCCATGGTTACTGTCCTAAACCTGGCGGTATACATGGTTGGAGTTCTCATGGTGAAACTCCTCATGGTGGCTCCTGCCCATGATGATAGTGCCCATGGTGACATTTCCCATGGTGACAGTGCTCATGGTGAGAGTTCCCATGGTGACAGTGCTCATCTTGACAGTGCCCATGGTGACCATTCCTATGGTCATAGTTCCCATGGTGATAGTGCTCATTGTGACAGTGCACACGGTGACAGTGCTCACGGTGACAGTGCTCACGGTGACAGTGCTCACTGTGGCAGTGCCAATGGTTACAGTGCACAGGGTGGCAGTGTCCATGGTGGCAGTTCCCAAGATGACAGTGCTCATGGTGACATTTCCCTTGGTAACAGAGCTCATGATGACAGTGTCCATGGTGACAGTGCCCATGGTGACAGTGGCCATGTTGAAATTGCCCATGGTGACAGTGCACACGGTGACAGTGCCCACGGTGACAGTGCTCACGGTGACAGTGCTCATGGTGATAGTGCTTACGGTGATAGTTCTCAGGTTGACAGTGCCCTTGGTGAGAGTGTTCATGGTAATATTGCTCATGGTGAAAGTCCTCATGGTGATAGTTCGCATGGTGACCGTGCCCATGTTGAAAGTGCCCATGGTGGCAGTGCTCATGGTGACACTGCCCATGGTGACTATGCCCATGCTTGTGGTATACATGGTTGGAGTTCCCATGGTGAAATTCCTTATGGTGGCACTGCCCATGATGATAGTGTTCATGGTGACAGTGTGCATGGTGACAGTGCCTATGGTGACAGTGCCCATTGTGATAGTGCTCATGTTGATAATGCCTACAGTGAGAGTTCTAATGGTGACAGTTCCCATGGTGACAGTGCCCATGATGACAGTGCTCATGGTGACAGTGCCAACGGTGACAGTGCTCATGGTGATAGTGCTCATGGTGACAGTGCCTTTGGTGATAGTACACATGTTAATAGTGCTCACGGTGACAGTGCCCATGGTGATATTGCTCACGGTGACCCTGCCCTTGGTGATAGTGCTCACGGTGATAGTGCTCAGGGTGAAAGTCCCCATGGTTACAGTGCCCATGGTGACAGTGCTCATTGTGACAGTGCCCATGGTGACTATGCTCATGGTGACATTGCTCACGGTGATAGTGCTCATGGAGATAGTTCGCATGGCGACAGGGCCCATGTTGAAAGTGCCCATGGTGGCAGTGATCATGGTGACACTGCCCATTGTGACTGTGCTCATGCTGGCGGTGTACATAGTTGGAGTTCCCATGGTGAAATTCCTTATGGTGGCACTGCCCATGATGATAGTTTTCATGGTGACAGTGTCCATGGTGACAGTGCCTATGCTGCCAGTGCCCATTGTGATAGTGCTCACGGGGATAGTGTCCACAGAGACAGTGCTAATGGTGACAGTCCCCATGGTGACAGTGCCCATGATGACAGTGCTCATGATGACAATGCCCATGGTGACAGTGCCCATGGTGATAGTGCTCACAGTGACAGTGCCCTTGGTGATAGTGCTCATGGTGATAGTGCTCATGGTGGCAGTTTGCATGGTGACACTGCCCCTGTTGAAAGTGCCCATGGTGACAGTGCTCATGTTGACCCTGCCCATGGTGACCGTGCTCATGTTGGAGGTGTACATGGTTCGAGTTCCCATGGTACAACTGTTATGGTGGAACTGCCCATGATGGTAGTGCTCATGGTGACAGTGTCCATGGTGACAGTGCCCATGGTGACAGCGCCCATGATGACCATTTCCATGGTGACAGTGCTCATGTTGACAGTGCCCACGGTGACAGTGCTCATTGTGAGAGTTCCCATGGTGACAGTGCTCATCTTGACAATGCCCATGGTGACCGTTCCCATGGTGACAGTTCCCATGGTGATAGTGCTCACCGTGATAGTGCCCATTGTGACAGTTCCCATGGATCCAGTGCCCATGGTGACAGTGCTCATTGTGAAGGTGCCCTCGGTGATAGAGCTCATGGTGGCATTTCGCATGGTGACAGTGCCCATGACGACAGTGCTCATGGTTACAATGCCCACGGAGACAGTGCTCATGGTGACAGTGCTCACGGTGACAGTGCTCATGGTGACATTGCCCATGGTGACAGTGCTCATGGTGACAGTTCGCATGGTGACAGTGCCCACGGTGATAGTGCTCACGGTGATAATGCTCGCAGTGACAGTGCCCTTGATGATAGTGCTCATGGTTAAAGTTCTCATGGTGATAGTGCTCATGGTAACACTGACTATGGTGACTGTGCTCATGCTGGCGGTGTACATGGCTGGAGTTCCCATGGTGAAATTCCTTATGCTGGCAGTGCCCATGATGATAGTGCTCATGGTGACAGTGTCCATCGTGAGAGTGCCCATGGTGACAGTGCTCATGGTGACCCTGCCCATGGTGACAGTTCCCATGGTGACATTTCCCATGTTGACAGTGCACACGGTGACAGTGTTCATGGTGATATTGCTCACGGTGACAGTGCCCATGGTTATTGTGCTCACGTTGATAGTGCTCATGGTGACAGTTCCCATGGTGTCAGTGCTCATGGTGACATTTCCCATGGTAACAGAGCTCATGATGACAGTGTCCATGGTGAAAGTGCCCATGTTGAAAGTGCCCATGGTGACATTGCTCATGGTGACACTGCCATGGTGACTGTGCTCATGCTGGCGGTGTACATGATTGGAGTTCCCATGGTGAAATTCCTCATGTTGGCACTGCCCATGATGATAGTGCTCAAGGTGACATTGTCCATCGTGAGAGTGCCCATGGTGACAGTGCTCATGATGACACTGCCCATGGTGACAGTGCCCATGGTGACAGTGCTCATGTTGACAGTGCTCATGTTGACAGTGCACATGGTGACAGTGCCCACGGTGACATTTCCCATGGTTACAGTGTTCATGGTGATATTGCTCACGGTGACAGTGCCCATGGTTATAGTCCTCATGGTGATAGTGCTCATGGTGACAGTTCCCATGGTGACAGTGCCCACGGTGACAGTTCTCATGGTGATAGTTCCCATAGTGACAGTGCCCATGGTGACAGTGCTCATGTTGATAGTGCCCACGGTGACAGTGCTCATGGTGACAGTGCTCACAGTGACAGTGCCCTTGGTGATAGTTCCCATGGTAATAGGGCTCACGGTGACACTGCCCATGGTGATATTGTTCACGGTGACACTGCCCATGGTGATAGTGCTCACGGTGATAGTGCTCACGTTGACAGTGCCCTTTCTGATAGTGCTCATGGTAGTACTGCTCATGGTGATAGTGCTCATGGTGATAGTTCGCATGCTGACAGTGCCCATGTTGAAAGTGCCCATGGTGGCAGTGCTCATGGTGACACTGCCCATGGTGGCTGTGCTCATGCTGGCGGTGTCCATGGTTGGAGTTCCAATGGTGAAATTCCTTATGGTAGCACTGCCCATGATGATAGTGCTCATGGTGACAGTCTCCATGGTGACAGTGCCTATGCTGACAGTGTCCATGGTGATAGTGCCCACAGTGACAGTGCTCATTGTGACAGTTTCTATGGTGACAGTGCCCATGATGACAGTGCTCATGGTGACAATGCCCACAGTGACAGTGCTCATGGTGACAGTGCCCTTGGTGATAGTACGCATGGTAATACTGCTCACGGTGACAGTGCCCATGGTGATAGTGCTCATGGTGATAGTGCTCATGGTAATAGTGATCATGGTGACACTGCCTATGGTGACAGTGCCCATGGTGACACTGCCCATAGTGATATTTGTCATGGTGACAATGCTCATGGTGAGAGTTCCCATGGTGACAGTGCACATGGTGACAGTTCCCATGGTGACTGTGCTCACGGTGACAGTGCTCATGGTGACACAGCCCATGGTGACTGTGCTAAGCTGGCGGTGTATATGGTTGGAGTTCCCATGATGAAATTCCTCATGGTGGCACTCCCCATGATGATAGTGCTCATGGTGACAGTGCCCATGGTGAAATTTCCCATGGTGACAGTGCTCATGGTGAGAGTTCCCATGCTGACAGTGCTCAGGTTGAGAGTGCCCATGGTGACAGTGCCCACGGTGACACTGCGCAAGGTGATAGTGCTCAACGTGATAGTGCCCATGGTAATAGTGCTGATGGTGACACTGCCCATGTTGATATTGCTCACGGTGACACTGCCCATGGTGATAGTGCTCACGGTGATAGTGCTCACGGTGACAGTGCCCTTGGTGATAGTGCTCATGGTGATAGTGCTCATGGTGGGAGTTTGCATGGTGACACTGCCCCTGTTGAAATTGCCCATGGTGACAGTGCTCATGTTGACACTGCCCATGGTGACTGTGCTCACGCTGGAGGTGTACATGGTTGGAGTTCCCATGGTACAAGTGTTATGGTGGTACTGCCCATGATGATAGTGCTCATGGTAACAGTGTCCATGGTGACAGTGCCCATGGTGACAGGGCCTATGGTGAGAGTGCCCATGGTGACTGTGCTCAAGCTGGCGGTGTACATGGTTGGAGTTCCGATGGTGAAATTCCTCATGGTAGCACTGCCCATGATGATAGTGCTCAGGGTGACAGTGTCCATGGTGACAGTGCCTATGGTGACAGTGCCCATTGTGATAGTGCTCATGGTGATAGTGCTCATGGTGATAGTGCTCATGGTGACACTGCCCATGGTGACTGTGCTCATGCTGGCGGTGTACATGGTTGGAGTTCCGATGGTGAAATTCCTCATGGTAGCACTGCCCATGATGATAGTGCTCATGGTGACAGTGTCCATGGTGACAGTGCCCATGGTGACAGGGCCTATGGTGAGAGTGCCCATGGTGACAGTTCCCATGGTGACCGTTTCCATGGTGATAGTGCTCATGTTGACAGTGCCCACGGTGACAGTGCTCATGGTGACAGTTCCCATGGTGACAGTGATCATCTTGACAATGCCCATGGCGACCGTTCCCATGGTGACATTTCCCATGGTGATAGTGCTCACCGTGATAGTGCCCATGGTGACAGTTCCCATAGATACAGTGTCCATGGTGACAGTGCTCATAGTGGAACTGCCCATGGTGACTGTGCTCATGCTGGCGGTGTACTTGGTTGGAGTTCCGATGGTGAAATTCCTCATGGTAGCACTGCCCATGATGATAGTGCTCATGGTGACAGTGTCCGTCATGAGAGTGTCCATGGTGACAGTGCTCATTGTGACACTGCCCATGGTGACGGTGCCCATGGTGACATTTCCCATGGTGACAGTGCTCATGTTGACAGTGCACACGGTGACAGTGCCCACGGTGACAGTGCTCACGGTGACAGTGCTCATGGTGATAGTGCTCACGGTGCTAATGCTCACGTTGACAGTGCCCTTGGTGATAGTGTTCATGGTAATATTGCTCATGGTGATAGTGCTCATGGTGATAGTTCGCATGGTGACTGTGCCCATGTTGAAAGTGCCCAAGGTGGCAGTGCTCATGGTGACACTGCCCATGGTGACTATGCTCATGCTGGTGGTATAGATGGTTGGAGTTCCCATGCTGAAATTCCTTATGGTGGCACTGCCCATGATGAGATTGTTCATGGTGACAGTGTCTACAGTGACAGTGCTCATGGTGACAGTGCTCACGGTGACAGTGCCCTTGGTGATAGTACCTATGGTAATAGTGCTCATGGTGACAGTGCCCATGGTGATAGTGATCATGGTGATAGTGCTCATGGTAATAGTGCTCATGGTGACACTGCCCATGGTGACAGTGCCCAAGGTGACACTGCCCATAGTGACATTTCCCATGGTGACAGTGCTCATGGTGAGAGTTCCCATGGTGTCAGTGCACATGGTGACAGTGCCCATGGTGACAGTGCTCACGGTGACAGTGCTCACTGTGGCAGTGCCAATGGTTACAGTGCACAGGGTGGCAGTGTCAATGGTGGCAGTTCCCAAGATGACAGTGCTCATGGTGACATTTCCCATGGTAACAGAGTTCATGATAACAGTGTCCACGGTGACAGTGCCCAGGTGAGAGTGGCCATGTTGAAAGTGCCCATGGTGACACTGCTCACGGTGACAGTGCCCATGGTGACTATGCTCATGCTGGCAGTGTACATGGTTGGAGTTCCCAAGGTGAAATTCCTCATGGTGGCACTGCCCATGGTGACAGTGTCCATCGTGAGAGTGCCCATGATGACAGTGCTCATGGTGACAGTGCACACAGTGACAGTGCTCATGTTGACAGTGCACACGGAAACAGTGCCCACTGTGACAGTGTTCATGGTGATATTGCTCACGGTGACACTGCCCATGGTTAGAGTGCTCACGGTGATAGTGCTCACGGTGACAGTTCCCATGGTGACATTGCCCACGGTGACAGTTCTCATGGTGACATTGCCCACGGTGACAGTGCTCATGGTGACAGTTCGCCTGGTGACAGTGCCCATGGTAACAGCGCTCACGGTGACACAGCCCATGGTTACTGTCCTAAAGCTGGCGGTATACATGGTTGGAGTTCTCATGGTGAAACTCCTCATGGTGGCTCCTGCCCATGATGATAGTGCCCATGGTGACATTTCCCATGGTGACAGTGCTCATGGTGAGAGTTCCCATGGTGACAGTGCTCATCTTGACAGTGCCCATGGTGACCATTCCTATGGTCATAGTTCCCATGGTGATAGTGCTCATTGTGACAGTGCACACGGTGACAGTGCTCACGGTGACAGTGCTCACGGTGACAGTGCTCACTGTGGCAGTGCCAATGGTTACAGTGCACAGGGTGGCAGTGTCCATGGTGGCAGTTCCCAAGATGACAGTGCTCATGGTGACATTTCCCTTGGTAACAGAGCTCATGATGACAGTGTCCATGGTGACAGTGCCCATGGTGACAGTGGCCATGTTGAAATTGCCCATGGTGACAGTGCACACGGTGACAGTGCCCACGGTGACAGTGCTCACGGTGACAGTGCTCATGGTGATAGTGCTTACGGTGATAGTTCTCAGGTTGACAGTGCCCTTGGTGAGAGTGTTCATGGTAATATTGCTCATGGTGAAAGTCCTCATGGTGATAGTTCGCATGGTGACCGTGCCCATGTTGAAAGTGCCCATGGTGGCAGTGCTCATGGTGACACTGCCCATGGTGACTATGCCCATGCTTGTGGTATACATGGTTGGAGTTCCCATGGTGAAATTCCTTATGGTGGCACTGCCCATGATGATAGTGTTCATGGTGACAGTGTGCATGGTGACAGTGCCTATGGTGACAGTGCCCATTGTGATAGTGCTCATGTTGATAATGCCTACAGTGAGAGTTCTAATGGTGACAGTTCCCATGGTGACAGTGCCCATGATGACAGTGCTCATGGTGACAGTGCCAACGGTGACAGTGCTCATGGTGATAGTGCTCATGGTGACAGTGCCTTTGGTGATAGTACACATGTTAATAGTGCTCACGGTGACAGTGCCCATGGTGATATTGCTCACGGTGACCCTGCCCTTGGTGATAGTGCTCACGGTGATAGTGCTCAGGGTGAAAGTCCCCATGGTTACAGTGCCCATGGTGACAGTGCTCATTGTGACAGTGCCCATGGTGACTATGCTCATGGTGACATTGCTCACGGTGATAGTGCTCATGGAGATAGTTCGCATGGCGACAGGGCCCATGTTGAAAGTGCCCATGGTGGCAGTGATCATGGTGACACTGCCCATTGTGACTGTGCTCATGCTGGCGGTGTACATAGTTGGAGTTCCCATGGTGAAATTCCTTATGGTGGCACTGCCCATGATGATAGTTTTCATGGTGACAGTGTCCATGGTGACAGTGCCTATGCTGCCAGTGCCCATTGTGATAGTGCTCACGGGGATAGTGTCCACAGAGACAGTGCTAATGGTGACAGTCCCCATGGTGACAGTGCCCATGATGACAGTGCTCATGATGACAATGCCCATGGTGACAGTGCCCATGGTGATAGTGCTCACAGTGACAGTGCCCTTGGTGATAGTGCTCATGGTGATAGTGCTCATGGTGGCAGTTTGCATGGTGACACTGCCCCTGTTGAAAGTGCCCATGGTGACAGTGCTCATGTTGACCCTGCCCATGGTGACCGTGCTCATGTTGGAGGTGTACATGGTTCGAGTTCCCATGGTACAACTGTTATGGTGGAACTGCCCATGATGGTAGTGCTCATGGTGACAGTGTCCATGGTGACAGTGCCCATGGTGACAGCGCCCATGATGACCATTTCCATGGTGACAGTGCTCATGTTGACAGTGCCCACGGTGACAGTGCTCATTGTGAGAGTTCCCATGGTGACAGTGCTCATCTTGACAATGCCCATGGTGACCGTTCCCATGGTGACAGTTCCCATGGTGATAGTGCTCACCGTGATAGTGCCCATTGTGACAGTTCCCATGGATCCAGTGCCCATGGTGACAGTGCTCATTGTGAAGGTGCCCTCGGTGATAGAGCTCATGGTGGCATTTCGCATGGTGACAGTGCCCATGACGACAGTGCTCATGGTTACAATGCCCACGGAGACAGTGCTCATGGTGACAGTGCTCACGGTGACAGTGCTCATGGTGACATTGCCCATGGTGACAGTGCTCATGGTGACAGTTCGCATGGTGACAGTGCCCACGGTGATAGTGCTCACGGTGATAATGCTCGCAGTGACAGTGCCCTTGATGATAGTGCTCATGGTTAAAGTTCTCATGGTGATAGTGCTCATGGTAACACTGACTATGGTGACTGTGCTCATGCTGGCGGTGTACATGGCTGGAGTTCCCATGGTGAAATTCCTTATGCTGGCAGTGCCCATGATGATAGTGCTCATGGTGACAGTGTCCATCGTGAGAGTGCCCATGGTGACAGTGCTCATGGTGACCCTGCCCATGGTGACAGTTCCCATGGTGACATTTCCCATGTTGACAGTGCACACGGTGACAGTGTTCATGGTGATATTGCTCACGGTGACAGTGCCCATGGTTATTGTGCTCACGTTGATAGTGCTCATGGTGACAGTTCCCATGGTGTCAGTGCTCATGGTGACATTTCCCATGGTAACAGAGCTCATGATGACAGTGTCCATGGTGAAAGTGCCCATGTTGAAAGTGCCCATGGTGACATTGCTCATGGTGACACTGCCATGGTGACTGTGCTCATGCTGGCGGTGTACATGATTGGAGTTCCCATGGTGAAATTCCTCATGTTGGCACTGCCCATGATGATAGTGCTCAAGGTGACATTGTCCATCGTGAGAGTGCCCATGGTGACAGTGCTCATGATGACACTGCCCATGGTGACAGTGCCCATGGTGACAGTGCTCATGTTGACAGTGCTCATGTTGACAGTGCACATGGTGACAGTGCCCACGGTGACATTTCCCATGGTTACAGTGTTCATGGTGATATTGCTCACGGTGACAGTGCCCATGGTTATAGTCCTCATGGTGATAGTGCTCATGGTGACAGTTCCCATGGTGACAGTGCCCACGGTGACAGTTCTCATGGTGATAGTTCCCATAGTGACAGTGCCCATGGTGACAGTGCTCATGTTGATAGTGCCCACGGTGACAGTGCTCATGGTGACAGTTCCCATGGTGACAGTGATCATCTTGACAATGCCCATGGCGACCGTTCCCATGGTGACATTTCCCATGGTGATAGTGCTCACCGTGATAGTGCCCATGGTGACAGTTCCCATAGATACAGTGTCCATGGTGACAGTGCTCATAGTGGAACTGCCCATGGTGACTGTGCTCATGCTGGCGGTGTACTTGGTTGGAGTTCCGATGGTGAAATTCCTCATGGTAGCACTGCCCATGATGATAGTGCTCATGGTGACAGTGTCCGTCATGAGAGTGTCCATGGTGACAGTGCTCATTGTGACACTGCCCATGGTGACGGTGCCCATGGTGACATTTCCCATGGTGACAGTGCTCATGTTGACAGTGCACACGGTGACAGTGCCCACGGTGACAGTGCTCACGGTGACAGTGCTCATGGTGATAGTGCTCACGGTGCTAATGCTCACGTTGACAGTGCCCTTGGTGATAGTGTTCATGGTAATATTGCTCATGGTGATAGTGCTCATGGTGATAGTTCGCATGGTGACTGTGCCCATGTTGAAAGTGCCCAAGGTGGCAGTGCTCATGGTGACACTGCCCATGGTGACTATGCTCATGCTGGTGGTATAGATGGTTGGAGTTCCCATGCTGAAATTCCTTATGGTGGCACTGCCCATGATGAGATTGTTCATGGTGACAGTGTCTACGGTGACAGTGCTCATGGTGACAGTGCTCACGGTGACAGTGCCCTTGGTGATAGTACCTATGGTAATAGTGCTCATGGTGACAGTGCCCATGGTGATAGTGATCATGGTGATAGTGCTCATGGTAATAGTGCTCATGGTGACACTGCCCATGGTGACAGTGCCCAAGGTGACACTGCCCATAGTGACATTTCCCATGGTGACAGTGCTCATGGTGAGAGTTCCCATGGTGTCAGTGCACATGGTGACAGTGCCCATGGTGACAGTGCTCACGGTGACAGTGCTCACTGTGGCAGTGCCAATGGTTACAGTGCACAGGGTGGCAGTTCCCAAGATGACAGTGCTCATGGTGACATTTCCCTTGGTAACAGAGCTCATGATGACAGTGTCCATGGTGACAGTGCCCATGGTGACAGTGGCCATGTTGAAATTGCCCATGGTGACAGTGCACACGGTGACAGTGCCCACGGTGACAGTGCTCACGGTGACAGTGCTCATGGTGATAGTGCTTACGGTGATAGTTCTCAGGTTGACAGTGCCCTTGGTGAGAGTGTTCATGGTAATATTGCTCATGGTGAAAGTCCTCATGGTGATAGTTCGCATGGTGACCGTGCCCATGTTGAAAGTGCCCATGGTGGCAGTGCTCATGGTGACACTGCCCATGGTGACTATGCCCATGCTTGTGGTATACATGGTTGGAGTTCCCATGGTGAAATTCCTTATGGTGGCACTGCCCATGATGATAGTGTTCATGGTGACAGTGTGCATGGTGACAGTGCCTATGGTGACAGTGCCCATTGTGATAGTGCTCATGTTGATAATGCCTACAGTGAGAGTTCTAATGGTGACAGTTCCCATGGTGACAGTGCCCATGATGACAGTGCTCATGGTGACAGTGCCAACGGTGACAGTGCTCATGGTGATAGTGCTCATGGTGACAGTGCCTTTGGTGATAGTACACATGTTAATAGTGCTCACGGTGACAGTGCCCATGGTGATATTGCTCACGGTGACCCTGCCCTTGGTGATAGTGCTCACGGTGATAGTGCTCAGGGTGAAAGTCCCCATGGTTACAGTGCCCATGGTGACAGTGCTCATTGTGACAGTGCCCATGGTGACTATGCTCATGGTGACATTGCTCACGGTGATAGTGCTCATGGAGATAGTTCGCATGGCGACAGGGCCCATGTTGAAAGTGCCCATGGTGGCAGTGATCATGGTGACACTGCCCATTGTGACTGTGCTCATGCTGGCGGTGTACATAGTTGGAGTTCCCATGGTGAAATTCCTTATGGTGGCACTGCCCATGATGATAGTTTTCATGGTGACAGTGTCCATGGTGACAGTGCCTATGCTGCCAGTGCCCATTGTGATAGTGCTCACGGGGATAGTGTCCACAGAGACAGTGCTAATGGTGACAGTCCCCATGGTGACAGTGCCCATGATGACAGTGCTCATGATGACAATGCCCATGGTGACAGTGCCCATGGTGATAGTGCTCACAGTGACAGTGCCCTTGGTGATAGTGCTCATGGTGATAGTGCTCATGGTGGCAGTTTGCATGGTGACACTGCCCCTGTTGAAAGTGCCCATGGTGACAGTGCTCATGTTGACCCTGCCCATGGTGACCGTGCTCATGTTGGAGGTGTACATGGTTCGAGTTCCCATGGTACAACTGTTATGGTGGAACTGCCCATGATGGTAGTGCTCATGGTGACAGTGTCCATGGTGACAGTGCCCATGGTGACAGCGCCCATGATGACCATTTCCATGGTGACAGTGCTCATGTTGACAGTGCCCACGGTGACAGTGCTCATTGTGAGAGTTCCCATGGTGACAGTGCTCATCTTGACAATGCCCATGGTGACCGTTCCCATGGTGACAGTTCCCATGGTGATAGTGCTCACCGTGATAGTGCCCATTGTGACAGTTCCCATGGATCCAGTGCCCATGGTGACAGTGCTCATTGTGAAGGTGCCCTCGGTGATAGAGCTCATGGTGGCATTTCGCATGGTGACAGTGCCCATGACGACAGTGCTCATGGTTACAATGCCCACGGAGACAGTGCTCATGGTGACAGTGCTCACGGTGACAGTGCTCATGGTGACATTGCCCATGGTGACAGTGCTCATGGTGACAGTTCGCATGGTGACAGTGCCCACGGTGATAGTGCTCACGGTGATAATGCTCGCAGTGACAGTGCCCTTGATGATAGTGCTCATGGTTAAAGTTCTCATGGTGATAGTGCTCATGGTAACACTGACTATGGTGACTGTGCTCATGCTGGCGGTGTACATGGCTGGAGTTCCCATGGTGAAATTCCTTATGCTGGCAGTGCCCATGATGATAGTGCTCATGGTGACAGTGTCCATCGTGAGAGTGCCCATGGTGACAGTGCTCATGGTGACCCTGCCCATGGTGACAGTTCCCATGGTGACATTTCCCATGTTGACAGTGCACACGGTGACAGTGTTCATGGTGATATTGCTCACGGTGACAGTGCCCATGGTTATTGTGCTCACGTTGATAGTGCTCATGGTGACAGTTCCCATGGTGTCAGTGCTCATGGTGACATTTCCCATGGTAACAGAGCTCATGATGACAGTGTCCATGGTGAAAGTGCCCATGTTGAAAGTGCCCATGGTGACATTGCTCATGGTGACACTGCCATGGTGACTGTGCTCATGCTGGCGGTGTACATGATTGGAGTTCCCATGGTGAAATTCCTCATGTTGGCACTGCCCATGATGATAGTGCTCAAGGTGACATTGTCCATCGTGAGAGTGCCCATGGTGACAGTGCTCATGATGACACTGCCCATGGTGACAGTGCCCATGGTGACAGTGCTCATGTTGACAGTGCTCATGTTGACAGTGCACATGGTGACAGTGCCCACGGTGACATTTCCCATGGTTACAGTGTTCATGGTGATATTGCTCACGGTGACAGTGCCCATGGTTATAGTCCTCATGGTGATAGTGCTCATGGTGACAGTTCCCATGGTGACAGTGCCCACGGTGACAGTTCTCATGGTGATAGTTCCCATAGTGACAGTGCCCATGGTGACAGTGCTCATGTTGATAGTGCCCACGGTGACAGTGCTCATGGTGACAGTTCCCATGGTGACAGTGATCATCTTGACAATGCCCATGGCGACCGTTCCCATGGTGACATTTCCCATGGTGATAGTGCTCACCGTGATAGTGCCCATGGTGACAGTTCCCATAGATACAGTGTCCATGGTGACAGTGCTCATAGTGGAACTGCCCATGGTGACTGTGCTCATGCTGGCGGTGTACTTGGTTGGAGTTCCGATGGTGAAATTCCTCATGGTAGCACTGCCCATGATGATAGTGCTCATGGTGACAGTGTCCGTCATGAGAGTGTCCATGGTGACAGTGCTCATTGTGACACTGCCCATGGTGACGGTGCCCATGGTGACATTTCCCATGGTGACAGTGCTCATGTTGACAGTGCACACGGTGACAGTGCCCACGGTGACAGTGCTCACGGTGACAGTGCTCATGGTGATAGTGCTCACGGTGCTAATGCTCACGTTGACAGTGCCCTTGGTGATAGTGTTCATGGTAATATTGCTCATGGTGATAGTGCTCATGGTGATAGTTCGCATGGTGACTGTGCCCATGTTGAAAGTGCCCAAGGTGGCAGTGCTCATGGTGACACTGCCCATGGTGACTATGCTCATGCTGGTGGTATAGATGGTTGGAGTTCCCATGCTGAAATTCCTTATGGTGGCACTGCCCATGATGAGATTGTTCATGGTGACAGTGTCTACGGTGACAGTGCTCATGGTGACAGTGCTCACGGTGACAGTGCCCTTGGTGATAGTACCTATGGTAATAGTGCTCATGGTGACAGTGCCCATGGTGATAGTGATCATGGTGATAGTGCTCATGGTAATAGTGCTCATGGTGACACTGCCCATGGTGACAGTGCCCAAGGTGACACTGCCCATAGTGACATTTCCCATGGTGACAGTGCTCATGGTGAGAGTTCCCATGGTGTCAGTGCACATGGTGACAGTGCCCATGGTGACAGTGCTCACGGTGACAGTGCTCACTGTGGCAGTGCCAATGGTTACAGTGCACAGGGTGGCAGTTCCCAAGATGACAGTGCTCATGGTGACATTTCCCTTGGTAACAGAGCTCATGATGACAGTGTCCATGGTGACAGTGCCCATGGTGACAGTGGCCATGTTGAAATTGCCCATGGTGACAGTGCACACGGTGACAGTGCCCACGGTGACAGTGCTCACGGTGACAGTGCTCATGGTGATAGTGCTTACGGTGATAGTTCTCAGGTTGACAGTGCCCTTGGTGAGAGTGTTCATGGTAATATTGCTCATGGTGAAAGTCCTCATGGTGATAGTTCGCATGGTGACCGTGCCCATGTTGAAAGTGCCCATGGTGGCAGTGCTCATGGTGACACTGCCCATGGTGACTATGCCCATGCTTGTGGTATACATGGTTGGAGTTCCCATGGTGAAATTCCTTATGGTGGCACTGCCCATGATGATAGTGTTCATGGTGACAGTGTGCATGGTGACAGTGCCTATGGTGACAGTGCCCATTGTGATAGTGCTCATGTTGATAATGCCTACAGTGAGAGTTCTAATGGTGACAGTTCCCATGGTGACAGTGCCCATGATGACAGTGCTCATGGTGACAGTGCCAACGGTGACAGTGCTCATGGTGATAGTGCTCATGGTGACAGTGCCTTTGGTGATAGTACACATGTTAATAGTGCTCACGGTGACAGTGCCCATGGTGATATTGCTCACGGTGACCCTGCCCTTGGTGATAGTGCTCACGGTGATAGTGCTCAGGGTGAAAGTCCCCATGGTTACAGTGCCCATGGTGACAGTGCTCATTGTGACAGTGCCCATGGTGACTATGCTCATGGTGACATTGCTCACGGTGATAGTGCTCATGGAGATAGTTCGCATGGCGACAGGGCCCATGTTGAAAGTGCCCATGGTGGCAGTGATCATGGTGACACTGCCCATTGTGACTGTGCTCATGCTGGCGGTGTACATAGTTGGAGTTCCCATGGTGAAATTCCTTATGGTGGCACTGCCCATGATGATAGTTTTCATGGTGACAGTGTCCATGGTGACAGTGCCTATGCTGCCAGTGCCCATTGTGATAGTGCTCACGGGGATAGTGTCCACAGAGACAGTGCTAATGGTGACAGTCCCCATGGTGACAGTGCCCATGATGACAGTGCTCATGATGACAATGCCCATGGTGACAGTGCCCATGGTGATAGTGCTCACAGTGACAGTGCCCTTGGTGATAGTGCTCATGGTGATAGTGCTCATGGTGGCAGTTTGCATGGTGACACTGCCCCTGTTGAAAGTGCCCATGGTGACAGTGCTCATGTTGACCCTGCCCATGGTGACCGTGCTCATGTTGGAGGTGTACATGGTTCGAGTTCCCATGGTACAACTGTTATGGTGGAACTGCCCATGATGGTAGTGCTCATGGTGACAGTGTCCATGGTGACAGTGCCCATGGTGACAGCGCCCATGATGACCATTTCCATGGTGACAGTGCTCATGTTGACAGTGCCCACGGTGACAGTGCTCATTGTGAGAGTTCCCATGGTGACAGTGCTCATCTTGACAATGCCCATGGTGACCGTTCCCATGGTGACAGTTCCCATGGTGATAGTGCTCACCGTGATAGTGCCCATTGTGACAGTTCCCATGGATCCAGTGCCCATGGTGACAGTGCTCATTGTGAAGGTGCCCTCGGTGATAGAGCTCATGGTGGCATTTCGCATGGTGACAGTGCCCATGACGACAGTGCTCATGGTTACAATGCCCACGGAGACAGTGCTCATGGTGACAGTGCTCACGGTGACAGTGCTCATGGTGACATTGCCCATGGTGACAGTGCTCATGGTGACAGTTCGCATGGTGACAGTGCCCACGGTGATAGTGCTCACGGTGATAATGCTCGCAGTGACAGTGCCCTTGATGATAGTGCTCATGGTTAAAGTTCTCATGGTGATAGTGCTCATGGTAACACTGACTATGGTGACTGTGCTCATGCTGGCGGTGTACATGGCTGGAGTTCCCATGGTGAAATTCCTTATGCTGGCAGTGCCCATGATGATAGTGCTCATGGTGACAGTGTCCATCGTGAGAGTGCCCATGGTGACAGTGCTCATGGTGACCCTGCCCATGGTGACAGTTCCCATGGTGACATTTCCCATGTTGACAGTGCACACGGTGACAGTGTTCATGGTGATATTGCTCACGGTGACAGTGCCCATGGTTATTGTGCTCACGTTGATAGTGCTCATGGTGACAGTTCCCATGGTGTCAGTGCTCATGGTGACATTTCCCATGGTAACAGAGCTCATGATGACAGTGTCCATGGTGAAAGTGCCCATGTTGAAAGTGCCCATGGTGACATTGCTCATGGTGACACTGCCATGGTGACTGTGCTCATGCTGGCGGTGTACATGATTGGAGTTCCCATGGTGAAATTCCTCATGTTGGCACTGCCCATGATGATAGTGCTCAAGGTGACATTGTCCATCGTGAGAGTGCCCATGGTGACAGTGCTCATGATGACACTGCCCATGGTGACAGTGCCCATGGTGACAGTGCTCATGTTGACAGTGCTCATGTTGACAGTGCACATGGTGACAGTGCCCACGGTGACATTTCCCATGGTTACAGTGTTCATGGTGATATTGCTCACGGTGACAGTGCCCATGGTTATAGTCCTCATGGTGATAGTGCTCATGGTGACAGTTCCCATGGTGACAGTGCCCACGGTGACAGTTCTCATGGTGATAGTTCCCATAGTGACAGTGCCCATGGTGACAGTGCTCATGTTGATAGTGCCCACGGTGACAGTGCTCATGGTGACAGTTCCCATGGTGACAGTGATCATCTTGACAATGCCCATGGCGACCGTTCCCATGGTGACATTTCCCATGGTGATAGTGCTCACCGTGATAGTGCCCATGGTGACAGTTCCCATAGATACAGTGTCCATGGTGACAGTGCTCATAGTGGAACTGCCCATGGTGACTGTGCTCATGCTGGCGGTGTACTTGGTTGGAGTTCCGATGGTGAAATTCCTCATGGTAGCACTGCCCATGATGATAGTGCTCATGGTGACAGTGTCCGTCATGAGAGTGTCCATGGTGACAGTGCTCATTGTGACACTGCCCATGGTGACGGTGCCCATGGTGACATTTCCCATGGTGACAGTGCTCATGTTGACAGTGCACACGGTGACAGTGCCCACGGTGACAGTGCTCACGGTGACAGTGCTCATGGTGATAGTGCTCACGGTGCTAATGCTCACGTTGACAGTGCCCTTGGTGATAGTGTTCATGGTAATATTGCTCATGGTGATAGTGCTCATGGTGATAGTTCGCATGGTGACTGTGCCCATGTTGAAAGTGCCCAAGGTGGCAGTGCTCATGGTGACACTGCCCATGGTGACTATGCTCATGCTGGTGGTATAGATGGTTGGAGTTCCCATGCTGAAATTCCTTATGGTGGCACTGCCCATGATGAGATTGTTCATGGTGACAGTGTCTACGGTGACAGTGCTCATGGTGACAGTGCTCACGGTGACAGTGCCCTTGGTGATAGTACCTATGGTAATAGTGCTCATGGTGACAGTGCCCATGGTGATAGTGATCATGGTGATAGTGCTCATGGTAATAGTGCTCATGGTGACACTGCCCATGGTGACAGTGCCCAAGGTGACACTGCCCATAGTGACATTTCCCATGGTGACAGTGCTCATGGTGAGAGTTCCCATGGTGACAGTGCTCATCTTGACAGTGCCCATGGTGACAGTGCTCACGGTGACAGTGCTCACTGTGGCAGTGCCAATGGTTACAGTGCACAGGGTGGCAGTGTCCATGGTGGCAGTTCCCAAGATGACAGTGCTCATGGTGACATTTCCCTTGGTAACAGAGCTCATGATGACAGTGTCCATGGTGACAGTGCCCATGGTGACAGTGGCCATGTTGAAATTGCCCATGGTGACAGTGCACACGGTGACAGTGCCCACGGTGACAGTGCTCACGGTGACAGTGCTCATGGTGATAGTGCTTACGGTGATAGTTCTCAGGTTGACAGTGCCCTTGGTGAGAGTGTTCATGGTAATATTGCTCATGGTGAAAGTCCTCATGGTGATAGTTCGCATGGTGACCGTGCCCATGTTGAAAGTGCCCATGGTGGCAGTGCTCATGGTGACACTGCCCATGGTGACTATGCCCATGCTTGTGGTATACATGGTTGGAGTTCCCATGGTGAAATTCCTTATGGTGGCACTGCCCATGATGATAGTGTTCATGGTGACAGTGTGCATGGTGACAGTGCCTATGGTGACAGTGCCCATTGTGATAGTGCTCATGTTGATAATGCCTACAGTGAGAGTTCTAATGGTGACAGTTCCCATGGTGACAGTGCCCATGATGACAGTGCTCATGGTGACAGTGCCAACGGTGACAGTGCTCATGGTGATAGTGCTCATGGTGACAGTGCCTTTGGTGATAGTACACATGTTAATAGTGCTCACGGTGACAGTGCCCATGGTGATATTGCTCACGGTGACCCTGCCCTTGGTGATAGTGCTCACGGTGATAGTGCTCAGGGTGAAAGTCCCCATGGTTACAGTGCCCATGGTGACAGTGCTCATTGTGACAGTGCCCATGGTGACTATGCTCATGGTGACATTGCTCACGGTGATAGTGCTCATGGAGATAGTTCGCATGGCGACAGGGCCCATGTTGAAAGTGCCCATGGTGGCAGTGATCATGGTGACACTGCCCATTGTGACTGTGCTCATGCTGGCGGTGTACATAGTTGGAGTTCCCATGGTGAAATTCCTTATGGTGGCACTGCCCATGATGATAGTTTTCATGGTGACAGTGTCCATGGTGACAGTGCCTATGCTGCCAGTGCCCATTGTGATAGTGCTCACGGGGATAGTGTCCACAGAGACAGTGCTAATGGTGACAGTCCCCATGGTGACAGTGCCCATGATGACAGTGCTCATGATGACAATGCCCATGGTGACAGTGCCCATGGTGATAGTGCTCACAGTGACAGTGCCCTTGGTGATAGTGCTCATGGTGATAGTGCTCATGGTGGCAGTTTGCATGGTGACACTGCCCCTGTTGAAAGTGCCCATGGTGACAGTGCTCATGTTGACCCTGCCCATGGTGACCGTGCTCATGTTGGAGGTGTACATGGTTCGAGTTCCCATGGTACAACTGTTATGGTGGAACTGCCCATGATGGTAGTGCTCATGGTGACAGTGTCCATGGTGACAGTGCCCATGGTGACAGCGCCCATGATGACCATTTCCATGGTGACAGTGCTCATGTTGACAGTGCCCACGGTGACAGTGCTCATTGTGAGAGTTCCCATGGTGACAGTGCTCATCTTGACAATGCCCATGGTGACCGTTCCCATGGTGACAGTTCCCATGGTGATAGTGCTCACCGTGATAGTGCCCATTGTGACAGTTCCCATGGATCCAGTGCCCATGGTGACAGTGCTCATTGTGAAGGTGCCCTCGGTGATAGAGCTCATGGTGGCATTTCGCATGGTGACAGTGCCCATGACGACAGTGCTCATGGTTACAATGCCCACGGAGACAGTGCTCATGGTGACAGTGCTCACGGTGACAGTGCTCATGGTGACATTGCCCATGGTGACAGTGCTCATGGTGACAGTTCGCATGGTGACAGTGCCCACGGTGATAGTGCTCACGGTGATAATGCTCGCAGTGACAGTGCCCTTGATGATAGTGCTCATGGTTAAAGTTCTCATGGTGATAGTGCTCATGGTAACACTGACTATGGTGACTGTGCTCATGCTGGCGGTGTACATGGCTGGAGTTCCCATGGTGAAATTCCTTATGCTGGCAGTGCCCATGATGATAGTGCTCATGGTGACAGTGTCCATCGTGAGAGTGCCCATGGTGACAGTGCTCATGGTGACCCTGCCCATGGTGACAGTTCCCATGGTGACATTTCCCATGTTGACAGTGCACACGGTGACAGTGTTCATGGTGATATTGCTCACGGTGACAGTGCCCATGGTTATTGTGCTCACGTTGATAGTGCTCATGGTGACAGTTCCCATGGTGTCAGTGCTCATGGTGACATTTCCCATGGTAACAGAGCTCATGATGACAGTGTCCATGGTGAAAGTGCCCATGTTGAAAGTGCCCATGGTGACATTGCTCATGGTGACACTGCCATGGTGACTGTGCTCATGCTGGCGGTGTACATGATTGGAGTTCCCATGGTGAAATTCCTCATGTTGGCACTGCCCATGATGATAGTGCTTAAGGTGACATTGTCCATCGTGAGAGTGCCCATGGTGACAGTGCTCATGATGACACTGCCCATGGTGACAGTGCCCATGGTGACAGTGCTCATGTTGACAGTGCTCATGTTGACAGTGCACATGGTGACAGTGCCCACGGTGACATTTCCCATGGTTACAGTGTTCATGGTGATATTGCTCACGGTGACAGTGCCCATGGTTATAGTCCTCATGGTGATAGTGCTCATGGTGACAGTTCCCATGGTGACAGTGCCCACGGTGACAGTTCTCATGGTGATAGTTCCCATAGTGACAGTGCCCATGGTGACAGTGCTCATGTTGATAGTGCCCACGGTGACAGTGCTCATGGTGACAGTGCTCACAGTGACAGTGCCCTTGGTGATAGTTCCCATGGTAATAGGGCTCACGGTGACACTGCCCATGGTGATATTGTTCACGGTGACACTGCCCATGGTGATAGTGCTCACGGTGATAGTGCTCACGTTGACAGTGCCCTTTCTGATAGTGCTCATGGTAGTACTGCTCATGGTGATAGTGCTCATGGTGATAGTTCGCATGCTGACAGTGCCCATGTTGAAAGTGCCCATGGTGGCAGTGCTCATGGTGACACTGCCCATGGTGGCTGTGCTCATGCTGGCGGTGTCCATGGTTGGAGTTCCAATGGTGAAATTCCTTATGGTAGCACTGCCCATGATGATAGTGCTCATGGTGACAGTCTCCATGGTGACAGTGCCTATGCTGACAGTGTCCATGGTGATAGTGCCCACAGTGACAGTGCTCATTGTGACAGTTTCTATGGTGACAGTGCCCATGATGACAGTGCTCATGGTGACAATGCCCACAGTGACAGTGCTCATGGTGACAGTGCCCTTGGTGATAGTACGCATGGTAATACTGCTCACGGTGACAGTGCTCACGGTGACAGTGCTCATGGTGATAGTGCTCACGGTGCTAATGCTCACGTTGACAGTGCCCTTGGTGATAGTGTTCATGGTAATATTGCTCATGGTGATAGTGCTCATGGTGATAGTTCGCATGGTGACTGTGCCCATGTTGAAAGTGCCCAAGGTGGCAGTGCTCATGGTGACACTGCCCATGGTGACTATGCTCATGCTGGTGGTATAGATGGTTGGAGTTCCCATGCTGAAATTCCTTATGGTGGCACTGCCCATGATGAGATTGTTCATGGTGACAGTGTCTACGGTGACAGTGCTCATGGTGACAGTGCTCACGGTGACAGTGCCCTTGGTGATAGTACCTATGGTAATAGTGCTCATGGTGACAGTGCCCATGGTGATAGTGATCATGGTGATAGTGCTCATGGTAATAGTGCTCATGGTGACACTGCCCATGGTGACAGTGCCCAAGGTGACACTGCCCATAGTGACATTTCCCATGGTGACAGTGCTCATGGTGAGAGTTCCCATGGTGTCAGTGCACATGGTGACAGTGCCCATGGTGACAGTGCTCACGGTGACAGTGCTCACTGTGGCAGTGCCAATGGTTACAGTGCACAGGGTGGCAGTGTCAATGGTGGCAGTTCCCAAGATGACAGTGCTCATGGTGACATTTCCCATGGTAACAGAGTTCATGATAACAGTGTCCACGGTGACAGTGCCCAGGTGAGAGTGGCCATGTTGAAAGTGCCCATGGTGACACTGCTCACGGTGACAGTGCCCATGGTGACTATGCTCATGCTGGCAGTGTACATGGTTGGAGTTCCCAAGGTGAAATTCCTCATGGTGGCACTGCCCATGGTGACAGTGTCCATCGTGAGAGTGCCCATGATGACAGTGCTCATGGTGACAGTGCACACAGTGACAGTGCTCATGTTGACAGTGCACACGGAAACAGTGCCCACTGTGACAGTGTTCATGGTGATATTGCTCACGGTGACACTGCCCATGGTTAGAGTGCTCACGGTGATAGTGCTCATGGTGACAGTTCCCATGGTGACATTGCCCACGGTGACAGTGCTCATGGTGACAGTTCGCCTGGTGACAGTGCCCATGGTAACAGCGCTCACGGTGACACAGCCCATGGTTACTGTCCTAAAGCTGGCGGTATACATGGTTGGAGTTCTCATGGTGAAACTCCTCATGGTGGCTCCTGCCCATGATGATAGTGCCCATGGTGACATTTCCCATGGTGACAGTGCTCATGGTGAGAGTTCCCATGGTGACAGTGCTCATCTTGACAGTGCCCATGGTGACCATTCCTATGGTCATAGTTCCCATGGTGATAGTGCTCATTGTGACAGTGCACACGGTGACAGTGCTCACGGTGACACTGCTCACAGTGACAGTGCCATTGGTGATAGTGTTCATGGTGACAGTGCTCATGGTGACAGTGTTCACGGTGATAGTGCTCATGGTGATAGTGCGCATGGTAATAGTGCTCATGGTGACACTGCCCATGGTGACAGTGCCCAAGGTGACACTGCCCATAGTGACATTTCCCATGGTGACAGTGCTCATGGTGAGAGTTCCCATGGTGTCAGTGCACATGGTGACATTGCCCATGGTGAGAGTGCCCATGGTGACAGTGTCCCTGGTGACAGTGCGCATGGTGACTGTGCTTTTAGTGACAGTTCCCATAGTGACAGTGCCCATGTTGAAAGTGCCCATGGCGACAGTCCTCATGGTGACACTGCCATGGTGACTGTGCTCATGCTGGCGGTGTACATGATTGGAGTTCCCATGGTGAAATTCCTCATGGTGGCACTGCCCATGATGATAGTGCTCATGGTGACAGTGTCCATCGTGAGAGTGCCCATGGTGACTGTGCTCATGATGACACTGCCTATGGTGACAGTGCCCATGGTGACATTTCCCATGGTGACAGTGCTCATGTTGACAGTGCACATGCTGACAGTGCCCACGGTGACATTTCCCATGGTTACAGTGTTCATGGTGATATTGCTCACGGTGACACTGCCCATGGTGATAGTGCTCATGGTGATAGTGCTCATGGTGAAAGTTCCCATTGTTACAGTGCCCATGGTGACAGTGCTCATGGTGACAGTGACCACGGTGACTATGCTCATGGTGACAGTGCTCACAGAGATACTGCTCATGGTGACAGTTCGCATGGCGACAGGGCCCATGTTAAAAGTGCCCATGGTGACAGTGCTCATGGTGGCACTGCCCATGGTGACTGTGCTCATGCTGGTGGTGTACATGGTTGGAGTTCCCATGGTGAAATTCCTTATGGTGGCAATGCCCATGATGATAGTGCTCATGGTGACAGTGTCCATGGTGACAGCGCCCATGGTGACAGTGCCCATGGTGATATTTCCCATGGTGATAGTGCTCATGATGAGAGTTCCCATGGTGACAGTGCTCATCTTGGCAGTGCCCATAGTGACCGTTCCCATGGTGACAGTTCCCATGGTGATAGGGCTCATGGTTACAGTGCTCATGGTGACAGTGAACACAGTGACAGTGCCCGCAGTGACAGTGCTCATGGTGATAGTGCTCATGCTTATAGTGCCCACGGTGACAGTAGTCATGGTGAAAGTGTTCACGGTGAAAGTGCTCACAGTGACAGTGCCCTTAATGATAGTGCTCATGGTGATAGTGCTCATGGTGATAGTGCTCATGGTGACACGGCCCATGGTGAATGTGCTCATGCTGGCGGTGTACATGGTTGGAGTTCCGATGGTGAAATTCTTTATGGTGGCAATGCCTATGATGATAGTGCTCATGGTGAGAGTGTCCATGTTGACAATGCCTATGGTGACAGTGCCCATGGTGACATTTCCCATGGTGACAGTGCTCATGGTGAGAGATCCCATGGTGACAATGCTTATGTTGACAATGCCCATGGTGACAGTGCTCATGGTGACAGTGCCCACGGTGAAAATCCTCATGGTGACAGTGCTCATGGTGATAGTGCTCACGGTGATAGTGCTCACGCTGACAGTGCCCTTGGTGATAATGCTCATGGTAATAGTGCTCATGGTGACGGTTCGCATGGTGACAGTGCCCATGTTGAAAGTGCCCATGGTGGCAGTGCTCATCGTGACACAGCCCATGGTGACTGTGCTAACGCTGCCGATGTACACGGTTGGAGTTCCCAAGGTGAAATTCCTCATGGTGGCACTGCCCATGATGATAGTGTTCGTGGTGACAGTGTCCATGGTGACAGTACCTATGGTGACAGTGTCCGTTGTGATAGTGCTCACGGTGATAGTGCCCACAGTGACAGTGCTAATGTTGACAGTTCCCATGGTGACAGTGCCCATGATGACAGTGCTCGTGGTGAGAGTTCCCACGGAGACAGTGTTCATGGTGACAGTACCCTTGGTGATAGTTCTCATGGTGATACTGCTCATCATGGCAGTTCGCATGGTGACACCGCGCATGTTGAAAGTGCCCATGGTGACAGTGCTCATGGTGATAGTGCTCATGGAGATAGTTCGCATGGTGACAGGGCCCATGTTGAAAGTGCCCATGGTCGCAGTGATCATGGTGACACTGCCCATTGTGACTGTGCTCATGCTGGCGGTGTACATAGTTGGAGTTCCCATGGTGAAATTCCTTATGGTGGCACTGCCCATGATGATAGTTTTCATGGTGACAGAGTCCATGGTGACAGTGCCTATGCTGCCAGTGCCCATTGTGATAGTGCTCACGGTGATAGTGTCCACAGAGACAGTGCTAATGGTGACAGTCCCCATGGTGACAGTGCCCATGATGACAGTGCTCACGGTGACAATGCCCTTGGTGATAGTACCCATGGTAATAGGGGTCACGGTGACAGTGCCTATGGTGATATTGCTCACGGTTGACACTGCCCATGGTGATAGTGCTCACGGTGATAGTGCTCATGTTAATAGTGCTCATGGTGACACTGCCCATGGTGAGAGTGCCCATGGTGACACTGCCGATAGTGACTTTTCTCATGGTGACAGTGCACATGGTGACAGTTCCCATGGTGACAGTGCTCATGGTGACCGTGCTCACTGTGGCAATGCCAATGGTAACATTGTTCATGGTGGCAGTGTCCACGGTGGCGGTTTCCAAGATGACAGTGCTCATGGTGACATTTCCCATGGTAACAGAGCTCATAATGACAGTGTCCATGGTGACAGTGCCCATGGTGACAGTGGCCATGTTGAAAGTGCCCATGATGAAACTGCCCATGGTGACAGTGCCTATAGTGATAGTGCCCATGGTGACATTTCCCATGGTGACAGTGCTAATGGAGAGAGTTCCCATGGTGACAGTGCCCATTATGACAGTGCTCATGGTGACAGTGCCCACGGTGACAGTGCTCATGGTGACAGTGCTGATGGTGACAGTGCCCTTGGTGATAGTACCCATGGTAATAGTGCTCACGGTGACAGTGCCCATGGTGATATTTCTCACAGTGACACTGCCCATGGTGATAGTGATCACGTTGATAGTGCCAATGGTGACACTGCCCATGGTGACAGTACTCATGTTGACAGTGCCCACGGTGACAGTGCTCATGGTGAGAGTTCCCATGGTGACAGTTCCCACTGTGATAGTGCTCACCGTGATAGTGCCCTTTGTGACAATTCCCATGGATCCAGTGCCCATGGTGACAGTGCTCATTGTGACAGTGCCCTCGGTGATAGAGCTCATGGTGGCATTTCGCATGGTGACAGAGCCCATGACGACAGTGCTCATGGTTACAATGCCCACGGAGACAGTTCTCATGGTGACAGTGCTCACGGGGACAGTGCTCATGGTGACATTGCCCATGGTGACAGTGCTCATGGTGACAGTTCGCATGGTGACAGTGCCCACGGTGATAGTGCTCACGGTGATAATGCTCGCAGTGACAGTGCCCTTGATGATAGTGCTCATGGTTAAAGTTCTCATGGTGATAGTGCTCATGGTAACACTGACCATGGTGTCTGTGCTCATGCTGGCGGTGTACATGGCTGGAGTTCCCATGGTGAAATTCCTTATACTGGCAGTGCCCATGATGATAGTGCTCATGGTGACAGTGTCCATCGTGAGAGTGCCCATGGTGACAGTGCTCATGGTGACCCTGCCCATGGTGACAGTTCCCATGGTGACATTTCCCATGTTGACAGTGCACACGGTGACAGTGTTCATGGTGATATTGCTCACGGTGACAGTGCCCATGGTTATTGTGCTCACGTTGATAGTGCTCATGGTGACAGTTCCCATGGTGACAGTGCTCATGGTGACATTTCCCATGGTAACAGAGCTCATGATGACAGTGTCCATGGTGACAGTGCCCATGTTGAAAGTGCCCATGGTGACATTGCTCATGGTGACACTGCCATGGTGACTGTGCTCATGCTGGCGGTGTACATGATTGGAGTTCCCATGGTGAAATTCCTCATGGTGGCACTGCCCATGATGATAGTGCTCAAGGTGACATTGTCCATCGTGAGAGTGCCCATGGTGACAGTGCTCATGATGACACTGCCCATGGTGACAGTGCCCATGGTGACAGTGCTCATGTTGACAGTGCTCATGTTGACAGTGCACATGGTGACAGTGCCCACGGTGACATTTCCCATGGTTACGGTGTTCATGGTGATATTGCTCACGGTGACAGTGCCCATGGTTATAGTCCTCATGGTGATAGTGCTCATGGTGACAGTTCCCATGGTGACAGTGCCCACGGTGACAGTGCTCATGGTGACATTGCCCACGGTGACAGTTCTCATGGTGACTGTGCTCATGGTGACATTGCCCACGGTGACAGTTCTCATGGTGATAGTTCCCATGGTGACAGTGCCCATGGTGACAGTGCTCATGTTGATAGTGCCCACGGTGACAGTGCTCATGGTGACAGTGCTCACAGTGACAGTGCCCTTGGTGATAGTTCCCATGGTAATAGGGCTCACGGTGACACTGCCCATGGTGATATTGTTCACGGTGACACTGCCCATGGTGATAGTGCTCACGGTGATAGTGCTCACGTTGACAGTGCCCTTTCTGATAGTGCTCATGGTAGTACTGCTCATGGTGATAGTTCTCATGGTGATAGTTCGCATGCTGACAGTGCCCATGTTGAAAGTGCCCATGGTGGCAGTGCTCATGGTGACACTGCCCATGGTGGCTGTGCTCATGCTGGCGGTGTCCATGGTGGGAGTTCCAATGGTGAAATTCCTTATGGTAGCACTGCCCATGATGATAGTGCTCATGGTGACAGTCTCCATGGTGACAGTGCCTATGCTGACAGTGTCCATGGTGATAGTGCCCACAGTGACAGTGCTCATTGTGACAGTTTCTATGGTGACAGTGCCCATGATGACAGTGCTCATGGTGACAATGCCCACAGTGACAGTGCTCATGGTGACAGTGCCCTTGGTGATAGTACGCATGGTAATACTGCTCACGGTGACAGTGCCCATGGTGATAGTGCTCATGGTGATAGTGCTCATGGTAATAGTGATCATGGTGACACTGCCTATGGTGACAGTGCCCATGGTGACACTGCCCATAGTGATATTTGTCATGGTGACAATGCTCATGGTGAGAGTTCCCATGGTGACAGTGCACATGGTGACAGTTCCCATGGTGACTGTGCTCACGGTGACAGTGCTCATGGTGACACAGCCCATGGTGACTGTGCTAAGCTGGCGGTGTATATGGTTGGAGTTCCCATGATGAAATTCCTCATGGTGGCACTCCCCATGATGATAGTGCTCATGGTGACAGTGCCCATGGTGAAATTTCCCATGGTGACAGTGCTCATGGTGAGAGTTCCCATGCTGACAGTGCTCAGGTTGAGAGTGCCCATGGTGACAGTGCCCACGGTGACACTGCGCAAGGTGATAGTGCTCAACGTGATAGTGCCCATGGTAATAGTGCTGATGGTGACACTGCCCATGTTGATATTGCTCACGGTGACACTGCCCATGGTGATAGTGCTCACGGTGATAGTGCTCACGGTGACAGTGCCCTTGGTGATAGTGCTCATGGTGATAGTGCTCATGGTGGGAGTTTGCATGGTGACACTGCCCCTGTTGAAATTGCCCATGGTGACAGTGCTCATGTTGACACTGCCCATGGTGACTGTGCTCACGCTGGAGGTGTACATGGTTGGAGTTCCCATGGTACAAGTGTTATGGTGGTACTGCCCATGATGATAGTGCTCATGGTAACAGTGTCCATGGTGACAGTGCCCATGGTGACAGGGCCTATGGTGAGAGTGCCCATGGTGACTGTGCTCATGCTGGCGGTGTACATGGTTGGAGTTCCGATGGTGAAATTCCTCATGGTAGCACTGCCCATGATGATAGTGCTCAGGGTGACAGTGTCCATGGTGACAGTGCCTATGGTGACAGTGCCCATTGTGATAGTGCTCATGGTGATAGTGCTCATGGTGATAGTGCTCATGGTGACACTGCCCATGGTGACTGTGCTCATGCTGGCGGTGTACATGGTTGGAGTTCCGATGGTGAAATTCCTCATGGTAGCACTGCCCATGATGATAGTGCTCATGGTGACAGTGTCCATGGTGACAGTGCCCATGGTGACAGGGCCTATGGTGAGAGTGCCCATGGTGACAGTTCCCATGGTGACCGTTTCCATGGTGATAGTGCTCATGTTGACAGTGCCCACGGTGACAGTGCTCATGGTGACAGTTCCCATGGTGACAGTGATCATCTTGACAATGCCCATGGCGACCGTTCCCATGGTGACATTTCCCATGGTGATAGTGCTCACCGTGATAGTGCCCATGGTGACAGTTCCCATAGATACAGTGTCCATGGTGACAGTGCTCATAGTGGAACTGCCCATGGTGACTGTGCTCATGCTGGCGGTGTACTTGGTTGGAGTTCCGATGGTGAAATTCCTCATGGTAGCACTGCCCATGATGATAGTGCTCATGGTGACAGTGTCCGTCATGAGAGTGTCCATGGTGACAGTGCTCATTGTGACACTGCCCATGGTGACGGTGCCCATGGTGACATTTCCCATGGTGACAGTGCTCATGTTGACAGTGCACACGGTGACAGTGCCCACGGTGACAGTGCTCACGGTGACAGTGCTCATGGTGATAGTGCTCACGGTGCTAATGCTCACGTTGACAGTGCCCTTGGTGATAGTGTTCATGGTAATATTGCTCATGGTGATAGTGCTCATGGTGATAGTTCGCATGGTGACTGTGCCCATGTTGAAAGTGCCCAAGGTGGCAGTGCTCATGGTGACACTGCCCATGGTGACTATGCTCATGCTGGTGGTATAGATGGTTGGAGTTCCCATGCTGAAATTCCTTATGGTGGCACTGCCCATGATGAGATTGTTCATGGTGACAGTGTCTACGGTGACAGTGCTCATGGTGACAGTGCTCACGGTGACAGTGCCCTTGGTGATAGTACCTATGGTAATAGTGCTCATGGTGACAGTGCCCATGGTGATAGTGATCATGGTGATAGTGCTCATGGTAATAGTGCTCATGGTGACACTGCCCATGGTGACAGTGCCCAAGGTGACACTGCCCATAGTGACATTTCCCATGGTGACAGTGCTCATGGTGAGAGTTCCCATGGTGTCAGTGCACATGGTGACAGTGCCCATGGTGACAGTGCTCACGGTGACAGTGCTCACTGTGGCAGTGCCAATGGTTACAGTGCACAGGGTGGCAGTGTCAATGGTGGCAGTTCCCAAGATGACAGTGCTCATGGTGACATTTCCCATGGTAACAGAGTTCATGATAACAGTGTCCACGGTGACAGTGCCCAGGTGAGAGTGGCCATGTTGAAAGTGCCCATGGTGACACTGCTCACGGTGACAGTGCCCATGGTGACTATGCTCATGCTGGCAGTGTACATGGTTGGAGTTCCCAAGGTGAAATTCCTCATGGTGGCACTGCCCATGGTGACAGTGTCCATCGTGAGAGTGCCCATGATGACAGTGCTCATGGTGACAGTGCACACAGTGACAGTGCTCATGTTGACAGTGCACACAGAAACAGTGCCCACTGTGACAGTGTTCATGGTGATATTGCTCACGGTGACACTGCCCATGGTTAGAGTGCTCACGGTGATAGTGCTCATGGTGACAGTTCCCATGGTGACATTGCCCACGGTGACAGTGCTCATGGTGACAGTTCGCCTGGTGACAGTGCCCATGGTAACAGCGCTCACGGTGACACAGCCCATGGTTACTGTCCTAAAGCTGGCGGTATACATGGTTGGAGTTCTCATGGTGAAACTCCTCATGGTGGCTCCTGCCCATGATGATAGTGCCCATGGTGACATTTCCCATGGTGACAGTGCTCATGGTGAGAGTTCCCATGGTGACAGTGCTCATCTTGACAGTGCCCATGGTGACCATTCCTATGGTCATAGTTCCCATGGTGATAGTGCTCATTGTGACAGTGCACACGGTGACAGTGCTCACGGTGACACTGCTCACAGTGACAGTGCCATTGGTGATAGTGTTCATGGTGACAGTGCTCATGGTGACAGTGTTCACGGTGATAGTGCTCATGGTGATAGTGCGCATGGTAATAGTGCTCATGGTGACACTGCCCATGGTGACAGTGCCCAAGGTGACACTGCCCATAGTGACATTTCCCATGGTGACAGTGCTCATGGTGAGAGTTCCCATGGTGTCAGTGCACATGGTGACATTGCCCATGGTGAGAGTGCCCATGGTGACAGTGTCCCTGGTGACAGTGCGCATGGTGACTGTGCTTTTAGTGACAGTTCCCATAGTGACAGTGCCCATGTTGAAAGTGCCCATGGCGACAGTCCTCATGGTGACACTGCCATGGTGACTGTGCTCATGCTGGCGGTGTACATGATTGGAGTTCCCATGGTGAAATTCCTCATGGTGGCACTGCCCATGATGATAGTGCTCGTGGTGACAGTGTCCATCGTGAGAGTGCCCATGGTGACTGTGCTCATGATGACACTGCCTATGGTGACAGTGCCCATGGTGACATTTCCCATGGTGACAGTGCTCATGTTGACAGTGCACATGCTGACAGTGCCCACGGTGACATTTCCCATGGTTACAGTGTTCATGGTGATATTGCTCACGGTGACACTGCCCATGGTGATAGTGCTCATGGTGATAGTGCTCATGGTGAAAGTTCCCATTGTTACAGTGCCCATGGTGACAGTGCTCATGGTGACAGTGACCACGGTGACTATGCTCATGGTGACAGTGCTCACAGAGATACTGCTCATGGTGACAGTTCGCATGGCGACAGGGCCCATGTTAAAAGTGCCCATGGTGACAGTGCTCATGGTGGCACTGCCCATGGTGACTGTGCTCATGCTGGTGGTGTACATGGTTGGAGTTCCCATGGTGAAATTCCTTATGGTGGCAATGCCCATGATGATAGTGCTCATGGTGACAGTGTCCATGGTGACAGCGCCCATGGTGACAGTGCCCATGGTGATATTTCCCATGGTGATAGTGCTCATGATGAGAGTTCCCATGGTGACAGTGCTCATCTTGGCAGTGCCCATAGTGACCGTTCCCATGGTGACAGTTCCCATGGTGATAGGGCTCATGGTTACAGTGCTCATGGTGACAGTGAACACAGTGACATTGCCCGCAGTGACAGTGCTCATGGTGATAGTGCTCATGCTTATAGTGCCCACGGTGACAGTAGTCATGGTGAAAGTGTTCACGGTGAAAGTGCTCACGGTGACAGTGCCCTTAATGATAGTGCTCATGGTGATAGTGCTCATGGTGATAGTGCTCATGGTGACACGGCCCATGGTGAATGTGCTCATGCTGGCGGTGTACATGGTTGGAGTTCCGATGGTGAAATTCTTTATGGTGGCAATGCCTATGATGATAGTGCTCATGGTGAGAGTGTCCATGTTGACAATGCCTATGGTGACAGTGCCCATGGTGACATTTCCCATGGTGACAGTGCTCATGGTGAGAGATCCCATGGTGACAATGCTTATGTTGACAATGCCCATGGTGACAGTGCTCATGGTGACAGTGCCCACGGTGAAAATCCTCATGGTGACAGTGCTCATGGTGATAGTGCTCACGGTGATAGTGCTCACGCTGACAGTGCCCTTGGTGATAATGCTCATGGTAATAGTGCTCATGGTGACGGTTCGCATGGTGACAGTGCCCATGTTGAAAGTGCCCATGGTGGCAGTGCTCATCGTGACACAGCCCATGGTGACTGTGCTAACGCTGCCGATGTACACGGTTGGAGTTCCCAAGGTGAAATTCCTCATGGTGGCACTGCCCATGATGATAGTGTTCGTGGTGACAGTGTCCATGGTGACAGTACCTATGGTGACAGTGTCCGTTGTGATAGTGCTCACGGTGATAGTGCCCACAGTGACAGTGCTAATGTTGACAGTTCCCATGGTGACAGTGCCCATGATGACAGTGCTCGTGGTGAGAGTTCCCACGGAGACAGTGTTCATGGTGACAGTACCCTTGGTGATAGTTCTCATGGTGATACTGCTCATCATGGCAGTTCGCATGGTGACACCGCGCATGTTGAAAGTGCCCATGGTGACAGTGCTCATGGTTGCACTGCCCATGGTGACTGTGCTCATGCTGGCGGTGTACGTGGTCGGAACTCCGATGGTGAAATTCCTCATGGTAGCACTCCCCATGATGTTAGTGCTCATGGTGACAGTGTCCAAGGTGACAGTGCCTATGGTGACAGTGCCCATTGTGATAGTGGTCATGGTGATAGTGCCCACAGTGACAGTGCTCATTGTGACCGTTCCTATGGTGACAGTGCCCATGATGACAGTGCTCATGGTGACAGTGCCCACTGTGATAGTGCTCATGGTGAAAGTGCTCACGGTGACAGTGCCCTTGGTGATAGTGCTCTTGGTGATAGTGCTCATGGTGACAGTTCGCATTGTGACAGTTCCCATGTTGAAAGTGCCCATGGTGACAGTACCCATGGTGACAGTGCCCATGGTGACAGTGCCCATTATGATAGTGCTCCCGGTGACAGTGCCCCTGGTGATAGTGCTCATGGAGATAGTGCTCATGGTGACAGTGCCCTCGGTGACAGTGATCACGGTGATAGTGCTCATGGTGATTGTGCCCATGGTAATAGTGCTCACGGTGACAGTGCCCATGGTGATATTGCTCACGGTGACCCTGTCCATGGTGATAGTACTCACGGTGATGCTGCTCATGGTGACAGTTCCCATGGTGACAGTGCCCATGGTGACAGTGCGCATGGTGCCAGTGCCCACGGTGACAGTGCTCAGGGTGATAGTGCTCACAGTGATAGTGCTCATGGTGACAGTGCTCTGGCTGATAGTGCCCATGGTGACAGTGTCCCTGGTGACCGTTCTCATGGTGACAGTGCTCATGATGACAGTGCCCACGTTGGCAGTGCCAATGGTTACAGTGGTCATGGTGGCAGTGTCCGTGCTGGCAGTTCGTAAGAGGACAGTGCTCATGGTGACAGTTCCCATGGTAATAGAGCGCATGATGACAGTGTCCTTTGTGATAGTGCCCATGGTGACAGTGCCCATGGTGACACAGCCCTTGGTGACTGTGCTCATGCTGGCGGTGTACATGGTTGGAGTTCCCATTGTGAAATTCCTTACGGGAGTTCTGCCCATGACAGTAGTGCTCATGGTGACGCTGTCCATGTTTACAGTGCCTATGGTGACAGTGCCCATTGTGAGAGTGCTCACGGTGATAATACCCAGAGTGACAGTTCTAATCGTGACAGTGCCCATGGTGACATTGCCCATGATGACAGTGCTCATGGTGACAGTGCCCACGGTGACAGTGCTCATGGTGACCGTGCCCACGGTGACAGTGCTCATGGTGACAGTGCTCATGGTGATAGTGCTCACGGTGATAGTGCTCACGGTGACAGTGCCCTTGGTGATAGTGCTCATGGTGATAGTGCTCATGGTGGCACTGCCAATGGTCACAGTGCTCATGGTGGCAGTGTCCATGGTGGCAGTTCCCAAGATGACAGTGCTCGTGGTGACATTTCCCTTGGTAACAGAGCTCATGATGACAGTGTCCATGGTGACAGTGCCCATGGTGACAGTGGCCATGTAGAAATTGAGCATGGTGACAGTGCTCACGGTGACAGTGCTCATGGTGATAGTGCGCACGTTGACAGTGCACTTGGTGATAGTGTTCATGGTAATGTTGCTCATGGTGATAGTCCTCATGGTGATAGTTCGCATGGTGACTGTGCCCATGTTGAAAGTGCCCATGGTGGCAGTGCTCATGGTGACACTGCCCATGGTGACTATGCTCATGGTGACAGTGCTCACGGTGATAGTGCTCATGGAGACAGTTCGCATGGTGACAGGGCCCATGTTGAAAGTACCCATGGTGACAGTGCTCATAGTGGCAGTGTCCATGATGACTGTGCTCATGCTGGCGGTGTACTTGGTTGGAGTTCCGATGGTGAAATTCCTCATGGTAGCACTGCCCATGATGATAGTGCTCATGGTGACAGTGTCCATGGTGACAGTGCCTATGGTGACAGTGCTCATGTTGACAGTGCCCACTGTGACAGTGCTCACGGTGACAGTGCTCACGGTGACAGTGCCCTTGGTGATAGTGCTCATGGTGATAGTGCTCATTGTGACTGTTCGCATGGTGACAGTGCCCATGTTGAAAGTGCCCATGGTGAGAGTACCCATGGTGACAGTGCCCATGGTGACAGTGCTCATGGTGAGATTGCCCATGGTGACCATTCCCATGGTGACAGTTCCCATGGTGATAGTGCTCATGGTAACAGTGCTCATGTTGACAGTGCACATGGTGACAATGCCCACACTGACAGTGCTCACGGTGATAGTGCTCATGGTGATAAAGCCCATCGTAATAGTGCTCACGGTGACAGTGCCCATGTTGATATTGCTCAAGGTGACACCGCCCATGGTGATAGTGCTCACGGTGATAGTGCTCATGGTGACACTGCCCGTGATGATAGTGTTCATGGTGATAGTGCTCATGGTAATAGTGCTCATGGTGACGCTACCCATGGTGACAGTGCCCATGGTGACACTGCCCATTGTGACATTTCCCATGGTGACAGTGCTCATGGTGAGAGTTCCCATGGTGACAGTGCACATGGTGACAGTTCCCATGGTGACAGTGCCCACGGTGACATTGCTCATGGTGACAGTGCTCACGGTGACAGTGATTTTGGTTATAGTACCCATGGTAATAGAGGTCACAGTGACAGTGCCCATGGTGATATTGCTCACGGTGACACTGCCCATGGTGATAGTGCTCACGGTGATAGTGCTCATGGTGAAAGTTCCCATTGTTACAGTGCCCATGGTGACAGTGCTCATGGTGACAGTGACCACGGTGACTATGCTCATGGTGACAGTGCTCACAGAGATACTGCTCATGGTGACAGTTCGCATGGCGACAGGGCCCATGTTAAAAGTGCCCATGGTGACAGTGCTCATGGTGGCACTGCCCATGGTGACTGTGCTCATGCTGGTGGTGTACATGGTTGGAGTTCCCATGGTGAAATTCCTTATGGTGGCAATGCCCATGATGATAGTGCTCATGGTGACAGTGTCCATGGTGACAGTGCCCATGGTGACAGTGCCCATGGTGATATTTCCCATGGTGATAGTGCTCATGGTGAGAGTTCCCATGGTGACAGTGCTCATCTTGGCAGTGCCCATAGTGACCGTTCCCATGGTGACAGTTCCCATGGTGATAGGGCTCATGGTTACAGTGCTCATGGTGACAGTGAACACAGTGACAGTGCCCGCAGTGACAGTGCTCATGGTGATAGTGCTCATGCTTATAGTGCCCATGATGATAGTGCTCATGGTGACAGTGCTCATGGTGACAGTGTACATAGTGACAATCACCACGGTGACAGTGCTCACGGTGACACTGCCCATGGTGATAGTGCTCACGGTGATAGTGAACACAGTGACACTGCCCTTGGTGATAGTGCTCATGGTGATAGTGCTCATGGTAATAGTGCTCATGGTGACACTTCCCATGGTGACAGTGCTCACGGTGAAAGTGCTCACTGTGGCAGTGCCAATGGTTACAGTTCTCATGGTGGCAGTGTCAATGGTGGCAGTTCCCAAGATGACAGTGCTCATGGTGACATTTCCCATGGTAACAGAGTTCATGATAACAGTGTCCACGGTGACAGTGCCCAGGTGAGAGTGGCCATGTTGAAAGTGCCCATGGTGACACTGCTCACGGTGACAGTGCCCATGGTGACTATGCTCATGCTGGCAGTGTACATGGTTGGAGTTCCCAAGGTGAAATTCCTCATGGTGGCACTGCCCATGGTGACAGTGTCCATCGTGAGAGTGCCCATGATGACAGTGCTCATGGTGACAGTGCACACAGTGACAGTGCTCATGTTGACAGTGCACACGGAAACAGTGCCCACTGTGACAGTGTTCATGGTGATATTGCTCACGGTGACACTGCCCATGGTTAGAGTGCTCACGGTGATAGTGCTCACGGTGACAGTTCCCATGGTGACATTGCCCACGGTGACAGTTCTCATGGTGACATTGCCCACGGTGACAGTGCTCATGGTGACAGTTCGCCTGGTGACAGTGCCCATGGTAACAGCGCTCACGGTGACACAGCCCATGGTTACTGTCCTAAAGCTGGCGGTATACATGGTTGGAGTTCTCATGGTGAAACTCCTCATGGTGGCTCCTGCCCATGATGATAGTGCCCATGGTGACATTTCCCATGGTGACAGTGCTCATGGTGAGAGTTCCCATGGTGACAGTGCTCATCTTGACAGTGCCCATGGTGACCATTCCTATGGTCATAGTTCCCATGGTGATAGTGCTCATTGTGACAGTGCACACGGTGACAGTGCTCACGGTGACAGTGCTCACTGTGGCAGTGCCAATGGTTACAGTGCACAGGGTGGCAGTGTCCATGGTGGCAGTTCCCAAGATGACAGTGCTCATGGTGACATTTCCCTTGGTAACAGAGCTCATGATGACAGTGTCCATGGTGACAGTGCCCATGGTGACAGTGGCCATGTTGAAATTGCCCATGGTGACAGTGCACACGGTGACAGTGCCCACGGTGACAGTGC
The DNA here is from genome assembly GCF_028023285.1 of Balaenoptera ricei. NCBI lineage: Eukaryota > Metazoa > Chordata > Mammalia > Artiodactyla > Balaenopteridae > Balaenoptera > Balaenoptera ricei. Next base: position 94,798,388 of record NC_082654.1, read on the forward strand.
TCACGGTGACAGTGCTCACGGTGATAGTGCTTACGGTGATAGTTCTCAGGTTGACAGTGCCCTTGGTGAGAGTGTTCACGGTAATATTGCTCATGGTGAAAGTCCTCATGGTGATAGTTCGCATGGTGACCGTGCCCATGTTGAAAGTGCCCATGGTGGCAGTGCTCATGGTGACACTGCCCATGGTGACTATGCCCATGCTTGTGGTATACATGGTTGGAGTTCCCATGGTGAAATTCCTTATGGTGGCACTGCCCATGATGATAGTGTTCATGGTGACAGTGTGCACGGTGACAGTGCCTATGGTGACAGTGCCCATTGTGATAGTGCTCATGTTGATAATGCCTACAGTGAGAGTTCTAATGGTGACAGTTCCCATGGTGACAGTGCCCATGATGACAGTGCTCATGGTGACAGTGCCAACGGTGACAGTGCTCACGGTGATAGTGCTCATGGTGACAGTGCCTTTGGTGATAGTACACATGTTAATAGTGCTCACGGTGACATTGCCCATGGTGATATTGCTCACGGTGACCCTGCCCTTGGTGATAGTGCTCACGGTGATAGTGCTCAGGGTGAAAGTCCCCATGGTTACAGTGCCCATGGTGACAGTGCTCATTGTGACAGTGCCCATGGTGACTATGCTCATGGTGACATTGCTCACGGTGATAGTGCTCATGGAGATAGTTCGCATGGTGACAGGGCCCATGTTGAAAGTGTCCATGGTTGCAGTGATCATGGTGACACTGCCCATTGTGACTGTGCTCATGCTGGCGGTGTACATAGTTGGAGTTCCCATGGTGAAATTCCTTATGGTGGCACTGCCCATGATGATAGTGTTCATGGTGACAGTGTGCACGGTGACAGTGCCTATGGTGACAGTGCCCATTGTGATAGTGCTCATGTTGATAATGCCTACATTGAGAGTTCTAATGGTGACAGTTCCCATGGTGACAGTGCCCATGATGACAGTGCTCATGGTGACAGTGCCAACGGTGACAGTGCTCATGGTAATAGTGCTCATGGTGACAGTGCCCTTGGTGATAGTACACATGTTAATAGTGCTCATGGTGACAGTTCCCATGGTGATATTGCTCACGGTGACCCTGCCCATGGTGATAGTGCTCAGGGTGACAGTGCTCAGGGTGAAAGTCCCCATGGTTACAGTGCCCATGGTGACAGTGCTCATTGTGACAGTGCCCATGGTGACTATGCTCATGGTGACATTGCTCACGGTGATAGTGCTCATGGAGATAGTTCGCATGGCGACAGGGCCCATGTTGAAAGTGCCCATGGTGGCAGTGATCATGGTGACACTGCCCATTGTGACTGTGCTCATGCTGGCGGTGTAGATAGTTGGAGTTCCCATGGTGAAATTCCTTATGGCGGCACTGCCCATGATGATAGTTTTCATGGTGACAGTGTCCATGGTGACAGTGCCTATGCTGCCAGTGCCCATTGTGATAGTGCTCACGGGGATAGTGTCCACAGAGACAGTGCTAATGGTGACAGTCCCCATGGTGACAGTGCCCATGATGACAGTGCTCATGATGACAATGCCCATGGTGACAGTGCCCATGGTGATAGTGCTCACAGTGACAGTGCCCTTGGTGATAGTGCTCATGGTGATAGTGCTCATGGTGGCAGTTTGCATGGTGACACTGCCCCTGTTGAAAGTGCCCATGGTGACAGTGCTCATGTTGACCCTGCCCATGGTGACCGTGCTCATGTTGGAGGTGTACATGGTTCGAGTTCCCATGGTACAACTGTTATGGTGGAACTGCCCATGATGGTAGTGCTCATGGTGACAGTGTCCATGGTGACAGTGCCCATGGTGACAGTGCCCATGGTGACAGCGCCCATGATGACCATTTCCATGGTGACAGTGCTCATGTTGACAGTGCCCACGGTGACAGTGCTCATTGTGAGAGTTCCCATGGTGACAGTGCTCATCTTGACAATGCCCATGGTGACCGTTCCCATGGTGACAGTTCCCATGGTGATAGTGCTCACCGTGATAGTGCCCATTGTGACAGTTCCCATGGATCCAGTGCCCATGGTGACAGTGCTCATTGTGAAGGTGCCCTCGGTGATAGAGCTCATGGTGGCATTTCGCATGGTGACAGTGCCCATGACGACAGTGCTCATGGTTACAATGCCCACGGAGACAGTGCTCATGGTGACAGTGCTCACGGTGACAGTGCTCATGGTGACATTGCCCATGGTGACAGTGCTCATGGTGACAGTTCGCATGGTGACAGTGCCCACGGTGATAGTGCTCACGGTGATAATGCTCGCAGTGACAGTGCCCTTGATGATAGTGCTCATGGTTAAAGTTCTCATGGTGATAGTGCTCATGGTAACACTGACTATGGTGACTGTGCTCATGCTGGTGGTGTACATGGCTGGAGTTCCCATGGTGAAATTCCTTATGCTGGCAGTGCCCATGATGATAGTGCTCATGGTGACAGTGTCCATCGTGAGAGTGCCCATGGTGACAGTGCTCATGGTGACCCTGCCCATGGTGACAGTTCCCATGGTGACATTTCCCATGTTGACAGTGCACACGGTGACAGTGTTCATGGTGATATTGCTCACGGTGACAGTGCCCATGGTTATTGTGCTCAAGTTGATAGTGCTCATGGTGACAGTTCCCATGGTGTCAGTGCTCATGGTGACATTTCCCATGGTAACAGAGCTCATGATGACAGTGTCCATGGTGAAAGTGCCCATGTTGAAAGTGCCCATGGTGACATTGCTCATGGTGACACTGCCATGGTGACTGTGCTCATGCTGGCGGTGTACATGATTGGAGTTCCCATGGTGAAATTCCTCATGTTGGCACTGCCCATGATGATAGTGCTCAAGGTGACATTGTCCATCGTGAGAGTGCCCATGGTGACAGTGCTCATGATGACACTGCCCATGGTGACAGTGCACATGGTGACAGTGCTCATGTTGACAGTGCTCATGTTGACAGTGCACATGGTGACAGTGCCCACGGTGACATTTCCCATGGTTACAGTGTTCATGGTGATATTGCTCACGGTGACAGTGCCCATGGTTATAGTCCTCATGGTGATAGTGCTCATGGTGACAGTTCCCATGGTGACAGTGCCCACGGTGACAGTTCTCATGGTGATAGTTCCCATAGTGACAGTGCCCATGGTGACAGTGCTCATGTTGATAGTGCCCACGGTGACAGTGCTCATGGTGACAGTGCTCACAGTGACAGTGCCCTTGGTGATAGTTCCCATGGTAATAGGGCTCACGGTGACACTGCCCATGGTGATATTGTTCACGGTGACACTGCCCATGGTGATAGTGCTCACGGTGATAGTGCTCACGTTGACAGTGCCCTTTCTGATAGTGCTCATGGTAGTACTGCTCATGGTGATAGTGCTCATGGTGATAGTTCGCATGCTGACAGTGCCCATGTTGAAAGTGCCCATGGTGGCAGTGCTCATGGTGACACTGCCCATGGTGGCTGTGCTCATGCTGGCGGTGTCCATGGTTGGAGTTCCAATGGTGAAATTCCTTATGGTAGCACTGCCCATGATGATAGTGCTCATGGTGACAGTCTCCATGGTGACAGTGCCTATGCTGACAGTGTCCATGGTGATAGTGCCCACAGTGACAGTGCTCATTGTGACAGTTTCTATGGTGACAGTGCCCATGATGACAGTGCTCATGGTGACAATGCCCACAGTGACAGTGCTCATGGTGACAGTGCCCTTGGTGATAGTACGCATGGTAATACTGCTCACGGTGACAGTGCTCACGGTGACAGTGCTCATGGTGATAGTGCTCACGGTGCTAATGCTCACGTTGACAGTGCCCTTGGTGATAGTGTTCATGGTAATATTGCTCATGGTGATAGTGCTCATGGTGATAGTTCGCATGGTGACTGTGCCCATGTTGAAAGTGCCCAAGGTGGCAGTGCTCATGGTGACACTGCCCATGGTGACTATGCTCATGCTGGTGGTATAGATGGTTGGAGTTCCCATGCTGAAATTCCTTATGGTGGCACTGCCCATGATGAGATTGTTCATGGTGACAGTGTCTACGGTGACAGTGCTCATGGTGACAGTGCTCACGGTGACAGTGCCCTTGGTGATAGTACCTATGGTAATAGTGCTCATTGTGACAGTGCCCATGGTGATAGTGATCATGGTGATAGTGCTCATGGTAATAGTGCTCATGGTGACACTGCCCATGGTGACAGTGCCCAAGGTGACACTGCCCATAGTGACATTTCCCATGGTGACAGTGCTCATGGTGAGAGTTCCCATGGTGTCAGTGCACATGGTGACAGTGCCCATGGTGACAGTGCTCACGGTGACAGTGCTCACTGTGGCAGTGCCAATGGTTACAGTGCACAGGGTGGCAGTGTCCATGGTGGCAGTTCCCAAGATGACAGTGCTCATGGTGACATTTCCCTTGGTAACAGAGCTCATGATGACAGTGTCCATGGTGACAGTGCCCATGGTGACAGTGGCCATGTTGAAATTGCCCATGGTGACAGTGCACACAGTGACAGTGCCCACGGTGACAGTGCTCACGGTGACAGTGCTCATGGTGATAGTGCTTACGGTGATAGTGCTCATGTTGACAGTGCCCTTGGTGATAGTGTTCATGGTAATATTACTCATGGTGATAGTCCTCATGGTGATAGTTCGCATGGTGACTGTGCCCATGTTGAAAGTGCCCATGGTGGCAGTGCTCATGGTGACACTGCCCATGGTGACTATGCTCATGCTTGTGGTATACATGGTTGGAGTTCCCATGGTGAAATTCCTTATGGTGGCACTGCCTATGATGATAGTGTTCATGGTGACAGTGTGCACGGTGACAGTGCCTATGGTGACAGTGCCCATTGTGATAGTGCTCATGTTGATAATGCCTACAGTGAGAGTTCTAATGGTGACAGTTCCCATGGTGACAGTGCCCATGATGACAGTGCTCATGGTGACAGTGCCCTTGGTGATAGTACACATGTTAATAGTGCTCACGGTGACAGTGCCCATGGTGATATTGCTCACGGTGACCCTGCCCATGGTGATAGTGCTCAGGGTGAAAGTCCCCATGGTTACAGTGCCCATTGTGACAGTGTTCATTGTGACAGTGCCCATGGTGACTATGCTCATGGTGACATTGCTCATGGTGATAGTGCTCATGGAGATAGTTCGCATGGTGACAGGGCCCATGTTGAAAGTGCCCATGGTCGCAGTGATCATGGTGACACTGCCCATTGTGACTGTGCTCATGCTGGCGGTGTACATAGTTGGAGTTCCCATGGTGAAATTCCTTATGGTGGCACTGCCCATGATGATAGTTTTCATGGTGACAGAGTCCATGGTGACAGTGCCTATGCTGCCAGTGCCCATTGTGATAGTGCTCACGGTGATAGTGTCCACAGAGACAGTGCTAATGGTGACAGTCCCCATGGTGACAGTGCCCATGATGACAGTGCTCACGGTGACAATGCCCTTGTTGATAGTACCCATGGTAATAGGGGTCACGGTGACAGTGCCTATGGTGATATTGCTCACGGTTGACACTGCCCATGGTGATAGTGCTCACGGTGATAGTGCTCATGTTAATAGTGCTCATGGTGACACTGCCCATGGTGAGAGTGCCCATGGTGACACTGCCGATAGTGACTTTTCTCATGGTGACAGTGCACATGGTGACAGTTCCCATGGTGACAGTGCTCATGGTGACCGTGCTCACTGTGGCAATGCCAATGGTAACATTGTTCATGGTGGCAGTGTCCACGGTGGCGGTTTCCAAGATGACAGTGCTCATGGTGACATTTCCCATGGTAACAGAGCTCATAATGACAGTGTCCATGGTGACAGTGCCCATGGTGACAGTGGCCATGTTGAAAGTGCCCATGATGAAACTGCCCATGGTGACAGTGCCTATAGTGATAGTGCCCATGGTGACATTTCCCATGGTGACAGTGCTAATGGAGAGAGTTCCCATGGTGACAGTGCCCATTATGACAGTGCTCATGGTGACAGTGCCCACGGTGACAGTGCTCATGGTGACAGTGCTGATGGTGACAGTGCCCTTGGTGATAGTACCCATGGTAATAGTGCTCACGGTGACAGTGCCCATGGTGATATTTCTCACAGTGACACTGCCCATGGTGATAGTGATCACGTTGATAGTGCCAATGGTGACACTGCCCATGGTGACAGTACTCATGTTGACAGTGCCCACGGTGACAGTGCTCATGGTGAGAGTTCCCATGGTGACAGTTCCCACTGTGATAGTGCTCACCGTGATAGTGCCCTTTGTGACAATTCCCATGGATCCAGTGCCCATGGTGACAGTGCTCATTGTGACAGTGCCCTCGGTGATAGAGCTCATGGTGGCATTTCGCATGGTGACAGTGCCCATGACGACAGTGCTCATGGTTACAATGCCCACGGAGACAGTTCTCATGGTGACAGTGCTCACGGGGACAGTGCTCATGGTGACATTGCCCATGGTGACAGTGCTCATGGTGACAGTTCGCATGGTGACAGTGCCCACGGTGATAGTGCTCACGGTGATAATGCTCGCAGTGACAGTGCCCTTGATGATAGTGCTCATGGTTAAAGTTCTCATGGTGATAGTGCTCATGGTAACACTGACCATGGTGTCTGTGCTCATGCTGGCGGTGTACATGGCTGGAGTTCCCATGGTGAAATTCCTTATACTGGCAGTGCCCATGATGATAGTGCTCATGGTGACAGTGTCCATCGTGAGAGTGCCCATGGTGACAGTGCTCATGGTGACCCTGCCCATGGTGACAGTTCCCATGGTGACATTTCCCATGTTGACAGTGCACACGGTGACAGTGTTCATGGTGATATTGCTCACGGTGACAGTGCCCATGGTTATTGTGCTCACGTTGATAGTGCTCATGGTGACAGTTCCCATGGTGACAGTGCTCATGGTGACATTTCCCATGGTAACAGAGCTCATGATGACAGTGTCCATGGTGACAGTGCCCATGTTGAAAGTGCCCATGGTGACATTGCTCATGGTGACACTGCCATGGTGACTGTGCTCATGCTGGCGGTGTACATGATTGGAGTTCCCATGGTGAAATTCCTCATGGTGGCACTGCCCATGATGATAGTGCTCAAGGTGATATTGTCCATCGTGAGAGTGCCCATGGTGACAGTGCTCATGATGACACTGCCCATGGTGACAGTGCCCATGGTGACAGTGCTCATGTTGACAGTGCTCATGTTGACAGTGCACATGGTGACAGTGCCCACGGTGACATTTCCCATGGTTACGGTGTTCATGGTGATATTGCTCACGGTGACAGTGCCCATGGTTATAGTCCTCATGGTGATAGTGCTCATGGTGACAGTTCCCATGGTGACAGTGCCCACGGTGACATTGCTCATGGTGACATTGCCCACGGTGACAGTTCTCATGGTGACTGTGCTCATGGTGACATTGCCCACGGTGACAGTTCTCATGGTGATAGTTCCCATGGTGACAGTGCCCATGGTGACAGTGCTCATGTTGATAGTGCCCACGGTGACAGTGCTCATGGTGACAGTGCTCACAGTGACAGTGCCCTTGGTGATAGTTCCCATGGTAATAGGGCTCACGGTGACACTGCCCATGGTGATATTGTTCACGGTGACACTGCCCATGGTGATAGTGCTCACGGTGATAGTGCTCACGTTGACAGTGCCCTTTCTGATAGTGCTCATGGTAGTACTGCTCATGGTGATAGTGCTCATGGTGATAGTTCGCATGCTGACAGTGCCCATGTTGAAAGTGCCCATGGTGGCAGTGCTCATGGTGACACTGCCCATGGTGGCTGTGCTCATGCTGGCGGTGTCCATGGTTGGAGTTCCAATGGTGAAATTCCTTATGGTAGCACTGCCCATGATGATAGTGCTCATGGTGACAGTCTCCATAGTGACAGTGCCTATGCTGACAGTGTCCATGGTGATAGTGCCCACAGTGACAGTGCTCATTGTGACAGTTTCTATGGTGACAGTGCCCATGATGACAGTGCTCATGGTGACAATGCCCACAGTGACAGTGCTCATGGTGACAGTGCCCTTGGTGATAGTACGCATGGTAATACTGCTCACGGTGACAGTGCCCATGGTGATAGTGCTCATGGTGATAGTGCTCATGGTAATAGTGATCATGGTGACACTGCCTATGGTGACAGTGCCCATGGTGACACTGCCCATAGTGATATTTGTCATGGTGACAATGCTCATGGTGAGAGTTCCCATGGTGACAGTGCACATGGTGACAGTTCCCATGGTGACTGTGCTCACGGTGACAGTGCTCATGGTGACACAGCCCATGGTGACTGTGCTAAGCTGGCGGTGTATATGGTTGGAGTTCCCATGATGAAATTCCTCATGGTGGCACTCCCCATGATGATAGTGCTCATGGTGACAGTGCCCATGGTGAAATTTCCCATGGTGACAGTGCTCATGGTGAGAGTTCCCATGCTGACAGTGCTCAGGTTGAGAGTGCCCATGGTGACAGTGCCCACGGTGACACTGCGCAAGGTGATAGTGCTCAACGTGATAGTGCCCATGGTAATAGTGCTGATGGTGACACTGCCCATGTTGATATTGCTCACGGTGACACTGCCCATGGTGATAGTGCTCACGGTGATAGTGCTCACGGTGACAGTGCCCTTGGTGATAGTGCTCATGGTGATAGTGCTCATGGTGGGAGTTTGCATGGTGACACTGCCCCTGTTGAAATTGCCCATGGTGACAGTGCTCATGTTGACACTGCCCATGGTGACTGTGCTCACGCTGGAGGTGTACATGGTTGGAGTTCCCATGGTACAAGTGTTATGGTGGTACTGCCCATGATGATAGTGCTCATGGTAACAGTGTCCATGGTGACAGTGCCCATGGTGACAGGGCCTATGGTGAGAGTGCCCATGGTGACTGTGCTCATGCTGGCGGTGTACATGGTTGGAGTTCCGATGGTGAAATTCCTCATGGTAGCACTGCCCATGATGATAGTGCTCAGGGTGACAGTGTCCATGGTGACAGTGCCTATGGTGACAGTGCCCATTGTGATAGTGCTCATGGTGATAGTGCTCATGGTGATAGTGCTCATGGTGACACTGCCCATGGTGACTGTGCTCATGCTGGCGGTGTACATGGTTGGAGTTCCGATGGTGAAATTCCTCATGGTAGCACTGCCCATGATGATAGTGCTCATGGTGACAGTGTCCATGGTGACAGTGCCCATGGTGACAGGGCCTATGGTGAGAGTGCCCATGGTGACAGTTCCCATGGTGACCGTTTCCATGGTGATAGTGCTCATGTTGACAGTGCCCACGGTGACAGTGCTCATGGTGACAGTTCCCATGGTGACAGTGATCATCTTGACAATGCCCATGGCGACCGTTCCCATGGTGACATTTCCCATGGTGATAGTGCTCACCGTGATAGTGCCCATGGTGACAGTTCCCATAGATACAGTGTCCATGGTGACAGTGCTCATAGTGGAACTGCCCATGGTGACTGTGCTCATGCTGGCGGTGTACTTGGTTGGAGTTCCGATGGTGAAATTCCTCATGGTAGCACTGCCCATGATGATAGTGCTCATGGTGACAGTGTCCGTCATGAGAGTGTCCATGGTGACAGTGCTCATTGTGACACTGCCCATGGTGACGGTGCCCATGGTGACATTTCCCATGGTGACAGTGCTCATGTTGACAGTGCACACGGTGACAGTGCCCACGGTGACAGTGCTCACGGTGACAGTGCTCATGGTGATAGTGCTCACGGTGCTAATGCTCACGTTGACAGTGCCCTTGGTGATAGTGTTCATGGTAATATTGCTCATGGTGATAGTGCTCATGGTGATAGTTCGCATGGTGACTGTGCCCATGTTGAAAGTGCCCAAGGTGGCAGTGCTCATGGTGACACTGCCCATGGTGACTATGCTCATGCTGGTGGTATAGATGGTTGGAGTTCCCATGCTGAAATTCCTTATGGTGGCACTGCCCATGATGAGATTGTTCATGGTGACAGTGTCTACGGTGACAGTGCTCATGGTGACAGTGCTCACGGTGACAGTGCCCTTGGTGATAGTACCTATGGTAATAGTGCTCATGGTGACAGTGCCCATGGTGATAGTGATCATGGTGATAGTGCTCATGGTAATAGTGCTCATGGTGACACTGCCCATGGTGACAGTGCCCAAGGTGACACTGCCCATAGTGACATTTCCCATGGTGACAGTGCTCATGGTGAGAGTTCCCATGGTGTCAGTGCACATGGTGACAGTGCCCATGGTGACAGTGCTCACGGTGACAGTGCTCACTGTGGCAGTGCCAATGGTTACAGTGCACAGGGTGGCAGTGTCAATGGTGGCAGTTCCCAAGATGACAGTGCTCATGGTGACATTTCCCATGGTAACAGAGTTCATGATAACAGTGTCCACGGTGACAGTGCCCAGGTGAGAGTGGCCATGTTGAAAGTGCCCATGGTGACACTGCTCACGGTGACAGTGCCCATGGTGACTATGCTCATGCTGGCAGTGTACATGGTTGGAGTTCCCAAGGTGAAATTCCTCATGGTGGCACTGCCCATGGTGACAGTGTCCATCGTGAGAGTGCCCATGATGACAGTGCTCATGGTGACAGTGCACACAGTGACAGTGCTCATGTTGACAGTGCACACGGAAACAGTGCCCACTGTGACAGTGTTCATGGTGATATTGCTCACGGTGACACTGCCCATGGTTAGAGTGCTCACGGTGATAGTGCTCACGGTGACAGTTCCCATGGTGACATTGCCCACGGTGACAGTTCTCATGGTGACATTGCCCACGGTGACAGTGCTCATGGTGACAGTTCGCCTGGTGACAGTGCCCATGGTAACAGCGCTCACGGTGACACAGCCCATGGTTACTGTCCTAAAGCTGGCGGTATACATGGTTGGAGTTCTCATGGTGAAACTCCTCATGGTGGCTCCTGCCCATGATGATAGTGCCCATGGTGACATTTCCCATGGTGACAGTGCTCATGGTGAGAGTTCCCATGGTGACAGTGCTCATCTTGACAGTGCCCATGGTGACCATTCCTATGGTCATAGTTCCCATGGTGATAGTGCTCATTGTGACAGTGCACACGGTGACAGTGCTCATGGTGACAGTGCTCACGGTGACAGTGCTCACTGTGGCAGTGCCAATGGTTACAGTGCACAGGGTGGCAGTGTCCATGGTGGCAGTTCCCAAGATGACAGTGCTCATGGTGACATTTCCCTTGGTAACAGAGCTCATGATGACAGTGTCCATGGTGACAGTGCCCATGGTGACAGTGGCCATGTTGAAATTGCCCATGGTGACAGTGCACACGGTGACAGTGCCCACGGTGACAGTGCTCACGGTGACAGTGCTCATGGTGATAGTGCTTACGGTGATAGTTCTCAGGTTGACAGTGCCCTTGGTGAGAGTGTTCATGGTAATATTGCTCATGGTGAAAGTCCTCATGGTGATAGTTCGCATGGTGACCGTGCCCATGTTGAAAGTGCCCATGGTGGCAGTGCTCATGGTGACACTGCCCATGGTGACTATGCCCATGCTTGTGGTATACATGGTTGGAGTTCCCATGGTGAAATTCCTTATGGTGGCACTGCCCATGATGATAGTGTTCATGGTGACAGTGTGCATGGTGACAGTGCCTATGGTGACAGTGCCCATTGTGATAGTGCTCATGTTGATAATGCCTACAGTGAGAGTTCTAATGGTGACAGTTCCCATGGTGACAGTGCCCATGATGACAGTGCTCATGGTGACAGTGCCAACGGTGACAGTGCTCATGGTGATAGTGCTCATGGTGACAGTGCCTTTGGTGATAGTACACATGTTAATAGTGCTCACGGTGACAGTGCCCATGGTGATATTGCTCACGGTGACCCTGCCCTTGGTGATAGTGCTCACGGTGATAGTGCTCAGGGTGAAAGTCCCCATGGTTACAGTGCCCATGGTGACAGTGCTCATTGTGACAGTGCCCATGGTGACTATGCTCATGGTGACATTGCTCACGGTGATAGTGCTCATGGAGATAGTTCGCATGGCGACAGGGCCCATGTTGAAAGTGCCCATGGTGGCAGTGATCATGGTGACACTGCCCATTGTGACTGTGCTCATGCTGGCGGTGTACATAGTTGGAGTTCCCATGGTGAAATTCCTTATGGTGGCACTGCCCATGATGATAGTTTTCATGGTGACAGTGTCCATGGTGACAGTGCCTATGCTGCCAGTGCCCATTGTGATAGTGCTCACGGGGATAGTGTCCACAGAGACAGTGCTAATGGTGACAGTCCCCATGGTGACAGTGCCCATGATGACAGTGCTCATGATGACAATGCCCATGGTGACAGTGCCCATGGTGATAGTGCTCACAGTGACAGTGCCCTTGGTGATAGTGCTCATGGTGATAGTGCTCATGGTGGCAGTTTGCATGGTGACACTGCCCCTGTTGAAAGTGCCCATGGTGACAGTGCTCATGTTGACCCTGCCCATGGTGACCGTGCTCATGTTGGAGGTGTACATGGTTCGAGTTCCCATGGTACAACTGTTATGGTGGAACTGCCCATGATGGTAGTGCTCATGGTGACAGTGTCCATGGTGACAGTGCCCATGGTGACAGCGCCCATGATGACCATTTCCATGGTGACAGTGCTCATGTTGACAGTGCCCACGGTGACAGTGCTCATTGTGAGAGTTCCCATGGTGACAGTGCTCATCTTGACAATGCCCATGGTGACCGTTCCCATGGTGACAGTTCCCATGGTGATAGTGCTCACCGTGATAGTGCCCATTGTGACAGTTCCCATGGATCCAGTGCCCATGGTGACAGTGCTCATTGTGAAGGTGCCCTCGGTGATAGAGCTCATGGTGGCATTTCGCATGGTGACAGTGCCCATGACGACAGTGCTCATGGTTACAATGCCCACGGAGACAGTGCTCATGGTGACAGTGCTCACGGTGACAGTGCTCATGGTGACATTGCCCATGGTGACAGTGCTCATGGTGACAGTTCGCATGGTGACAGTGCCCACGGTGATAGTGCTCACGGTGATAATGCTCGCAGTGACAGTGCCCTTGATGATAGTGCTCATGGTTAAAGTTCTCATGGTGATAGTGCTCATGGTAACACTGACTATGGTGACTGTGCTCATGCTGCTGGTGTACATGGCTGGAGTTCCCATGGTGAAATTCCTTATGCTGGCAGTGCCCATGATGATAGTGCTCATGGTGACAGTGTCCATCGTGAGAGTGCCCATGGTGACAGTGCTCATGGTGACCCTGCCCATGGTGACAGTTCCCATGGTGACATTTCCCATGTTGACAGTGCACACGGTGACAGTGTTCATGGTGATATTGCTCACGGTGACAGTGCCCATGGTTATTGTGCTCACGTTGATAGTGCTCATGGTGACAGTTCCCATGGTGTCAGTGCTCATGGTGACATTTCCCATGGTAACAGAGCTCATGATGACAGTGTCCATGGTGAAAGTGCCCATGTTGAAAGTGCCCATGGTGACATTGCTCATGGTGACACTGCCATGGTGACTGTGCTCATGCTGGCGGTGTACATGATTGGAGTTCCCATGGTGAAATTCCTCATGTTGGCACTGCCCATGATGATAGTGCTCAAGGTGACATTGTCCATCGTGAGAGTGCCCATGGTGACAGTGCTCATGATGACACTGCCCATGGTGACAGTGCCCATGGTGACAGTGCTCATGTTGACAGTGCTCATGTTGACAGTGCACATGGTGACAGTGCCCACGGTGACATTTCCCATGGTTACAGTGTTCATGGTGATATTGCTCACGGTGACAGTGCCCATGGTTATAGTCCTCATGGTGATAGTGCTCATGGTGACAGTTCCCATGGTGACAGTGCCCACGGTGACAGTTCTCATGGTGATAGTTCCCATAGTGACAGTGCCCATGGTGACAGTGCTCATGTTGATAGTGCCCACGGTGACAGTGCTCATGGTGACAGTGCTCACAGTGACAGTGCCCTTGGTGATAGTTCCCATGGTAATAGGGCTCACGGTGACACTGCCCATGGTGATATTGTTCACGGTGACACTGCCCATGGTGATAGTGCTCACGGTGATAGTGCTCACGTTGACAGTGCCCTTTCTGATAGTGCTCATGGTAGTACTGCTCATGGTGATAGTGCTCATGGTGATAGTTCGCATGCTGACAGTGCCCATGTTGAAAGTGCCCATGGTGGCAGTGCTCATGGTGACACTGCCCATGGTGGCTGTGCTCATGCTGGCGGTGTCCATGGTTGGAGTTCCAATGGTGAAATTCCTTATGGTAGCACTGCCCATGATGATAGTGCTCATGGTGACAGTCTCCATGGTGACAGTGCCTATGCTGACAGTGTCCATGGTGATAGTGCCCACAGTGACAGTGCTCATTGTGACAGTTTCTATGGTGACAGTGCCCATGATGACAGTGCTCATGGTGACAATGCCCACAGTGACAGTGCTCATGGTGACAGTGCCCTTGGTGATAGTACGCATGGTAATACTGCTCACGGTGACAGTGCCCATGGTGATAGTGCTCATGGTGATAGTGCTCATGTTAATAGTGCTCATGGTGACACTGCCCATGGTGAGAGTGCCCATGGTGACACTGCCGATAGTGACTTTTCTCATGGTGACAGTGCACATGGTGACAGTTCCCATGGTGACAGTGCTCATGGTGACCGTGCTCACTGTGGCAATGCCAATGGTAACATTGTTCATGGTGGCAGTGTCCACGGTGGCGGTTTCCAAGATGACAGTGCTCATGGTGACATTTCCCATGGTAACAGAGCTCATAATGACAGTGTCCATGGTGACAGTGGCCATGTTGAAAGTGCCCATGATGAAACTGCCCATGGTGACAGTGCCTATAGTGATAGTGCCCATGGTGACATTTCCCATGGTGACAGTGCTAATGGAGAGAGTTCCCATGGTGACAGTGCCCATTATGACAGTGCTCATGGTGACAGTGCCCACGGTGACAGTGCTGATGGTGACAGTGCCCTTGGTGATAGTACCCATGGTAATAGTGCTCACGGTGACAGTGCCCATGGTGATATTTCTCACAGTGACACTGCCCATGGTGATAGTGATCACGTTGATAGTGCCAATGGTGACACTGCCCATGGTGACAGTGCTCATGTTGACAGTGCCCACGGTGACAGTGCTCATGGTGAGAGTTCCCATGGTGACAGTTTCCACTGTGATAGTGCTCACCGTGATAGTGCCCTTTGTGACAATTCCCATGGATCCAGTGCCCATGGTGACAGTGCTCATTGTGACAGTGCCCTCGGTGATAGAGCTCATGGTGGCATTTCGCATGGTGACAGTGCCCATGACGACAGTGCTCATGGTTACAATGCCCACGGAGACAGTTCTCATGGTGACAGTGCTCACGGGGACAGTGCTCATGGTGTCATTGCCCATGGTGACAGTGCTCATGGTGACAGTTCGCATGGTGACAGTGCCCACGGTGATAGTGCTCACGGTGATAATGCTCGCAGTGACAGTGCCCTTGATGATAGTGCTCATGGTTAAAGTTCTCATGGTGATAGTGCTCATGGTAACACTGACCATGGTGTCTGTGCTCATGCTGGCGGTGTACATGGCTGGAGTTCCCATGGTGAAATTCCTTATACTGGCAGTGCCCATGATGATAGTGCTCATGGTGACAGTGTCCATCGTGAGAGTGGCCATGGTGACAGTGCTCATGGTGACCCTGCCCATGGTGACAGTTCCCATGGTGACATTTCCCATGTTGACAGTGCACACGGTGACAGTGTTCATGGTGATATTGCTCACGGTGACAGTGCCCATGGTTATTGTGCTCACGTTGATAGTGCTCATGGTGACAGTTCCCATGGTGACAGTGCTCATGGTGACATTTCCCATGGTAACAGAGCTCATGATGACAGTGTCCATGGTGACAGTGCCCATGTTGAAAGTGCCCATGGTGACATTGCTCATGGTGACACTGCCATGGTGACTGTGCTCATGCTGGCGGTGTACATGATTGGAGTTCCCATGGTGAAATTCCTCATGGTGGCACTGCCCATGATGATAGTGCTCAAGGTGACATTGTCCATCGTGAGAGTGCCCATGGTGACAGTGCTCATGATGACACTGCCCATGGTGACAGTGCCCATGGTGACAGTGCTCATGTTGACAGTGCTCATGTTGACAGTGCACATGGTGACAGTGCCCACGGTGACATTTCCCATGGTTACGGTGTTCATGGTGATATTGCTCACGGTGACAGTGCCCATGGTTATAGTCCTCATGGTGATAGTGCTCATGGTGACAGTTCCCATGGTGACAGTGCCCACGGTGACAGTGCTCATGGTGACATTGCCCACGGTGACAGTTCTCATGGTGACTGTGCTCATGGTGACATTGCCCACGGTGACAGTTCTCATGGTGATAGTTCCCATGGTGACAGTGCCCATGGTGACAGTGCTCATGTTGATAGTGCCCACGGTGACAGTGCTCATGGTGACAGTGCTCACAGTGACAGTGCCCTTGGTGATAGTTCCCATGGTAATAGGGCTCACGGTGACACTGCCCATGGTGATATTGTTCACGGTGACACTGCCCATGGTGATAGTGCTCACGGTGATAGTGCTCACGTTGACAGTGCCCTTTCTGATAGTGCTCATGGTAGTACTGCTCATGGTGATAGTTCTCATGGTGATAGTTCGCATGCTGACAGTGCCCATGTTGAAAGTGCCCATGGTGGCAGTGCTCATGGTGACACTGCCCATGGTGGCTGTGCTCATGCTGGCGGTGTCCATGGTTGGAGTTCCAATGGTGAAATTCCTTATGGTAGCACTGCCCATGATGATAGTGCTCATGGTGACAGTCTCCATGGTGACAGTGCCTATGCTGACAGTGTCCATGGTGATAGTGCCCACAGTGACAGTGCTCATTGTGACAGTTTCTATGGTGACAGTGCCCATGATGACAGTGCTCATGGTGACAATGCCCACAGTGACAGTGCTCATGGTGACAGTGCCCTTGGTGATAGTACGCATGGTAATACTGCTCACGGTGACAGTGCCCATGGTGATAGTGCTCATGGTGATAGTGCTCATGGTAATAGTGATCATGGTGACACTGCCTATGGTGACAGTGCCCATGGTGACACTGCCCATAGTGATATTTGTCATGGTGACAATGCTCATGGTGAGAGTTCCCATGGTGACAGTGCACATGGTGACAGTTCCCATGGTGACTGTGCTCACGGTGACAGTGCTCATGGTGACACAGCCCATGGTGACTGTGCTAAGCTGGCGGTGTATATGGTTGGAGTTCCCATGATGAAATTCCTCATGGTGGCACTCCCCATGATGATAGTGCTCATGGTGACAGTGCCCATGGTGAAATTTCCCATGGTGACAGTGCTCATGGTGAGAGTTCCCATGCTGACAGTGCTCAGGTTGAGAGTGCCCATGGTGACAGTGCCCACGGTGACACTGCGCAAGGTGATAGTGCTCAACGTGATAGTGCCCATGGTAATAGTGCTGATGGTGACACTGCCCATGTTGATATTGCTCACGGTGACACTGCCCATGGTGATAGTGCTCACGGTGATAGTGCTCACGGTGACAGTGCCCTTGGTGATAGTGCTCATGGTGATAGTGCTCATGGTGGCAGTTTGCATGGTGACACTGCCCCTGTTGAAATTGCCCATGGTGACAGTGCTCATGTTGACACTGCCCATGGTGACTGTGCTCACGCTGGAGGTGTACATGGTTGGAGTTCCCATGGTACAAGTGTTATGGTGGTACTGCCCATGATGATAGTGCTCATGGTAACAGTGTCCATGGTGACAGTGCCCATGGTGACAGGGCCTATGGTGAGAGTGCCCATGGTGACTGTGCTCATGCTGGCGGTGTACATGGTTGGAGTTCCGATGGTGAAATTCCTCATGGAAGCACTGCCCATGATGATAGTGCTCAGGGTGACAGTGTCCATGGTGACAGTGCCTATGGTGACAGTGCCCATTGTGATAGTGCTCATGGTGATAGTGCTCATGGTGATAGTGCTCATGGTGACACTGCCCATGGTGACTGTGCTCATGCTGGCGGTGTACATGGTTGGAGTTCCGATGGTGAAATTCCTCATGGTAGCACTGCTCATGATGATAGTGCTCATGGTGACAGTATCCATGGTGACAGTGCCCATGGTGACAGGGCCTATGGTGAGAGTGCCCATGGTGACAGTTCCCATGGTGACCGTTTCCATGGTGATAGTGCTCATGTTGACAGTGCCCACGGTGACAGTGCTCATGGTGACAGTTCCCATGGTGACAGTGATCATCTTGACAATGCCCATGGCGACCGTTCCCATGGTGACATTTCCCATGGTGATAGTGCTCACCGTGATAGTGCCCATGGTGACAGTTCCCATAGATACAGTGTCCATGGTGACAGTGCTCATAGTGGAACTGCCCATGGTGACTGTGCTCATGCTGGCGGTGTACTTGGTTGGAGTTCCGATGGTGAAATTCCTCATGGTAGCACTGCCCATGATGATAGTGCTCATGGTGACAGTGTCCGTCATGAGAGTGTCCATGGTGACAGTGCTCATTGTGACACTGCCCATGGTGACGGTGCCCATGGTGACATTTCCCATGGTGACAGTGCTCATGTTGACAGTGCACACGGTGACAGTGCCCACGGTGACAGTGCTCACGGTGACAGTGCTCATGGTGATAGTGCTCACGGTGCTAATGCTCACGTTGACAGTGCCCTTGGTGATAGTGTTCATGGTAATATTGCTCATGGTGATAGTGCTCATGGTGATAGTTCGCATGGTGACTGTGCCCATGTTGAAAGTGCCCAAGGTGGCAGTGCTCATGGTGACACTGCCCATGGTGACTATGCTCATGCTGGTGGTATAGATGGTTGGAGTTCCCATGCTGAAATTCCTTATGGTGGCACTGCCCATGATGAGATTGTTCATGGTGACAGTGTCTACGGTGACAGTGCTCATGGTGACAGTGCTCACGGTGACAGTGCCCTTGGTGATAGTACCTATGGTAATAGTGCTCATGGTGACAGTGCCCATGGTGATAGTGATCATGGTGATAGTGCTCATGGTAATAGTGCTCATGGTGACACTGCCCATGGTGACAGTGCCCAAGGTGACACTGCCCATAGTGACATTTCCCATGGTGACAGTGCTCATGGTGAGAGTTCCCATGGTGTCAGTGCACATGGTGACAGTGCCCATGGTGACAGTGCTCACGGTGACAGTGCTCACTGTGGCAGTGCCAATGGTTACAGTGCACAGGGTGGCAGTGTCAATGGTGGCAGTTCCCAAGATGACAGTGCTCATGGTGACATTTCCCATGGTAACAGAGTTCATGATAACAGTGTCCACGGTGACAGTGCCCAGGTGAGAGTGGCCATGTTGAAAGTGCCCATGGTGACACTGCTCACGGTGACAGTGCCCATGGTGACTATGCTCATGCTGGCAGTGTACATGGTTGGAGTTCCCAAGGTGAAATTCCTCATGGTGGCACTGCCCATGGTGACAGTGTCCATCGTGAGAGTGCCCATGATGACAGTGCTCATGGTGACAGTGCACACAGTGACAGTGCTCATGTTGACAGTGCACACGGAAACAGTGCCCACTGTGACAGTGTTCATGGTGATATTGCTCACGGTGACACTGCCCATGGTTAGAGTGCTCACGGTGATAGTGCTCATGGTGACAGTTCCCATGGTGACATTGCCCACGGTGACAGTGCTCATGGTGACAGTTCGCCTGGTGACAGTGCCCATGGTAACAGCGCTCACGGTGACACAGCCCATGGTTACTGTCCTAAAGCTGGCGGTATACATGGTTGGAGTTCTCATGGTGAAACTCCTCATGGTGGCTCCTGCCCATGATGATAGTGCCCATGGTGACATTTCCCATGGTGACAGTGCTCATGGTGAGAGTTCCCATGGTGACAGTGCTCATCTTGACAGTGCCCATGGTGACCATTCCTATGGTCATAGTTCCCATGGTGATAGTGCTCATTGTGACAGTGCACACGGTGACAGTGCTCACGGTGACACTGCTCACAGTGACAGTGCCATTGGTGATAGTGTTCATGGTGACAGTGCTCATGGTGACAGTGTTCACGGTGATAGTGCTCATGGTGATAGTGCGCATGGTAATAGTGCTCATGGTGACACTGCCCATGGTGACAGTGCCCAAGGTGACACTGCCCATAGTGACATTTCCCATGGTGACAGTGCTCATGGTGAGAGTTCCCATGGTGTCAGTGCACATGGTGACATTGCCCATGGTGAGAGTGCCCATGGTGACAGTGTCCCTGGTGACAGTGCGCATGGTGACTGTGCTTTTAGTGACAGTTCCCATAGTGACAGTGCCCATGTTGAAAGTGCCCATGGCGACAGTCCTCATGGTGACACTGCCATGGTGACTGTGCTCATGCTGGCGGTGTACATGATTGGAGTTCCCATGGTGAAATTCCTCATGGTGGCACTGCCCATGATGATAGTGCTCATGGTGAGAGTGTCCATCGTGAGAGTGCCCATGGTGACTGTGCTCATGATGACACTGCCTATGGTGACAGTGCCCATGGTGACATTTCCCATGGTGACAGTGCTCATGTTGACAGTGCACATGCTGACAGTGCCCACGGTGACATTTCCCATGGTTACAGTGTTCATGGTGATATTGCTCACAGTGACACTGCCCATGGTGATAGTGCTCACGGTGATAGTGCTCATGGTGAAAGTTCCCATTGTTACAGTGCCCATGGTGACAGTGCTCATGGTGACAGTGACCACGGTGACTATGCTCATGGTGACAGTGCTCACAGAGATACTGCTCATGGTGACAGTTCGCATGGCGACAGGGCCCATGTTAAAAGTGCCCATGGTGACAGTGCTCATGGTGGCACTGCCCATGGTGACTGTGCTCATGCTGGTGGTGTACATGGTTGGAGTTCCCATGGTGAAATTCCTTATGGTGGCAATGCCCATGATGATAGTGCTCATGGTGACAGTGTCCATGGTGACAGCGCCCATGGTGACAGTGCCCATGGTGATATTTCCCATGGTGATAGTGCTCATGATGAGAGTTCCCATGGTGACAGTGCTCATCTTGGCAGTGCCCATAGTGACCGTTCCCATGGTGACAGTTCCCATGGTGATAGGGCTCATGGTTACAGTGCTCATGGTGACAGTGAACACAGTGACAGTGCCCGCAGTGACAGTGCTCATGGTGATAGTGCTCATGCTTATAGTGCCCACGGTGACAGTAGTCATGGTGAAAGTGTTCACGGTGATAGTGCTCACGGTGACAGTGCCCTTAATGATAGTGCTCATGGTGATAGTGCTCATGGTGATAGTGCTCATGGTGACACGGCCCATGGTGAATGTGCTCATGCTGGCGGTGTACATGGTTGGAGTTCCGATGGTGAAATTCTTTATGGTGGCAATGCCTATGATGATAGTGCTCATGGTGAGAGTGTCCATGTTGACAATGCCTATGGTGACAGTGCCCATGGTGACATTTCCCATGGTGACAGTGCTCATGGTGAGAGATCCCATGGTGACAATGCTTATGTTGACAATGCCCATGGTGACAGTGCTCATGGTGACAGTGCCCACGGTGAAAATCCTCATGGTGACAGTGCTCATGGTGATAGTGCTCACGGTGATAGTGCTCACGCTGACAGTGCCCTTGGTGATAATGCTCATGGTAATAGTGCTCATGGTGACGGTTCGCATGGTGACAGTGCCCATGTTGAAAGTGCCCATGGTGGCAGTGCTCATCGTGACACAGCCCATGGTGACTGTGCTAACGCTGCCGATGTACACGGTTGGAGTTCCCAAGGTGAAATTCCTCATGGTGGCACTGCCCATGATGATAGTGTTCGTGGTGACAGTGTCCATGGTGACAGTACCTATGGTGACAGTGTCCGTTGTGATAGTGCTCACGGTGATAGTGCCCACAGTGACAGTGCTAATGTTGACAGTTCCCATGGTGACAGTGCCCATGATGACAGTGCTCGTGGTGAGAGTTCCCACGGAGACAGTGTTCATGGTGACAGTACCCTTGGTGATAGTTCTCATGGTGATACTGCTCATCATGGCAGTTCGCATGGTGACACCGTGCATGTTGAAAGTGCCCATGGTGACAGTGCTCATGGTTGCACTGCCCATGGTGACTGTGCTCATGCTGGTGGTGTACGTGGTTGGAACTCCGATGGTGAAATTCCTCATGGTAGCACTCCCCATGATGTTAGTGCTCATGGTGACAGTGTCCAAGGTGACAGTGCCTATGGTGACAGTGCCCATTGTGATAGTGCTCACGGTGATAGTGCCCACAGTGACAGTGCTCATTGTGACCGTTCCTATGGTGACAGTGCCCATGATGACAGTGCTCATGGTGACAGTGCCCACTGTGATAGTGCTCATGGTGAAAGTGCTCACGGTGACAGTGCCCTTGGTGATAGTGCTCTTGGTGATAGTGCTCATGGTGACAGTTCGCATTGTGACAGTTCCCATGTTGAAAGTGCCCATGGTGACAGTACCCATGGTGACAGTGCCCATGGTGACAGTGCCCATTATGATAGTGCTCCCGGTGACAGTGCCCCTGGTGATAGTGCTCATGGAGATAGTGCTCATGGTGACAGTGCCCTCGGTGACAGTGATCACGGTGATAGTGCTCATGGTGATTGTGCCCATGGTAATAGTGCTCACGGTGACAGTGCCCATGGTGATATTGCTCACGGTGACCCTGTCCATGGTGATAGTACTCACGGTGATGCTGCTCATGGTGACAGTTCCCATGGTGACAGTGCCCATGGTGACAGTGTGCATGGTGACAGTGCCCACGGTGACAGTGCTCAGGGTGATAGTGCTCACAGTGATAGTGCTCATGGTGACAGTGCTCTGGCTGATAGTGCCCATGGTGACAGTGTCCCTGGTGACCGTTCTCATGGTGACAGTGCTCATGATGACAGTGCCCACGTTGGCAGTGCCAATGGTTACAGTGGTCATGGTGGCAGTGTCCGTGCTGGCAGTTCGTAAGAGGACAGTGCTCATGGTGACAGTTCCCATGGTAATAGAGCGCATGATGACAGTGTCCTTTGTGATAGTGCCCATGGTGACAGTGCCCATGGTGACACAGCCCTTGGTGACTGTGCTCATGCTGGCGGTGTACATGGTTGGAGTTCCCATTGTGAAATTCCTTACGGGAGTTCTGCCCATGACAGTAGTGCTCATGGTGACGCTGTCCATGTTTACAGTGCCTATGGTGACAGTGCCCATTGTGAGAGTGCTCACGGTGATAATACCCAGAGTGACAGTTCTAATCGTGACAGTGCCCATGGTGACATTGCCCATGATGACAGTGCTCATGGTGACAGTGCCCACGGTGACAGTGCTCATGGTGACCGTGCCCACGGTGACAGTGCTCATGGTGACAGTGCTCATGGTGATAGTGCTCACGGTGATAGTGCTCACGGTGACAGTGCCCTTGGTGATAGTGCTCATGGTGATAGTGCTCATGGTGGCACTGCCAATGGTCACAGTGCTCATGGTGGCAGTGTCCATGGTGGCAGTTCCCAAGATGACAGTGCTCGTGGTGACATTTCCCTTGGTAACAGAGCTCATGATGACAGTGTCCATGGTGACAGTGCCCATGGTGACAGTGGCCATGTAGAAATTGAGCATGGTGACAGTGCTCACGGTGACAGTGCTCATGGTGATAGTGCGCACGTTGACAGTGCCCTTGGTGATAGTGTTCATGGTAATATTGCTCATGGTGATAGTCCTCATGGTGATAGTTCGCATGGTGACTGTGCCCATGTTGAAAGTGCCCATGGTGGCAGTGCTCATGGTGACACTGCCCATGGTGACTATGCTCATGGTGACAGTGCTCACGGTGATAGTGCTCATGGAGACAGTTCGCATGGTGACAGGGCCCATGTTGAAAGTACCCATGGTGACAGTGCTCATAGTGGCAGTGTCCATGATGACTGTGCTCATGCTGGCGGTGTACTTGGTTGGAGTTCCGATGGTGAAATTCCTCATGGTAGCACTGCCCATGATGATAGTGCTCATGGTGACAGTGTCCATGGTGACAGTGCCTATGGTGACAGTGCTCATGTTGACAGTGCCCACTGTGACAGTGCTCACGGTGACAGTGCTCACGGTGACAGTGCCCTTGGTGATAGTGCTCATGGTGATAGTGCTCATTGTGACTGTTCGCATGGTGACAGTGCCCATGTTGAAAGTGCCCATGGTGAGAGTACCCATGGTGACAGTGCCCATGGTGACAGTGCTCATGGTGAGATTGCCCATGGTGACCATTCCCATGGTGACAGTTCCCATGGTGATAGTGCTCATGGTAACAGTGCTCATGTTGACAGTGCACATGGTGACAATGCCCACACTGACAGTGCTCACGGTGATAGTGCTCATGGTGATAAAGCCCATCGTAATAGTGCTCACGGTGACAGTGCCCATGTTGATATTGCTCAAGGTGACACCGCCCATGGTGATAGTGCTCACGGTGATAGTGCTCATGGTGACACTGCCCGTGATGATAGTGTTCATGGTGATAGTGCTCATGGTAATAGTGCTCATGGTGACGCTACCCATGGTGACAGTGCCCATGGTGACACTGCCCATTGTGACATTTCCCATGGTGACAGTGCTCATGGTGAGAGTTCCCATGGTGACAGTGCACATGGTGACAGTTCCCATGGTGACAGTGCCCACGGTGACATTGCTCATGGTGACAGTGCTCACGGTGACAGTGATTTTGGTTATAGTACCCATGGTAATAGAGGTCACAGTGACAGTGCCCATGGTGATATTGCTCACGGTGACACTGCCCATGGTGATAGTGCTCACGGTGATAGTGCTCATGGTGAAAGTTCCCATTGTTACAGTGCCCATGGTGACAGTGCTCATGGTGACAGTGACCACGGTGACTATGCTCATGGTGACAGTGCTCACAGAGATACTGCTCATGGTGACAGTTCGCATGGCGACAGGGCCCATGTTAAAAGTGCCCATGGTGACAGTGCTCATGGTGGCACTGCCCATGGTGACTGTGCTCATGCTGGTGGTGTACATGGTTGGAGTTCCCATGGTGAAATTCCTTATGGTGGCAATGCCCATGATGATAGTGCTCATGGTAACAGTGTCCATGGTGACAGTGCCCATGGTGACAGTGCCCATGGTGATATTTCCCATGGTGATAGTGCTCATGGTGAGAGTTCCCATGGTGACAGTGCTCATCTTGGCAGTGCCCATAGTGACCGTTCCCATGGTGACAGTTCCCATGGTGATAGGGCTCATGGTTACAGTGCTCATGGTGACAGTGAACACAGTGACAGTGCCCGCAGTGACAGTGCTCATGGTGATAGTGCTCATGCTTATAGTGCCCATGATGATAGTGCTCATGGTGACAGTGCTCATGGTGACAGTGTACATAGTGACAATCACCACGGTGACAGTGCTCACGGTGACACTGCCCATGGTGATAGTGCTCACGGTGATAGTGAACACAGTGACACTGCCCTTGGTGATAGTGCTCATGGTGATAGTGCTCATGGTAATAGTGCTCATGGTGACACTTCCCATGGTGACAGTGCTCACGGTGAAAGTGCTCACTGTGGCAGTGCCAATGGTTACAGTTCTCATGGTGGCAGTGTCAATGGTGGCAGTTCCCAAGATGACAGTGCTCATGGTGACATTTCCCATGGTAACAGAGTTCATGATAACAGTGTCCACGGTGACAGTGCCCAGGTGAGAGTGGCCATGTTGAAAGTGCCCATGGTGACACTGCTCACGGTGACAGTGCCCATGGTGACTATGCTCATGCTGGCAGTGTACATGGTTGGAGTTCCCAAGGTGAAATTCCTCATGGTGGCACTGCCCATGGTGACAGTGTCCATCGTGAGAGTGCCCATGATGACAGTGCTCATGGTGACAGTGCACACAGTGACAGTGCTCATGTTGACAGTGCACACGGAAACAGTGCCCACTGTGACAGTGTTCATGGTGATATTGCTCACGGTGACACTGCCCATGGTTAGAGTGCTCACGGTGATAGTGCTCACGGTGACAGTTCCCATGGTGACATTGCCCACGGTGACAGTTCTCATGGTGACATTGCCCACGGTGACAGTGCTCATGGTGACAGTTCGCCTGGTGACAGTGCCCATGGTAACAGCGCTCACGGTGACACAGCCCATGGTTACTGTCCTAAAGCTGGCGGTATACATGGTTGGAGTTCTCATGGTGAAACTCCTCATGGTGGCTCCTGCCCATGATGATAGTGCCCATGGTGACATTTCCCATGGTGACAGTGCTCATGGTGAGAGTTCCCATGGTGACAGTGCTCATCTTGACAGTGCCCATGGTGACCATTCCTATGGTCATAGTTCCCATGGTGATAGTGCTCATTGTGACAGTGCACACGGTGACAGTGCTCACGGTGACAGTGCTCACTGTGGCAGTGCCAATGGTTACAGTGCACAGGGTGGCAGTGTCCATGGTGGCAGTTCCCAAGATGACAGTGCTCATGGTGACATTTCCCTTGGTAACAGAGCTCATGATGACAGTGTCCATGGTGACAGTGCCCATGGTGACAGTGGCCATGTTGAAATTGCCCATGGTGACAGTGCACACGGTGACAGTGCCCACGGTGACAGTGCTCACGGTGACAGTGCTCATGGTGATAGTGCTTACGGTGATAGTTCTCAGGTTGACAGTGCCCTTGGTGAGAGTGTTCACGGTAATATTGCTCATGGTGAAAGTCCTCATGGTGATAGTTCACATGGTGACCGTGCTCATGTTGAAAGTGCCCATGGTGGCAGTGCTCATGGTGACACTGCCCATGGTGACTATGCTCATGCTTGTGGTATACATGGTTGGAGTTCCCATGGTGAAATTCCTTATGGTGGCACTGCCCATGATGATAGTGTTCATGGTGACAGTGTGCACGGTGACAGTGCCTATGGTGACAGTGCCCATTGTGATAGTGCTCATGTTGATAATGCCTACAGTGAGAGTTCTAATGGTGACAGTTCCCATGGTGACAGTGCCCATTATGACAGTGCTCATGGTGACAGTGCCAACGGTGACAGTGCTCATGGTGATAGTGCTCATGGTGACAGTGCCTTTGGTGATAGTACACATGTTAATAGTGCTCACGGTGACATTGCCCATGGTGATATTGCTCACGGTGACCCTGCCCTTGGTGATAGTGCTCACGGTGATAGTGCTCAGGGTGAAAGTCCCCATGGTTACAGTGCCCATGGTGACAGTGCTCATTGTGACAGTGCCCATGGTGACTATGCTCATGGTGACATTGCTCACGGTGATAGTGCTCATGGAGATAGTTCGCATGGTGACAGGGCCCATGTTGAAAGTGCCCATGGTTGCAGTGATCATGGTGACACTGCCCATTGTGACTGTGCTCATGCTGGCGGTGTACATAGTTGGAGTTCCCATGGTGAAATTCCTTATGGTGGCACTGCCCATGATGATAGTGTTCATGGTGACAGTGTGCACGGTGACAGTGCCTATGGTGACAGTGCCCATTGTGATAGTGCTCATGTTGATAATGCCTACATTGAGAGTTCTAATGGTGACAGTTCCCATGGTGACAGTGCCCATGATGACAGTGCTCATGGTGACAGTGCCAACGGTGACAGTGCTCATGGTAATAGTGCTCATGGTGACAGTGCCCTTGGTGATAGTACACATGTTAATAGTGCTCATGGTGACAGTTCCCATGGTGATATTGCTCACGGTGACCCTGCCCATGGTGATAGTGCTCAGGGTGACAGTGCTCAGGGTGAAAGTCCCCATGGTTACAGTGCCCATGTTGACAGTGCTCATTGTGACAGTGCCCATGGTGACTATGCTCATGGTGACATTGCTCACGGTGATAGTGCTCATGGAGATAGTTCGCATGGCGACAGGGCCCATGTTGAAAGTGCCCATGGTGGCAGTGATCATGGTGACACTGCCCATTGTGACTGTGCTCATGCTGGCGGTGTACATAGTTGGAGTTCCCATGGTGAAATTCCTTATGGTGGCACTGCCCATGATGATAGTTTTCATGGTGACAGTGTCCATGGTGACAGTGCCTATGCTGCCAGTGCCCATTGTGATAGTGCTCACGGGGATAGTGTCCACAGAGACAGTGCTAATGGTGACAGTCCCCATGGTGACAGTGCCCATGATGACAGTGCTCATGATGACAATGCCCATGGTGACAGTGCCCATGGTGATAGTGCTCACAGTGACAGTGCCCTTGGTGATAGTGCTCATGGTGATAGTGCTCATGGTGGCAGTTTGCATGGTGACACTGCCCCTGTTGAAAGTGCCCATGGTGACAGTGCTCATGTTGACCCTGCCCATGGTGACCGTGCTCATGTTGGAGGTGTACATGGTTCGAGTTCCCATGGTACAACTGTTATGGTGGAACTGCCCATGATGGTAGTGCTCATGGTGACAGTGTCCATGGTGACAGTGCCCATGGTGACAGCGCCCATGATGACCATTTCCATGGTGACAGTGCTCATGTTGACAGTGCCCACGGTGACAGTGCTCATTGTGAGAGTTCCCATGGTGACAGTGCTCAT
Source organism: Balaenoptera ricei (assembly GCF_028023285.1). Classification (NCBI taxonomy): domain Eukaryota; kingdom Metazoa; phylum Chordata; class Mammalia; order Artiodactyla; family Balaenopteridae; genus Balaenoptera; species Balaenoptera ricei. Next base: position 94,827,091 of record NC_082654.1, read on the forward strand.
CTTGACAATGCCCATGGTGACCGTTCCCATGGTGACAGTTCCCATGGTGATAGTGCTCACCGTGATAGTGCCCATTGTGACAGTTCCCATGGATCCAGTGCCCATGGTGACAGTGCTCATTGTGAAGGTGCCCTCGGTGATAGAGCTCATGGTGGCATTTCGCATGGTGACAGTGCCCATGACGACAGTGCTCATGGTTACAATGCCCACGGAGACAGTGCTCATGGTGACAGTGCTCACGGTGACAGTGCTCATGGTGACATTGCCCATGGTGACAGTGCTCATGGTGACAGTTCGCATGGTGACAGTGCCCACGGTGATAGTGCTCACGGTGATAATGCTCGCAGTGACAGTGCCCTTGATGATAGTGCTCATGGTTAAAGTTCTCATGGTGATAGTGCTCATGGTAACACTGACTATGGTGACTGTGCTCATGCTGCTGGTGTACATGGCTGGAGTTCCCATGGTGAAATTCCTTATGCTGGCAGTGCCCATGATGATAGTGCTCATGGTGACAGTGTCCATCGTGAGAGTGCCCATGGTGACAGTGCTCATGGTGACCCTGCCCATGGTGACAGTTCCCATGGTGACATTTCCCATGTTGACAGTGCACACGGTGACAGTGTTCATGGTGATATTGCTCACGGTGACAGTGCCCATGGTTATTGTGCTCACGTTGATAGTGCTCATGGTGACAGTTCCCATGGTGTCAGTGCTCATGGTGACATTTCCCATGGTAACAGAGCTCATGATGACAGTGTCCATGGTGAAAGTGCCCATGTTGAAAGTGCCCATGGTGACATTGCTCATGGTGACACTGCCATGGTGACTGTGCTCATGCTGGCGGTGTACATGATTGGAGTTCCCATGGTGAAATTCCTCATGTTGGCACTGCCCATGATGATAGTGCTCAAGGTGACATTGTCCATCGTGAGAGTGCCCATGGTGACAGTGCTCATGATGACACTGCCCATGGTGACAGTGCCCATGGTGACAGTGCTCATGTTGACAGTGCTCATGTTGACAGTGCACATGGTGACAGTGCCCACGGTGACATTTCCCATGGTTACAGTGTTCATGGTGATATTGCTCACGGTGACAGTGCCCATGGTTATAGTCCTCATGGTGATAGTGCTCATGGTGACAGTTCCCATGGTGACAGTGCCCACGGTGACAGTTCTCATGGTGATAGTTCCCATAGTGACAGTGCCCATGGTGACAGTGCTCATGTTGATAGTGCCCACGGTGACAGTGCTCATGGTGACAGTGCTCACAGTGACAGTGCCCTTGGTGATAGTTCCCATGGTAATAGGGCTCACGGTGACACTGCCCATGGTGATATTGTTCACGGTGACACTGCCCATGGTGATAGTGCTCACGGTGATAGTGCTCACGTTGACAGTGCCCTTTCTGATAGTGCTCATGGTAGTACTGCTCATGGTGATAGTGCTCATGGTGATAGTTCGCATGCTGACAGTGCCCATGTTGAAAGTGCCCATGGTGGCAGTGCTCATGGTGACACTGCCCATGGTGGCTGTGCTCATGCTGGCGGTGTCCATGGTTGGAGTTCCAATGGTGAAATTCCTTATGGTAGCACTGCCCATGATGATAGTGCTCATGGTGACAGTCTCCATGGTGACAGTGCCTATGCTGACAGTGTCCATGGTGATAGTGCCCACAGTGACAGTGCTCATTGTGACAGTTTCTATGGTGACAGTGCCCATGATGACAGTGCTCATGGTGACAATGCCCACAGTGACAGTGCTCATGGTGACAGTGCCCTTGGTGATAGTACGCATGGTAATACTGCTCACGGTGACAGTGCCCATGGTGATAGTGCTCATGGTGATAGTGCTCATGTTAATAGTGCTCATGGTGACACTGCCCATGGTGAGAGTGCCCATGGTGACACTGCCGATAGTGACTTTTCTCATGGTGACAGTGCACATGGTGACAGTTCCCATGGTGACAGTGCTCATGGTGACCGTGCTCACTGTGGCAATGCCAATGGTAACATTGTTCATGGTGGCAGTGTCCACGGTGGCGGTTTCCAAGATGACAGTGCTCATGGTGACATTTCCCATGGTAGCAGAGCTCATAATGACAGTGTCCATGGTGACAGTGCCCATGGTGACAGTGGCCATGTTGAAAGTGCCCATGATGAAACTGCCCATGGTGACAGTGCCTATAGTGATAGTGCCCATGGTGACATTTCCCATGGTGACAGTGCTAATGGAGAGAGTTCCCATGGTGACAGTGCCCATTATGACAGTGCTCATGGTGACAGTGCCCACGGTGACAGTGCTCATGGTGACAGTGCTGATGGTGACAGTGCCCTTGGTGATAGTACCCATGGTAATAGTGCTCACGGTGACAGTGCCCATGGTGATATTTCTCACAGTGACACTGCCCATGGTGATAGTGATCACGTTGATAGTGCCAATGGTGACACTGCCCATGGTGACAGTGCTCATGTTGACAGTGCCCACAGTGACAGTGCTCATGGTGAGAGTTCCCATGGTGACAGTTCCCACTGTGATAGTGCTCACCGTGATAGTGCCCTTTGTGACAATTCCCATGGATCCAGTGCCCATGGTGACAGTGCTCATTGTGACAGTGCCCTCGGTGATAGAGCTCATGGTGGCATTTCGCATGGTGACAGTGCCCATGACGACAGTGCTCATGGTTACAATGCCCACGGAGACAGTTCTCATGGTGACAGTGCTCACGGGGACAGTGCTCATGGTGACATTGCCCATGGTGACAGTGCTCATGGTGACAGTTCGCATGGTGACAGTGCCCACGGTGATAGTGCTCACGGTGATAATGCTCGCAGTGACAGTGCCCTTGATGATAGTGCTCATGGTTAAAGTTCTCATGGTGATAGTGCTCATGGTAACACTGACCATGGTGTCTGTGCTCATGCTGGCGGTGTACATGGCTGGAGTTCCCATGGTGAAATTCCTTATACTGGCAGTGCCCATGATGATAGTGCTCATGGTGACAGTGTCCATCGTGAGAGTGCCCATGGTGACAGTGCTCATGGTGACCCTGCCCATGGTGACAGTTCCCATGGTGACATTTCCCATGTTGACAGTGCACACGGTGACAGTGTTCATGGTGATATTGCTCACGGTGACAGTGCCCATGGTTATTGTGCTCACGTTGATAGTGCTCATGGTGACAGTTCCCATGGTGACAGTGCTCATGGTGACATTTCCCATGGTAACAGAGCTCATGATGACAGTGTCCATGGTGACAGTGCCCATGTTGAAAGTGCCCATGGTGACATTGCTCATGGTGACACTGCCATGGTGACTGTGCTCATGCTGGCGGTGTACATGATTGGAGTTCCCATGGTGAAATTCCTCATGGTGGCACTGCCCATGATGAGAGTGCTCAAGGTGACATTGTCCATCGTGAGAGTGCCCATGGTGACAGTGCTCATGATGACACTGCCCATGGTGACAGTGCCCATGGTGACAGTGCTCATGTTGACAGTGCTCATGTTGACAGTGCACATGGTGACAGTGCCCACGGTGACATTTCCCATGGTTACGGTGTTCATGGTGATATTGCTCACGGTGACAGTGCCCATGGTTATAGTCCTCATGGTGATAGTGCTCATGGTGACAGTTCCCATGGTGACAGTGCCCACGGTGACAGTGCTCATGGTGACATTGCCCACGGTGACAGTTCTCATGGTGACTGTGCTCATGGTGACATTGCCCACGGTGACAGTTCTCATGGTGATAGTTCCCATGGTGACAGTGCCCATGGTGACAGTGCTCATGTTGATAGTGCCCACGGTGACAGTGCTCATGGTGACAGTGCTCACAGTGACAGTGCCCTTGGTGATAGTTCCCATGGTAATAGGGCTCACGGTGACACTGCCCATGGTGATATTGTTCACGGTGACACTGCCCATGGTGATAGTGCTCACGGTGATAGTGCTCACGTTGACAGTGCCCTTTCTGATAGTGCTCATGGTAGTACTGCTCATGGTGATAGTGCTCATGGTGATAGTTCGCATGCTGACAGTGCCCATGTTGAAAGTGCCCATGGTGGCAGTGCTCATGGTGACACTGCCCATGGTGGCTGTGCTCATGCTGGCGGTGTCCATGGTTGGAGTTCCAATGGTGAAATTCCTTATGGTAGCACTGCCCATGATGATAGTGCTCATGGTGACAGTCTCCATGGTGACAGTGCCTATGCTGACAGTGTCCATGGTGATAGTGCCCACAGTGACAGTGCTCATTGTGACAGTTTCTATGGTGACAGTGCCCATGATGACAGTGCTCATGGTGACAATGCCCACAGTGACAGTGCTCATGGTGACAGTGCCCTTGGTGATAGTACGCATGGTAATACTGCTCACGGTGACAGTGCCCATGGTGATAGTGCTCATGGTGATAGTGCTCATGGTAATAGTGATCATGGTGACACTGCCTATGGTGACAGTGCCCATGGTGACACTGCCCATAGTGATATTTGTCATGGTGACAATGCTCATGGTGAGAGTTCCCATGGTGACAGTGCACATGGTGACAGTTCCCATGGTGACTGTGCTCACGGTGACAGTGCTCATGGTGACACAGCCCATGGTGACTGTGCTAAGCTGGCGGTGTATATGGTTGGAGTTCCCATGATGAAATTCCTCATGGTGGCACTCCCCATGATGATAGTGCTCATGGTGACAGTGCCCATGGTGAAATTTCCCATGGTGACAGTGCTCATGGTGAGAGTTCCCATGCTGACAGTGCTCAGGTTGAGAGTGCCCATGGTGACAGTGCCCACGGTGACACTGCGCAAGGTGATAGTGCTCAACGTGATAGTGCCCATGGTAATAGTGCTGATGGTGACACTGCCCATGTTGATATTGCTCACGGTGACACTGCCCATGGTGATAGTGCTCACGGTGATAGTGCTCACGGTGACAGTGCCCTTGGTGATAGTGCTCATGGTGATAGTGCTCATGGTGGGAGTTTGCATGGTGACACTGCCCCTGTTGAAATTGCCCATGGTGACAGTGCTCATGTTGACACTGCCCATGGTGACTGTGCTCACGCTGGAGGTGTACATGGTTGGAGTTCCCATGGTACAAGTGTTATGGTGGTACTGCCCATGATGATAGTGCTCATGGTAACAGTGTCCATGGTGACAGTGCCCATGGTGACAGGGCCTATGGTGAGAGTGCCCATGGTGACTGTGCTCATGCTGGCGGTGTACATGGTTGGAGTTCCGATGGTGAAATTCCTCATGGAAGCACTGCCCATGATGATAGTGCTCAGGGTGACAGTGTCCATGGTGACAGTGCCTATGGTGACAGTGCCCATTGTGATAGTGCTCATGGTGATAGTGCTCATGGTGATAGTGCTCATGGTGACACTGCCCATGGTGACTGTGCTCATGCTGGCGGTGTACATGGTTGGAGTTCCGATGGTGAAATTCCTCATGGTAGCACTGCCCATGATGATAGTGCTCATGGTGACAGTGTCCATGGTGACAGTGCCCATGGTGACAGGGCCTATGGTGAGAGTGCCCATGGTGACAGTTCCCATGGTGACCGTTTCCATGGTGATAGTGCTCATGTTGACAGTGCCCACGGTGACAGTGCTCATGGTGACAGTGATCATCTTGACAATGCCCATGGCGACCGTTCCCATGGTGACATTTCCCATGGTGATAGTGCTCACCGTGATAGTGCCCATGGTGACAGTTCCCATAGATACAGTGTCCATGGTGACAGTGCTCATAGTGGAACTGCCCATGGTGACTGTGCTCATGCTGGCGGTGTACTTGGTTGGAGTTCCGATGGTGAAATTCCTCATGGTAGCACTGCCCATGATGATAGTGCTCATGGTGACAGTGTCCGTCATGAGAGTGTCCATGGTGACAGTGCTCATTGTGACACTGCCCATGGTGACGGTGCCCATGGTGACATTTCCCATGGTGACAGTGCTCATGTTGACAGTGCACACGGTGACAGTGCCCACGGTGACAGTGCTCACGGTGACAGTGCTCATGGTGATAGTGCTCACGGTGCTAATGCTCACGTTGACAGTGCCCTTGGTGATAGTGTTCATGGTAATATTGCTCATGGTGATAGTGCTCATGGTGATAGTTCGCATGGTGACTGTGCCCATGTTGAAAGTGCCCAAGGTGGCAGTGCTCATGGTGACACTGCCCATGGTGACTATGCTCATGCTGGTGGTATAGATGGTTGGAGTTCCCATGCTGAAATTCCTTATGGTGGCACTGCCCATGATGAGATTGTTCATGGTGACAGTGTCTACGGTGACAGTGCTCATGGTGACAGTGCTCACGGTGAGAGTGCCCTTGGTGATAGTACCTATGGTAATAGTGCTCATGGTGACAGTGCCCATGGTGATAGTGATCATGGTGATAGTGCTCATGGTAATAGTGCTCATGGTGACACTGCCCATGGTGACAGTGCCCAAGGTGACACTGCCCATAGTGACATTTCCCATGGTGACATTGCTCATGGTGAGAGTTCCCATGGTGTCAGTGCACATGGTGACAGTGCCCATGGTGACAGTGCTCACGGTGACAGTGCTCACTGTGGCAGTGCCAATGGTTACAGTGCACAGGGTGGCAGTGTCAATGGTGGCAGTTCCCAAGATGACAGTGCTCATGGTGACATTTCCCATGGTAACAGAGTTCATGATAACAGTGTCCACGGTGACAGTGCCCAGGTGAGAGTGGCCATGTTGAAAGTGCCCATGGTGACACTGCTCACGGTGACAGTGCCCATGGTGACTATGCTCATGCTGGCAGTGTACATGGTTGGAGTTCCCAAGGTGAAATTCCTCATGGTGGCACTGCCCATGGTGACAGTGTCCATCGTGAGAGTGCCCATGATGACAGTGCTCATGGTGACAGTGCACACAGTGACAGTGCTCATGTTGACAGTGCACACGGAAACAGTGCCCACTGTGACAGTGTTCATGGTGATATTGCTCACGGTGACACTGCCCATGGTTAGAGTGCTCACGGTGATAGTGCTCATGGTGACAGTTCCCATGGTGACATTGCCCACGGTGACAGTGCTCATGGTGACAGTTCGCCTGGTGACAGTGCCCATGGTAACAGCGCTCACGGTGACACAGCCCATGGTTACTGTCCTAAAGCTGGCGGTATACATGGTTGGAGTTCTCATGGTGAAACTCCTCATGGTGGCTCCTGCCCATGATGATAGTGCCCATGGTGACATTTCCCATGGTGACAGTGCTCATGGTGAGAGTTCCCATGGTGACAGTGCTCATCTTGACAGTGCCCATGGTGACCATTCCTATGGTCATAGTTCCCATGGTGATAGTGCTCATTGTGACAGTGCACACGGTGACAGTGCTCACGGTGACACTGCTCACAGTGACAGTGCCATTGGTGATAGTGTTCATGGTGACAGTGCTCATGGTGACAGTGTTCACGGTGATAGTGCTCATGGTGATAGTGCGCATGGTAATAGTGCTCATGGTGACACTGCCCATGGTGACAGTGCCCAAGGTGACACTGCCCATAGTGACATTTCCCATGGTGACAGTGCTCATGGTGAGAGTTCCCATGGTGTCAGTGCACATGGTGACATTGTCCATGGTGAGAGTGCCCATGGTGACAGTGTCCCTGGTGACAGTGCGCATGGTGACTGTGCTTTTAGTGACAGTTCCCATAGTGACACTGCCCATGTTGAAAGTGCCCATGGCGACAGTCCTCATGGTGACACTGCCATGGTGACTGTGCTCATGCTGGCGGTGTACATGATTGGAGTTCCCATGGTGAAATTCCTCATGGTGGCACTGCCCATGATGATAGTGCTCATGGTGACAGTGTCCATCGTGAGAGTGCCCATGGTGACTGTGCTCATGATGACACTGCCTATGATGACAGTGCCCATGGTGACATTTCCCATGGTGACAGTGCTCATGTTGACAGTGCACATGCTGACAGTGCCCACGGTGACATTTCCCATGGTTACAGTGTTCATGGTGATATTGCTCACGGTGACACTGCCCATGGTGATAGTGCTCACGGTGATAGTGCTCATGGTGAAAGTTCCCATTGTTACAGTGCCCATGGTGACAGTGCTCATGGTGACAGTGACCACGGTGACTATGCTCATGGTGACAGTGCTCACAGAGATACTGCTCATGGTGACAGTTCGCATGGCGACAGGGCCCATGTTAAAAGTGCCCATGGTGACAGTGCTCATGGTGGCACTGCCCATGGTGACTGTGCTCATGCTGGTGGTGTACATGGTTGGAGTTCCCATGGTGAAATTCCTTATGGTGGCAATGCCCATGATGATAGTGCTCATGGTGACAGTGTCCATGGTGACAGCGCCCATGGTGACAGTGCCCATGGTGATATTTCCCATGGTGATAGTGCTCATGATGAGAGTTCCCATGGTGACAGTGCTCATCTTGGCAGTGCCCATAGTGACCGTTCCCATGGTGACAGTTCCCATGGTGATAGGGCTCATGGTTACAGTGCTCATGGTGACAGTGAACACAGTGACAGTGCCCGCAGTGACAGTGCTCATGGTGATAGTGCTCATGCTTATAGTGCCCACGGTGACAGTAGTCATGGTGAAAGTGTTCACGGTGATAGTGCTCACGGTGACAGTGCCCTTAATGATAGTGCTCATGGTGATAGTGCTCATGGTGATAGTGCTCATGGTGACACGGCCCATGGTGAATGTGCTCATGCTGGCGGTGTACATGGTTGGAGTTCCGATGGTGAAATTCTTTATGGTGGCAATGCCTATGATGATAGTGCTCATGGTGAGAGTGTCCATGTTGACAATGCCTATGGTGACAGTGCCCATGGTGACATTTCCCATGGTGACAGTGCTCATGGTGAGAGATCCCATGGTGACAATGCTTATGTTGACAATGCCCATGGTGACAGTGCTCATGGTGACAGTGCCCACGGTGAAAATCCTCATGGTGACAGTGCTCATGGTGATAGTGCTCACGGTGATAGTGCTCACGCTGACAGTGCCCTTGGTGATAATGCTCATGGTAATAGTGCTCATGGTGACGGTTCGCATGGTGACAGTGCCCATGTTGAAAGTGCCCATGGTGGCAGTGCTCATCGTGACACAGCCCATGGTGACTGTGCTAACGCTGCCGATGTACACGGTTGGAGTTCCCAAGGTGAAATTCCTCATGGTGGCACTGCCCATGATGATAGTGTTCGTGGTGACAGTGTCCATGGTGACAGTACCTATGGTGACAGTGTCCGTTGTGATAGTGCTCACGGTGATAGTGCCCACAGTGACAGTGCTAATGTTGACAGTTCCCATGGTGACAGTGCCCATGATGACAGTGCTCGTGGTGAGAGTTCCCACGGAGACAGTGTTCATGGTGACAGTACCCTTGGTGATAGTTCTCATGGTGATACTGCTCATCATGGCAGTTCGCATGGTGACACCGCGCATGTTGAAAGTGCCCATGGTGACAGTGCTCATGGTTGCACTGCCCATGGTGACTGTGCTCATGCTGGTGGTGTACGTGGTTGGAACTCCGATGGTGAAATTCCTCATGGTAGCACTCCCCATGATGTTAGTGCTCATGGTGACAGTGTCCAAGGTGACAGTGCCTATGGTGACAGTGCCCATTGTGATAGTGCTCACGGTGATAGTGCCCACAGTGACAGTGCTCATTGTGACCGTTCCTATGGTGACAGTGCCCATGATGACAGTGCTCATGGTGACAGTGCCCACTGTGATAGTGCTCATGGTGAAAGTGCTCACGGTGACAGTGCCCTTGGTGATAGTGCTCTTGGTGATAGTGCTCATGGTGACAGTTCGCATTGTGACAGTTCCCATGTTGAAAGTGCCCATGGTGACAGTACCCATGGTGACAGTGCCCATGGTGACAGTGCCCATTATGATAGTGCTCCCGGTGACAGTGCCCCTGGTGATAGTGCTCATGGAGATAGTGCTCATGGTGACAGTGCCCTCGGTGACAGTGATCACGGTGATAGTGCTCATGGTGATTGTGCCCATGGTAATAGTGCTCACGGTGACAGTGCCCATGGTGATATTGCTCACGGTGACCCTGTCCATGGTGATAGTACTCACGGTGATGCTGCTCATGGTGACAGTTCCCATGGTGACAGTGCCCATGGTGACAGTGTGCATGGTGACAGTGCCCACGGTGACAGTGCTCAGGGTGATAGTGCTCACAGTGATAGTGCTCATGGTGACAGTGCTCTGGCTGATAGTGCCCATGGTGACAGTGTCCCTGGTGACCGTTCTCATGGTGACAGTGCTCATGATGACAGTGCCCACGTTGGCAGTGCCAATGGTTACAGTGGTCATGGTGGCAGTGTCCGTGCTGGCAGTTCGTAAGAGGACAGTGCTCATGGTGACAGTTCCCATGGTAATAGAGCGCATGATGACAGTGTCCTTTGTGATAGTGCCCATGGTGACAGTGCCCATGGTGACAGAGCCCTTGGTGACTGTGCTCATGCTGGCGGTGTACATGGTTGGAGTTCCCATTGTGAAATTCCTTACGGGAGTTCTGCCCATGACAGTAGTGCTCATGGTGACGCTGTCCATGTTTACAGTGCCTATGGTGACAGTGCCCATTGTGAGAGTGCTCACGGTGATAATACCCAGAGTGACAGTTCTAATCGTGACAGTGCCCATGGTGACATTGCCCATGATGACAGTGCTCATGGTGACAGTGCCCACGGTGACAGTGCTCATGGTGACCGTGCCCACGGTGACAGTGCTCATGGTGACAGTGCTCATGGTGATAGTGCTCACGGTGATAGTGCTCACGGTGACAGTGCCCTTGGTGATAGTGCTCATGGTGATAGTGCTCATGGTGGCACTGCCAATGGTCACAGTGCTCATGGTGGCAGTGTCCATGGTGGCAGTTCCCAAGATGACAGTGCTCGTGGTGACATTTCCCTTGGTAACAGAGCTCATGATGACAGTGTCCATGGTGACAGTGCCCATGGTGACAGTGGCCATGTAGAAATTGAGCATGGTGACAGTGCTCACGGTGACAGTGCTCATGGTGATAGTGCGCACGTTGACAGTGCCCTTGGTGATAGTGTTCATGGTAATATTGCTCATGGTGATAGTCCTCATGGTGATAGTTCGCATGGTGACTGTGCCCATGTTGAAAGTGCCCATGGTGGCAGTGCTCATGGTGACACTGCCCATGGTGACTATGCTCATGGTGACAGTGCTCACGGTGATAGTGCTCATGGAGACAGTTCGCATGGTGACAGGGCCCATGTTGAAAGTACCCATGGTGACAGTGCTCATAGTGGCAGTGTCCATGATGACTGTGCTCATGCTGGCGGTGTACTTGGTTGGAGTTCCGATGGTGAAATTCCTCATGGTAGCACTGCCCATGATGATAGTGCTCATGGTGACAGTGTCCATGGTGACAGTGCCTATGGTGACAGTGCTCATGTTGACAGTGCCCACTGTGACAGTGCTCACGGTGACAGTGCTCACGGTGACAGTGCCCTTGGTGATAGTGCTCATGGTGATAGTGCTCATTGTGACTGTTCGCATGGTGACAGTGCCCATGTTGAAAGTGCCCATGGTGAGAGTACCCATGGTGACAGTGCCCATGGTGACAGTGCTCATGGTGAGATTGCCCATGGTGACCATTCCCATGGTGACAGTTCCCATGGTGATAGTGCTCATGGTAACAGTGCTCATGTTGACAGTGCACATGGTGACAATGCCCACACTGACAGTGCTCACGGTGATAGTGCTCATGGTGATAAAGCCCATCGTAATAGTGCTCACGGTGACAGTGCCCATGTTGATATTGCTCAAGGTGACACCGCCCATGGTGATAGTGCTCACGGTGATAGTGCTCATGGTGACACTGCCCGTGATGATAGTGTTCATGGTGATAGTGCTCATGGTAATAGTGCTCATGGTGACGCTACCCATGGTGACAGTGCCCATGGTGACACTGCCCATTGTGACATTTCCCATGGTGACAGTGCTCATGGTGAGAGTTCCCATGGTGACAGTGCACATGGTGACAGTTCCCATGGTGACAGTGCCCACGGTGACATTGCTCATGGTGACAGTGCTCACGGTGACAGTGATTTTGGTTATAGTACCCATGGTAATAGAGGTCACAGTGACAGTGCCCATGGTGATATTGCTCACGGTGACACTGCCCATGGTGATAGTGCTCACGGTGATAGTGCTCATGGTGAAAGTTCCCATTGTTACAGTGCCCATGGTGACAGTGCTCATGGTGACAGTGACCACGGTGACTATGCTCATGGTGACAGTGCTCACAGAGATACTGCTCATGGTGACAGTTCGCATGGCGACAGGGCCCATGTTAAAAGTGCCCATGGTGACAGTGCTCATGGTGGCACTGCCCATGGTGACTGTGCTCATGCTGGTGGTGTACATGGTTGGAGTTCCCATGGTGAAATTCCTTATGGTGGCAATGCCCATGATGATAGTGCTCATGGTGACAGTGTCCATGGTGACAGTGCCCATGGTGACAGTGCCCATGGTGATATTTCCCATGGTGATAGTGCTCATGGTGAGAGTTCCCATGGTGACAGTGCTCATCTTGGCAGTGCCCATAGTGACCGTTCCCATGGTGACAGTTCCCATGGTGATAGGGCTCATGGTTACAGTGCTCATGGTGACAGTGAACACAGTGACAGTGCCCGCAGTGACAGTGCTCATGGTGATAGTGCTCATGCTTATAGTGCCCATGATGATAGTGCTCATGGTGACAGTGTACATAGTGACAATCACCACGGTGACAGTGCTCACGGTGACACTGCCCATGGTGATAGTGCTCACGGTGATAGTGAACACAGTGACACTGCCCTTGGTGATAGTGCTCATGGTGATAGTGCTCATGGTAATAGTGCTCATGGTGACACTTCCCATGGTGACAGTGCTCACGGTGAAAGTGCTCACTGTGGCAGTGCCAATGGTTACAGTTCTCATGGTGGCAGTGTCAATGGTGGCAGTTCCCAAGATGACAGTGCTCATGGTGACATTTCCCATGGTAACAGAGTTCATGATAACAGTGTCCACGGTGACAGTGCCCAGGTGAGAGTGGCCATGTTGAAAGTGCCCATGGTGACACTGCTCACGGTGACAGTGCCCATGGTGACTATGCTCATGCTGGCAGTGTACATGGTTGGAGTTCCCAAGGTGAAATTCCTCATGGTGGCACTGCCCATGGTGACAGTGTCCATCGTGAGAGTGCCCATGATGACAGTGCTCATGGTGACAGTGCACACAGTGACAGTGCTCATGTTGACAGTGCACACGGAAACAGTGCCCACTGTGACAGTGTTCATGGTGATATTGCTCACGGTGACACTGCCCATGGTTAGAGTGCTCACGGTGATAGTGCTCACGGTGACAGTTCCCATGGTGACATTGCCCACGGTGACAGTTCTCATGGTGACATTGCCCACGGTGACAGTGCTCATGGTGACAGTTCGCCTGGTGACAGTGCCCATGGTAACAGCGCTCACGGTGACACAGCCCATGGTTACTGTCCTAAAGCTGGCGGTATACATGGTTGGAGTTCTCATGGTGAAACTCCTCATGGTGGCTCCTGCCCATGATGATAGTGCCCATGGTGACATTTCCCATGGTGACAGTGCTCATGGTGAGAGTTCCCATGGTGACAGTGCTCATCTTGACAGTGCCCATGGTGACCATTCCTATGGTCATAGTTCCCATGGTGATAGTGCTCATTGTGACAGTGCACACGGTGACAGTGCTCACGGTGACAGTGCTCACTGTGGCAGTGCCAATGGTTACAGTGCACAGGGTGGCAGTGTCCATGGTGGCAGTTCCCAAGATGACAGTGCTCATGGTGACATTTCCCTTGGTAACAGAGCTCATGATGACAGTGTCCATGGTGACAGTGCCCATGGTGACAGTGGCCATGTTGAAATTGCCCATGGTGACAGTGCACACGGTGACAGTGCCCACGGTGACAGTGCTCACGGTGACAGTGCTCACGGTGATAGTGCTTACGGTGATAGTTCTCAGGTTGACAGTGCCCTTGGTGAGAGTGTTCACGGTAATATTGCTCATGGTGAAAGTCCTCATGGTGATAGTTCGCATGGTGACCGTGCCCATGTTGAAAGTGCCCATGGTGGCAGTGCTCATGGTGACACTGCCCATGGTGACTATGCCCATGCTTGTGGTATACATGGTTGGAGTTCCCATGGTGAAATTCCTTATGGTGGCACTGCCCATGATGATAGTGTTCATGGTGACAGTGTGCACGGTGACAGTGCCTATGGTGACAGTGCCCATTGTGATAGTGCTCATGTTGATAATGCCTACAGTGAGAGTTCTAATGGTGACAGTTCCCATGGTGACAGTGCCCATGATGACAGTGCTCATGGTGACAGTGCCAACGGTGACAGTGCTCATGGTGATAGTGCTCATGGTGACAGTGCCTTTGGTGATAGTACACATGTTAATAGTGCTCACGGTGACATTGCCCATGGTGATATTGCTCACGGTGACCCTGCCCTTGGTGATAGTGCTCACGGTGATAGTGCTCAGGGTGAAAGTCCCCATGGTTACAGTGCCCATGGTGACAATGCTCATTGTTACAGTGCCCATAGTGACTATGCTCATGGTGACATTGCTCACGGTGATAGTGCTCATGGAGATAGTTCGCATGGTGACAGGGCCCATGTTGAAAGTGCCCATGGTTGCAGTGATCATGGTGACACTGCCCATTGTGACTGTGCTCATGCTGGCGGTGTACATAGTTGGAGTTCCCATGGTGAAATTCCTTATGGTGGCACTGCCCATGATGATAGTGTTCATGGTGACAGTGGGCACGGTGACAGTGCCTATGGTGACAGTGCCCATTGTGATAGTGCTCATGTTGATAATGCCTACATTGAGAGTTCTAATGGTGACAGTTCCCATGGTGACAGTGCCCATGATGACAGTGCTCATGGTGACAGTGCCAACGGTGACAGTGCTCATGGTAATAGTGCTCATGGTGACAGTGCCCTTGGTGATAGTACACATGTTAATAGTGCTCATGGTGACAGTTCCCATGGTGATATTGCTCACGGTGACCCTGCCCATGGTGATAGTGCTCAGGGTGACAGTGCTCAGGGTGAAAGTCCCCATGGTTACAGTGCCCATGGTGACAGTGCTCATTGTGACAGTGCCCATGGTGACTATGC
Source organism: Balaenoptera ricei (assembly GCF_028023285.1). Lineage (NCBI taxonomy): Eukaryota > Metazoa > Chordata > Mammalia > Artiodactyla > Balaenopteridae > Balaenoptera > Balaenoptera ricei. The sequence goes on from NC_082654.1 coordinate 94,842,307, forward strand.
TCATGGTGAAATTGCTCACGGTGATAGTGCTCATGGAGATAGTTCGCATGGCGACAGGGCCCATGTTGAAAGTGCCCATGGTGGCAGTGATCATGGTGACACTGCCCATTGTGACTGTGCTCATGCTGGCGGTGTACATAGTTGGAGTTCCCATGGTGAAATTCCTTATGGTGGCACTGCCCATGATGATAGTTTTCATGGTGACAGTGTCCATGGTGACAGTGCCTATGCTGCCAGTGCCCATTGTGATAGTGCTCACGGGGATAGTGTCCACAGAGACAGTGCTAATGGTGACAGTCCCCATGGTGACAGTGCCCATGATGACAGTGCTCATGATGACAATGCCCATGGTGACAGTGCCCATGGTGATAGTGCTCACAGTGACAGTGCCCTTGGTGATAGTGCTCATGGTGATAGTGCTCATGGTGGCAGTTTGCATGGTGACACTGCCCCTGTTGAAAGTGCCCATGGTGACAGTGCTCATGTTGACCCTGCCCATGGTGACCGTGCTCATGTTGGAGGTGTACATGGTTCGAGTTCCCATGGTACAACTGTTATGGTGGAACTGCCCATGATGGTAGTGCTCATGGTGACAGTGTCCATGGTGACAGTGCCCATGGTGACAGCGCCCATGATGACCATTTCCATGGTGACAGTGCTCATGTTGACAGTGCCCACGGTGACAGTGCTCATTGTGAGAGTTCCCATGGTGACAGTGCTCATCTTGACAATGCCCATGGTGACCGTTCCCATGGTGACAGTTCCCATGGTGATAGTGCTCACCGTGATAGTGCCCATTGTGACAGTTCCCATGGATCCAGTGCCCATGGTGACAGTGCTCATTGTGAAGGTGCCCTCGGTGATAGAGCTCATGGTGGCATTTTGCATGGTGACAGTGCCCATGACGACAGTGCTCATGGTTACAATGCCCACGGAGACAGTGCTCATGGTGACAGTGCTCACGGTGACAGTGCTCATGGTGACATTGCCCATGGTGACAGTGCTCATGGTGACAGTTCGCATGGTGACAGTGCCCACGGTGATAGTGCTCACGGTGATAATGCTCGCAGTGACAGTGCCCTTGATGATAGTGCTCATGGTTAAAGTTCTCATGGTGATAGTGCTCATGGTAACACTGACTATGGTGACTGTGCTCATGCTGCTGGTGTACATGGCTGGAGTTCCCATGGTGAAATTCCTTATGCTGGCAGTGCCCATGATGATAGTGCTCATGGTGACAGTGTCCATCGTGAGAGTGCCCATGGTGACAGTGCTCATGGTGACCCTGCCCATGGTGACAGTTCCCATGGTGACATTTCCCATGTTGACAGTGCACACGGTGACAGTGTTCATGGTGATATTGCTCACGGTGACAGTGCCCATGGTTATTGTGCTCACGTTGATAGTGCTCATGGTGACAGTTCCCATGGTGTCAGTGCTCATGGTGACATTTCCCATGGTAACAGAGCTCATGATGACAGTGTCCATGGTGAAAGTGCCCATGTTGAAAGTGCCCATGGTGACATTGCTCATGGTGACACTGCCATGGTGACTGTGCTCATGCTGGCGGTGTACATGATTGGAGTTCCCATGGTGAAATTCCTCATGTTGGCACTGCCCATGATGATAGTGCTCAAGGTGACATTGTCCATCGTGAGAGTGCCCATGGTGACAGTGCTCATGATGACACTGCCCATGGTGACAGTGCCCATGGTGACAGTGCTCATGTTGACAGTGCTCATGTTGACAGTGCACATGGTGACAGTGCCCACGGTGACATTTCCCATGGTTACAGTGTTCATGGTGATATTGCTCACGGTGACAGTGCCCATGGTTATAGTCCTCATGGTGATAGTGCTCATGGTGACAGTTCCCATGGTGACAGTGCCCACGGTGACAGTTCTCATGGTGATAGTTCCCATAGTGACAGTGCCCATGGTGACAGTGCTCATGTTGATAGTGCCCACGGTGACAGTGCTCATGGTGACAGTGCTCACAGTGACAGTGCCCTTGGTGATAGTTCCCATGGTAATAGGGCTCACGGTGACACTGCCCATGGTGATATTGTTCACGGTGACACTGCCCATGGTGATAGTGCTCACGGTGATAGTGCTCACGTTGACAGTGCCCTTTCTGATAGTGCTCATGGTAGTACTGCTCATGGTGATAGTGCTCATGGTGATAGTTCGCATGCTGACAGTGCCCATGTTGAAAGTGCCCATGGTGGCAGTGCTCATGGTGACACTGCCCATGGTGGCTGTGCTCATGCTGGCGGTGTCCATGGTTGGAGTTCCAATGGTGAAATTCCTTATGGTAGCACTGCCCATGATGATAGTGCTCATGGTGACAGTCTCCATGGTGACAGTGCCTATGCTGACAGTGTCCATGGTGATAGTGCCCACAGTGACAGTGCTCATTGTGACAGTTTCTATGGTGACAGTGCCCATGATGACAGTGCTCATGGTGACAATGCCCACAGTGACAGTGCTCATGGTGACAGTGCCCTTGGTGATAGTACGCATGGTAATACTGCTCACGGTGACAGTGCTCACGGTGACAGTGCTCATGGTGATAGTGCTCACGGTGCTAATGCTCACGTTGACAGTGCCCTTGGTGATAGTGTTCATGGTAATATTGCTCATGGTGATAGTGCTCATGGTGATAGTTCGCATGGTGACTGTGCCCATGTTGAAAGTGCCCAAGGTGGCAGTGCTCATGGTGACACTGCCCATGGTGACTATGCTCATGCTGGTGGTATAGATGGTTGGAGTTCCCATGCTGAAATTCCTTATGGTGGCACTGCCCATGATGAGATTGTTCATGGTAACAGTGTCTACGGTGACAGTGCTCATGGTGACAGTGCTCACGGTGACAGTGCCCTTGGTGATAGTACCTACGGTAATAGTGCTCATGGTGACAGTGCCCATGGTGATAGTGATCATGGTGATAGTGCTCATGGTAATAGTGCTCATGGTGACACTGCCCATGGTGACAGTGCCCAAGGTGACACTGCCCATAGTGACATTTCCCATGGTGACAGTGCTCATGGTGAGAGTTCCCATGGTGTCAGTGCACATGGTGACAGTGCCCATGGTGACAGTGCTCACGGTGACAGTGCTCACTGTGGCAGTGCCAATGGTTACAGTGCACAGGGTGGCAGTGTCCATGGTGGCAGTTCCCAAGATGACAGTGCTCATGGTGACATTTCCCTTGGTAACAGAGCTCATGATGACAGTGTCCATGGTGACAGTGCCCATGGTGACAGTGGCCATGTTGAAATTGCCCATGGTGACAGTGCACACAGTGACAGTGCCCACGGTGACAGTGCTCACGGTGACAGTGCTCATGGTGATAGTGCTTACGGTGATAGTGCTCATGTTGACAGTGCCCTTGGTGATAGTGTTCATGGTAATATTACTCATGGTGATAGTCCTCATGGTGATAGTTCGCATGGTGACTGTGCCCATGTTGAAAGTGCCCATGGTGGCAGTGCTCATGGTGACACTGCCCATGGTGACTATGCTCATGCTTGTGGTATACATGGTTGGAGTTCCCATGGTGAAATTCCTTATGGTGGCACTGCCTATGATGATAGTGTTCATGGTGACAGTGTGCACGGTGACAGTGCCTATGGTGACAGTGCCCATTGTGATAGTGCTCATGTTGATAATGCCTACAGTGAGAGTTCTAATGGTGACAGTTCCCATGGTGACAGTGCCCATGATGACAGTGCTCATGGTGACAGTGCCCTTGGTGATAGTACACATGTTAATAGTGCTCACGGTGACAGTGCCCATGGTGATATTGCTCACGGTGACCCTGCCCATGGTGATAGTGCTCAGGGTGAAAGTCCCCATGGTTACAGTGCCCATTGTGACAGTGTTCATTGTGACAGTGCCCATGGTGACTATGCTCATGGTGACATTGCTCATGGTGATAGTGCTCATGGAGATAGTTCGCATGGTGACAGGGCCCATGTTGAAAGTGCCCATGGTGGCAGTGATCATGGTGACACTGCCCATTGTGACTGTGCTCATGCTGGCGGTGTACATAGTTGGAGTTCCCATGGTGAAATTCCTTATGGTGGCACTGCCCATGATGATAGTTTTCATGGTGACAGTGTCCATGGTGACAGTGCCTATGCTGCCAGTGCCCATTGTGATAGTGCTCACGGGGATAGTGTCCACAGAGACAGTGCTAATGGTGACAGTCCCCATGGTGACAGTGCCCATGATGACAGTGCTCATGATGACAATGCCCATGGTGACAGTGCCCATGGGGATAGTGCTCACAGTGACAGTGCCCTTGGTGATAGTGCTCATGGTGATAGTGCTCATGGTGGCAGTTTGCATGGTGACACTGCCCCTGTTGAAAGTGCCCATGGTGACAGTGCTCATGTTGACCCTGCCCATGGTGACCGTGCTCATGTTGGAGGTGTACATGGTTCGAGTTCCCATGGTACAACTGTTATGGTGGAACTGCCCATGATGGTAGTGCTCATGGTGACAGTGTCCATGGTGACAGTGCCCATGGTGACAGCGCCCATGATGACCATTTCCATGGTGACAGTGCTCATGTTGACAGTGCCCACGGTGACAGTGCTCATTGTGAGAGTTCCCATGGTGACAGTGCTCATCTTGACAATGCCCATGGTGACCGTTCCCATGGTGACAGTTCCCATGGTGATAGTGCTCACCGTGATAGTGCCCATTGTGACAGTTCCCATGGATCCAGTGCCCATGGTGACAGTGCTCATTGTGAAGGTGCCCTCGGTGATAGAGCTCATGGTGGCATTTCGCATGGTGACAGTGCCCATGACGACAGTGCTCATGGTTACAATGCCCACGGAGACAGTGCTCATGGTGACAGTGCTCACGGTGACAGTGTTCATGGTGACATTGCCCATGGCGACAGTGCTCATGGTGACAGTTCGCATGGTGACAGTGCCCACGGTGATAGTGCTCACGGTGATAATGCTCGCAGTGACAGTGCCCTTGATGATAGTGCTCATGGTTAAAGTTCTCATGGTGATAGTGCTCATGGTAACACTGACTATGGTGACTGTGCTCATGCTGGTGGTGTACATGGCTGGAGTTCCCATGGTGAAATTCCTTATGCTGGCAGTGCCCATGATGATAGTGCTCATGGTGACAGTGTCCATCGTGAGAGTGCCCATGGTGACAGTGCTCATGGTGACCCTGCCCATGGTGACAGTTCCCATGGTGACATTTCCCATGTTGACAGTGCACACGGTGACAGTGTTCATGGTGATATTGCTCACGGTGACAGTGCCCATGGTTATTGTGCTCACATTGATAGTGCTCAAGGTGACAGTTCCCATGGTGTCAGTGCTCATGGTGACATTTCCCATGGTAACAGAGCTCATGATGACAGTGTCCATGGTGAAAGTGCCCATGTTGAAAGTGCCCATGGTGACATTGCTCATGGTGACACTGCCATGGTGACTGTGCTCATGCTGGCGGTGTACATGATTGGAGTTCCCATGGTGAAATTCCTCATGTTGGCACTGCCCATGATGATAGTGCTCAAGGTGACATTGTCCATCTTGAGAGTGCCCATGGTGACAGTGCTCATGATGACACTGTCCATGGTGACAGTGCCCATGGTGACAGTGCTCATGTTGACAGTGCTCATGTTGACAGTGCACATGGTGACAGTGCCCACGGTGACATTTCCCATGGTTACAGTGTTCATGGTGATATTGCTCACGGTGACAGTGCCCATGGTTATAGTCCTCATGGTGATAGTGCTCATGGTGACAGTTCCCATGGTGACAGTGCCCACGGTGACAGTTCTCATGGTGATAGTTCCCATAGAGACAGTGCCCATGGTGACAGTGCTCATGTTGATAGTGCCCACGGTGACAGTGCTCATGGTGACAGTGCTCACAGTGACAGTGCCCTTGGTGATAGTTCCCATGGTAATAGGGCTCACGGTGACACTGCCCATGGTGATATTGTTCACGGTGACACTGCCCATGGTGATAGTGCTCACGGTGATAGTGCTCACGTTGACAGTGCCCTTTCTGATAGTGCTCATGGTAGTACTGCTCATGGTGATAGTGCTCATGGTGATAGTTCGCATGCTGACAGTGCCCATGTTGAAAGTGCCCATGGTGGCAGTGCTCATGGTGACACTGCCCATGGTGGCTGTGCTCATGCTGGCGGTGTCCATGGTTGGAGTTCCAATGGTGAAATTCCTTATGGTAGCACTGCCCATGATGATAGTGCTCATGGTGACAGTCTCCATGGTGACAGTGCCTATGCTGACAGTGTCCATGGTGATAGTGCCCACAGTGACAGTGCTCATTGTGACAGTTTCTATGGTGACAGTGCCCATGATGACAGTGCTCATGGTGACAATGCCCACATTGACAGTGCTCATGGTGACAGTGCCCTTGGTGATAGTACGCATGGTAATACTGCTCACGGTGACAGTGCTCACGGTGACAGTGCTCATGGTGATAGTGCTCACGGTGCTAATGCTCACGTTGACAGTGCCCTTGGTGATAGTGTTCATGGTAATATTGCTCATGGTGATAGTGCTCATGGTGATAGTTCGCATGGTGACTGTGCCCATGTTGAAAGTGCCCAAGGTGGCAGTGCTCATGGTGACACTGCCCATGGTGACTATGCTCATGCTGGTGGTATAGATGGTTGGAGTTCCCATGCTGAAATTTCTTATGGTGGCACTGCCCATGATGAGATTGTTCATGGTAACAGTGTCTACGGTGACAGTGCTCATGGTGACAGTGCTCACGGTGACAGTGCCCTTGGTGATAGTACCTACGGTAATAGTGCTCATGGTGACAGTGCCCATGGTGATAGTGATCATGGTGATAGTGCTCATGGTAATAGTGCTCATGGTGACACTGCCCATGGTGACAGTGCCCAAGGTGACACTGCCCATAGTGACATTTCCCATGGTGACAGTGCTCATGGTGAGAGTTCCCATGGTGTCAGTGCACATGGTGACAGTGCCCATGGTGACAGTGCTCACGGTGACAGTGCTCACTGTGGCAGTGCCAATGGTTACAGTGCACAGGGTGGCAGTGTCCATGGTGGCAGTTCCCAAGATGACAGTGCTCATGGTGACATTTCCCTTGGTAACAGAGCTCATGATGACAGTGTCCATGGTGACAGTGCCCATGGTGACAGTGGCCATGTTGAAATTGCCCATGGTGACAGTGCACACAGTGACAGTGCCCATGGTGACAGTGCTCACGGTGACAGTGCTCATGGTGATAGTGCTTACGGTGATAGTGCTCATGTTGACAGTGCCCTTGGTGATAGTGTTCATGGTAATATTACTCATGGTGATAGTCCTCATGGTGATAGTTCGCATGGTGACTGTGCCCATGTTGAAAGTGCCCATGGTGGCAGTGCTCATGGTGACACTGCCCATGGTGACTATGCTCATGCTTGTGGTATACATGGTTGGAGTTCCCATGGTGAAATTCCTTATGGTGGCACTGCCTATGATGATAGTGTTCATGGTGACAGTGTGCACGGTGACAGTGCCTATGGTGACAGTGCCCATTGTGATAGTGCTCATGTTGATAATGCCTACAGTGAGAGTTCTAATGGTGACAGTTCCCATGGTGACAGTGCCCATGATGACAGTGCTCATGGTGACAGTGCCCTTGGTGATAGTACACATGTTAATAGTGCTCACGGTGACAGTGCCCATGGTGATATTGCTCACGGTGACCCTGCCCATGGTGATAGTGCTCACGGTGACAGTGCTCAGGGTGAAAGTCCCCATGGTTACAGTGCCCATTGTGACAGTGTTCATTGTGACAGTGCCCATGGTGACTATGCTCATGGTGACATTGCTCATGGTGATAGTGCTCATGGAGATAGTTCGCATGGTGACAGGGCCCATGTTGAAAGTGCCCATGGTCGCAGTGATCATGGTGACACTGCCCATTGTGACTGTGCTCATGCTGGCGGTGTACATAGTTGGAGTTCCCATGGTGAAATTCCTTATGGTGGCACTGCCCATGATGATAGTTTTCATGGTGACAGTGTCCATGGTGACAGTGCCTATGCTGCCAGTGCCCATTGTGATAGTGCTCACGGGGATAGTGTCCACAGAGACAGTGCTAATGGTGACAGTCCCCATGGTGACAGTGCCCATGATGACAGTGCTCATGATGACAATGCCCATGGTGACAGTGCCCATGGTGATAGTGCTCACAGTGACAGTGCCCTTGGTGATAGTGCTCATGGTGATAGTGCTCATGGTGGCAGTTTGCATGGTGACACTGCCCCTGTTGAAAGTGCCCATGGTGACAGTGCTCATGTTGACCCTGCCCATGGTGACCGTGCTCATGTTGGAGGTGTACATGGTTCGAGTTCCCATGGTACAACTGTTATGGTGGAACTGCCCATGATGGTAGTGCTCATGGTGACAGTGTCCATGGTGACAGTGCCCATGGTGACAGCGCCCATGATGACCATTTCCATGGTGACAGTGCTCATGTTGACAGTGCCCACGGTGACAGTGCTCATTGTGAGAGTTCCCATGGTGACAGTGCTCATCTTGACAATGCCCATGGTGACCGTTCCCATGGTGACAGTTCCCATGGTGATAGTGCTCACCGTGATAGTGCCCATTGTGACAGTTCCCATGGATCCAGTGCCCATGGTGACAGTGCTCATTGTGAAGGTGCCCTCGGTGATAGAGCTCATGGTGGCATTTCGCATGGTGACAGTGCCCATGACGACAGTGCTCATGGTTACAATGCCCACGGAGACAGTGCTCATGGTGACAGTGCTCACGGTGACAGTGCTCATGGTGACATTGCCCATGGTGACAGTGCTCATGGTGACAGTTCGCATGGTGACAGTGCCCACGGTGATAGTGCTCACGGTGATAATGCTCGCAGTGACAGTGCCCTTGATGATAGTGCTCATGGTTAAAGTTCTCATGGTGATAGTGCTCATGGTAACACTGACTATGGTGACTGTGCTCATGCTGGTGGTGTACATGGCTGGAGTTCCCATGGTGAAATTCCTTATGCTGGCAGTGCCCATGATGATAGTGCTCATGGTGACAGTGTCCATCGTGAGAGTGCCCATGGTGACAGTGCTCATGGTGACCCTGCCCATGGTGACAGTTCCCATGGTGACATTTCCCATGTTGACAGTGCACACGGTGACAGTGTTCATGGTGATATTGCTCACGGTGACAGTGCCCATGGTTATTGTGCTCACATTGATAGTGCTCATCGTGACAGTTCCCATGGTGTCAGTGCTCATGGTGACATTTCCCATGGTAACAGAGCTCATGATGACAGTGTCCATGGTGAAAGTGCCCATGTTGAAAGTGCCCATGGTGACATTGCTCATGGTGACACTGCCATGGTGACTGTGCTCATGCTGGCGGTGTACATGATTGGAGTTCCCATGGTGAAATTCCTCATGTTGGCACTGCCCATGATGATAGTGCTCAAGGTGACATTGTCCATCGTGAGAGTGCCCATGGTGACAGTGCTCATGATGACACTGCCCATGGTGACAGTGCCCATGGTGACAGTGCTCATGTTGACAGTGCTCATGTTGACAGTGCACATGGTGACAGTGCCCACGGTGACATTTCCCATGGTTACAGTGTTCATGGTGATATTGCTCACGGTGACAGTGCCCATGGTTATAGTCCTCATGGTGATAGTGCTCATGGTGACAGTTCCCATGGTGACAGTGCCCACGGTGAGAGTTCTCATGGTGATAGTTCCCATAGTGACAGTGCCCATGGTGACAGTGCTCATGTTGATAGTGCCCACGGTGACAGTGCTCATGGTGACAGTGCTCACAGTGACAGTGCCCTTGGTGATAGTTCCCATGGTAATAGGGCTCACGGTGACACTGCCCATGGTGATATTGTTCACGGTGACACTGCCCATGGTGATAGTGCTCACGGTGATAGTGCTCACGTTGACAGTGCCCTTTCTGATAGTGCTCATGGTAGTACTGCTCATGGTGATAGTGCTCATGGTGATAGTTCGCATGCTGACAGTGCCCATGTTGAAAGTGCCCATGGTGGCAGTGCTCATGGTGACACTGCCCATGGTGGCTGTGCTCATGCTGGCGGTGTCCATGGTTGGAGTTCCAATGGTGAAATTCCTTATGGTAGCCTGCCCATGATGATAGTGCTCATGGTGACAGTCTCCATGGTGACAGTGCCTATGCTGACAGTGTCCATGGTGATAGTGCCCACAGTGACAGTGCTCATTGTGACAGTTTCTATGGTGACAGTGCCCATGATGACAGTGCTCATGGTGACAATGCCCACAGTGACAGTGCTCATGGTGACAGTGCCCTTGGTGATAGTACGCATGGTAATACTGCTCACGGTGACAGTGCTCACGGTGACAGTGCTCATGGTGATAGTGCTCACGGTGCTAATGCTCACGTTGACAGTGCCCTTGGTGATAGTGTTCATGGTAATATTGCTCATGGTGATAGTGCTCATGGTGATAGTTCGCATGGTGACTGTGCCCATGTTGAAAGTGCCCAAGGTGGCAGTGCTCATGGTGACACTGCCCATGGTGACTATGCTCATGCTGGTGGTATAGATGGTTGGAGTTCCCATGCTGAAATTCCTTATGGTGGCACTGCCCATGATGAGATTGTTCATGGTAACAGTGTCTACGGTGACAGTGCTCTTGGTGACAGTGCTCACGGTGACAGTGCCCTTGGTGATAGTACCTACGGTAATAGTGCTCATGGTGACAGTGCCCATGGTGATAGTGATCATGGTGATAGTGCTCATGGTAATAGTGCTCATGGTGACACTGCCCATGGTGACAGTGCCCAAGGTGACACTGCCCATAGTGACATTTCCCATGGTGACAGTGCTCATGGTGAGAGTTCCCATGGTGCCAGTGCACATGGTGACAGTGCCCATGGTGACAGTGCTCACGGTGACAGTGCTCACTGTGGCAGTGCCAATGGTTACAGTGCACAGGGTGGCAGTGTCCATGGTGGCAGTTCCCAAGATGACAGTGCTCATGGTGACATTTCCCTTGGTAACAGAGCTCATGATGACAGTGTCCATGGTGACAGTGCCCATGGTGACAGTGGCCATGTTGAAATTGCCCATGGTGACAGTGCACACAGTGACAGTGCCCACGGTGACAGTGCTCACGGTGACAGTGCTCATGGTGATAGTGCTTACGGTGATAGTGCTCATGTTGACAGTGCCCTTGGTGATAGTGTTCATGGTAATATTACTCATGGTGATAGTCCTCATGGTGATAGTTCGCATGGTGACTGTGCCCATGTTGAAAGTGCCCAAGGTGGCAGTGCTCATGGTGACACTGCCCATGGTGACTATGCTCATGCTGGTGGTATAGATGGTTGGAGTTCCCATGCTGAAATTCCTTATGGTGGCACTGCCCATGATGAGTGTGTTCATGGTGACAGTGTCCACGGTGACAGTGCTCATGGTGACAGTGCTCACGGTGAGAGTGCCCTTCGTGATAGCACCTATGGTAATAGTGCTCATGGTGACAGTGCCCATGGTGATAGTGATCATGGTGATATTGCTCATGGTAATAGTGCTCATGGTGACACTGCCCATGGTGACAGTGCCCAAGTTGACACTGCCCATAGTGACATTTCCCATGGTGACAGTGCTCATGGTTAGAGTTCCCATGGTGACAGTGCACATGGTGACAGTGCCCATGGTGACAGTGCTCACGGTGACAGTGCTCACTGTGGCAGTGCCAATGGTTACAGTGCTCAGGGTGGCAGTGTCCATGGTGGCAGTTCCCAAGATGACAGTGCTCATGGTGACATTTCCCTTGGTAACAGAGCTCATGATGACAGTGTCCATGGTGACAGTGCCCATGGTGACAGTGGCCATGTTGAAATTGCCCATGGTGACAGTGCACACGGTGACAGTGCCCATGGTGACAGTGCTCACGGTGACAGTGCTCATGGTGATAGTGCTTACGGTGATAGTTCTCAGGTTGACAGTGCCCTTGGTGAGAGTGTTCATGGTAATATTGCTCATGGTGAAAGTCCTCATGGTGATAGTTCGCATGGTGACCGTGCCCATGTTGAAAGTGCCCATGGTGGCAGTGCTCATGGTGACACTGCCCATGGTGACTATGCTCATGCTTGTGGTATACATGGTTGGAGTTCCCATGGTGAAATTCCTTATGGTGGCACTGCCCATGATGATAGTGTTCATGGTGACAGTGTGCACGGTGACAGTGCCTATGGTGACAGTGCCCATTGTGATAGTGCTCATGTTGATAATGCCTACAGTGAGAGTTCTAATGGTGACAGTTCCCATGGTGACAGTGCCCATGATGACAGTGCTCATGGTGACAGTGCCCTTGGTGATAGTACACATGTTAATAGTGCTCACGGTGACAGTGCCCATGGTGATATTGCTCACGGTGACCCTGCCCATGGTGATAGTGCTCACGGTGATAGTGCTCAGGGTGAAAGTCCCCATGGTTACAGTGCCCATTGTGACAGTGTTCATTGTGACAGTGCCCATGGTGACTATGCTCATGGTGACATTGCTCACGGTGATAGTGCTCATGGAGATAGTTCGCATGGTGACAGGGCCCATGTTGAAAGTGCCCATGGTTGCAGTGATCAGGGTGACACTGCCCATTGTGACTGTGCTCATGCTGGCGGTGTACATAGTTGGAGTTCCCATGGTGAAATTCCTTATGGTGGCACTGCCCATGATGATAGTGTTCATGGTGACACTGTGCACGGTGACAGTGCCTATGGTGACAGTGCCCATTGTGATAGTGCTCATGTTGATAATGCCTACATTGAGAGTTCTAATGGTGACAGTTCCCATGGTGACAGTGCCCATGATGACAGTGCTCATGGTGACAGTGCCCTTGGTGATAGTACACATGTTAATAGTGCTCATGGTGACAGTTCCCATGGTGATATTGCTCACGGTGACCCTGCCCATGGTGATAGTGCTCAGGGTGATAGTGCTCAGGGTGAAAGTCCCCATGGTTACAGTGCCCATGGTGACAGTGCTCATTGTGACAGTGCCCATGGTGACTATGCTCATGGTGACATTGCTCACGGTGATAGTGCTCATGGAGATAGTTCGCATGGCGACAGGGCCCATGTTGAAAGTGCCCATGGTGGCAGTGATCATGGTGACACTGCCCATTGTGACTGTGCTCATGCTGGCGGTGTACATAGTTGGAGTTCCCATGGTGAAATTCCTTATGGTGGCACTGCCCATGATGATAGTTTTCATGGTGACAGTGTCCATGGTGACAGTGCCTATGCTGCCAGTGCCCATTGTGATAGTGCTCACGGGGATAGTGTCCACAGAGACAGTGCTAATGGTGACAGTCCCCATGGTGACAGTGCCCATGCTGACAGTGCTCATGATGACAATGCCCATGGTGACAGTGCCCATGGTGATAGTGCTCACAGTGACAGTGCCCTTGGTGATAGTGCTCATGGTGATAGTGCTCATGGTGGCAGTTTGCATGGTGACACTGCCCCTGTTGAAAGTGCCCATGGTGACAGTGCTCATGTTGACCCTGCCCATGGTGACCGTGCTCATGTTGGAGGTGTACATGGTTCGAGTTCCCATGGTACAACTGTTATGGTGGAACTGCCCATGATGGTAGTGCTCATGGTGACAGTGTCCATGGTGACAGTGCCCATGGTGACAGCGCCCATGATGACCATTTCCATGGTGACAGTGCTCATGTTGACAGTGCCCACGGTGACAGTGCTCATTGTGAGAGTTCCCATGGTGACAGTGCTCATCTTGACAATGCCCATGGTGACCGTTCCCATGGTGACAGTTCCCATGGTGATAGTGCTCACCGTGATAGTGCCCATTGTGACAGTTCCCATGGATCCAGTGCCCATGGTGACAGTGCTCATTGTGAAGGTGCCCTCGGTGATAGAGCTCATGGTGGCATTTCGCATGGTGACAGTGCCCATGACGACAGTGCTCATGGTTACAATGCCCACGGAGACAGTGCTCATGGTGACAGTGCTCACGGTGACAGTGCTCATGGTGACATTGCCCATGGCGACAGTGCTCATGGTGACAGTTCGCATGGTGACAGTGCCCACGGTGATAGTGCTCACGGTGATAATGCTCGCAGTGACAGTGCCCTTGATGATAGTGCTCATGGTTAAAGTTCTCATGGTGATAGTGCTCATGGTAACACTGACTATGGTGACTGTGCTCATGCTGGTGGTGTACATGGCTGGAGTTCCCATGGTGAAATTCCTTATGCTGGCAGTGCCCATGATGATAGTGCTCATGGTGACAGTGTCCATCGTGAGAGTGCCCATGGTGACAGTGCTCATGGTGACCCTGCCCATGGTGACAGTTCCCATGGTGACATTTCCCATGTTGACAGTGCACACGGTGACAGTGTTCATGGTGATATTGCTCACGGTGACAGTGCCCATGGTTATTGTGCTCACGTTGATAGTGCTCATGGTGACAGTTCCCATGGTGTCAGTGCTCATGGTGACATTTCCCATGGTAACAGAGCTCATGATGACAGTGTCCATGGTGAAAGTGCCCATGTTGAAAGTGCCCATGGTGACATTGCTCATGGTGACACTGCCATGGTGACTGTGCTCATGCTGGCGGTGTACATGATTGGAGTTCCCATGGTGAAATTCCTCATGTTGGCACTGCCCATGATGATAGTGCTCAAGGTGACATTGTCCATCGTGAGAGTGCCCATGGTGACAGTGCTCATGATGACACTGCCCATGGTGACAGTGCCCATGGTGACAGTGCTCATGTTGACAGTGCTCATGTTGACAGTGCACATGGTGACAGTGCCCACGGTGACATTTCCCATGGTTACAGTGTTCATGGTGATATTGCTCACGGTGACAGTGCCCATGGTTATAGTCCTCATGGTGATAGTGCTCATGGTGACAGTTCCCATGGTGACAGTGCCCACGGTGACAGTTCTCATGGTGATAGTTCCCATAGTGACAGTGCCCATGGTGACAGTGCTCATGTTGATAGTGCCCACGGTGACAGTGCTCATGGTGACAGTGCTCACAGTGACAGTGCCCTTGGTGATAGTTCCCATGGTAATAGGGCTCACGGTGACACTGCCCATGGTGATATTGTTCACGGTGACACTGCCCATGGTGATAGTGCTCACGGTGATAGTGCTCACGTTGACAGTGCCCTTTCTGATAGTGCTCATGGTAGTACTGCTCATGGTGATAGTGCTCATGGTGATAGTTCGCATGCTGACAGTGCCCATGTTGAAAGTGCCCATGGTGGCAGTGCTCATGGTGACACTGCCCATGGTGGCTGTGCTCATGCTGGCGGTGTCCATGGTTGGAGTTCCAATGGTGAAATTCCTTATGGTAGCACTGCCCATGATGATAGTGCTCATGGTGACAGTCTCCATGGTGACAGTGCCTATGCTGACAGTGTCCATGGTGATAGTGCCCACAGTGACAGTGCTCATTGTGACAGTTTCTATGGTGACAGTGCCCATGATGACAGTGCTCATGGTGACAATGCCCACAGTGACAGTGCTCATGGTGACAGTGCCCTTGGTGATAGTACGCATGGTAATACTGCTCACGGTGACAGTGCTCACGGTGACAGTGCTCATGGTGATAGTGCTCACGGTGCTAATGCTCACGTTGACAGTGCCCTTGGTGATAGTGTTCATGGTAATATTGCTCATGGTGATAGTGCTCATGGTGATAGTTCGCATGGTGACTGTGCCCATGTTGAAAGTGCCCAAGGTGGCAGTGCTCATGGTGACACTGCCCATGGTGACTATGCTCATGCTGGTGGTATAGATGGTTGGAGTTCCCATGCTGAAATTCCTTATGGTGGCACTGCCCATGATGAGATTGTTCATGGTAACAGTGTCTACGGTGACAGTGCTCATGGTGACAGTGCTCACGGTGACAGTGCCCTTGGTGATAGTACCTACGGTAATAGTGCTCATGGTGACAGTGCCCATGGTGATAGTGATCATGGTGATAGTGCTCATGGTAATAGTGCTCATGGTGACACTGCCCATGGTGACAGTGCCCAAGGTGACACTGCCCATAGTGACATTTCCCATGGTGACAGTGCTCATGGTGAGAGTTCCCATGGTGTCAGTGCACATGGTGACAGTGCCCATGGTGACAGTGCTCACGGTGACAGTGCTCACTGTGGCAGTGCCAATGGTTACAGTGCACAGGGTGGCAGTGTCCATGGTGGCAGTTCCCAAGATGACAGTGCTCATGGTGACATTTCCCTTGGTAACAGAGCTCATGATGACAGTGTCCATGGTGACAGTGCCCATGGTGACAGTGGCCATGTTGAAATTGCCCATGGTGACAGTGCACACAGTGACAGTGCCCACGGTGACAGTGCTCACGGTGACAGTGCTCATGGTGATAGTGCTTACGGTGATAGTGCTCATGTTGACAGTGCCCTTGGTGATAGTGTTCATGGTAATATTACTCATGGTGATAGTCCTCATGGTGATAGTTCGCATGGTGACTGTGCCCATGTTGAAAGTGCCCATGGTGGCAGTGCTCATGGTGACACTGCCCATGGTGACTATGCTCATGCTTGTGGTATACATGGTTGGAGTTCCCATGGTGAAATTCCTTATGGTGGCACTGCCTATGATGATAGTGTTCATGGTGACAGTGCGCACGGTGACAGTGCCTATGGTGACAGTGCCCATTGTGATAGTGCTCATGTTGATAATGCCTACAGTGAGAGTTCTAATGGTGACAGTTCCCATGGTGACAGTGCCCATGATGACAGTGCTCATGGTGACAGTGCCCTTGGTGATAGTACACATGTTAATAGTGCTCACGGTGACAGTGCCCATGGTGATATTGCTCACGGTGACCCTGCCCATGGTGATAGTGCTCACGGTGATAGTGCTCAGGGTGAAAGTCCCCATGGTTACAGTGCCCATTGTGACAGTGTTCATTGTGACAGTGCCCATGGTGACTATGCTCATGGTGACATTGCTCATGGTGATAGTGCTCATGGAGATAGTTCGCATGGTGACAGGGTCCATGTTGAAAGTGCCCATGGTCGCAGTGATCATGGTGACACTGCCCATTGTGACTGTGCTCATGCTGGCGGTGTACATAGTTGGAGTTCCCATGGTGAAATTCCTTATGGTGGCACTGCCCATGATGATAGTTTTCATGGTGACAGAGTCCATGGTGACAGTGCCTATGCTGCCAGTGCCCATTGTGATAGTGCTCACGGTGATAGTGTCCACAGAGACAGTGCTAATGGTGACAGTCCCCATGGTGACAGTGCCCATGATGACAGTGCTCACGGTGACAATACCCTTGGTGATAGTACCCATGGTAATAGGGGTCACGGTGACAGTGCCTATGGTGATATTGCTCACGGTTGACACTGCCCATGGTGATAGTGCTCACGGTGATAGTGCTCATGTTAATAGTGCTCATGGTGACACTGCCCATGGTGAGAGTGCCCATGGTGACACTGCCGATAGTGACTTTTCTCATGGTGACAGTGCACATGGTGACAGTTCCCATGGTGACAGTGCTCATGGTGACCGTGCTCACTGTGGCAATGCCAATGGTAACATTGTTCATGGTGGCAGTGTCCACGGTGGCAGTTTCCAAGATGACAGTGCTCATGGTGACATTTCCCATGGTAACAGAGCTCATAATGACAGTGTCCATGGTGACAGTGCCCATGGTGACAGTGGCCATGTTGAAAGTGCCCATGATGAAACTGCCCATGGTGACAGTGCCTATAGTGATAGTGCCCATGGTGACATTTCCCATGGTGACAGTGCTAATGGAGAGAGTTCCCATGGTGACAGTGCCCATTATGACAGTGCTCATGGTGACAGTGCCCACGGTGACAGTGCTCATGGTGACAGTGCTGATGGTGACAGTGCCCTTGGTGATAGTACCCATGGTAATAGTGCTCACGGTGACAGTGCCCATGGTGATATTTCTCACAGTGACACTGCCCATGGTGATAGTGATCACGTTGATAGTGCCAATGGTGACACTGCCCATGGTGACAGTGCTCATGTTGACAGTGCCCACGGTGACAGTGCTCATGGTGAGAGTTCCCATGGTGACAGTTCCCACTGTGATAGTGCTCACCGTGATAGTGCCCTTTGTGACAATTCCCATGGATCCAGTGCCCATGGTGACAGTGCTCATTGTGACAGTGCCCTCGGTGATAGAGCTCATGGTGGCATTTCGCATGGTGACAGTGCCCATGACGACAGTGCTCATGGTTACAATGCCCACGGAGACAGTTCTCATGGTGACAGTGCTCACGGGGACAGTGCTCATGGTGACATTGCCCATGGTGACAGTGCTCATGGTGACAGTTCGCATGGTGACAGTGCCCACGGTGATAGTGCTCACGGTGATAATGCTCGCAGTGACAGTGCCCTTGATGATAGTGCTCATGGTTAAAGTTCTCATGGTGATAGTGCTCATGGTAACACTGACCATGGTGTCTGTGCTCATGCTGGCGGTGTACATGGCTGGAGTTCCCATGGTGAAATTCCTTATACTGGCAGTGCCCATGATGATAGTGCTCATGGTGACAGTGTCCATCGTGAGAGTGCCCATGGTGACAGTGCTCATGGTGACCCTGCCCATGGTGACAGTTCCCATGGTGACATTTCCCATGTTGACAGTGCACACGGTGACAGTGTTCATGGTGATATTGCTCACGGTAAAAGTGCCCATGGTTATTGTGCTCACGTTGATAGTGCTCATGGTGACAGTTCCCATGGTGACAGTGCTCATGGTGACATTTCCCATGGTAACAGAGCTCATGATGACAGTGTCCATGGTGACAGTGCCCATGTTGAAAGTGCCCATGGTGACATTGCTCATGGTGAAACTGCCATGGTGACTGTGCTCATGCTGGTGGTGTACATGATTGGAGTTCCCATGGTGAAATTCCTCATGGTGGCACTGCCCATGATGATAGTGCTCAAGGTGACATTGTCCATCGTGAGAGTGCCCATGGTGACAGTGCTCATGATGACACTGCCCATGGTGACAGTGCCCATGGTGACAGTGCTCATGTTGACAGTGCTCATGTTGACAGTGCACATGGTGACAGTGCCCACGGTGACATTTCCCATGGTTACGGTGTTCATGGTGATATTGCTCATGGTGACAGTGCCCATGGTTATAGTCCTCATGGTGATAGTGCTCATGGTGACAGTTCCCATGATGACAGTGCCCACGGTGACAGTGCTCATGGTGACATTGCCCACGGTGACAGTTCTCATGGTGACTGTGCTCATGGTGACATTGCCCACGGTGACAGTTCTCATGGTGATAGTTCCCATGGTGACAGTGCCCATGGTGACAGTGCTGATGTTGACAGTGCACATGGTGACAGTGCCCACGGTGACATTTCCCATGGTTACAGTGTTCATGGTGATATTGCTCACGGTGACAGTGCCCATGGTTATAGTCCTCATGGTGATAGTGCTCATGGTGACAGTTCCCATGGTGACAGTGCCCACGGTGAGAGTTCTCATGGTGATAGTTCCCATAGTGACAGTGCCCATGGTGACAGTGCTCATGTTGATAGTGCCCATGGTGACAGTGCTCATGGTGACAGTGCTCACAGTGACAGTGCCCTTGGTGATAGTTCCCATGGTAATAGGGCTCACGGTGACACTGCCCATGGTGATATTGTTCACGGTGACACTGCCCATGGTGATAGTGCTCACGGTGATAGTGCTCACGTTGACAGTGCCCTTTCTGATAGTGCTCATGGTAGTACTGCTCATGGTGATAGTGCTCATGGTGATAGTTCGCATGCTGACAGTGCCCATGTTGAAAGTGCCCATGGTGGCAGTGCTCATGGTGACACTGCCCATGGTGGCTGTGCTCATGCTGGCGGTGTCCATGGTTGGAGTTCCAATGGTGAAATTCCTTATGGTAGCACTGCCCATGATGATAGTGCTCATGGTGACAGTCTCCATGGTGACAGTGCCTATGCTGACAGTGTCCATCGTGATAGTGCCCACAGTGACAGTGCTCATTGTTACAGTTTCTATGGTGACAGTGCCCATGATGACAGTGCTCATGGTGACAATGCTCATGGTGACAGTGCCCTTGGTGATAGTACGCATGGTAATACTGCTCACGGTGACAGTGCCCATGGTGATAGTGCTCATGGTGATAGTGCTCATGGTAATAGTGATCATGGTGACACTGCCTATGGTGACAGTGCCCATGGTGACACTGCCCATAGTGATATTTGTCATGGTGACAATGCTCATGGTGAGAGTTCCCATGGTGACAGTGCACATGGTGACAGTTCCCATGGTGACTGTGCTCACGGTGACAGTGCTCATGGTGACACAGCCCATGGTGACTGTGCTAAGCTGGCGGTGTATATGGTTGGAGTTCCCATGATGAAATTCCTCATGGTGGCACTCCCCATGATGATAGTGCTCATGGTGACAGTGCCCATGGTGAAATTTCCCATGGTGACAGTGCTCATGGTGAGAGTTCCCATGCTTTCAGTGCTCAGGTTGAGAGTGCCCATGGTGACAGTGCCCACGGTGACACTGCGCAAGGTGATAGTGCTCAACCTGATAGTGCCCATGGTAATAGTGCTGATGGTGACACTGCCCATGTTGATATTGCTCACGGTGACACTGCCCATGGTGATAGTGCTCACGGTGATAGTGCTCATGGTGACAGTGCCCTTGGTGATAGTGCTCATGGTGATAGTGCTCATGGTGGCAGTTTGCATGGTGACACTGCCCCTGTTGAAATTGCCCATGGTGACAGTGCTCATGTTGACACTGCCCATGGTGACTGTGCTCACGCTGGAGGTGTACATGGTTGGAGTTCCCATGGTACAAGTGTTATGGTGGTACTGCCCATGATGATAGTGCTCATGGTAACAGTGTCCATGGTGACAGTGCCCATGGTGACAGGGCCTATGGTGAGAGTGCCCATGGTGACTGTGCTCATGCTGGCGGTGTACATGGTTGGAGTTCCGATGGTGAAATTCCTCATGGTAGCACTGCCCATGATGATAGTGCTCAGGGTGACAGTGTCCATGGTGACAGTGCCTATGGTGACAGTGCCCATTGTGATAGTGCTCATGGTGATAGTGCTCATGGTGATAGTGCTCATGGTGACACTGCCCATGGTGACTGTGCTCATGCTGGCGGTGTACATGGTTGGAGTTCCGATGGTGAAATTCCTCATGGTAGCACTGCCCATGATGATAGTGCTCATGGTGACAGTGTCCATGGTGACAGTGCCCATGGTGACAGGGCCTATGGTGAGAGTGCCCATGGTGACAGTTCCCATGGTGACCGTTTCCATGGTGATAGTGCTCATGTTGACAGTGCCCACGGTGACAGTGCTCATGGTGACAGTTCCCATGGTGACAGTGATCATCTTGACAATGCCCATGGCGACCGTTCCCATGGTGACATTTCCCATGGTGATAGTGCTCACCGTGATAGTGCCCATGGTGACAGTTCCCATAGATACAGTGTCCATGGTGACAGTGCTCATAGTGGAACTGCCCATGGTGACTGTGCTCATGCTGGCGGTGTACTTGGTTGGAGTTCCGATGGTGAAATTCCTCATGGTAGCACTGCCCATGATGATAGTGCTCATGGTGACAGTGTCCGTCATGAGAGTGTCCATGGTGACAGTGCTCACTGTGACACTGCCCATGGTGACGGTGCCCATGGTGACATTTCCCATGGTGACAGTGCTCATGTTGACAGTGCACACGGTGACAGTGCCCACGGTGACAGTGCTCACGGTAACAGTGCTCATGGTGATAGTGCTCACGGTGCTAATGCTCACGTTGACAGTGCCCTTGGTGATAGTGTTCATGGTAATATTGCTCATGGTGATAGTGCTCATGGTGATAGTTCGCATGGTGACTGTGCCCATGTTGAAAGTGCCCAAGGTGGCAGTGCTCATGGTGACACTGCCCATGGTGACTATGCTCATGCTGGTGGTATAGATGGTTGGAGTTCCCATGCTGAAATTCCTTATGGTGGCACTGCCCATGATGAGTGTGTTCATGGTGACAGTGTCCACGGTGACAGTGCTCATGGTGACAGTGCTCACGGTGAGAGTGCCCTTCGTGATAGCACCTATGGTAATAGTGCTCATGGTGACAGTGCCCATGGTGATAGTGATCATGGTGATAGTGCTCATGGTAATAGTGCTCATGGTGACACTGCCCATGGTGACAGTGCCCAAGTTGACACTGCCCATAGTGACATTTCCCATGGTGACAGTGCTCATGGTGAGAGTTCCCATGGTGACAGTGCACATGGTGACAGTGCCCATGGTGACAGTGCTCACGGTGACAGTGCTCACTGTGGCAGTGCCAATGGTTACAGTGCTCAGGGTGGCAGTGTCCATGGTGGCAGTTCCCAAGATGACAGTGCTCATGGTGACATTTCCCTTGGTAACAGAGCTCATGATGACAGTGTCCATGGTGACAGTGCCCATGGTGACAGTGGCCATGTTGAAATTGCCCATGGTGACAGTGCACACGGTGACAGTGCCCACGGTGACAGTGCTCACGGTGACAGTGCTCATGGTGATAGTGCTTACGGTGATAGTTCTCAGGTTGACAGTGCCCTTGGTGAGAGTGTTCATGGTAATATTGCTCATGGTGAAAGTCCTCATGGTGATAGTTCGCATGGTGACCGTGCCCATGTTGAAAGTGCCCATGGTGGCAGTGCTCATGGTGACACTGCCCATGGTGACTATGCTCATGCTTGTGGTATACATGGTTGGAGTTCCCATGGTGAAATTCCTTATGATGGCACTGCCCATGATGATAGTGTTCATGGTGACAGTGTGCACGGTGACAGTGCCTATGGTGACAGTGCCCATTGTGATAGTGCTCATGTTGATAATGCCTACAGTGAGAGTTCTAATGGTGACAGATCCCATGGTGACAGTGCCCATGATGACAGTTCTCATGGTGACAGTGCCCTTGGTGATAGTACACATGTTAATAGTGCTCACGGTGACAGTGCCCATGGTGATATTGCTCACGGTGACCCTGCCCATGGTGATAGTGCTCACGGTGATAGTGCTCAGGGTGAAAGTCCCCATGGTTACAGTGCCCATTGTGACAGTGTTCATTGTGACAGTGCCCATGGTGACTATGCTCATGGTGACATTGCTCACGGTGATAGTGCTCATGGAGATAGTTCGCATGGTGACAGGGCCCATGTTGAAAGTGCCCATGGTTGCAGTGATCATGGTGACACTGCCCATTGTGACTGTGCTCATGCTGGCGGTGTACATAGTTGGAGTTCCCATGGTGAAATTCCTTATGGTGGCACTGCCCATGATGATAGTGTTCATGGTGACACTGTGCACGGTGACAGTGCCTATGGTGACAGTGCCCATTGTGATAGTGCTCATGTTGATAATGCCTACATTGAGAGTTCTAATGGTGACAGTTCCCATGGTGACAGTGCCCATGATGACAGTGCTCATGGTGACAGTGCCCTTGGTGATAGTACACATGTTAATAGTGCTCATGGTGACAGTTCCCATGGTGATATTGCTCACGGTGACCCTGCCCATGGTGATAGTGCTCAGGGTGATAGTGCTCAGGGTGAAAGTCCCCATAGTTACAGTGCCCATGGTGACAGTGCTCATTGTGACAGTGCCCATGGTGACTATGCTCATGGTGACATTGCTCACGGTGATAGTGCTCATGGAGATAGTTCGCATGGCGACAGGGCCCATGTTGAAAGTGCCCATGGTGGCAGTGATCATGGTGACACTGCCCATTGTGACTGTGCTCATGCTGGCGGTGTACATAGTTGGAGTTCCCATGGTGAAATTCCTTATGGTGGCACTGCCCATGATGATAGTTTTCATGGTGACAGTGTCCATGGTGACAGTGCCTATGCTGCCAGTGCCCATTGTGATAGTGCTCACGGGGATAGTGTCCACAGAGACAGTGCTAATGGTGACAGTCCCTATGGTGACAGTGCCCATGATGACAGTGCTCATGATGACAATGCCCATGGTGACAGTGCCCATGGTGATAGTGCTCACAGTGACAGTGCCCTTGGTGATAGTGCTCATGGTGATAGTGCTCATGGTGGCAGTTTGCATGGTGACACTGCCCCTGTTGAAAGTGCCCATGGTGACAGTGCTCATGTTGACCCTGCCCATGGTGACCGTGCTCATGTTGGAGGTGTACATGGTTCGAGTTCCCATGGTACAACTGTTATGGTGGAACTGCCCATGATGGTAGTGCTCATGGTGACAGTGTCCATGGTGACAGTGCCCATGGTGACAGCGCCCATGATGACCATTTCCATGGTGACAGTGCTCATGTTGACAGTGCCCACGGTGACAGTGCTCATTGTGAGAGTTCCCATGGTGACAGTGCTCATCTTGACAATGCCCATGGTGACCGTTCCCATGGTGACAGTTCCCATGGTGGTAGTGCTCACCGTGATAGTGCCCATTGTGACAGTTCCCATGGATCCAGTGCCCATGGTGACAGTGCTCATTGTGAAGGTGCCCTCGGTGATAGAGCTCATGGTGGCATTTCGCATGGTGACAGTGCCCATGACGACAGTGCTCATGGTTACAATGACCACGGAGACAGTGCTCATGGTGACAGTGCTCACGGTGACAGTGCTCATGGTGACATTGCCCATGGTGACAGTGCTCATGGTGACAGTTCGCATGGTGACAGTGCCCACGGTGATAGTGCTCACGGTGATAATGCTCGCAGTGACAGTGCCCTTGATGATAGTGCTCATGGTTAAAGTTCTCATGGTGATAGTGCTCATGGTAACACTGACTATGGTGACTGTGCTCATGCTGGCGGTGTACATGGCTGGAGTTCCCATGGTGAAATTCCTTATGCTGGCAGTGCCCATGACGATAGTGCTCATGGTGACAGTGTCCATCGTGAGAGTGCCCATGGTGACAGTGCTCATGGTGACCCTGCCCATGGTGATAGTGCTCACGGTGATAGTGCTCAGGGTGAAAGTCCCCATGGTTACAGTGCCCATTGTGACAGTGTTCATTGTGACAGTGCCCATGGTGACTATGCTCATGGTGACATTGCTCACGGTGATAGTGCTCATGGAGATAGTTCGCATGGTGACAGGGCCCATGTTGAAAGTGCCCATGGTTGCAGTGATCATGGTGACACTGCCCATTGTGACTGTGCTCATGCTGGCGGTGTACATAGTTGGAGTTCCCATGGTGAAATTCCTTATGGTGGCACTGCCCATGATGATAGTGTTCATGGTGACACTGTGCACGGTGACAGTGCCTATGGTGACCGTGCCCATTGTGATAGTGCTCATGTTGATAATGCCTACATTGAGAGTTCTAATGGTGACAGTTCCCATGGTGACAGTGCCCATGATGACAGTGCTCATGGTGACAGTGCCCTTGGTGATAGTACACATGTTAATAGTGCTCATGGTGACAGTTCCCATGGTGATATTGCTCACGGTGACCCTGCCCATGGTGATAGTGCTCAGGGTGATAGTGCTCAGGGTGAAAGTCCCCATGGTTACAGTGCCCATGGTGACAGTGCTCATTGTGACAGTGCCCATGGTGACTATGCTCATGGTGACATTGCTCACGGTGATAGTGCTCATGGAGATAGTTCGCATGGCGACAGGGCCCATGTTGAAAGTGCCCATGGTGGCAGTGATCATGGTGACACTGCCCATTGTGACTGTGCTCATGCTGGCGGTGTACATAGTTGGAGTTCCCATGGTGAAATTCCTTATGGTGGCACTGCCCATGATGATAGTTTTCATGGTGACAGTGTCCATGGTGACAGTGCCTATGCTGCCAGTGCCCATTGTGATAGTGCTCACGGGGATAGTGTCCACAGAGACAGTGCTAATGGTGACAGTCCCCATGGTGACAGTGCCCATGATGACAGTGCTCATGATGACAATGCCCATGGTGACAGTGCCCATGGTGATAGTGCTCACAGTGACAGTGCCCTTGGTGATAGTGCTCATGGTGATAGTGCTCATGGTGGCAGTTTGCATGGTGACACTGCCCCTGTTGAAAGTGCCCATGGTGACAGTGCTCATGTTGACCCTGCCCATGGTGACCGTGCTCATGTTGGAGGTGTACATGGTTCGAGTTCCCATGGTACAACTGTTATGGTGGAACTGCCCATGATGGTAGTGCTCATGGTGACAGTGTCCATGGTGACAGTGCCCATGGTGACAGCGCCCATGATGACCATTTCCATGGTGACAGTGCTCATGTTGACAGTGCCCACGGTGACAGTGCTCATTGTGAGAGTTCCCATGGTGACAGTGCTCATCTTGACAATGCCCATGGTGACCGTTCCCATGGTGACAGTTCCCATGGTGATAGTGCTCACCGTGATAGTGCCCATTGTGACAGTTCCCATGGATCCAGTGCCCATGGTGACAGTGCTCATTGTGAAGGTGCCCTCGGTGATAGAGCTCATGGTGGCATTTCGCATGGTGACAGTGCCCATGACGACAGTGCTCATGGTTACAATGCCCACGGAGACAGTGCTCATGGTGACAGTGCTCACGGTGACAGTGCTCATGGTGACATTGCCCATGGTGACAGTGCTCATGGTGACAGTTCGCATGGTGACAGTGCCCACGGTGATAGTGCTCACGGTGATAATGCTCGCAGTGACAGTGCCCTTGATGATAGTGCTCATGGTTAAAGTTCTCATGGTGATAGTGCTCATGGTAACACTGACTATGGTGACTGTGCTCATGCTGGTGGTGTACATGGCTGGAGTTCCCATGGTGAAATTCCTTATGCTGGCAGTGCCCATGATGATAGTGCTCATGGTGACAGTGTCCATCGTGAGAGTGCCCATGGTGACAGTGCTCATGGTGACCCTGCCCATGGTGACAGTTCCCATGGTGACATTTCCCATGTTGACAGTGCACACGGTGACAGTGTTCATGGTGATATTGCTCACGGTGACAGTGCCCATGGTTATTGTGCTCACGTTGATAGTGCTCATGGTGACAGTTCCCATGGTGTCAGTGCTCATGGTGACATTTCCCATGGTAACAGAGCTCATGATGACAGTGTCCATGGTGAAAGTGCCCATGTTGAAAGTGCCCATGGTGACATTGCTCATGGTGACACTGCCATGGTGACTGTGCTCATGCTGGCGGTGTACATGATTGGAGTTCCCATGGTGAAATTCCTCATGTTGGCACTGCCCATGATGATAGTGCTCAAGGTGACATTGTCCATCGTGAGAGTGCCCATGGTGACAGTGCTCATGATGACACTGCCCATGGTGACAGTGCCCATGGTGACAGTGCTCATGTTGACAGTGCTGATGTTGACAGTGCACATGGTGACAGTGCCCACGGTGACATTTCCCATGGTTACAGTGTTCATGGTGATATTGCTCACGGTGACAGTGCCCATGGTTATAGTCCTCATGGTGATAGTGCTCATGGTGACAGTTCCCATGGTGACAGTGCCCACGGTGACAGTTCTCATGGTGATAGTTCCCATAGTGACAGTGCCCATGGTGACAGTGCTCATGTTGATAGTGCCCACGGTGACAGTGCTCATGGTGACAGTGCTCACAGTGACAGTGCCCTTGGTGATAGTTCCCATGGTAATAGGGCTCACGGTGACACTGCCCATGGTGATATTGTTCACGGTGACACTGCCCATGGTGATAGTGCTCACGGTGATAGTGCTCACGTTGACAGTGCCCTTTCTGATAGTGCTCATGGTAGTACTGCTCATGGTGATAGTGCTCATGGTGATAGTTCGCATGCTGACAGTGCCCATGTTGAAAGTGCCCATGGTGGCAGTGCTCATGGTGACACTGCCCATGGTGGCTGTGCTCATGCTGGCGGTGTCCATGGTTGGAGTTCCAATGGTGAAATTCCTTATGGTAGCACTGCCCATGATGATAGTGCTCATGGTGACAGTCTCCATGGTGACAGTGCCTATGCTGACAGTGTCCATGGTGATAGTGCCCACAGTGACAGTGCTCATTGTGACAGTTTCTATGGTGACAGTGCCCATGATGACAGTGCTCATGGTGACAATGCCCACAGTGACAGTGCTCATGGTGACAGTGCCCTTGGTGATAGTACGCATGGTAATACTGCTCACGGTGACAGTGCTCACGGTGACAGTGCTCATGGTGATAGTGCTCACGGTGCTAATGCTCACGTTGACAGTGCCCTTGGTGATAGTGTTCATGGTAATATTGCTCATGGTGATAGTGCTCATGGTGATAGTTCGCATGGTGACTGTGCCCATGTTGAAAGTGCCCAAGGTGGCAGTGCTCATGGTGACACTGCCCATGGTGACTATGCTCATGCTGGTGGTATAGATGGTTGGAGTTCCCATGCTGAAATTCCTTATGGTGGCACTGCCCATGATGAGATTGTTCATGGTAACAGTGTCTACGGTGACAGTGCTCATGGTGACAGTGCTCACGGTGACAGTGCCCTTGGTGATAGTACCTATGGTAATAGTGCTCATGGTGACAGTGCCCATGGTGATAGTGATCATGGTGATAGTGCTCATGGTAATAGTGCTCATGGTGACACTGCCGATGGTGACAGTGCCCAAGGTGACACTGCCCATAGTGACATTTCCCATGGTGACAGTGCTCATGGTGAGAGTTCCCATGGTGTCAGTGCACATGGTGACAGTGCCCATGGTGACAGTGCTCACGGTGACAGTGCTCACTGTGGCAGTGCCAATGGTTACAGTGCACAGGGTGGCAGTGTCCATGGTGGCAGTTCCCAAGATGACAGTGCTCATGGTGACATTTCCCTTGGTAACAGAGCTCATGATGACAGTGTCCATGGTGACAGTGCCCATGGTGACAGTGGCCATGTTGAAATTGCCCATGGTGACAGTGCACACAGTGACAGTGCCCACGGTGACAGTGCTCACGGTGACAGTGCTCATGGTGATAGTGCTTACGGTGATAGTGCTCATGTTGACAGTGCCCTTGGTGATAGTGTTCATGGTAATATTACTCATGGTGATAGTCCTCATGGTGATAGTTCGCATGGTGACTGTGCCCATGTTGAAAGTGCCCATGGTGGCAGTGCTCATGGTGACACTGCCCATGGTGACTATGCTCATGCTTGTGGTATACATGGTTGGAGTTCCCATGGTGAAATTCCTTATGGTGGCACTGCCTATGATGATAGTGTTCATGGTGACAGTGTGCACGGTGACAGTGCCTATGGTGACAGTGCCCATTGTGATAGTGCTCATGTTGATAATGCCTACAGTGAGAGTTCTAATGGTGACAGTTCCCATGGTGACAGTGCCCATGATGACAGTGCTCATGGTGACAGTGCCCTTGGTGATAGTACACATGTTAATAGTGCTCACGGTGACAGTGCCCATGGTGATATTGCTCACGGTGACCCTGCCCATGGTGATAGTGCTCACGGTGATAGTGCTCAGGGTGAAAGTCCCCATGGTTACAGTGCCCATTGTGACAGTGTTCATTGTGACAGTGCCCATGGTGACTATGCTCATGGTGACATTGCTCATGGTGATAGTGCTCATGGAGATAGTTTGCATGGTGACAGGGCCCATGTTGAAAGTGCCCATGGTGGCAGTGATCATGGTGACACTGCCCATTGTGACTGTGCTCATGCTGGCGGTGTACATAGTTGGAGTTCCCATGGTGAAATTCCTTATGGTGGCACTGCCCATGATGATAGTTTTCATGGTGACAGTGTCCATGGTGACAGTGCCTATGCTGCCAGTGCCCATTGTGATAGTGCTCACGGGGATAGTGTCCACAGAGACAGTGCTAATGGTGACAGTCCCCATGGTGAGAGTGCCCATGATGACAGTGCTCATGATGACAATGCCCATGGTGACAGTGCCCATGGTGATAGTGCTCACAGTGACAGTGCCCTTGGTGATAGTGCTCATGGTGATAGTGCTCATGGTGGCAGTTTGCATGGTGACACTGCCCCTGTTGAAAGTGCCCATGGTGACAGTGCTCATGTTGACCCTGCCCATGGTGACCGTGCTCATGTTGGAGGTGTACATGGTTTGAGTTCCCATGGTACAACTGTTATGGTGGAATTGCCCATGATGGTAGTGCTCATGGTGACAGTGTCCATGGTGACAGTGCCCATGGTGACAGCGCCCATGATGACCATTTCCATGGTGACAGTGCTCATGTTGACAGTGCCCACGGTGACAGTGCTCATTGTGAGAGTTCCCATGGTGACAGTGCTCATCTTGACAATGCCCATGGTGACCGTTCCCATGGTGACAGTTCCCATGGTGATAGTGCTCACTGTGATAGTGCCCATTGTGACAGTTCCCATGGATCCAGTGCCCATGGTGACAGTGCTCATTGTGAAGGTGCCCTTGGTGATAGAGCTCATGGTGGCATTTCGCATGGTGACAGTGCCCATGACGACAGTGCTCATGGTTACAATGCCCACGGAGACAGTGCTCATGGTGACAGTGCTCACGGTGACAGTGCTCATGGTGACATTGCCCATGGTGACAGTGCTCATGGTGACAGTTCGCATGGTGACAGTGCCCACGGTGATAGTGCTCACGGTGATAATGCTCGCAGTGACAGTGCCCTTGATGATAGTGCTCATGGTTAAAGTTCTCATGGTGATAGTGCTCATGGTAACACTGACTATGGTGACTGTGCTCATGCTGGTGGTGTACATGGCTGGAGTTCCCATGGTGAAATTCCTTATGCTGGCAGTGCCCATGATGATAGTGCTCATGGTGACAGTGTCCATCGTGAGAGTGCCCATGGTGACAGTGCTCATGGTGACCCTGCCCATGGTGACAGTTCCCATGGTGACATTTCCCATGTTGACAGTGCACACGGTGACAGTGTTCATGGTGATATTCCTCACGGTGACAGTGCCCATGGTTATTGTGCTCACATTGATAGTGCTCATGGTGACAGTTCCCATGGTGTCAGTGCTCATGGTGACATTTCCCATGGTAACAGAGCTCATGATGACAGTGTCCATGGTGAAAGTGCCCATGTTGAAAGTGCCCATGGTGACATTGCTCATGGTGACACTGCCATGGTGACTGTGCTCATGCTGGCGGTGTACATGATTGGAGTTCCCATGGTGAAATTCCTCATGTTGGCACTGCCCATGATGATAGTGCTCAAGGTGACATTGTCCATCGTGAGAGTGCCCATGGTGACAGTGCTCATGATGACACTGCCCATGGTGACAGTGCCCATGGTGACAGTGCTCATGTTGACAGTGCTCATGTTGACAGTGCACATGGTGACAGTGCCCACGGTGACATTTCCCATGGTTACAGTGTTCATGGTGATATTGCTCACGGTGACAGTGCCCATGGTTATAGTCCTCATGGTGATAGTGCTCATGGTGACAGTTCCCATGGTGACAGTGCCCACGGTGACAGTTCTCATGGTGATAGTTCCCATAGTGACAGTGCCCATGGTGACAGTGCTCATGTTGATAGTGCCCACGGTGACAGTGCTCATGGTGACAGTGCTCACAGTGACAGTGCCCTTGGTGATAGTTCCCATGGTAATAGGGCTCACGGTGACACTGCCCATGGTGATATTGTTCACGGTGACACTGCCCATGGTGGTAGTGCTCACGGTGATAGTGCTCACGTTGACAGTGCCCTTTCTGATAGTGCTCATGGTAGTACTGCTCATGGTGATAGTGCTCATGGTGATAGTTCGCATGCTGACAGTGCCCATGTTGAAAGTGCCCATGGTGGCAGTGCTCATGGTGACACTGCCCATGGTGGCTGTGCTCATGCTGGCGGTGTCCATGGTTGGAGTTCCAATGGTGAAATTCCTTATGGTAGCACTGCCCATGATGATAGTGCTCATGGTGACAGTCTCCATGGTGACAGTGCCTATGCTGACAGTGTCCATGGTGATAGTGCCCACAGTGACAGTGCTCATTGTGACAGTTTCTATGGTGACAGTGCCCATGATGACAGTGCTCATGGTGACAATGCCCACAGTGACAGTGCTCATGGTGACAGTGCCCTTGGTGATAGTACGCATGGTAATACTGCTCACGGTGACAGTGCTCACGGTGACAGTGCTCATGGTGATAGTGCTCACGGTGCTAATGCTCACGTTGACAGTGCCCTTGGTGATAGTGTTCATGGTAATATTGCTCATGGTGATAGTGCTCATGGTGATAGTTCGCATGGTGACTGTGCCCATGTTGAAAGTGCCCAAGGTGGCAGTGCTCATGGTGACACTGCCCATGGTGACTATGCTCATGCTGGTGGTATAGATGGTTGGAGTTCCCATGCTGAAATTCCTTATGGAGGCACTGCCCATGATGAGATTGTTCATGGTAACAGTTTCTACGGTAACAGTGCTCATGGTGACAGTGCTCACGGTGACAGTGCCCTTGGTGATAGTACCTATGGTAATAGTGCTCATGGTGACAGTGCCCATGGTGATAGTGATCATGGTGATAGTGCTCATGGTAATAGTGCTCATGGTGACACTGCCCATGGTGACAGTGCCCAAGGTGACACTGCCCATAGTGACATGTCCAATGGTGACAGTGCTCATGGTGAGAGATCCCATGGTGACAATGCTTATGTTGACAATGCCCATGATGACAGTGCTCATGGTGACAGTACCCACGGTGAAAATCCTCATGGTGACAGTGCTCATGGTGATAGTGCTCACGGTGATAGTGCTCACGCTGACAGTGCCCTTGGTGATAATGCTCATGGTAATAGTGCTCATGGTGATGGTTCGCATGGTGACAGTGCCCATGTTGAAAGTGCCCATGGTGGCAGTGCTCATCGTGACACAGCCCATGGTGACTGTGCTAACGCTGCCGATGTACACGGTTGGAGTTCCCAAGGTGAAATTCCTCATGGTGGCACTGCCCATGATGATAGTGTTCGTGGTGACAGTGTCCATGGTGACAGTACCTATGGTGACAGTGTCCGTTGTGATAGTGCTCACGGTGATAGTGCCCACAGTGACAGTGCTAATGTTGACAGTTCCCATGGTGACAGTGCCCATGATGACAGTGCTCGTGGTGAGAGTTCCCACGGAGACAGTGTTCATGGTGACAGTACCCTTGGTGATAGTTCTCATGGTGATACTGCTCATCATGGCAGTTCGCATGGTGACACCGCGCATGTTGAAAGTGCCCATGGTGACAGTGCTCATGGTTGCACTGCCCATGGTGACTGTGCTCATGCTGGCGGTGTACGTGGTCGGAACTCCGATGGTGAAATTCCTCATGGTAGCACTCCCCATGATGTTAGTGCTCATGGTGACAGTGTCCAAGGTGACAGTGCCTATGGTGACAGTGCCCATTGTGATAGTGCTCACGGTGATAGTGCCCACAGTGACAGTGCTCATTGTGACCGTTCCTATGGTGACAGTGCCCATGATGACAGTGCTCATGGTGACAGTGCCCACTGTGATAGTGCTCATGGTGAAAGTGCTCACGGTGACAGTGCCCTTGGTGATAGTGCTCTTGGTGATAGTGCTCATGGTGACAGTTCGCATTGTGACAGTTCTCATGTTGAAAGTGCCCATGGTGACAGTACCCATGGTGACAGTGCCCATGGTGACATTGCCCATGATGACAGTGCTCATGGTGACCGTGCCCACGGTGACAGTGCTCATGGTGAGAGTGCTCATGGTGATAGTGCTCACGGTGATAGTGCTCACGGTGACAGTGCCCTTGGTGATAGTGCTCATGGTGATAGTGCTCATGGTGGCACTGCCAATGGTCACAGTGCTCATGGTGGCAGTGTCCATGGTGGCAGTTCCCAAGATGACAGTGCTCGTGGTGACATTTCCCTTGGTAACAGAGCTCATGATGACAGTGTCCATGGTGACAGTGCCCATGGTGACAGTGGCCATGTAGAAATTGAGCATGGTGACAGTCCTCACGGTGACAGTGCTCATGGTGATAGTGCGCACGTTGACAGTGCCCTTGGTGATAGTGTTCATGGTAATATTGCTCATGGTGATAGTCCTCATGGTGATAGTTCGCATGGTGACTGTGCCCATGTTGAAAGTGCCCATGGTGGCAGTGCTCATGGTGACACTGCCCATGGTGACTATGCTCATGGTGACAGTGCTCACGGTGATAGTGCTCATGGAGACAGTTCGCATGGTGACAGGGCCCATGTTGAAAGTACCCATGGTGACAGTGCTCATAGTGGCAGTGTCCATGATGACTGTGCTCATGCTGGCGGTGTACTTGGTTGGAGTTCCGATGGTGAAATTCCTCATGGTAGCACTGCCCATGATGATAGTGCTCATGGTGACAGTGTCCATGGTGACAGTGCCTATGGTGACAGTGCTCATGTTGACAGTGCCCACTGTGACAGTGCTCACGGTGACAGTGCTCACGGTGACAGTGCCCTTGGTGATAGTGCTCATGGTGATAGTGCTCATTGTGACTGTTCGCATAGTGACAGTGCCCATGTTGAAAGTGCCCATGGTGAGAGTACCCATGGTGACAGTGCCCATGGTGACTGTGCTCATGGTGAGATTGCCCATGGTGACCATTCCCATGGTGACAGTTCCCATGGTGATAGTGCTCATGGTAACAGTGCTCATGTTGACAGTGCACATGGTGACAATGCCCACACTGACAGTGCTCACGGTGATAGTGCTCATGGTGATAAAGCCCATCGTAATAGTGCTCACGGTGACAGTGCCCATGTTGATATTGCTCAAGGTGACACCGCCCATGGTGATAGTGCTCACGGTGATAGTGCTCATGGTGACACTGCCCGTGATGATAGTGTTCATGGTGATAGTGCTCATGGTAATAGTGCTCATGGTGACGCTACCCATGGTGACAGTGCCCATGGTGACACTGCCCATTGTGACATTTCCCATGGTGACAGTGCTCATGGTGAGAGTTCCCATGGTGACAGTGCACATGGTGACAGTTCCCATGGTGACAGTGCCCACGGTGACATTGCTCATGGTGACAGTGCTCACGGTGACAGTGATTTTGGTTATAGTACCCATGGTAATAGAGGTCACAGTGACAGTGCCCATGGTGATATTGCTCACGGTGACACTGCCCATGGTGATAGTGCTCACGGTGATAGTGCTCATGGTGAAAGTTCCCATTGTTACAGTGCCCATGGTGACAGTGCTCATGGTGACAGTGACCACGGTGACTATGCTCATGGTGACAGTGCT
Organism: Balaenoptera ricei; assembly: GCF_028023285.1. Classification (NCBI taxonomy): domain Eukaryota; kingdom Metazoa; phylum Chordata; class Mammalia; order Artiodactyla; family Balaenopteridae; genus Balaenoptera; species Balaenoptera ricei. The sequence continues at coordinate 94,877,542 of NC_082654.1, forward strand.
CACAGAGATACTGCTCATGGTGACAGTTCGCATGGCGACAGGGCCCATGTTAAAAGTGCCCATGGTGACAGTGCTCATGGTGGCACTGCCCATGGTGACTGTGCTCATGCTGGTGGTGTACATGGTTGGAGTTCCCATGGTGAAATTCCTTATGGTGGCAATGCCCATGATGATAGTGCTCATGGTGACAGTGTCCATGGTGACAGTGCCCATGGTGACAGTGCCCATGGTGATATTTCCCATGGTGATAGTGCTCATGGTGAGAGTTCCCATGGTGACAGTGCTCATCTTGGCAGTGCCCATAGTGACCGTTCCCATGGTGACAGTTCCCATGGTGATACGGCTCATGGTTACAGTGCTCATGGTGACAGTGAACACAGTGACAGTGCCCGCAGTGACAGTGCTCATGGTGATAGTGCTCATGCTTATAGTGCCCATGATGATAGTGCTCATGGTGACAGTGCTCATGGTGACAGTGTACATAGTGACAATCACCACGGTGACAGTGCTCACGGTGACACTGCCCATGGTGATAGTGCTCACGGTGATAGTGAACACAGTGACACTGCCCTTGGTGATAGTGCTCATGGTGATAGTGCTCATGGTAATAGTGCTCATGGTGACACTTCCCATGGTGACAGTGCTCACGGTGAAAGTGCTCACTGTGGCAGTGCCAATGGTTACAGTTCTCATGGTGGCAGTGTCAATGGTGGCAGTTCCCAAGATGACAGTGCTCATGGTGACATTTCCCATGGTAACAGAGTTCATGATAACAGTGTCCACGGTGACAGTGCCCAGGTGAGAGTGGCCATGTTGAAAGTGCCCATGGTGACACTGCTCACGGTGACAGTGCCCATGGTGACTATGCTCATGCTGGCAGTGTACATGGTTGGAGTTCCCAAGGTGAAATTCCTCATGGTGGCACTGCCCATGGTGACAGTGTCCATCGTGAGAGTGCCCATGATGACAGTGCTCATGGTGACAGTGCACACAGTGACAGTGCTCATGTTGACAGTGCACACGGAAACAGTGCCCACTGTGACAGTGTTCATGGTGATATTGCTCACGGTGACACTGCCCATGGTTAGAGTGCTCACGGTGATAGTGCTCACGGTGACAGTTCCCATGGTGACATTGCCCACGGTGACAGTTCTCATGGTGACATTGCCCACGGTGACAGTGCTCATGGTGACAGTTCGCCTGGTGACAGTGCCCATGGTAACAGCGCTCACGGTGACACAGCCCATGGTTACTGTCCTAAAGCTGGCGGTATACATGGTTGGAGTTCTCATGGTGAAACTCCTCATGGTGGCTCCTGCCCATGATGATAGTGCCCATGGTGACATTTCCCATGGTGACAGTGCTCATGGTGAGAGTTCCCATGGTGACAGTGCTCATCTTGACAGTGCCCATGGTGACCATTCCTATGGTCATAGTTCCCATGGTGATAGTGCTCATTGTGACAGTGCACACGGTGACAGTGCTCACGGTGACAGTGCTCACGGTGACAGTGCTCACTGTGGCAGTGCCAATGGTTACAGTGCACAGGGTGGCAGTGTCCATGGTGGCAGTTCCCAAGATGACAGTGCTCATGGTGACATTTCCCTTGGTAACAGAGCTCATGATGACAGTGTCCATGGTGACAGTGCCCATGGTGACAGTGGCCATGTTGAAATTGCCCATGGTGACAGTGCACACGGTGACAGTGCCCACGGTGACAGTGCTCACGGTGACAGTGCTCATGGTGATAGTGCTTACGGTGATAGTTCTCAGGTTGACAGTGCCCTTGGTGAGAGTGTTCACGGTAATATTGCTCATGGTGAAAGTCCTCATGGTGATAGTTCGCATGGTGACCGTGCCCATGTTGAAAGTGCCCATGGTGGCAGTGCTCATGGTGACACTGCCCATGGTGACTATGCCCATGCTTGTGGTATACATGGTTGGAGTTCCCATGGTGAAATTCCTTATGGTGGCACTGCCCATGATGATAGTGTTCATGGTGACAGTGTGCACGGTGACAGTGCCTATGGTGACAGTGCCCATTGTGATAGTGCTCATGTTGATAATGCCTACAGTGAGAGTTCTAATGGTGACAGTTCCCATGGTGACAGTGCCCATGATGACAGTGCTCATGGTGACAGTGCCAACGGTGACAGTGCTCATGGTGATAGTGCTCATGGTGACAGTGCCTTTGGTGATAGTACACATGTTAATAGTGCTCACGGTGACATTGCCCATGGTGATATTGCTCACGGTGACCCTGCCCTTGGTGATAGTGCTCACGGTGATAGTGCTCAGGGTGAAAGTCCCCATGGTTACAGTGCCCATGGTGACAGTGCTCATTGTGACAGTGCCCATGGTGACTATGCTCATGGTGACATTGCTCACGGTGATAGTGCTCATGGAGATAGTTCGCATGGTGACAGGGCCCATGTTGAAAGTGCCCATGGTTGCAGTGATCATGGTGACACTGCCCATTGTGACTGTGCTCATGCTGGCGGTGTACATAGTTGGAGTTCCCATGGTGAAATTCCTTATGGTGGCACTGCCCATGATGATAGTGTTCATGGTGACAGTGTGCACGGTGACAGTGCCTATGGTGACAGTGCCCATTGTGATAGTGCTCATGTTGATAATGCCTACATTGAGAGTTCTAATGGTGACAGTTCCCATGGTGACAGTGCCCATGATGACAGTGCTCATGGTGACAGTGCCAACGGTGACAGTGCTCATGGTAATAGTGCTCATGGTGACAGTTCCCTTGGTGATAGTACACATGTTAATAGTGCTCATGGTGACAGTTCCCATGGTGATATTGCTCACGGTGACCCTGCCCATGGTGATAGTGCTCAGGGTGACAGTGCTCAGGGTGAAAGTCCCCATGGTTACAGTGCCCATGGTGACAGTGCTCATTGTGACAGTGCCCATGGTGACTATGCTCATGGTGACATTGCTCACGGTGATAGTGCTCATGGAGATAGTTCGCATGGCGACAGGGCCCATGTTGAAAGTGCCCATGGTGGCAGTGATCATGGTGACACTGCCCATTGTGACTGTGCTCATGCTGGCGGTGTACATAGTTGGAGTTCCCATGGTGAAATTCCTTATGGTGGCACTGCCCATGATGATAGTTTTCATGGTGACAGTGTCCATGGTGACAGTGCCTATGCTGCCAGTGCCCATTGTGATAGTGCTCACGGGGATAGTGTCCACAGAGACAGTGCTAATGGTGACAGTCCCCATGGTGACAGTGCCCATGATGACAGTGCTCATGATGACAATGCCCATGGTGACAGTGCCCATGGTGATAGTGCTCACAGTGACAGTGCCCTTGGTGATAGTGCTCATGGTGATAGTGCTCATGGTGGCAGTTTGCATGGTGACACTGCCCCTGTTGAAAGTGCCCATGGTGACAGTGCTCATGTTGACCCTGCCCATGGTGACCGTGCTCATGTTGGAGGTGTACATGGTTCGAGTTCCCATGGTACAACTGTTATGGTGGAACTGCCCATGATGGTAGTGCTCATGGTGACAGTGTCCATGGTGACAGTGCCCATGGTGACAGCGCCCATGATGACCATTTCCATGGTGACAGTGCTCATGTTGACAGTGCCCACGGTGACAGTGCTCATTGTGAGAGTTCCCATGGTGACAGTGCTCATCTTGACAATGCCCATGGTGACCGTTCCCATGGTGACAGTTCCCATGGTGATAGTGCTCACCGTGATAGTGCCCATTGTGACAGTTCCCATGGATCCAGTGCCCATGGTGACAGTGCTCATTGTGAAGGTGCCCTCGGTGATAGAGCTCATGGTGGCATTTCACATGGTGACAGTGCCCATGACGACAGTGCTCATGGTTACAATGCCCACGGAGACAGTGCTCATGGTGACAGTGCTCACGGTGACAGTGCTCATGGTGACATTGCCCATGGTGACAGTGCTCATGGTGACAGTTCGCATGGTGACAGTGCCCACGGTGATAGTGCTCACGGTGATAATGCTCGCAGTGACAGTGCCCTTGATGATAGTGCTCATGGTTAAAGTTCTCATGGTGATAGTGCTCATGGTAACACTGACTATGGTGACTGTGCTCATGCTGGTGGTGTACATGGCTGGAGTTCCCATGGTGAAATTCCTTATGCTGGCAGTGCCCATGATGATAGTGCTCATGGTGACAGTGTCCATCGTGAGAGTGCCCATGGTGACAGTGCTCATGGTGACCCTGCCCATGGTGACAGTTCCCATGGTGACATTTCCCATGTTGACAGTGCACACGGTGACAGTGTTCATGGTGATATTGCTCACGGTGACAGTGCCCATGGTTATTGTGCTCACATTGATAGTGCTCATGGTGACAGTTCCCATGGTGTCAGTGCTCATGGTGACATTTCCCATGGTAACAGAGCTCATGATGACAGTGTCCATGGTGAAAGTGCCCATGTTGAAAGTGCCCATGGTGACATTGCTCATGGTGACACTGCCATGGTGACTGTGCTCATGCTGGCGGTGTACATGATTGGAGTTCCCATGGTGAAATTCCTCATGTTGGCACTGCCCATGATGATAGTGCTCAAGGTGACATTGTCCATCGTGAGAGTGCCCATGGTGACAGTGCTCATGATGACACTGCCCATGGTGACAGTGCCCATGGTGACAGTGCTCATGTTGACAGTGCTCATGTTGACAGTGCACATGGTGACAGTGCCCACGGTGACATTTCCCATGGTTACAGTGTTCATGGTGATATTGCTCACGGTGACAGTGCCCATGGTTATAGTCCTCATGGTGATAGTGCTCATGGTGACAGTTCCCATGGTGACAGTGCCCACGGTGACAGTTCTCATGGTGATAGTTCCCATAGTGACAGTGCCCATGGTGACAGTGCTCATGTTGATAGTGCCCACGGTGACAGTGCTCATGGTGACAGTGCTCACAGTGACAGTGCCCTTGGTGATAGTTCCCATGGTAATAGGGCTCACGGTGACACTGCCCATGGTGATATTGTTCACGGTGACACTGCCCATGGTGATAGTGCTCACGGTGATAGTGCTCACGTTGACAGTGCCCTTTCTGATAGTGCTCATGGTAGTACTGCTCATGGTGATAGTGCTCATGGTGATAGTTCGCATGCTGACAGTGCCCATGTTGAAAGTGCCCATGGTGGCAGTGCTCATGGTGACACTGCCCATGGTGGCTGTGCTCATGCTGGCGGTGTCCATGGTTGGAGTTCCAATGGTGAAATTCCTTATGGTAGCACTGCCCATGATGATAGTGCTCATGGTGACAGTCTCCATGGTGACAGTGCCTATGCTGACAGTGTCCATGGTGATAGTGCCCACAGTGACAGTGCTCATTGTGACAGTTTCTATGGTGACAGTGCCCATGATGACAGTGCTCATGGTGACAATGCCCACAGTGACAGTGCTCATGGTGACAGTGCCCTTGGTGATAGTACGCATGGTAATACTGCTCACGGTGACAGTGCTCACGGTGACAGTGCTCATGGTGATAGTGCTCACGGTGCTAATGCTCACGTTGACAGTGCCCTTGGTGATAGTGTTCATGGTAATATTGCTCATGGTGATAGTGCTCATGGTGATAGTTCGCATGGTGACTGTGCCCATGTTGAAAGTGCCCAAGGTGGCAGTGCTCATGGTGACACTGCCCATGGTGACTATGCTCATGCTGGTGGTATAGATGGTTGGAGTTCCCATGCTGAAATTCCTTATGGTGGCACTGCCCATGATGAGATTGTTCATGGTAACAGTGTCTACGGTGACAGTGCTCATGGTGACAGTGCTCACGGTGACAGTGCCCTTGGTGATAGTACCTACGGTAATAGTGCTCATGGTGACAGTGCCCATGGTGATAGTGATCATGGTGATAGTGCTCATGGTAATAGTGCTCATGGTGACACTGCCCATGGTGACAGTGCCCAAGGTGACACTGCCCATAGTGACATTTCCCATGGTGACAGTGCTCATGGTGAGAGTTCCCATGGTGTCAGTGCACATGGTGACAGTGCCCATGGTGACAGTGCTCACGGTGACAGTGCTCACTGTGGCAGTGCCAATGGTTACAGTGCACAGGGTGGCAGTGTCCATGGTGGCAGTTCCCAAGATGACAGTGCTCATGGTGACATTTCCCTTGGTAACAGAGCTCATGATGACAGTGTCCATGGTGACAGTGCCCATGGTGACAGTGGCCATGTTGAAATTGCCCATGGTGACAGTGCACACAGTGACAGTGCCCACGGTGACAGTGCTCACGGTGACAGTGCTCATGGTGATAGTGCTTACGGTGATAGTGCTCATGTTGACAGTGCCCTTGGTGATAGTGTTCATGGTAATATTACTCATGGTGATAGTCCTCATGGTGATAGTTCGCATGGTGACTGTGCCCATGTTGAAAGTGCCCATGGTGGCAGTGCTCATGGTGACACTGCCCATGGTGACTATGCTCATGCTTGTGGTATACATGGTTGGAGTTCCCATGGTGAAATTCCTTATGGTGGCACTGCCTATGATGATAGTGTTCATGGTGACAGTGTGCACGGTGACAGTGCCTATGGTGACAGTGCCCATTGTGATAGTGCTCATGTTGATAATGCCTACAGTGAGAGTTCTAATGGTGACAGTTCCCATGGTGACAGTGCCCATGATGACAGTGCTCATGGTGACAGTGCCCTTGGTGATAGTACACATGTTAATAGTGCTCACGGTGACAGTGCCCATGGTGATATTGCTCACGGTGACCCTGCCCATGGTGATAGTGCTCACGGTGATAGTGCTCAGGGTGAAAGTCCCCATGGTTACAGTGCCCATTGTGACAGTGTTCATTGTGACAGTGCCCATGGTGACTATGCTCATGGTGACATTGCTCATGGTGATAGTGCTCATGGAGATAGTTCGCATGGTGACAGGGCCCATGTTGAAAGTGCCCATGGTCGCAGTGATCATGGTGACACTGCCCATTGTGACTGTGCTCATGCTGGCGGTGTACATAGTTGGAGTTCCCATGGTGAAATTCCTTATGGTGGCACTGCCCATGATGATAGTTTTCATGGTGACAGAGTCCATGGTGACAGTGCCTATGCTGCCAGTGCCCATTGTGATAGTGCTCACGGTGATAGTGTCCACAGAGACAGTGCTAATGGTGACAGTCCCCATGGTGACAGTGCCCATGATGACAGTGCTCACGGTGACAATGCCCTTGGTGATAGTACCCATGGTAATAGGGGTCACGGTGACAGTGCCTATGGTGATATTGCTCACGGTTGACACTGCCCATGGTGATAGTGCTCACGGTGATAGTGCTCATGTTAATAGTGCTCATGGTGACACTGCCCATGGTGAGAGTGCCCATGGTGACACTGCCGATAGTGACTTTTCTCATGGTGACAGTGCACATGGTGACAGTTCCCATGGTGACAGTGCTCATGGTGACCGTGCTCACTGTGGCAATGCCAATGGTAACATTGTTCATGGTGGCAGTGTCCACGGTGGCAGTTTCCAAGATGACAGTGCTCATGGTGACATTTCCCATGGTAACAGAGCTCATAATGACAGTGTCCATGGTGACAGTGCCCATGGTGACAGTGGCCATGTTGAAAGTGCCCATGATGAAACTGCCCATGGTGACAGTGCCTATAGTGATAGTGCCCATGGTGACATTTCCCATGGTGACAGTGCTAATGGAGAGAGTTCCCATGGTGACAGTGCCCATTATGACAGTGCTCATGGTGACAGTGCCCACGGTGACAGTGCTCATGGTGACAGTGCTGATGGTGACAGTGCCCTTGGTGATAGTACCCATGGTAATAGTGCTCACGGTGACAGTGCCCATGGTGATATTTCTCACAGTGACACTGCCCATGGTGATAGTGATCACGTTGATAGTGCCAATGGTGACACTGCCCATGGTGACAGTGCTCATGTTGACAGTGCCCACGGTGACAGTGCTCATGGTGAGAGTTCCCATGGTGACAGTTCCCACTGTGATAGTGCTCACCGTGATAGTGCCCTTTGTGACAATTCCCATGGATCCAGTGCCCATGGTGACAGTGCTCATTGTGACAGTGCCCTCGGTGATAGAGCTCATGGTGGCATTTCGCATGGTGACAGTGCCCATGACGACAGTGCTCATGGTTACAATGCCCACGGAGACAGTTCTCATGGTGACAGTGCTCACGGGGACAGTGCTCATGGTGACATTGCCCATGGTGACAGTGCTCATGGTGACAGTTCGCATGGTGACAGTGCCCACGGTGATAGTGCTCACGGTGATAATGCTCGCAGTGACAGTGCCCTTGATGATAGTGCTCATGGTTAAAGTTCTCATGGTGATAGTGCTCATGGTAACACTGACCATGGTGTCTGTGCTCATGCTGGCGGTGTACATGGCTGGAGTTCCCATGGTGAAATTCCTTATACTGGCAGTGCCCATGATGATAGTGCTCATGGTGACAGTGTCCATCGTGAGAGTGCCCATGGTGACAGTGCTCATGGTGACCCTGCCCATGGTGACAGTTCCCATGGTGACATTTCCCATGTTGACAGTGCACACGGTGACAGTGTTCATGGTGATATTGCTCACGGTAAAAGTGCCCATGGTTATTGTGCTCACGTTGATAGTGCTCATGGTGACAGTTCCCATGGTGACAGTGCTCATGGTGACATTTCCCATGGTAACAGAGCTCATGATGACAGTGTCCATGGTGACAGTGCCCATGTTGACAGTGCCCATGGTGACATTGCTCATGGTGACACTGCCATGGTGACTGTGCTCATGCTGGTGGTGTACATGATTGGAGTTCCCATGGTGAAATTCCTCATGGTGGCACTGCCCATGATGATAGTGCTCAAGGTGACATTGTCCATCGTGAGAGTGCCCATGGTGACAGTGCTCATGATGACACTGCCCATGGTGACAGTGCCCATGGTGACAGTGCTCATGTTGACAGTGCTCATGTTGACAGTGCACATGGTGACAGTGCCCACGGTGACATTTCCCATGGTTACGGTGTTCATGGTGATATTGCTCACGGTGACAGTGCCCATGGTTATAGTCCTCATGGTGATAGTGCTCATGGTGACAGTTCCCATGATGACAGTGCCCATGGTGACAGTGCTCATGGTGACATTGCCCACGGTGACAGTTCTCATGGTGACTGTGCTCATGGTGACATTGCCCACGGTGACAGTTCTCATGGTGATAGTTCCCATGGTGACAGTGCCCATGGTGACAGTGCTCATGTTGACAGTGCACATGGTGACAGTGCCCACGGTGACATTTCCCATGGTTACAGTGTTCATGGTGATATTGCTCACGGTGACAGTGCCCATGGTTATAGTCCTCATGGTGATAGTGCTCATGGTGACAGTTCCCATGGTGACAGTGCCCACGGTGACAGTTCTCATGGTGATAGTTCCCATAGTGACAGTGCCCATGGTGACAGTGCTCATGTTGATAGTGCCCACGGTGACAGTGCTCATGGTGACAGTGCTCACAGTGACAGTGCCCTTGGTGATAGTTCCCATGGTAATAGGGCTCACGGTGACACTGCCCATGGTGATATTGTTCACGGTGACACTGCCCATGGTGATAGTGCTCACGGTGATAGTGCTCACGTTGACAGTGCCCTTTCTGATAGTGCTCATGGTAGTACTGCTCATGGTGATAGTGCTCATGGTGATAGTTCGCATGCTGACAGTGCCCATGTTGAAAGTGCCCATGGTGGCAGTGCTCATGGTGACACTGCCCATGGTGGCTGTGCTCATGCTGGCGGTGTCCATGGTTGGAGTTCCAATGGTGAAATTCCTTATGGTAGCACTGCCCATGATGATAGTGCTCATGGTGACAGTCTCCATGGTGACAGTGCCTATGCTGACAGTGTCCATGGTGATAGTGCCCACAGTGACAGTGCTCATTGTGACAGTTTCTATGGTGACAGTGCCCATGATGACAGTGCTCATGGTGACAATGCCCACAGTGACAGTGCTCATGGTGACAGTGCCCTTGGTGATAGTACGCATGGTAATACTGCTCACGGTGACAGTGCCCATGGTGATAGTGCTCATGGTGATAGTGCTCATGGTAATAGTGATCATGGTGACACTGCCTATGGTGACAGTGCCCATGGTGACACTGCCCATAGTGATATTTGTCATGGTGACAATGCTCATGGTGAGAGTTCCCATGGTGACAGTGCACATGGTGACAGTTCCCATGGTGACTGTGCTCACGGTGACAGTGCTCATGGTGACACAGCCCATGGTGACTGTGCTAAGCTGGCGGTGTATATGGTTGGAGTTCCCATGATGAAATTCCTCATGGTGGCACTCCCCATGATGATAGTGCTCATGGTGACAGTGCCCATGGTGAAATTTCCCATGGTGACAGTGCTCATGGTGAGAGTTCCCATGCTGACAGTGCTCAGGTTGAGAGTGCCCATGGTGACAGTGCCCACGGTGACACTGCGCAAGGTGATAGTGCTCAACGTGATAGTGCCCATGGTAATAGTGCTGATGGTGACACTGCCCATGTTGATATTGCTCACGGTGACACTGCCCATGGTGATAGTGCTCACGGTGATAGTGCTCACGGTGACAGTGCCCTTGGTGATAGTGCTCATGGTGATAGTGCTCATGGTGGGAGTTTGCATGGTGACACTGCCCCTGTTGAAATTGCCCATGGTGACAGTGCTCATGTTGACACTGCCCATGGTGACTGTGCTCACGCTGGAGGTGTACATGGTTGGAGTTCCCATGGTACAAGTGTTATGGTGGTACTGCCCATGATGATAGTGCTCATGGTAACAGTGTCCATGGTGACAGTGCCCATGGTGACAGGGCCTATGGTGAGAGTGCCCATGGTGACTGTGCTCATGCTGGCGGTGTACATGGTTGGAGTTCCGATGGTGAAATTCCTCATGGTAGCACTGCCCATGATGATAGTGCTCAGGGTGACAGTGTCCATGGTGACAGTGCCTATGGTGACAGTGCCCATTGTGATAGTGCTCATGGTGATAGTGCTCATGGTGATAGTGCTCATGGTGACACTGCCCATGGTGACTGTGCTCATGCTGGCGGTGTACATGGTTGGAGTTCCGATGGTGAAATTCCTCATGGTAGCACTGCCCATGATGATAGTGCTCATGGTGACAGTGTCCATGGTGACAGTGCCCATGGTGACAGGGCCTATGGTGAGAGTGCCCATGGTGACAGTTCCCATGGTGACCGTTTCCATGGTGATAGTGCTCATGTTGACAGTGCCCACGGTGACAGTGCTCATGGTGACAGTTCCCATGGTGACAGTGATCATCTTGACAATGCCCATGGCGACCGTTCCCATGGTGACATTTCCCATGGTGATAGTGCTCACCGTGATAGTGCCCATGGTGACAGTTCCCATAGATACAGTGTCCATGGTGACAGTGCTCATAGTGGAACTGCCCATGGTGACTGTGCTCATGCTGGCGGTGTACTTGGTTGGAGTTCCGATGGTGAAATTCCTCATGGTAGCACTGCCCATGATGATAGTGCTCATGGTGACAGTGTCCGTCATGAGAGTGTCCATGGTGACAGTGCTCACTGTGACACTGCCCATGGTGACGGTGCCCATGGTGACATTTCCCATGGTGACAGTGCTCATGTTGACAGTGCACACGGTGACAGTGCCCACGGTGACAGTGCTCACGGTGACAGTGCTCATGGTGATAGTGCTCACGGTGCTAATGCTCACGTTGACAGTGCCCTTGGTGATAGTGTTCATGGTAATATTGCTCATGGTGATAGTGCTCATGGTGATAGTTCGCATGGTGACTGTGCCCATGTTGAAAGTGCCCAAGGTGGCAGTGCTCATGGTGACACTGCCCATGGTGACTATGCTCATGCTGGTGGTATAGATGGTTGGAGTTCCCATGCTGAAATTCCTTATGGTGGCACTGCCCATGATGAGTGTGTTCATGGTGACAGTGTCCACGGTGACAGTGCTCATGGTGACAGTGCTCACGGTGAGAGTGCCCTTCGTGATAGCACCTATGGTAATAGTGCTCATGGTTACAGTGCCCATGGTGATAGTGATCATGGTGATAGTGCTCATGGTAATAGTGCTCATGGTGACACTGCCCATGGTGACAGTGCCCAAGTTGACACTGCCCATAGTGACATTTCCCATGGTGACAGTGCTCATGGTGAGAGTTCCCATGGTGACAGTGCACATGGTGACAGTGCCCATGGTGACAGTGCTCACGGTGACAGTGCTCACTGTGGCAGTGCCAATGGTTACAGTGCTCAGTGTGGCAGTGTCCATGGTGGCAGTTCCCAAGATGACAGTGCTCATGGTGACATTTCCCTTGGTAACAGAGCTCATGATGACAGTGTCCATGGTGACAGTGCCCATGGTGACAGTGGCCATGTTGAAATTGCCCATGGTGACAGTGCACACGGTGACAGTGCCCACGGTGACAGTGCTCACGGTGACAGTGCTCATGGTGATAGTGCTTACGGTGATAGTTCTCACGTTGACAGTGCCCTTGGTGAGAGTGTTCATGGTAATATTGCTCATGGTGAAAGTCCTCATGGTGATAGTTCGCATGGTGACCGTGCCCATGTTGAAAGTGCCCATGGTGGCAGTGCTCATGGTGACACTGCCCATGGTGACTATGCTCATGCTTGTGGTATACATGGTTGGAGTTCCCATGGTGAAATTCCTTATGGTGGCACTGCCCATGATGATAGTGTTCATGGTGACAGTGTGCACGGTGACAGTGCCTATGGTGACAGTGCCCATTGTGATAGTGCTCATGTTGATAATGCCTACAGTGAGAGTTCTAATGGTGACAGTTCCCATGGTGACAGTGCCCATGATGACAGTGCTCATGGTGACAGTGCCCTTGGTGATAGTACACATGCTAATAGTGCTCACGGTGACAGTGCCCATGGTGATATTGCTCACGGTGACCCTGCCCATGGTGATAGTGCTCACGGTGATAGTGCTCAGGGTGAAAGTCCCCATGGTTACAGTGCCCATTGTGACAGTGTTCATTGTGACAGTGCCCATGGTGACTATGCTCATGGTGACATTGCTCACGGTGATAGTGCTCATGGAGATAGTTCGCATGGTGACAGGGCCCATGTTGAAAGTGCCCATGGTTGCAGTGATCATGGTGACACTGCCCATTGTGACTGTGCTCATGCTGGCGGTGTACATAGTTGGAGTTCCCATGGTGAAATTCCTTATGGTGGCACTGCCCATGATGATAGTGTTCATGGTGACACTGTGCACGGTGACAGTGCCTATGGTGACAGTGCCCATTGTGATAGTGCTCATGTTGATAATGCCTACATTGAGAGTTCTAATGGTGACAGTTCCCATGGTGACAGTGCCCATGATGACAGTGCTCATGGTGACAGTGCCCTTGGTGATAGTACACATGTTAATAGTGCTCATGGTGACAGTTCCCATGGTGATATTGCTCACGGTGACCCTGCCCATGGTGATAGTGCTCAGGGTGATAGTGCTCAGGGTGAAAGTCCCCATGGTTACAGTGCCCATGGTGACAGTGCTCATTGTGACAGTGCCCATGGTGACTATGCTCATGGTGACATTGCTCACGGTGATAGTGCTCATGGAGATAGTTCGCATGGGGACAGGGCCCATGTTGAAAGTGCCCATGGTGGCAGTGATCATGGTGACACTGCCCATTGTGACTGTGCTCATGCTGGCGGTGTACATAGTTGGAGTTCCCATGGTGAAATTCCTTATGGTGGCACTGCCCATGATGATAGTTTTCATGGTGACAGTGTCCATGGTGACAGTGCCTATGCTGCCAGTGCCCATTGTGATAGTGCTCACGGGGATAGTGTCCACAGAGACAGTGCTAATGGTGACAGTCCCCATGGTGACAGTGCCCATGATGACAGTGCTCATGATGACAATGCCCATGGTGACAGTGCCCATGGTGATAGTGCTCACAGTGACAGTGCCCTTGGTGATAGTGCTCATGGTGATAGTGCTCATGGTGGCAGTTTGCATGGTGACACTGCCCCTGTTGAAAGTGCCCATGGTGACAGTGCTCATGTTGACCCTGCCCATGGTGACCGTGCTCATGTTGGAGGTGTACATGGTTCGAGTTCCCATGGTACAACTGTTATGGTGGAACTGCCCATGATGGTAGTGCTCATGGTGACAGTGTCCATGGTGACAGTGCCCATGGTGACAGCGCCCATGATGACCATTTCCATGGTGACAGTGCTCATGTTGACAGTGCCCACGGTGACAGTGCTCATTGTGAGAGTTCCCATGGTGACAGTGCTCATCTTGACAATGCCCATGGTGACCGTTCCCATGGTGACAGTTCCCATGGTGATAGTGCTCACCGTGATAGTGCCCATTGTGACAGTTCCCATGGATCCAGTGCCCATGGTGACAGTGCTCATTGTGAAGGTGCCCTCGGTGATAGAGCTCATGGTGGCATTTCGCATGGTGACAGTGCCCATGACGACAGTGCTCATGGTTACAATGCCCACGGAGACAGTGCTCATGGTGACAGTGCTCACGGTGACAGTGCTCATGGTGACATTGCCCATGGTGACAGTGCTCATGGTGACAGTTCGCATGGTGACAGTGCCCACGGTGATAGTGCTCACGGTGATAATGCTCGCAGTGACAGTGCCCTTGATGATAGTGCTCATGGTTAAAGTTCTCATGGTGATAGTGCTCATGGTAACACTGACTATGGTGACTGTGCTCATGCTGGTGGTGTACATGGCTGGAGTTCCCATGGTGAAATTCCTTATGCTGGCAGTGCCCATGATGATAGTGCTCATGGTGACAGTGTCCATCGTGAGAGTGCCCATGGTGACAGTGCTCATGGTGACCCTGCCCATGGTGACAGTTCCCATGGTGACATTTCCCATGTTGACAGTGCACACGGTGACAGTGTTCATGGTGATATTGCTCACGGTGACAGTGCCCATGGTTATTGTGCTCACATTGATAGTGCTCATGGTGACAGTTCCCATGGTGTCAGTGCTCATGGTGACATTTCCCATGGTAACAGAGCTCATGATGACAGTGTCCATGGTGAAAGTGCCCATGTTGAAAGTGCCCATGGTGACATTGCTCATGGTGACACTGCCATGGTGACTGTGCTCATGCTGGCGGTGTACATGATTGGAGTTCCCATGGTGAAATTCCTCATGTTGGCACTGCCCATGATGATAGTGCTCAAGGTGACATTGTCCATCGTGAGAGTGCCCATGGTGACAGTGCTCATGATGACACTGCCCATGGTGACAGTGCCCATGGTGACAGTGCTCATGTTGACAGTGCTCATGTTGACAGTGCACATGGTGACAGTGCCCACGGTGACATTTCCCATGGTTACAGTGTTCATGGTGATATTGCTCACGGTGACAGTGCCCATGGTTATAGTCCTCATGGTGATAGTGCTCATGGTGACAGTTCCCATGGTGACAGTGCCCACGGTGACAGTTCTCATGGTGATAGTTCCCATAGTGACAGTGCCCATGGTGACAGTGCTCATGTTGATAGTGCCCACGGTGACAGTGCTCATGGTGACAGTGCTCACAGTGACAGTGCCCTTGGTGATAGTTCCCATGGTAATAGGGCTCACGGTGACACTGCCCATGGTGATATTGTTCACGGTGACACTGCCCATGGTGATAGTGCTCACGGTGATAGTGCTCACGTTGACAGTGCCCTTTCTGATAGTGCTCATGGTAGTACTGCTCATGGTGATAGTGCTCATGGTGATAGTTCGCATGCTGACAGTGCCCATGTTGAAAGTGCCCATGGTGGCAGTGCTCATGGTGACACTGCCCATGGTGGCTGTGCTCATGCTGGCGGTGTCCATGGTTGGAGTTCCAATGGTGAAATTCCTTATGGTAGCACTGCCCATGATGATAGTGCTCATGGTGACAGTCTCCATGGTGACAGTGCCTATGCTGACAGTGTCCATGGTGATAGTGCCCACAGTGACAGTGCTCATTGTGACAGTTTCTATGGTGACAGTGCCCATGATGACAGTGCTCATGGTGACAATGCCCACAGTGACAGTGCTCATGGTGACAGTGCCCTTGGTGATAGTACGCATGGTAATACTGCTCACGGTGACAGTGCTCACGGTGACAGTGCTCATGGTGATAGTGCTCACGGTGCTAATGCTCACGTTGACAGTGCCCTTGGTGATAGTGTTCATGGTAATATTGCTCATGGTGATAGTGCTCATGGTGATAGTTCGCATGGTGACTGTGCCCATGTTGAAAGTGCCCAAGGTGGCAGTGCTCATGGTGACACTGCCCATGGTGACTATGCTCATGCTGGTGGTATAGATGGTTGGAGTTCCCATGCTGAAATTCCTTATGGTGGCACTGCCCATGATGAGATTGTTCATGGTAACAGTGTCTACGGTGACAGTGCTCATGGTGACAGTGCTCACGGTGACAGTGCCCTTGGTGATAGTACCTACGGTAATAGTGCTCATGGTGACAGTGCCCATGGTGATAGTGATCATGGTGATAGTGCTCATGGTAATAGTGCTCATGGTGACACTGCCCATGGTGACAGTGCCCAAGGTGACACTGCCCATAGTGACATTTCCCATGGTGACAGTGCTCATGGTGAGAGTTCCCATGGTGTCAGTGCACATGGTGACAGTGCCCATGGTGACAGTGCTCACGGTGACAGTGCTCACTGTGGCAGTGCCAATGGTTACAGTGCACAGGGTGGCAGTGTCCATGGTGGCAGTTCCCAAGATGACAGTGCTCATGGTGACATTTCCCTTGGTAACAGAGCTCATGATGACAGTGTCCATGGTGACAGTGCCCATGGTGACAGTGGCCATGTTGAAATTGCCCATGGTGACAGTGCACACAGTGACAGTGCCCACGGTGACAGTGCTCACGGTGACAGTGCTCATGGTGATAGTGCTTACGGTGATAGTGCTCATGTTGACAGTGCCCTTGGTGATAGTGTTCATGGTAATATTACTCATGGTGATAGTCCTCATGGTGATAGTTCGCATGGTGACTGTGCCCATGTTGAAAGTGCCCATGGTGGCAGTGCTCATGGTGACACTGCCCATGGTGACTATGCTCATGCTTGTGGTATACATGGTTGGAGTTCCCATGGTGAAATTCCTTATGGTGGCACTGCCTATGATGATAGTGTTCATGGTGACAGTGTGCACGGTGACAGTGCCTATGGTGACAGTGCCCATTGTGATAGTGCTCATGTTGATAATGCCTACAGTGAGAGTTCTAATGGTGACAGTTCCCATGGTGACAGTGCCCATGATGACAGTGCTCATGGTGACAGTGCCCTTGGTGATAGTACACATGTTAATAGTGCTCACGGTGACAGTGCCCATGGTGATATTGCTCACGGTGACCCTGCCCATGGTGATAGTGCTCACGGTGATAGTGCTCAGGGTGAAAGTCCCCATGGTTACAGTGCCCATTGTGACAGTGTTCATTGTGACAGTGCCCATGGTGACTATGCTCATGGTGACATTGCTCATGGTGATAGTGCTCATGGAGATAGTTCGCATGGTGACAGGGCCCATGTTGAAAGTGCCCATGGTGGCAGTGATCATGGTGACACTGCCCATTGTGACTGTGCTCATGCTGGCGGTGTACATAGTTGGAGTTCCCATGGTGAAATTCCTTATGGTGGCACTGCCCATGATGATAGTTTTCATGGTGACAGTGTCCATGGTGACAGTGCCTATGCTGCCAGTGCCCATTGTGATAGTGCTCACGGGGATAGTGTCCACAGAGACAGTGCTAATGGTGACAGTCCCCATGGTGACAGTGCCCATGATGACAGTGCTCATGATGACAATGCCCATGGTGACAGTGCCCATGGTGATAGTGCTCACAGTGACAGTGCCCTTGGTGATAGTGCTCATGGTGATAGTGCTCATGGTGGCAGTTTGCATGGTGACACTGCCCCTGTTGAAAGTGCCCATGGTGACAGTGCTCATGTTGACCCTGCCCATGGTGACCGTGCTCATGTTGGAGGTGTACATGGTTCGAGTTCCCATGGTACAACTGTTATGGTGGAACTGCCCATGATGGTAGTGCTCATGGTGACAGTGTCCATGGTGACAGTGCCCATGGTGACAGCGCCCATGATGACCATTTCCATGGTGACAGTGCTCATGTTGACAGTGCCCACGGTGACAGTGCTCATTGTGAGAGTTCCCATGGTGACAGTGCTCATCTTGACAATGCCCATGGTGACCGTTCCCATGGTGACAGTTCCCATGGTGATAGTGCTCACCGTGATAGTGCCCATTGTGACAGTTCCCATGGATCCAGTGCCCATGGTGACAGTGCTCATTGTGAAGGTGCCCTCGGTGATAGAGCTCATGGTGGCATTTCGCATGGTGACAGTGCCCATGACGACAGTGCTCATGGTTACAATGCCCACGGAGACAGTGCTCATGGTGACAGTGCTCACGGTGACAGTGCTCATGGTGACATTGCCCATGGTGACAGTGCTCATGGTGACAGTTCGCATGGTGACAGTGCCCACGGTGATAGTGCTCACGGTGATAATGCTCGCAGTGACAGTGCCCTTGATGATAGTGCTCATGGTTAAAGTTCTCATGGTGATAGTGCTCATGGTAACACTGACTATGGTGACTGTGCTCATGCTGGTGGTGTACATGGCTGGAGTTCCCATGGTGAAATTCCTTATGCTGGCAGTGCCCATGATGATAGTGCTCATGGTGACAGTGTCCATCGTGAGAGTGCCCATGGTGACAGTGCTCATGGTGACCCTGCCCATGGTGACAGTTCCCATGGTGACATTTCCCATGTTGACAGTGCACACGGTGACAGTGTTCATGGTGATATTGCTCACGGTGACAGTGCCCATGGTTATTGTGCTCACATTGATAGTGCTCATGGTGACAGTTCCCATGGTGTCAGTGCTCATGGTGACATTTCCCATGGTAACAGAGCTCATGATGACAGTGTCCATGGTGAAAGTGCCCATGTTGAAAGTGCCCATGGTGACATTGCTCATGGTGACACTGCCATGGTGACTGTGCTCATGCTGGCGGTGTACATGATTGGAGTTCCCATGGTGAAATTCCTCATGTTGGCACTGCCCATGATGATAGTGCTCAAGGTGACATTGTCCATCGTGAGAGTGCCCATGGTGACAGTGCTCATGATGACACTGCCCATGGTGACAGTGCCCATGGTGACAGTGCTCATGTTGACAGTGCTCATGTTGACAGTGCACATGGTGACAGTGCCCACGGTGACATTTCCCATGGTTACAGTGTTCATGGTGATATTGCTCACGGTGACAGTGCCCATGGTTATAGTCCTCATGGTGATAGTGCTCATGGTGACAGTTCCCATGGTGACAGTGCCCACGGTGAGAGTTCTCATGGTGATAGTTCCCATAGTGACAGTGCCCATGGTGACAGTGCTCATGTTGATAGTGCCCACGGTGACAGTGCTCATGGTGACAGTGCTCACAGTGACAGTGCCCTTGGTGATAGTTCCCATGGTAATAGGGCTCACGGTGACACTGCCCATGGTGATATTGTTCACGGTGACACTGCCCATGGTGATAGTGCTCACGGTGATAGTGCTCACGTTGACAGTGCACTTTCTGATAGTGCTCATGGTAGTACTGCTCATGGTGATAGTGCTCATGGTGATAGTTCGCATGCTGACAGTGCCCATGTTGAAAGTGCCCATGGTGGCAGTGCTCATGGTGACACTGCCCATGGTGGCTGTGCTCATGCTGGCGGTGTCCATGGTTGGAGTTCCAATGGTGAAATTCCTTATGGTAGCACTGCCCATGATGATAGTGCTCATGGTGACAGTCTCCATGGTGACAGTGCCTATGCTGACAGTGTCCATGGTGATAGTGCCCACAGTGACAGTGCTCATTGTGACAGTTTCTATGGTGACAGTGCCCATGATGACAGTGCTCATGGTGACAATGCCCACAGTGACAGTGCTCATGGTGACAGTGCCCTTGGTGATAGTACGCATGGTAATACTGCTCACGGTGACAGTGCTCACGGTGACAGTGCTCATGGTGATAGTGCTCACGGTGCTAATGCTCACGTTGACAGTGCCCTTGGTGATAGTGTTCATGGTAATATTGCTCATGGTGATAGTGCTCATGGTGATAGTTCGCATGGTGACTGTGCCCATGTTGAAAGTGCCCAAGGTGGCAGTGCTCATGGTGACACTGCCCATGGTGACTATGCTCATGCTGGTGGTATAGATGGTTGGAGTTCCCATGCTGAAATTCCTTATGGTGGCACTGCCCATGATGAGACTGTTCATGGTAACAGTGTCTACGGTGACAGTGCTCTTGGTGACAGTGCTCACGGTGACAGTGCCCTTGGTGATAGTACCTACGGTAATAGTGCTCATGGTGACAGTGCCCATGGTGATAGTGATCATGGTGATAGTGCTCATGGTAATAGTGCTCATGGTGACACTGCCCATGGTGACAGTGCCCAAGGTGACACTGCCCATAGTGACATTTCCCATGGTGACAGTGCTCATGGTGAGAGTTCCCATGGTGTCAGTGCACATGGTGACAGTGCCCATGGTGACAGTGCTCACGGTGACAGTGCTCACTGTGGCAGTGCCAATGGTTACAGTGCACAGGGTGGCAGTGTCCATGGTGGCAGTTCCCAAGATGACAGTGCTCATGGTGACATTTCCCTTGGTAACAGAGCTCATGATGACAGTGTCCATGGTGACAGTGCCCATGGTGACAGTGGCCATGTTGAAATTGCCCATGGTGACAGTGCACACAGTGACAGTGCCCACGGTGACAGTGCTCACGGTGACAGTGCTCATGGTGATAGTGCTTACGGTGATAGTGCTCATGTTGACAGTGCCCTTGGTGATAGTGTTCATGGTAATATTACTCATGGTGATAGTCCTCATGGTGATAGTTCGCATGGTGACTGTGCCCATGTTGAAAGTGCCCATGGTGGCAGTGCTCATGGTGACACTGCCCATGGTGACTATGCTCATGCTTGTGGTATACATGGTTGGAGTTCCCATGGTGAAATTCCTTATGGTGGCACTGCCTATGATGATAGTGTTCATGGTGACAGTGTGCACGGTGACAGTGCCTATGGTGACAGTGCCCATTGTGATAGTGCTCATGTTGATAATGCCTACAGTGAGAGTTCTAATGGTGACAGTTCCCATGGTGACAGTGCCCATGATGACAGTGCTCATGGTGACAGTGCCCTTGGTGATAGTACACATGTTAATAGTGCTCACGGTGACAGTGCCCATGGTGATATTGCTCACGGTGACCCTGCCCATGGTGATAGTGCTCACGGTGATAGTGCTCAGGGTGAAAGTCCCCATGGTTACAGTGCCCATTGTGACAGTGTTCATTGTGACAGTGCCCATGGTGACTATGCTCATGGTGACATTGCTCATGGTGATAGTGCTCATGGAGATAGTTCGCATGGTGACAGGGCCCATGTTGAAAGTGCCCATGGTCGCAGTGATCATGGTGACACTGCCCATTGTGACTGTGCTCATGCTGGCGGTGTACATAGTTGGAGTTCCCATGGTGAAATTCCTTATGGTGGCACTGCCCATGATGATAGTTTTCATGGTGACAGAGTCCATGGTGACAGTGCCTATGCTGCCAGTGCCCATTGTGATAGTGCTCACGGTGATAGTGTCCACAGAGACAGTGCTAATGGTGACAGTCCCCATGGTGACAGTGCCCATGATGACAGTGCTCACGGTGACAATGCCCTTGGTGATAGTACCCATGGTAATAGGGGTCACGGTGACAGTGCCTATGGTGATATTGCTCACGGTTGACACTGCCCATGGTGATAGTGCTCACGGTGATAGTGCTCATGTTAATAGTGCTCATGGTGACACTGCCCATGGTGAGAGTGCCCATGGTGACACTGCCGATAGTGACTTTTCTCATGGTGACAGTGCACATGGTGACAGTTCCCATGGTGACAGTGCTCATGGTGACCGTGCTCACTGTGGCAATGCCAATGGTAACATTGTTCATGGTGGCAGTGTCCACGGTGGCAGTTTCCAAGATGACAGTGCTCATGGTGACATTTCCCATGGTAACAGAGCTCATAATGACAGTGTCCATGGTGACAGTGCCCATGGTGACAGTGGCCATGTTGAAAGTGCCCATGATGAAACTGCCCATGGTGACAGTGCCTATAGTGATAGTGCCCATGGTGACATTTCCCATGGTGACAGTGCTAATGGAGAGAGTTCCCATGGTGACAGTGCCCATTATGACAGTGCTCATGGTGACAGTGCCCACGGTGACAGTGCTCATGGTGACAGTGCTGATGGTGACAGTGCCCTTGGTGATAGTACCCATGGTAATAGTGCTCACGGTGACAGTGCCCATGGTGATATTTCTCACAGTGACACTGCCCATGGTGATAGTGATCACGTTGATAGTGCCAATGGTGACACTGCCCATGGTGACAGTGCTCATGTTGACAGTGCCCACGGTGACAGTGCTCATGGTGAGAGTTCCCATGGTGACAGTTCCCACTGTGATAGTGCTCACCGTGATAGTGCCCTTTGTGACAATTCCCATGGATCCAGTGCCCATGGTGACAGTGCTCATTGTGACAGTGCCCTCGGTGATAGAGCTCATGGTGGCATTTCGCATGGTGACAGTGCCCATGACGACAGTGCTCATGGTTACAATGCCCACGGAGACAGTTCTCATGGTGACAGTGCTCACGGGGACAGTGCTCATGGTGACATTGCCCATGGTGACAGTGCTCATGGTGACAGTTCGCATGGTGACAGTGCCCACGGTGATAGTGCTCACGGTGATAATGCTCGCAGTGACAGTGCCCTTGATGATAGTGCTCATGGTTAAAGTTCTCATGGTGATAGTGCTCATGGTAACACTGACCATGGTGTCTGTGCTCATGCTGGCGGTGTACATGGCTGGAGTTCCCATGGTGAAATTCCTTATACTGGCAGTGCCCATGATGATAGTGCTCATGGTGACAGTGTCCATCGTGAGAGTGCCCATGGTGACAGTGCTCATGGTGACCCTGCCCATGGTGACAGTTCCCATGGTGACATTTCCCATGTTGACAGTGCACACGGTGACAGTGTTCATGGTGATATTGCTCACGGTAAAAGTGCCCATGGTTATTGTGCTCACGTTGATAGTGCTCATGGTGACAGTTCCCATGGTGACAGTGCTCATGGTGACATTTCCCATGGTAACAGAGCTCATGATGACAGTGTCCATGGTGACAGTGCCCATGTTGACAGTGCCCATGGTGACATTGCTCATGGTGACACTGCCATGGTGACTGTGCTCATGCTGGTGGTGTACATGATTGGAGTTCCCATGGTGAAATTCCTCATGGTGGCACTGCCCATGATGATAGTGCTCAAGGTGACATTGTCCATCGTGAGAGTGCCCATGGTGACAGTGCTCATGATGACACTGCCCATGGTGACAGTGCCCATGGTGACAGTGCTCATGTTGACAGTGCTCATGTTGACAGTGCACATGGTGACAGTGCCCACGGTGACATTTCCCATGGTTACGGTGTTCATGGTGATATTGCTCACGGTGACAGTGCCCATGGTTATAGTCCTCATGGTGATAGTGCTCATGGTGACAGTTCCCATGATGACAGTGCCCATGGTGACAGTGCTCATGGTGACATTGCCCACGGTGACAGTTCTCATGGTGACTGTGCTCATGGTGACATTGCCCACGGTGACAGTTCTCATGGTGATAGTTCCCATGGTGACAGTGCCCATGGTGACAGTGCTCATGTTGACAGTGCACATGGTGACAGTGCCCACGGTGACATTTCCCATGGTTACAGTGTTCATGGTGATATTGCTCACGGTGACAGTGCCCATGGTTATAGTCCTCATGGTGATAGTGCTCATGGTGACAGTTCCCATGGTGACAGTGCCCACGGTGACAGTTCTCATGGTGATAGTTCCCATAGTGACAGTGCCCATGGTGACAGTGCTCATGTTGATAGTGCCCACGGTGACAGTGCTCATGGTGACAGTGCTCACAGTGACAGTGCCCTTGGTGATAGTTCCCATGGTAATAGGGCTCACGGTGACACTGCCCATGGTGATATTGTTCACGGTGACACTGCCCATGGTGATAGTGCTCACGGTGATAGTGCTCACGTTGACAGTGCCCTTTCTGATAGTGCTCATGGTAGTACTGCTCATGGTGATAGTGCTCATGGTGATAGTTCGCATGCTGACAGTGCCCATGTTGAAAGTGCCCATGGTGGCAGTGCTCATGGTGACACTGCCCATGGTGGCTGTGCTCATGCTGGCGGTGTCCATGGTTGGAGTTCCAATGGTGAAATTCCTTATGGTAGCACTGCCCATGATGATAGTGCTCATGGTGACAGTCTCCATGGTGACAGTGCCTATGCTGACAGTGTCCATGGTGATAGTGCCCACAGTGACAGTGCTCATTGTGACAGTTTCTATGGTGACAGTGCCCATGATGACAGTGCTCATGGTGACAATGCCCACAGTGACAGTGCTCATGGTGACAGTGCCCTTGGTGATAGTACGCATGGTAATACTGCTCACGGTGACAGTGCCCATGGTGATAGTGCTCATGGTGATAGTGCTCATGGTAATAGTGATCATGGTGACACTGCCTATGGTGACAGTGCCCATGGTGACACTGCCCATAGTGATATTTGTCATGGTGACAATGCTCATGGTGAGAGTTCCCATGGTGACAGTGCACATGGTGACAGTTCCCATGGTGACTGTGCTCACGGTGACAGTGCTCATGGTGACACAGCCCATGGTGACTGTCCTAAGCTGGCGGTGTATATGGTTGGAGTTCCCATGATGAAATTCCTCATGGTGGCACTCCCCATGATGATAGTGCTCATGGTGACAGTGCCCATGGTGAAATTTCCCATGGTGACAGTGCTCATGGTGAGAGTTCCCATGCTGACAGTGCTCAGGTTGAGAGTGCCCATGGTGACAGTGCCCACGGTGACACTGCGCAAGGTGATAGTGCTCAACGTGATAGTGCCCATGGTAATAGTGCTGATGGTGACACTGCCCATGTTGATATTGCTCACGGTGACACTGCCCATGGTGATAGTGCTCACGGTGATAGTGCTCACGGTGACAGTGCCCTTGGTGATAGTGCTCATGGTGATAGTGCTCATGGTGGGAGTTTGCATGGTGACACTGCCCCTGTTGAAATTGCCCATGGTGACAGTGCTCATGTTGACACTGCCCATGGTGACTGTGCTCACGCTGGAGGTGTACATGGTTGGAGTTCCCATGGTACAAGTGTTATGGTGGTACTGCCCATGATGATAGTGCTCATGGTAACAGTGTCCATGGTGACAGTGCCCATGGTGACAGGGCCTATGGTGAGAGTGCCCATGGTGACTGTGCTCATGCTGGCGGTGTACATGGTTGGAGTTCCGATGGTGAAATTCCTCATGGTAGCACTGCCCATGATGATAGTGCTCAGGGTGACAGTGTCCATGGTGACAGTGCCTATGGTGACAGTGCCCATTGTGATAGTGCTCATGGTGATAGTGCTCATGGTGATAGTGCTCATGGTGACACTGCCCATGGTGACTGTGCTCATGCTGGCGGTGTACATGGTTGGAGTTCCGATGGTGAAATTCCTCATGGTAGCACTGCCCATGATGATAGTGCTCATGGTGACAGTGTCCATGGTGACAGTGCCCATGGTGACAGGGCCTATGGTGAGAGTGCCCATGGTGACAGTTCCCATGGTGACCGTTTCCATGGTGATAGTGCTCATGTTGACAGTGCCCACGGTGACAGTGCTCATGGTGACAGTTCCCATGGTGACAGTGATCATCTTGACAATGCCCATGGCGACCGTTCCCATGGTGACATTTCCCATGGTGATAGTGCTCACCGTGATAGTGCCCATGGTGACAGTTCCCATAGATACAGTGTCCATGGTGACAGTGCTCATAGTGGAACTGCCCATGGTGACTGTGCTCATGCTGGCGGTGTACTTGGTTGGAGTTCCGATGGTGAAATTCCTCATGGTAGCACTGCCCATGATGATAGTGCTCATGGTGACAGTGTCCGTCATGAGAGTGTCCATGGTGACAGTGCTCACTGTGACACTGCCCATGGTGACGGTGCCCATGGTGACATTTCCCATGGTGACAGTGCTCATGTTGACAGTGCACACGGTGACAGTGCCCACGGTGACAGTGCTCACGGTGACAGTGCTCATGGTGATAGTGCTCACGGTGCTAATGCTCACGTTGACAGTGCCCTTGGTGATAGTGTTCATGGTAATATTGCTCATGGTGATAGTGCTCATGGTGATAGTTCGCATGGTGACTGTGCCCATGTTGAAAGTGCCCAAGGTGGCAGTGCTCATGGTGACACTGCCCATGGTGACTATGCTCATGCTGGTGGTATAGATGGTTGGAGTTCCCATGCTGAAATTCCTTATGGTGGCACTGCCCATGATGAGTGTGTTCATGGTGACAGTGTCCACGGTGACAGTGCTCATGGTGACAGTGCTCACGGTGAGAGTGCCCTTCGTGATAGCACCTATGGTAATAGTGCTCATGGTTACAGTGCCCATGGTGATAGTGATCATGGTGATAGTGCTCATGGTAATAGTGCTCATGGTGACACTGCCCATGGTGACAGTGCCCAAGTTGACACTGCCCATAGTGACATTTCCCATGGTGACAGTGCTCATGGTGAGAGTTCCCATGGTGACAGTGCACATGGTGACAGTGCCCATGGTGACAGTGCTCACGGTGACAGTGCTCACTGTGGCAGTGCCAATGGTTACAGTGCTCAGTGTGGCAGTGTCCATGGTGGCAGTTCCCAAGATGACAGTGCTCATGGTGACATTTCCCTTGGTAACAGAGCTCATGATGACAGTGTCCATGGTGACAGTGCCCATGGTGACAGTGGCCATGTTGAAATTGCCCATGGTGACAGTGCACACGGTGACAGTGCCCACGGTGACAGTGCTCACGGTGACAGTGCTCATGGTGATAGTGCTTACGGTGATAGTTCTCACGTTGACAGTGCCCTTGGTGAGAGTGTTCATGGTAATATTGCTCATGGTGAAAGTCCTCATGGTGATAGTTCGCATGGTGACCGTGCCCATGTTGAAAGTGCCCATGGTGGCAGTGCTCATGGTGACACTGCCCATGGTGACTATGCTCATGCTTGTGGTATACATGGTTGGAGTTCCCATGGTGAAATTCCTTATGGTGGCACTGCCCATGATGATAGTGTTCATGGTGACAGTGTGCACGGTGACAGTGCCTATGGTGACAGTGCCCATTGTGATAGTGCTCATGTTGATAATGCCTACAGTGAGAGTTCTAATGGTGACAGTTCCCATGGTGACAGTGCCCATGATGACAGTGCTCATGGTGACAGTGCCCTTGGTGATAGTACACATGCTAATAGTGCTCACGGTGACAGTGCCCATGGTGATATTGCTCACGGTGACCCTGCCCATGGTGATAGTGCTCACGGTGATAGTGCTCAGGGTGAAAGTCCCCATGGTTACAGTGCCCATTGTGACAGTGTTCATTGTGACAGTGCCCATGGTGACTATGCTCATGGTGACATTGCTCACGGTGATAGTGCTCATGGAGATAGTTCGCATGGTGACAGGGCCCATGTTGAAAGTGCCCATGGTTGCAGTGATCATGGTGACACTGCCCATTGTGACTGTGCTCATGCTGGCGGTGTACATAGTTGGAGTTCCCATGGTGAAATTCCTTATGGTGGCACTGCCCATGATGATAGTGTTCATGGTGACACTGTGCACGGTGACAGTGCCTATGGTGACAGTGCCCATTGTGATAGTGCTCATGTTGATAATGCCTACATTGAGAGTTCTAATGGTGACAGTTCCCATGGTGACAGTGCCCATGATGACAGTGCTCATGGTGACAGTGCCCTTGGTGATAGTACACATGTTAATAGTGCTCATGGTGACAGTTCCCATGGTGATATTGCTCACGGTGACCCTGCCCATGGTGATAGTGCTCAGGGTGATAGTGCTCAGGGTGAAAGTCCCCATGGTTACAGTGCCCATGGTGACAGTGCTCATTGTGACAGTGCCCATGGTGACTATGCTCATGGTGACATTGCTCACGGTGATAGTGCTCATGGAGATAGTTCGCATGGGGACAGGGCCCATGTTGAAAGTGCCCATGGTGGCAGTGATCATGGTGACACTGCCCATTGTGACTGTGCTCATGCTGGCGGTGTACATAGTTGGAGTTCCCATGGTGAAATTCCTTATGGTGGCACTGCCCATGATGATAGTTTTCATGGTGACAGTGTCCATGGTGACAGTGCCTATGCTGCCAGTGCCCATTGTGATAGTGCTCACGGGGATAGTGTCCACAGAGACAGTGCTAATGGTGACAGTCCCCATGGTGACAGTGCCCATGATGACAGTGCTCATGATGACAATGCCCATGGTGACAGTGCCCATGGTGATAGTGCTCACAGTGACAGTGCCCTTGGTGATAGTGCTCATGGTGATAGTGCTCATGGTGGCAGTTTGCATGGTGACACTGCCCCTGTTGAAAGTGCCCATGGTGACAGTGCTCATGTTGACCCTGCCCATGGTGACCGTGCTCATGTTGGAGGTGTACATGGTTCGAGTTCCCATGGTACAACTGTTATGGTGGAACTGCCCATGATGGTAGTGCTCATGGTGACAGTGTCCATGGTGACAGTGCCCATGGTGACAGCGCCCATGATGACCATTTCCATGGTGACAGTGCTCATGTTGACAGTGCCCACGGTGACAGTGCTCATTGTGAGAGTTCCCATGGTGACAGTGCTCATCTTGACAATGCCCATGGTGACCGTTCCCATGGTGACAGTTCCCATGGTGATAGTGCTCACCGTGATAGTGCCCATTGTGACAGTTCCCATGGATCCAGTGCCCATGGTGACAGTGCTCATTGTGAAGGTGCCCTCGGTGATAGAGCTCATGGTGGCATTTCGCATGGTGACAGTGCCCATGACGACAGTGCTCATGGTTACAATGCCCACGGAGACAGTGCTCATGGTGACAGTGCTCACGGTGACAGTGCTCATGGTGACATTGCCCATGGTGACAGTGCTCATGGTGACAGTTCGCATGGTGACAGTGCCCACGGTGATAGTGCTCACGGTGATAATGCTCGCAGTGACAGTGCCCTTGATGATAGTGCTCATGGTTAAAGTTCTCATGGTGATAGTGCTCATGGTAACACTGACTATGGTGACTGTGCTCATGCTGGTGGTGTACATGGCTGGAGTTCCCATGGTGAAATTCCTTATGCTGGCAGTGCCCATGATGATAGTGCTCATGGTGACAGTGTCCATCGTGAGAGTGCCCATGGTGACAGTGCTCATGGTGACCCTGCCCATGGTGACAGTTCCCATGGTGACATTTCCCATGTTGACAGTGCACACGGTGACAGTGTTCATGGTGATATTGCTCACGGTAAAAGTGCCCATGGTTATTGTGCTCACGTTGATAGTGCTCATGGTGACAGTTCCCATGGTGACAGTGCTCATGGTGACATTTCCCATGGTAACAGAGCTCATGATGACAGTGTCCATGGTGACAGTGCCCATGTTGACAGTGCCCATGGTGACATTGCTCATGGTGACACTGCCATGGTGACTGTGCTCATGCTGGTGGTGTACATGATTGGAGTTCCCATGGTGAAATTCCTCATGGTGGCACTGCCCATGATGATAGTGCTCAAGGTGACATTGTCCATCGTGAGAGTGCCCATGGTGACAGTGCTCATGATGACACTGCCCATGGTGACAGTGCCCATGGTGACAGTGCTCATGTTGACAGTGCTCATGTTGACAGTGCACATGGTGACAGTGCCCACGGTGACATTTCCCATGGTTACGGTGTTCATGGTGATATTGCTCACGGTGACAGTGCCCATGGTTATAGTCCTCATGGTGATAGTGCTCATGGTGACAGTTCCCATGATGACAGTGCCCATGGTGACAGTGCTCATGGTGACATTGCCCACGGTGACAGTTCTCATGGTGACTGTGCTCATGGTGACATTGCCCACGGTGACAGTTCTCATGGTGATAGTTCCCATGGTGACAGTGCCCATGGTGACAGTGCTCATGTTGACAGTGCACATGGTGACAGTGCCCACGGTGACATTTCCCATGGTTACAGTGTTCATGGTGATATTGCTCACGGTGACAGTGCCCATGGTTATAGTCCTCATGGTGATAGTGCTCATGGTGACAGTTCCCATGGTGACAGTGCCCACGGTGACAGTTCTCATGGTGATAGTTCCCATAGTGACAGTGCCCATGGTGACAGTGCTCATGTTGATAGTGCCCACGGTGACAGTGCTCATGGTGACAGTGCTCACAGTGACAGTGCCCTTGGTGATAGTTCCCATGGTAATAGGGCTCACGGTGACACTGCCCATGGTGATATTGTTCACGGTGACACTGCCCATGGTGATAGTGCTCACGGTGATAGTGCTCACGTTGACAGTGCCCTTTCTGATAGTGCTCATGGTAGTACTGCTCATGGTGATAGTGCTCATGGTGATAGTTCGCATGCTGACAGTGCCCATGTTGAAAGTGCCCATGGTGGCAGTGCTCATGGTGACACTGCCCATGGTGGCTGTGCTCATGCTGGCGGTGTCCATGGTTGGAGTTCCAATGGTGAAATTCCTTATGGTAGCACTGCCCATGATGATAGTGCTCATGGTGACAGTCTCCATGGTGACAGTGCCTATGCTGACAGTGTCCATGGTGATAGTGCCCACAGTGACAGTGCTCATTGTGACAGTTTCTATGGTGACAGTGCCCATGATGACAGTGCTCATGGTGACAATGCCCACAGTGACAGTGCTCATGGTGACAGTGCCCTTGGTGATAGTACGCATGGTAATACTGCTCACGGTGACAGTGCCCATGGTGATAGTGCTCATGGTGATAGTGCTCATGGTAATAGTGATCATGGTGACACTGCCTATGGTGACAGTGCCCATGGTGACACTGCCCATAGTGATATTTGTCATGGTGACAATGCTCATGGTGAGAGTTCCCATGGTGACAGTGCACATGGTGACAGTTCCCATGGTGACTGTGCTCACGGTGACAGTGCTCATGGTGACACAGCCCATGGTGACTGTCCTAAGCTGGCGGTGTATATGGTTGGAGTTCCCATGATGAAATTCCTCATGGTGGCACTCCCCATGATGATAGTGCTCATGGTGACAGTGCCCATGGTGAAATTTCCCATGGTGACAGTGCTCATGGTGAGAGTTCCCATGCTGACAGTGCTCAGGTTGAGAGTGCCCATGGTGACAGTGCCCACGGTGACACTGCGCAAGGTGATAGTGCTCAACGTGATAGTGCCCATGGTAATAGTGCTGATGGTGACACTGCCCATGTTGATATTGCTCACGGTGACACTGCCCATGGTGATAGTGCTCACGGTGATAGTGCTCACGGTGACAGTGCCCTTGGTGATAGTGCTCATGGTGATAGTGCTCATGGTGGGAGTTTGCATGGTGACACTGCCCCTGTTGAAATTGCCCATGGTGACAGTGCTCATGTTGACACTGCCCATGGTGACTGTGCTCACGCTGGAGGTGTACATGGTTGGAGTTCCCATGGTACAAGTGTTATGGTGGTACTGCCCATGATGATAGTGCTCATGGTAACAGTGTCCATGGTGACAGTGCCCATGGTGACAGGGCCTATGGTGAGAGTGCCCATGGTGACTGTGCTCATGCTGGCGGTGTACATGGTTGGAGTTCCGATGGTGAAATTCCTCATGGTAGCACTGCCCATGATGATAGTGCTCAGGGTGACAGTGTCCATGGTGACAGTGCCTATGGTGACAGTGCCCATTGTGATAGTGCTCATGGTGATAGTGCTCATGGTGATAGTGCTCATGGTGACACTGCCCATGGTGACTGTGCTCATGCTGGCGGTGTACATGGTTGGAGTTCCGATGGTGAAATTCCTCATGGTAGCACTGCCCATGATGATAGTGCTCATGGTGACAGTGTCCATGGTGACAGTGCCCATGGTGACAGGGCCTATGGTGAGAGTGCCCATGGTGACAGTTCCCATGGTGACCGTTTCCATGGTGATAGTGCTCATGTTGACAGTGCCCACGGTGACAGTGCTCATGGTGACAGTTCCCATGGTGACAGTGATCATCTTGACAATGCCCATGGCGACCGTTCCCATGGTGACATTTCCCATGGTGATAGTGCTCACCGTGATAGTGCCCATGGTGACAGTTCCCATAGATACAGTGTCCATGGTGACAGTGCTCATAGTGGAACTGCCCATGGTGACTGTGCTCATGCTGGCGGTGTACTTGGTTGGAGTTCCGATGGTGAAATTCCTCATGGTAGCACTGCCCATGATGATAGTGCTCATGGTGACAGTGTCCGTCATGAGAGTGTCCATGGTGACAGTGCTCACTGTGACACTGCCCATGGTGACGGTGCCCATGGTGACATTTCCCATGGTGACAGTGCTCATGTTGACAGTGCACACGGTGACAGTGCCCACGGTGACAGTGCTCACGGTGACAGTGCTCATGGTGATAGTGCTCACGGTGCTAATGCTCACGTTGACAGTGCCCTTGGTGATAGTGTTCATGGTAATATTGCTCATGGTGATAGTGCTCATGGTGATAGTTCGCATGGTGACTGTGCCCATGTTGAAAGTGCCCAAGGTGGCAGTGCTCATGGTGACACTGCCCATGGTGACTATGCTCATGCTGGTGGTATAGATGGTTGGAGTTCCCATGCTGAAATTCCTTATGGTGGCACTGCCCATGATGAGTGTGTTCATGGTGACAGTGTCCACGGTGACAGTGCTCATGGTGACAGTGCTCACGGTGAGAGTGCCCTTCGTGATAGCACCTATGGTAATAGTGCTCATGGTTACAGTGCCCATGGTGATAGTGATCATGGTGATAGTGCTCATGGTAATAGTGCTCATGGTGACACTGCCCATGGTGACAGTGCCCAAGTTGACACTGCCCATAGTGACATTTCCCATGGTGACAGTGCTCATGGTGAGAGTTCCCATGGTGACAGTGCACATGGTGACAGTGCCCATGGTGACAGTGCTCACGGTGACAGTGCTCACTGTGGCAGTGCCAATGGTTACAGTGCTCAGTGTGGCAGTGTCCATGGTGGCAGTTCCCAAGATGACAGTGCTCATGGTGACATTTCCCTTGGTAACAGAGCTCATGATGACAGTGTCCATGGTGACAGTGCCCATGGTGACAGTGGCCATGTTGAAATTGCCCATGGTGACAGTGCACACGGTGACAGTGCCCACGGTGACAGTGCTCACGGTGACAGTGCTCATGGTGATAGTGCTTACGGTGATAGTTCTCACGTTGACAGTGCCCTTGGTGAGAGTGTTCATGGTAATATTGCTCATGGTGAAAGTCCTCATGGTGATAGTTCGCATGGTGACCGTGCCCATGTTGAAAGTGCCCATGGTGGCAGTGCTCATGGTGACACTGCCCATGGTGACTATGCTCATGCTTGTGGTATACATGGTTGGAGTTCCCATGGTGAAATTCCTTATGGTGGCACTGCCCATGATGATAGTGTTCATGGTGACAGTGTGCACGGTGACAGTGCCTATGGTGACAGTGCCCATTGTGATAGTGCTCATGTTGATAATGCCTACAGTGAGAGTTCTAATGGTGACAGTTCCCATGGTGACAGTGCCCATGATGACAGTGCTCATGGTGACAGTGCCCTTGGTGATAGTACACATGCTAATAGTGCTCACGGTGACAGTGCCCATGGTGATATTGCTCACGGTGACCCTGCCCATGGTGATAGTGCTCACGGTGATAGTGCTCAGGGTGAAAGTCCCCATGGTTACAGTGCCCATTGTGACAGTGTTCATTGTGACAGTGCCCATGGTGACTATGCTCATGGTGACATTGCTCACGGTGATAGTGCTCATGGAGATAGTTCGCATGGTGACAGGGCCCATGTTGAAAGTGCCCATGGTTGCAGTGATCATGGTGACACTGCCCATTGTGACTGTGCTCATGCTGGCGGTGTACATAGTTGGAGTTCCCATGGTGAAATTCCTTATGGTGGCACTGCCCATGATGATAGTGTTCATGGTGACACTGTGCACGGTGACAGTGCCTATGGTGACAGTGCCCATTGTGATAGTGCTCATGTTGATAATGCCTACATTGAGAGTTCTAATGGTGACAGTTCCCATGGTGACAGTGCCCATGATGACAGTGCTCATGGTGACAGTGCCCTTGGTGATAGTACACATGTTAATAGTGCTCATGGTGACAGTTCCCATGGTGATATTGCTCACGGTGACCCTGCCCATGGTGATAGTGCTCAGGGTGATAGTGCTCAGGGTGAAAGTCCCCATGGTTACAGTGCCCATGGTGACAGTGCTCATTGTGACAGTGCCCATGGTGACTATGCTCATGGTGACATTGCTCACGGTGATAGTGCTCATGGAGATAGTTCGCATGGGGACAGGGCCCATGTTGAAAGTGCCCATGGTGGCAGTGATCATGGTGACACTGCCCATTGTGACTGTGCTCATGCTGGCGGTGTACATAGTTGGAGTTCCCATGGTGAAATTCCTTATGGTGGCACTGCCCATGATGATAGTTTTCATGGTGACAGTGTCCATGGTGACAGTGCCTATGCTGCCAGTGCCCATTGTGATAGTGCTCACGGGGATAGTGTCCACAGAGACAGTGCTAATGGTGACAGTCCCCATGGTGACAGTGCCCATGATGACAGTGCTCATGATGACAATGCCCATGGTGACAGTGCCCATGGTGATAGTGCTCACAGTGACAGTGCCCTTGGTGATAGTGCTCATGGTGATAGTGCTCATGGTGGCAGTTTGCATGGTGACACTGCCCCTGTTGAAAGTGCCCATGGTGACAGTGCTCATGTTGACCCTGCCCATGGTGACCGTGCTCATGTTGGAGGTGTACATGGTTCGAGTTCCCATGGTACAACTGTTATGGTGGAACTGCCCATGATGGTAGTGCTCATGGTGACAGTGTCCATGGTGACAGTGCCCATGGTGACAGCGCCCATGATGACCATTTCCATGGTGACAGTGCTCATGTTGACAGTGCCCACGGTGACAGTGCTCATTGTGAGAGTTCCCATGGTGACAGTGCTCATCTTGACAATGCCCATGGTGACCGTTCCCATGGTGACAGTTCCCATGGTGATAGTGCTCACCGTGATAGTGCCCATTGTGACAGTTCCCATGGATCCAGTGCCCATGGTGACAGTGCTCATTGTGAAGGTGCCCTCGGTGATAGAGCTCATGGTGGCATTTCGCATGGTGACAGTGCCCATGACGACAGTGCTCATGGTTACAATGCCCACGGAGACAGTGCTCATGGTGACAGTGCTCACGGTGACAGTGCTCATGGTGACATTGCCCATGGTGACAGTGCTCATGGTGACAGTTCGCATGGTGACAGTGCCCACGGTGATAGTGCTCACGGTGATAATGCTCGCAGTGACAGTGCCCTTGATGATAGTGCTCATGGTTAAAGTTCTCATGGTGATAGTGCTCATGGTAACACTGACTATGGTGACTGTGCTCATGCTGGTGGTGTACATGGCTGGAGTTCCCATGGTGAAATTCCTTATGCTGGCAGTGCCCATGATGATAGTGCTCATGGTGACAGTGTCCATCGTGAGAGTGCCCATGGTGACAGTGCTCATGGTGACCCTGCCCATGGTGACAGTTCCCATGGTGACATTTCCCATGTTGACAGTGCACACGGTGACAGTGTTCATGGTGATATTGCTCACGGTGACAGTGCCCATGGTTATTGTGCTCACATTGATAGTGCTCATGGTGACAGTTCCCATGGTGTCAGTGCTCATGGTGACATTTCCCATGGTAACAGAGCTCATGATGACAGTGTCCATGGTGAAAGTGCCCATGTTGAAAGTGCCCATGGTGACATTGCTCATGGTGACACTGCCATGGTGACTGTGCTCATGCTGGCGGTGTACATGATTGGAGTTCCCATGGTGAAATTCCTCATGTTGGCACTGCCCATGATGATAGTGCTCAAGGTGACATTGTCCATCGTGAGAGTGCCCATGGTGACAGTGCTCATGATGACACTGCCCATGGTGACAGTGCCCATGGTGACAGTGCTCATGTTGACAGTGCTCATGTTGACAGTGCACATGGTGACAGTGCCCACGGTGACATTTCCCATGGTTACGGTGTTCATGGTGATATTGCTCACGGTGACAGTGCCCATGGTTATAGTCCTCATGGTGATATTGCTCATGGTGACAGTTCCCATGGTGACAGTGCCCACGGTGACAGTGCTCATGGTGACATTGCCCACGGTGACAGTGCTCACGGTGACAGTGCTCATGGTGATAGTGCTCACGGTGCTAATGCTCACGTTGACAGTGCCCTTGGTGATAGTGTTCATGGTAATATTGCTCATGGTGATAGTGCTCATGGTGATAGTTCGCATGGTGACTGTGCCCATGTTGAAAGTGCCCAAGGTGGCAGTGCTCATGGTGACACTGCCCATGGTGACTATGCTCATGCTGGTGGTATAGATGGTTGGAGTTCCCATGCTGAAATTCCTTATGGTGGCACTGCCCATGATGAGATTGTTCATGGTAACAGTGTCTACGGTGACAGTGCTCATGGTGACAGTGCTCACGGTGACAGTGCCCTTGGTGATAGTACCTATGGTAATAGTGCTCATGGTGACAGTGCCCATGGTGATAGTGATCATGGTGATAGTGCTCATGGTAATAGTGCTCATGGTGACACTGCCCATGGTGACAGTGCCCAAGGTGACACTGCCCATAGTGACATTTCCCATGGTGACAGTGCTCATGGTGAGAGTTCCCATGGTGTCAGTGCACATGGTGACAGTGCCCATGGTGACAGTGCTCACGGTGACAGTGCTCACTGTGGCAGTGCCAATGGTTACAGTGCACAGGGTGGCAGTGTCCATGGTGGCAGTTCCCAAGATGACAGTGCT
This sequence comes from Balaenoptera ricei, assembly GCF_028023285.1. Taxonomy (NCBI): domain Eukaryota; kingdom Metazoa; phylum Chordata; class Mammalia; order Artiodactyla; family Balaenopteridae; genus Balaenoptera; species Balaenoptera ricei. The sequence continues at coordinate 94,914,681 of NC_082654.1, forward strand.
CATGGTGACATTTCCCTTGGTAACAGAGCTCATGATGACAGTGTCCATGGTGACAGTGCCCATGGTGCCAGTGGCCATGTTGAAATTGACCATGGTGACAGTGCACACAGTGACAGTGCCCACGGTGACAGTGCTCACGGTGACAGTGCTCATGGTGATAGTGCTTACAGTGATAGTGCTCATGTTGACAGTGCCCTTGGTGATAGTGTTCATGGTAATATTGCTCATGGTGATAGTCCTCATGGTGATAGTTCGCATGGTGACTGTGCCCATGTTGAAAGTGCCCATGGTGGCAGTGCTCATGGTGACACTGCCCATGGTGACTATGCTCATGCTTGTGGTATACATGGTTGGAGTTCCCATGGTGAAATTCCTTATGGTGGCACTGCCTATGATGATAGTGTTCATGGTGACAGTGTGCACGGTGACAGTGCCTATGGTGACAGTGCCCATTGTGATAGTGCTCATGTTGATAATGCCTACAGTGAGAGTTCTAATGGTGACAGTTCCCATGGTGACAGTGCCCATGATGACAGTGCTCATGGTGACAGTGCCCTTGGTGATAGTACACATGTTAATAGTGCTCACGGTGACAGTGCCCATGGTGATATTGCTCACGGTGACCCTGCCCATGGTGATAGTGCTCACGGTGATAGTGCTCAGGGTGAAAGTCCCCATGGTTACAGTGCCCATTGTGACAGTGTTCATTGTGACAGTGCCCATGGTGACTATGCTCATGGTGACATTGCTCATGGTGATAGTGCTCATGGAGATAGTTCGCATGGTGACAGGGCCCATGTTGAAAGTGCCCATGGTCGCAGTGATCATGGTGACACTGCCCATTGTGACTGTGCTCATGCTGGCGGTGTACATAGTTGGAGTTCCCATGGTGAAATTCCTTATGGTGGCACTGCCCATGATGATAGTTTTCATGGTGACAGAGTCCATGGTGACAGTGCCTATGCTGCCAGTGCCCATTGTGATAGTGCTCACGGGGATAGTGTCCACAGAGACAGTGCTAATGGTGACAGTCCCCATGGTGACAGTGCCCATGATGACAGTGCTCACGGTGACAATGCCCTTGGTGATAGTACCCATGGTAATAGGGGTCACGATGACAGTGCCTATGGTGATATTGCTCACGGATGACACTGCCCATGGTGATAGTGCTCACGGTGATAGTGCTCATGTTAATAGTGCTCATGGTGACACTGCCCATGGTGAGAGTGCCCATGGTGACACTGCCGATAGTGACTTTTCTCATGGTGACAGTGCACATGGTGACAGTTCCCATGGTGACAGTGCTCATGGTGACCGTGCTCACTGTGGCAATGCCAATGGTAACATTGTTCATGGTGGCAGTGTCCACGGTGGCGGTTTCCAAGATGACAGTGCTCATGGTGACATTTCCCATGGTAACAGAGCTCATAATGACAGTGTCCATGGTGACAGTGCCCATGGTGACAGTGGCCATGTTGAAAGTGCCCATGATGAAACTGCCCATGGTGACAGTGCCTATAGTGATAGTGCCCATGGTGACATTTCCCATGGTGACAGTGCTAATGGAGAGAGTTCCCATGGTGACATTGCCCATTATGACAGTGCTCATGGTGACATTGCCCACGGTGACAGTGCTCATGGTGACAGTGCTGATGGTGACAGTGCCCTTGGTGATAGTACCCATGGTAATAGAGGTCACAGTGACAGTGACCATGGTGATATTGCTCACGGTGACACTGCTCATGGTGATAGTGCTCACGGTGATAGTGCTCTTGGTGAAAGTTCCCATTGTTACAGTGCCCATGGTGACAGTGCTCATAGTGACAGTGCCCATGGTGACTATGCTCATGGTGACATTGCTTACGGTGATAGTGCTCATGGAGATAGTTCGCATGGTGACAGGGCCCATGTTGAAAGTGCCCATGGTTGCAGTGATCATGGTGACACTGCCCATTGTGACTGTGCTCATGCTGGCGGTGTACATAGTTGGAGTTCCCATGGTGAAATTCCTTATGGTGGCACTGCCCATGATGATAGTTTTCATGGTGACAGTGTCCATGGTGACAGTGCCTATGGTGACAGTGCCCATTGTGATAGTGCTCACGGTTATAGTGTCCACAGTGACAGTGCTAATGGTGACAGTCCCAATGGTGACAGTGCCCATGATGACACTGCTCATGGTGACAGTGCCCATGGTGACAGTGCTCATGGTGACAGTGCTCATGGTGACAATGCCCTTGGTGATAGTACCCATGGTAATAGGGGTCACGGTGACAGTGCCCATGGTGATATTGCTCACGGTGACACTGCCCATGGTGATAGTGCTCATGGTGATAGTCCTCATGTTGTCAGTTCCCATGGTTACAGTGCCCATGGTGACTATGCTCATGATGAAAGTTCTCACGGTGATAGTGCTCATGGAGACAGTGCTCATGGTGACAGTTCGCATGGTGAAGTTGAAAGTGCCCATGGTGACACTGCCCATGGTGACTGAGCTCATGTTGGTGGTGTACATGTTTGGAGTTCCGATGGTGAAATTCCTCATGGTAGCACTGCCCATGATGATAGTGCTCATGGTGACAGTGTCCATGGTGACAGTGCCTATGGTGACAGTGCCCATTGTGATAGTGCTCATGGTGATAGTGCCCAGGGTGACAGTGCTCATGGTGACAGTTCCTATGGTGACAGTGCCCATGATGACAGTGCTCATGGAGACAGTGCCCATGGTGACAGTGCCCTTGGTTATAGTGCTCATGGTGACAGATCGCATGGTGACAGTGCCCATGTTGAAAGTGCCCATGGTGACAGTACCCATGGTGACAGTGCCCATGGTGACAGTGCCCATGGTGACATTTCCCATGGTTACAGTGCTCACGGTGAGAGTTCTCATGGTGACAGTGCTTATGGTGACACTGCCCATGGTGACTGTGCACATGGTGACATTTCCCAAGGTGACAGTGTCCATGGTGATAGTGCTCATGGTGATAGTGCTCATGGTAATAGTGATCATGGTGACACTGCCTATGGTGACAGTGCCCATGGTGACACTGCCCATAGTGATATTTGCCATGGTGACAATGCTCATGGTGAGAGTTCCTATGGTGACTGTGCTCATGTTGACAGTGCCCATGGTGACAGTGCCCACAGTGACAGTGCTCATGGTGACCGTGCCCACGGTGACAGTGCTCATGGTGACAGTGCTCATGGTGATAGTGCTCACGGTGATAGTGCTCACGGTGACAGTGCCCTTGGTGATAGTGCTCATGGTGATATTGCTCATGGTGACACTGCCCATGGTGATAGTGCTCATGGTGATAGTCCTCATGTTGTCAGTTCCCATGGTTACAGTGCCCATGGTGACTATGCTCATGATGAAAGTTCTCACGGTGATAGTGCTCATGGAGACAGTGCTCATGGGGACAGTTCGCATGGTAGACATGGTGAAGTTGAAAGTGCCCATGGTGACACTGCCCATGGTGACTGAGCTCATGTTGGCGGTGTACATGTTTGGAGTTCCGATGGTGAAATTCCTCATGGTAGCACTGCCCATGATGATAGTGCTCATGGTGACAGTGTCCATGGTGACAGTGCCTATGGTGACAGTGACCATTGTGATAGTGCTCATGGTGATAGTGCCCAGGGTGACAGTGCTCATGGTGACAGTTCCTATGGTGACAGTGCCCATGATGACAGTGCTCATGGAGACAGTGCCCAAGGTGACAGTGCCCTTGGTTATAGTGCTCATGGTGACAGATCGCATGGTGACAGTGCCCATGTTGAAAGTGCCCATGGTGACAGTACCCATGGTGACAGTGCCCATGGTGACAGTGCCCATGGTGACAGTGCCCATGGTTACAGTGCTCACGGTGAGAGTTCTCATGGTGACAGTGCTTATGGTGACACTGCCCATGGTGACTGTGCACATGGTGACATTTCCCAACGTGACAGTGTCCATGGTGATAGTGCTCATGGTGATAGTGCTCATGGTAATAGTGATCATGGTGACACTGCCTATGGTGACAGTGCCCATGGTGACACTGCCCATAGTGATATTTGCCATGGTGACAATGCTCATGGTGAGAGTTCCTATGGTGACTGTGCTCATGTTGACAGTGCCCATGGTGAGTGCCCACGGTGACAGTGCTCAAGGTGATAGTGCTCAATGTGATAGTGCCCATGGTAATAGTGCTGATGGTGACACTGCCCATGTTGATATTGCTCATGGTGACACTGCCCATGGTGATATTGCTCACAGTGATAGTGCTCACGGTGACAGCGCCCTTGGTGATATTGCTCATGGTGATAGTGCTCATGGTGACAGTTCGCATGGTGACACTACCCCTGTTGAAATTGCCCATGGTGACAGTGCTCATGTTGACACTACCCATGGTGACTGTGCTCACGATGGAAGTGTACATGGTTGGAGTTCCCATGGTACAACTGTTATGGTGGTACTGCCCATGATGATAGTGCTCATGGTGACAGTGTCCATGGTGACAGTGTCCATGGTGACAGTGGCTATTGTGAGAGTGCACATGGTGACAGTTCCCATGGTGACGGTTTCCATGGTGATAATCCTCATGTTGACAGTGCCCACGGTGACAGTGCTCATGGTGAGAGTGCCCCTGGTGACAGTGCACATGGTGACAGTTCCCATGGTGACACTGCTCATGGTGACAGTGCTCACTGTGGCAGTGCCAATGGTTAAAGTGCTCATGGTGGCAGTGTCCATGGTGGCAGTTCCCAAAGTGACAGTGCTCATGGTGACATTTCCCATGGTAACAGAGCTCATGATGACAGTATCCATGGTGAAAATGGCCGTGTTGAAAGTACCTATGGTGACAGTGCTCATGGTGACAGTGCCCATGGTGACTATGCTCATGGTGACAGTGCTCACAGTGATAGTGCTCATGGTGACAGTTCGCATGGTGACAGGGCCCATGTTGAAAGTGCCCATGGTGACAGTGCTCATGGTGGCATTGCCCATGGTGACTCTGCTCATGCTGGCAGTGTACATGGTTGGAGTTCCCATTCGGAAATTCCTTATGGTGGCAATGCCCATGATGATAGTGCCCATGGTGACAGTGCTCATGATGATACTGCCGACGGTGGCAGTGCTCATGGTGACAGTGCTCACAGTGACAGTGCCCTTGGTGATAGTACCCATGGTTATAGTGCTCATGGTGACAGTGCCAAAGGTGATATTGCTCACGGTGACACTGCTCACCGTGATCGTGCTCACGGTGATACTGCTCACGTTGACAGTGCCCTTGGTGATAGTGCTCATGGTAATACTGCTAATGGTGATAGTGCTCATGGTGATAGTTTGCATGGTGACAGTGCCCATGTTGAAAGTGCCCATGGTGGCAGTGCTCATGGTGACACTGCCCATGGTGACTGTGCTCATGCTGGCAGTGTACATGTTTGGAGTTCCGATGGTGAAATTCCTTATGGTAGCACTGCCCATGATGATAGTGCTCATGGTGACAGTGTCTATGGTGACAGTGCCCATGATGACAGTGCTCATGGTGACAGGGCCCACAGTGACAATGCTCACGGTGACAGTTCTCACAGTGACAGTGCCATTTGTGATAGTGTTCAGGGTGATAGTGCTCATGGTGACTGTTGGCATGGTGACAGTGCCCATGTGGAGAGTGCCCAAGGTGACAGTGCTCATAGTGGCACTGCCAATGGTGACTGTGCTCATGCTGGCAGTGTACTTGGTTGGAGTTCCAATGGTGAAATTCCTCATGGTAGCACTGCCCATGATGATAGTGCTCATGTTGACCTTGTCCATCGTGAGAGTGCCCATGGTGACAGTGCTCATGTGGACAGTGCACATGGTGACAGTGCACACGGTGACAGTGCTCACGGTGACAGTGCTCATGGTGATAGTGCTCACAGTGATAGTGCTCACTTTGACAGTGCTCTTGGTGATAGTGTTCATGGTAATATTGCTCATGGTGATAGTGCTCATGGTGATAGTTCGCATGGTGACTGTGCCCATGTTGAAAGTGCCAATGGTGGCAGTGCTCATGGTGACACTGCCCACGGTGACAGTGCTCATGGTGACAGTGTTCATGGTGACAGTGCCCATGGTGACAGTGCTCATAGTGACACTGCCCATGGTGACAGTGCCCATAGTGATAGTGCCAATGGTGACATTTCCCATGGTGACAGTGCTCATGGTGAGAGTTCCCATGGTGACAGTGCCCATGATGACAGTGCTCATGTTGACAGTGCCCACGGTGACAGTGCTCATGGTGATAGTGTTCCTGGTGACAGTGCCCATGGTGACAGTGCTCATAGTGACACTGCCCATGGTGACAGTGCCCATAGTGATAGTGCCCATGGTGACATTTCCCATGGTGACAGTGCTTATGGTGAGGGTTCCCATGGTGACAGTTCCCATGATGACAGTGCCCATGGTGACAGTGCTCATGGTAACAGTGTTCACGGTGACAGTGCCCTTGGTGATATTTCTCATGGTGACACTGCCCATGGTGATAGTGCTCATGGTGAAAGTGCTCATGGTAATAGTGCTCATGGTGACACTGCCCATGGTGACAGTGCCCATGGTGACACTGCCCATGGTGACATTTCCCATGGTGACAGTGCTCATGTTGACAGTGCACATGGTGACAGTGCACATGGTGACAGTTCCCATGGTGACAGTGCTCACGGTGACAGTGCTCACTGTGGCAGTGCCAATGGTTACAGTTCTCATGCTGGCATTGTCAATGGTGGCAGTTCCCAAGATGACAGTGCTCATGGTGACATTTCCCATGGTGACAGTGCTCATGGTGAGAGTTCCCATGGTGACAGTGCTCATCTTGACAGTGCCCATGGTGACCATTCCTATGGTCATAGTTCCCATGGTGATAGTGCTCATTGTGACAGTGCACACGGTGACACTGCCCACTGTGACAGTGCTCACGGTGACACTGCTCACAGTGACAGTCCCATTGGTGATAGTGTTCATGGTGACAGTGCTCATGGTGACAGTGTTCACGGTGATAGTGCTCATGGTGATAGTGCGCATGGTAATAGTGCTCATGGTGACACTGCCCATGGTGACAATGATCATGTTGACCATGCCCATGGTGACAGCGTCCATGGTGACATTGCCCATGGTGATAGTACCCATGGTAATAGTGCTCACTGTGACAGTGCCCATGGTGATAGTGCTCATGGTGATAGTGCTCATGGTAATAGTGCTCATAGTGACACTGCCCATGGTGACAGTGCCCATGGTGACACTGCCCATAGTGACATTTCCCATTGTCGCAGTGCTCATGGTGAGAGTTCCAATGGTGACAGTGCACATGGTGACAGTTCCCATGGTGACACTGCTCATGGTGACAGTGCTCACTGTGGCAGTGCCAATGGTTAAAGTGCTCATGGTGGCAGTGTCCATGGTGGCAGTTCCCAAAGTGACAGTGCTCATGGTGACATTTCCCATGGTAACAGAGCTCATGATGACAGTGTCCATGGTGACAGTGGCCATGGTGAAAATGGCCTTGTTGAAAGTACCTATGGTGACAGTGCTCATGGTGACAGTGCCCACGGTGACTATGCTCATGGTGACAGTGCTCACAGTGATAGTGCTCATGGTGACAGTTCGCATGGTGACAGGGCCCATGTTGAAAGTGCCCATGGTTGCAGTGATCATGGTGACACTGCCCATTGTGACTGTGCTCATGCTGGCGGTGTACATAGTTGGAGTTCCCATGGTGAAATTCCTTATGGTGGCACTGCCCATGATGATAGTTTTCATGGTGACAGTGTCCATGGTGACAGTGCCTATGGTGACAGTGCCCATTGTGATAGTGCTCACGGTTATAGTGTCCACAGTGACAGTGCTAATGGTGACAGTCCCAATGGTGACAGTGCCCATGATGACACTGCTCATGGTGACAGTGCCCATGGTGACAGTGCTCATGGTGACAGTGCTCATGTTGACAATGCCCTTGGTGATAGTACCCATGGTAATAGGGGTCACGGTGACAGTGCCCATGGTGATATTGCTCACGGTGACACTGCCCATGGTGATAGTGCTCATGGTGATAGTCCTCATGTTGTCAGTTCCCATGGTTACAGTGCCCATGGTGACTATGCTCATGATGAAAGTTCTCACGGTGATAGTGCTCATGGAGACAGTGCTCATGGTGACAGTTCGCATGGTGAAGTTGAAAGTGCCCATGGTGACACTGCCCATGGTGACTGAGCTCATGTTGGCGGTGTACATGTTTGGAGTTCCGATGGTGAAATTCCTCATGGTAGCACTGCCCATGATGATAGTACTCATGGTGACAGTGTCCATGGTGACAGTGCCTATGGTGACAGTGCCCATTGTGATAGTGCTCATGGTGATAGTGCCCAGGGTGACAGTGCTCATGGTGACAGTTCCTATGGTGACAGTGCCCATGATGACAGTGCTCATGGAGACAGTGCCCATGGTGACAGTGCCCTTGGTTATAGTGCTCATGGTGACAGATCGCATGGTGACAGTGCCCATGTTGAAAGTGCCCATGGTGACAGTACCCATGGTGACAGTGCCCATGGTGACAGTGCCCATGGTGACATTTCCCAAGGTGACAGTGTCCATGGTGATAGTGCTCATGGTGATAGTGCTCATGGTAATAGTGATCATGGTGACACTGCCTATGGTGACAGTGCCCATGGTGACACTGCCCATAGTGATATTTGCCATGGTGACAATGCTCATGGTGAGAGTTCCTATGGTGACTGTGCTCATGTTGACAGTGCCCATGGTGACAGTGCCCACAGTGACAGTGCTCATGGTGACCGTGCCCACGGTGACAGTGCTCATGGTGACAGTGCTCATGGTGATAGTGCTCACGGTGATAGTGCTCACGGTGACAGTGCCCTTGGTGATAGTGCTCATGGTGATATTGCTCATGGTGACACTGCCCATGGTGATAGTGCTCATGGTGATAGTCCTCATGTTGTCAGTTCCCATGGTTACAGTGCCCATGGTGACTATGCTCATGATGAAAGTTCTCACGGTGATAGTGCTCATGGAGACAGTGCTCATGGGGACAGTTCGCATGGTAGACATGGTGAAGTTGAAAGTGCCCATGGTGACACTGCCCATGGTGACTGAGCTCATGTTGGCGGTGTACATGTTTGGAGTTCCGATGGTGAAATTCCTCATGGTAGCACTGCCCATGATGATAGTGCTCATGGTGACAGTGTCCATGGTGACAGTGCCTATGGTGACAGTGACCATTGTGATAGTGCTCATGGTGATAGTGCCCAGGGTGACAGTGCTCATGGTGACAGTTCCTATGGTGACAGTGCCCATGATGACAGTGCTCATGGAGACAGTGCCCATGGTGACAGTGCCCATGGTTACAGTGCTCACGGTGAGAGTTCTCATGGTGACAGTGCTTATGGTGACACTGCCCATGGTGACTGTGCACATGGTGACATTTCCCAAGTGACAGTGTCCATGGTGATAGTGCTCATGGTAATAGTGATCATGGTGACACTGCCTATGGTGACAGTGCCCATGGTGACACTGCCCATAGTGATATTTGCCATGGTGACAATGCTCATGGTGAGAGTTCCTATGGTGACTGTGCTCATGTTGACAGTGCCCATGGTGAGTGCCCACGGTGACAGTGCTCAAGGTGATAGTGCTCAATGTGATAGTGCCCATGGTAATAGTGCTGATGGTGACACTGCCCATGTTGATATTGCTCATGGTGACACTGCCCATGGTGATATTGCTCACAGTGATAGTGCTCACGGTGACAGCGCCCTTGGTGATATTGCTCATGGTGATAGTGCTCATGGTGACAGTTCGCATGGTGACACTACCCCTGTTGAAATTGCCCATGGTGACAGTGCTCATGTTGACACTACCCATGGTGACTGTGCTCACGATGGAAGTGTACATGGTTGGAGTTCCCATGGTACAACTGTTATGGTGGTACTGCCCATGATGATAGTGCTCATGGTGACAGTGTCCACAGTGACAGTGTCCATGGTGACAGTGGCTATTGTGAGAGTGCACATGGTGACAGTTCCCATGGTGACCGTTTCCATGGTGATAATCCTCATGTTGACAGTGCCCACGGTGACAGTGCTCATGGTGAGAGTGCCCCTGGTGACAGTGCACATGGTGACAGTTCCCATGGTGACACTGCTCATGGTGACAGTGCTCACTGTGGCAGTGCCAATGGTTAAAGTGCTCATGGTGGCAGTGTCCATGGTGGCAGTTCCCAAAGTGACAGTGCTCATGGTGACATTTCCCATGGTAACAGAGCTCATGATGACAGTATCCATGGTGAAAATGGCCGTGTTGAAAGTACCTATGGTGACAGTGCTCATGGTGACAGTGCCCATGGTGACTATGCTCATGGTGACAGTGCTCACAGTGATAGTGCTCATGGTGACAGTTCGCATGGTGACAGGGCCCATGTTGAAAGTGCCCATGGTGACAGTGCTCATGGTGGCATTGCCCATGGTGACTCTGCTCATGCTGGCAGTGTACATGGTTGGAGTTCCCATTCGGAAATTCCTTATGGTGGCAATGCCCATGATGATAGTGCCCATGGTGACAGTGCTCATGATGATACTGCCGACGGTGGCAGTGCTCATGGTGACAGTGCCCTTGGTGATAGTGTTCATGGTAATATTGCTCACGGTGATAGTCCTCATGGTGATAGTTCGCATGGTGACTGTGCCCATGTTGAAAGTGCCCATGGTGGCAGTGCTCATGGTGACACTGCCCATGGTGACTATGCTCATGCTTGTGGTATACATGGTTGGAGTTCCCATGGTGAAATTCCTTATGGTGGCACTGCCTATGATGATAGTGTTCATGGTGACAGTGTGCACGGTGACAGTGCCTATGGTGACAGTGCCCATTGTGATAGTGCTCATGTTGATAATGCCTACAGTGAGAGTTCTAATGGTGACAGTTCCCATGGTGACAGTGCCCATGATGACAGTGCTCATGGTGACAGTGCCCTTGGTGATAGTACACATGTTAATAGTGCTCACGGTGACAGTGCCCATGGTGATATTGCTCACGGTGACCCTGCCCATGGTGATAGTGCTCACGGTGATAGTGCTCAGGGTGAAAGTCCCCATGGTTACAGTGCCCATTGTGACAGTGTTCATTGTGACAGTGCCCATGGTGACTATGCTCATGGTGACATTGCTCATGGTGATAGTGCTCATGGAGATAGTTCGCATGGTGACAGGGCCCATGTTGAAAGTGCCCATGGTCGCAGTGATCATGGTGACACTGCCCATTGTGACTGTGCTCATGCTGGCGGTGTACATAGTTGGAGTTCCCATGGTGAAATTCCTTATGGTGGCACTGCCCATGATGATAGTTTTCATGGTGACAGAGTCCATGGTGACAGTGCCTATGCTGCCAGTGCCCATTGTGATAGTGCTCACGGGGATAGTGTCCACAGAGACAGTGCTAATGGTGACAGTCCCCATGGTGACAGTGCCCATGATGACAGTGCTCACGGTGACAATGCCCTTGGTGATAGTACCCATGGTAATAGGGGTCACGATGACAGTGCCTATGGTGATATTGCTCACGGATGACACTGCCCATGGTGATAGTGCTCACGGTGATAGTGCTCATGTTAATAGTGCTCATGGTGACACTGCCCATGGTGAGAGTGCCCATGGTGACACTGCCGATAGTGACTTTTCTCATGGTGACAGTGCACATGGTGACAGTTCCCATGGTGACAGTGCTCATGGTGACCGTGCTCACTGTGGCAATGCCAATGGTAACATTGTTCATGGTGGCAGTGTCCACGGTGGCGGTTTCCAAGATGACAGTGCTCATGGTGACATTTCCCATGGTAACAGAGCTCATAATGACAGTGTCCATGGTGACAGTGCCCATGGTGACAGTGGCCATGTTGAAAGTGCCCATGATGAAACTGCCCATGGTGACAGTGCCTATAGTGATAGTGCCCATGGTGACATTTCCCATGGTGACAGTGCTAATGGAGAGAGTTCCCATGGTGACATTGCCCATTATGACAGTGCTCATGGTGACATTGCCCACAGTGACAGTGCTCATGGTGACAGTGCTGATGGTGACAGTGCCCTTGGTGATAGTACCCATGGTAATAGAGGTCACAGTGACAGTGACCATGGTGATATTGCTCACGGTGACACTGCTCATGGTGATAGTGCTCACGGTGATAGTGCTCTTGGTGAAAGTTCCCATTGTTACAGTGCCCATGGTGACAGTGCTCATAGTGACAGTGCCCATGGTGACTATGCTCATGGTGACATTGCTTACGGTGATAGTGCTCATGGAGATAGTTCGCATGGTGACAGGGCCCATGTTGAAAGTGCCCATGGTTGCAGTGATCATGGTGACACTGCCCATTGTGACTGTGCTCATGCTGGCAGTGTACATAGTTGGAGTTCCCATGGTGAAATTCCTTATGGTGGCACTGCCCATGATGATAGTTTTCATGGTGACAGTGTCCATGGTGACAGTGCCTATGGTGACAGTGCCCATTGTGATAGTGCTCACGGTTATAGTGTCCACAGTGACAGTGCTAATGGTGACAGTCCCAATGGTGACAGTGCCCATGATGACACTGCTCATGGTGACAGTGCCCATGGTGACAGTGCTCATGGTGACAGTGCTCATGGTGACAATGCCCTTGGTGATAGTACCCATGGTAATAGGGGTCACGGTGACAGTGCCCATGGTGATATTGCTCACGGTGACACTGCCCATGGTGATAGTGCTCATGGTGATAGTCCTCATGTTGTCAGTTCCCATGGTTACAGTGCCCATGGTGACTATGCTCATGATGAAAGTTCTCACGGTGATAGTGCTCATGGAGACAGTGCTCATGGTGACAGTTCGCATGGTGAAGTTGAAAGTGCCCATGGTGACACTGCCCATGGTGACTGAGCTCATGTTGGCGGTGTACATGTTTGGAGTTCCGATGGTGAAATTCCTCATGGTAGCACTGCCCATGATGATAGTGCTCATGGTGACAGTGTCCATGGTGACAGTGCCTATGGTGACAGTGCCCATTGTGATAGTGCTCATGGTGATAGTGCCCAGGGTGACAGTGCTCATGGTGACAGTTCCTATGGTGACAGTGCCCATGATGACAGTGCTCATGGAGACAGTGCCCATGGTGACAGTGCCCTTGGTTATAGTGCTCATGGTGACAGATCGCATGGTGACAGTGCCCATGTTGAAAGTGCCCATGGTGACAGTACCCATGGTGACAGTGCCCATGGTGACAGTGCCCATGGTGACATTTCCCATGGTTACAGTGCTCACGGTGAGAGTTCTCATGGTGACAGTGCTTATGGTGACACTGCCCATGGTGACTGTGCACATGGTGACATTTCCCAAGGTGACAGTGTCCATGGTGATAGTGCTCATGGTGATAGTGCTCATGGTAATAGTGATCATGGTGACACTGCCTATGGTGACAGTGCCCATGGTGACACTGCCCATAGTGATATTTGCCATGGTGACAATGCTCATGGTGAGAGTTCCTATGGTGACTGTGCTCATGTTGACAGTGCCCATGGTGACAGTGCCCACAGTGACAGTGCTCATGGTGACCGTGCCCACGGTGACAGTGCTCATGGTGACAGTGCTCATGGTGATAGTGCTCACGGTGATAGTGCTCACGGTGACAGTGCCCTTGGTGATAGTGCTCATGGTGATATTGCTCATGGTGACACTGCCCATGGTGATAGTGCTCATGGTGATAGTCCTCATGTTGTCAGTTCCCATGGTTACAGTGCCCATGGTGACTATGCTCATGATGAAAGTTCTCACGGTGATAGTGCTCATGGAGACAGTGCTCATGGGGACAGTTCGCATGGTAGACATGGTGAAGTTGAAAGTGCCCATGGTGACACTGCCCATGGTGACTGAGCTCATGTTGGCGGTGTACATGTTTGGAGTTCCGATGGTGAAATTCCTCATGGTAGCACTGCCCATGATGATAGTGCTCATGGTGACAGTGTCCATGGTGACAGTGCCTATGGTGACAGTGACCATTGTGATAGTGCTCATGGTGATAGTGCCCAGGGTGACAGTGCTCATGGTGACAGTTCCTATGGTGACAGTGCCCATGATGACAGTGCTCATGGAGACAGTGCCCATGGTGACAGTGCCCTTGGTTATAGTGCTCATGGTGACAGATCGCATGGTGACAGTGCCCATGTTGAAAGTGCCCATGGTGACAGTACCCATGGTGACAGTGCCCATGGTGACAGTGCCCATGGTGACAGTGCCCATGGTTACAGTGCTCACGGTGAGAGTTCTCATGGTGACAGTGCTTATGGTGACACTGCCCATGGTGACTGTGCACATGGTGACATTTCCCAAGGTGACAGTGTCCATGGTGATAGTGCTCATGGTGATAGTGCTCATGGTAATAGTGATCATGGTGACACTGCCTATGGTGACAGTGCCCATGGTGACACTGCCCATAGTGATATTTGCCATGGTGACAATGCTCATGGTGAGAGTTCCTATGGTGACTGTGCTCATGTTGACAGTGCCCATGGTGACAGTGCCCACAGTGACAGTGCTCATGGTGACCGTGCCCACGGTGACAGTGCTCATGGTGACAGTGCTCATGGTGATAGTGCTCACGGTGATAGTGCTCACGGTGACAGTGCCCTTGGTGATAGTGCTCATGGTGATATTGCTCATGGTGACACTGCCCATGGTGATAGTGCTCATGGTGATAGTCCTCATGTTGTCAGTTCCCATGGTTACAGTGCCCATGGTGACTATGCTCATGATGAAAGTTCTCACGGTGATAGTGCTCATGGAGACAGTGCTCATGGGGACAGTTCGCATGGTAGACATGGTGAAGTTGAAAGTGCCCATGGTGACACTGCCCATGGTGACTGAGCTCATGTTGGCGGTGTACATGTTTGGAGTTCCGATGGTGAAATTCCTCATGGTAGCACTGCCCATGATGATAGTGCTCATGGTGACAGTGTCCATGGTGACAGTGCCTATGGTGACAGTGACCATTGTGATAGTGCTCATGGTGATAGTGCCCAGGGTGACAGTGCTCATGGTGACAGTTCCTATGGTGACAGTGCCCATGATGACAGTGCTCATGGAGACAGTGCCCATGGTGACAGTGCCCTTGGTTATAGTGCTCATGGTGACAGATCGCATGGTGACTGTGCCCATTTTGAAAGTGCCCATGGTGACAGTACCCATGGTGACAGTGCCCATGGTGACAGTGCCCATGGTGACATTTCCCATGGTTACAGTGCTCACGGTGAGAGTTCTCATGGTGACAGTGCTTATGGTGACACTGCCCATGGTGACTGTGCACATGGTGACATTTCCCAAGGTGACAGTGTCCATGGTGATAGTGCTCATGGTGATAGTGCTCATGGTAATAGTGATCATGGTGACACTGCCTATGGTGACAGTGCCCATGGTGACACTGCCCATAGTGATATTTGCCATGGTGACAATGCTCATGGTGAGAGTTCCTATGGTGACTGTGCTCATGTTGACAGTGCCCATGGTGAGTGCCCACGGTGACAGTGCTCAAGGTGATAGTGCTCAATGTGATAGTGCCCATGGTAATAGTGCTGATGGTGACACTGCCCATGTTGATATTGCTCATGGTGACACTGCCCATGGTGATATTGCTCACAGTGATAGTGCTCACGGTGACAGCGCCCTTGGTGATATTGCTCATGGTGATAGTGCTCATGGTGACAGTTCGCATGGTGACACTACCCCTGTTGAAATTGCCCATGGTGACAGTGCTCATGTTGACACTACCCATGGTGACTGTGCTCACGATGGAAGTGTACATGGTTGGAGTTCCCATGGTACAACTGTTATGGTGGTACTGCCCATGATGATAGTGCTCATGGTGACAGTGTCCACGGTGACAGTGTCCATGGTGACAGTGGCTATTGTGAGAGTGCACATGGTGACAGTTCCCATGGTGACCGTTTCCATGGTGATAATCCTCATGTTGACAGTGCCCACGGTGACAGTGCTCATGGTGAGAGTGCCCCTGGTGACAGTGCACATGGTGACAGTTCCCATGGTGACACTGCTCATGGTGACAGTGCTCACTGTGGCAGTGCCAATGGTTAAAGTGCTCATGGTGGCAGTGTCCATGGTGGCAGTTCCCAAAGTGACAGTGCTCATGGTGACATTTCCCATGGTAACAGAGCTCATGATGACAGTATCCATGGTGAAAATGGCCGTGTTGAAAGTACCTATGGTGACAGTGCTCATGGTGACAGTGCCCATGGTGACTATGCTCATGGTGACAGTGCTCACAGTGATAGTGCTCATGGTGACAGTTCGCATGGTGACAGGGCCCATGTTGAAAGTGCCCATGGTGACAGTGCTCATGGTGGCATTGCCCATGGTGACTCTGCTCATGCTGGCAGTGTACATGGTTGGAGTTCCCATTCGGAAATTCCTTATGGTGGCAATGCCCATGATGATAGTGCCCATGGTGACAGTGCTCATGATGATACTGCCGACGGTGGCAGTGCTCATGGTGACAGTGCCCTTGGTGATAGTGTTCATGGTAATATTGCTCATGGTGATAGTCCTCATGGTGATAGTTCGCATGGTGACTGTGCCCATGTTGAAAGTGCCCATGGTGGCAGTGCTCATGGTGACACTGCCCATGGTGACTATGCTCATGCTTGTGGTATACATGGTTGGAGTTCCCATGGTGAAATTCCTTATGGTGGCACTGCCTATGATGATAGTGTTCATGGTGACAGTGTGCACGGTGACAGTGCCTATGGTGACAGTGCCCATTGTGATAGTGCTCATGTTGATAATGCCTACAGTGAGAGTTCTAATGGTGACAGTTCCCATGGTGACAGTGCCCATGATGACAGTGCTCATGGTGACAGTGCCCTTGGTGATAGTACACATGTTAATAGTGCTCACGGTGACAGTGCCCATGGTGATATTGCTCACGGTGACCCTGCCCATGGTGATAGTGCTCACGGTGATAGTGCTCAGGGTGAAAGTCCCCATGGTTACAGTGCCCATTGTGACAGTGTTCATTGTGACAGTGCCCATGGTGACTATGCTCATGGTGACATTGCTCATGGTGATAGTGCTCATGGAGATAGTTCGCATGGTGACAGGGCCCATGTTGAAAGTGCCCATGGTCGCAGTGATCATGGTGACACTGCCCATTGTGACTGTGCTCATGCTGGCGGTGTACATAGTTGGAGTTCCCATGGTGAAATTCCTTATGGTGGCACTGCCCATGATGATAGTTTTCATGGTGACAGAGTCCATGGTGACAGTGCCTATGCTGCCAGTGCCCATTGTGATAGTGCTCACGGGGATAGTGTCCACAGAGACAGTGCTAATGGTGACAGTCCCCATGGTGACAGTGCCCATGATGACAGTGCTCACGGTGACAATGCCCTTGGTGATAGTACCCATGGTAATAGGGGTCACGATGACAGTGCCTATGGTGATATTGCTCACGGATGACACTGCCCATGGTGATAGTGCTCACGGTGATAGTGCTCATGTTAATAGTGCTCATGGTGACACTGCCCATGGTGAGAGTGCCCATGGTGACACTGCCGATAGTGACTTTTCTCATGGTGACAGTGCACATGGTGACAGTTCCCATGGTGACAGTGCTCATGGTGACCGTGCTCACTGTGGCAATGCCAATGGTAACATTGTTCATGGTGGCAGTGTCCACGGTGGCGGTTTCCAAGATGACAGTGCTCATGGTGACATTTCCCATGGTAACAGAGCTCATAATGACAGTGTCCATGGTGACAGTGCCCATGGTGACAGTGGCCATGTTGAAAGTGCCCATGATGAAACTGCCCATGGTGACAGTGCCTATAGTGATAGTGCCCATGGTGACATTTCCCATGGTGACAGTGCTAATGGAGAGAGTTCCCATGGTGACATTGCCCATTATGACAGTGCTCATGGTGACATTGCCCACGGTGACAGTGCTCATGGTGACAGTGCTGATGGTGACAGTGCCCTTGGTGATAGTACCCATGGTAATAGAGGTCACAGTGACAGTGACCATGGTGATATTGCTCACGGTGACACTGCTCATGGTGATAGTGCTCACGGTGATAGTGCTCTTGGTGAAAGTTCCCATTGTTACAGTGCCCATGGTGACAGTGCTCATAGTGAGAGTGCCCATGGTGACTATGCTCATGGTGACATTGCTTACGGTGATAGTGCTCATGGAGATAGTTCGCATGGTGACAGGGCCCATGTTGAAAGTGCCCATGGTGGCAGTGATCATGGTGACACTGCCCATTGTGACTGTGCTCATGCTGGCGGTGTACATAGTTGGAGTTCCCATGGTGAAATTCCTTATGGTGGCACTGCCCATGATGATAGTTTTCATGGTGACAGTGTCCATGGTGACAGTGCCTATGGTGACAGTGCCCATTGTGATAGTGCTCACGGTTATAGTGTCCACAGTGACAGTGCTAATGGTGACAGTCCCAATGGTGACAGTGCCCATGATGACACTGCTCATGGTGACAGTGCCCATGGTGACAGTGCTCATGGTGACAGTGCTCATGGTGACAATGCCCTTGGTGATAGTACCCATGGTAATAGGGGTCACGGTGACAGTGCCCATGGTGATATTGCTCACGGTGACACTGCCCATGGTGATAGTGCTCATGGTGATAGTCCTCATGTTGTCAGTTCCCATGGTTACAGTGCCCATGGTGACTATGCTCATGATGAAAGTTCTCACGGTGATAGTGCTCATGGAGACAGTGCTCATGGTGACAGTTCGCATGGTGAAGTTGAAAGTGCCCATGGTGACACTGCCCATGGTGACTGAGCTCATGTTGGCGGTGTACATGTTTGGAGTTCCGATGGTGAAATTCCTCATGGTAGCACTGCCCATGATGATAGTGCTCATGGTGACAGTGTCCATGGTGACAGTGACTATGGTGACAGTGCCCATTGTGATAGTGCTCATGGTGATAGTGCCCAGGGTGACAGTGCTCATAGTGACAGTTCCTAGGGTGACAGTGCCCATGATGACAGTGCTCATGGAGACAGTGCCCATGGTGACAGTGCCCTTGGTTATAGTGCTCATGGTGACAGATCGCATGGTGACAGTGCCCATGTTGAAAGTGCCCATGGTGACAGTACCCATGGTGACAGTGCCCATGGTGACAGTGCCCATGGTGACATTTCCCATGGTTACAGTGCTCACGGTGAGAGTTCTCATGGTGACAGTGCTTATGGTGACACTGCCCATGGTGACTGTGCACATGGTGACATTTCCCAAGGTGACAGTGTCCATGGTGATAGTGCTCATGGTGATAGTGCTCATGGTAATAGTGATCATGGTGACACTGCCTATGGTGACAGTGCCCATGGTGACACTGCCCATAGTGATATTTGCCATGGTGACAATGCTCATGGTGAGAGTTCCTATGGTGACTGTGCTCATGTTGACAGTGCCCATGGTGACAGTGCCCACAGTGACAGTGCTCATGGTGACCGTGCCCACGGTGACAGTGCTCATGGTGACAGTGCTCATGGTGATAGTGCTCACGGTGATAGTGCTCACGGTGACAGTGCCCTTGGTGATAGTGCTCATGGTGATATTGCTCATGGTGACACTGCCCATGGTGATAGTGCTCATGGTGATAGTCCTCATGTTGTCAGTTCCCATGGTTACAGTGCCCATGGTGACTATGCTCATGATGAAAGTTCTCACGGTGATAGTGCTCATGGAGACAGTGCTCATGGGGACAGTTCGCATGGTAGACATGGTGAAGTTGAAAGTGCCCATGGTGACACTGCCCATGGTGACTGAGCTCATGTTGGCGGTGTACATGTTTGGAGTTCCGATGGTGAAATTCCTCATGGTAGCACTGCCCATGATGATAGTGCTCATGGTGACAGTGTCCATGGTGACAGTGCCTATGGTGACAGTGCCCATTGTGATAGTGCTCATGGTGATAGTGCCCAGGGTGACAGTGCTCATGGTGACAGTTCCTATGGTGACAGTGCCCATGATGACAGTGCTCATGGAGACAGTGCCCATGGTGACAGTGCCCTTGGTTATAGTGCTCATGGTGACAGATCGCATGGTGACTGTGCCCATTTTGAAAGTGCCCATGGTGACAGTACCCATGGTGACAGTGCCCATGGTGACAGTGCCCATGGTGACATTTCCCATGGTTACAGTGCTCACGGTGAGAGTTCTCATGGTGACAGTGCTTATGGTGACACTGCCCATGGTGACTGTGCACATGGTGACATTTCCCAAGGTGACAGTGTCCATGGTGATAGTGCTCATGGTGATAGTGCTCATGGTAATAGTGATCATGGTGACACTGCCTATGGTGACAGTGCCCATGGTGACACTGCCCATAGTGATATTTGCCATGGTGACAATGCTCATGGTGAGAGTTCCTATGGTGACTGTGCTCATGTTGACAGTGCCCATGGTGAGTGCCCACGGTGACAGTGCTCAAGGTGATAGTGCTCAATGTGATAGTGCCCATGGTAATAGTGCTGATGGTGACACTGCCCATGTTGATATTGCTCATGGTGACACTGCCCATGGTGATATTGCTCACAGTGATAGTGCTCACGGTGACAGCGCCCTTGGTGATATTGCTCATGGTGATAGTGCTCATGGTGACAGTTCGCATGGTGACACTACCCCTGTTGAAATTGCCCATGGTGACAGTGCTCATGTTGACACTACCCATGGTGACTGTGCTCACGATGGAAGTGTACATGGTTGGAGTTCCCATGGTACAACTGTTATGGTGGTACTGCCCATGATGATAGTGCTCATGGTGACAGTGTCCATGGTGACAGTGTCCATGGTGACAGTGGCTATTGTGAGAGTGCACATGGTGACAGTTCCCATGGTGACCGTTTCCATGGTGATAATCCTCATGTTGACAGTGCCCACGGTGACAGTGCTCATGGTGAGAGTGCCCCTGGTGACAGTGCACATGGTGACAGTTCCCATGGTGACACTGCTCATGGTGACAGTGCTCACTGTGGCAGTGCCAATGGTTAAAGTGCTCATGGTGGCAGTGTCCATGGTGGCAGTTCCCAAAGTGACAGTGCTCATGGTGACATTTCCCATGGTAACAGAGCTCATGATGACAGTATCCATGGTGAAAATGGCCGTGTTGAAAGTACCTATGGTGACAGTGCTCATGGTGACAGTGCCCATGGTGACTATGCTCATGGTGACAGTGCTCACAGTGATAGTGCTCATGGTGACAGTTCGCATGGTGACAGGGCCCATGTTGAAAGTGCCCATGGTGACAGTGCTCATGGTGGCATTGCCCATGGTGACTCTGCTCATGCTGGCAGTGTACATGGTTGGAGTTCCCATTCGGAAATTCCTTATGGTGGCAATGCCCATGATGATAGTGCCCATGGTGACAGTGCTCATGATGATACTGCCGACGGTGGCAGTGCTCATGGTGACAGTGCTCACAGTGACAGTGCCCTTGGTGATAGTACCCATGGTTATAGTGCTCATGGTGACAGTGCCAAAGGTGATATTGCTCACGGTGACACTGCTCACCGTGATCGTGCTCACGGTGATACTGCTCACGTTGACAGTGCCCTTGGTGATAGTGCTCATGGTAATACTGCTAATGGTGATAGTGCTCATGGTGATAGTTTGCATGGTGACAGTGCCCATGTTGAAAGTGCCCATGGTGGCAGTGCTCATGGTGACACTGCCCATGGTGACTGTGCTCATGCTGGCAGTGTACATGTTTGGAGTTCCGATGGTGAAATTCCTTATGGTAGCACTGCCCATGATGATAGTGCTCATGGTGACAGTGTCTATGGTGACAGTGCCCATGATGACAGTGCTCATGGTGACAGGGCCCACAGTGACAATGCTCACGGTGACAGTTCTCACAGTGACAGTGCCATTTGTGATAGTGTTCAGGGTGATAGTGCTCATGGTGACTGTTGGCATGGTGACAGTGCCCATGTGGAGAGTGCCCAAGGTGACAGTGCTCATAGTGGCACTGCCAATGGTGACTGTGCTCATGCTGGCAGTGTACTTGGTTGGAGTTCCAATGGTGAAATTCCTCCTGGTAGCACTGCCCATGATGATAGTGCTCATGTTGACCTTGTCCATCGTGAGAGTGCCCATGGTGACAGTGCTCATGTGGACAGTGCACATGGTGACAGTGCACACGGTGACAGTGCTCACGGTGACAGTGCTCATGGTGATAGTGCTCACAGTGATAGTGCTCACTTTGACAGTGCTCTTGGTGATAGTGTTCATGGTAATATTGCTCATGGTGATAGTGCTCATGGTGATAGTTCGCATGGTGACTGTGCCCATGTTGAAAGTGCCAATGGTGGCAGTGCTCATGGTGACACTGCCCACGGTGACAGTGCTCATGGTGACAGTGTTCATGGTGACAGTGCCCATGGTGACAGTGCTCATAGTGACACTGCCCATGGTGACAGTGCCCATAGTGATAGTGCCAATGGTGACATTTCCCATGGTGACAGTGCTCATGGTGAGAGTTCCCATGGTGACAGTGCCCATGATGACAGTGCTCATGTTGACAGTGCCCACGGTGACAGTGCTCATGGTGATAGTGTTCCTGGTGACAGTGCCCATGGTGACAGTGCTCATAGTGACACTGCCCATGGTGACAGTGCCCATAGTGATAGTGCCCATGGTGACATTTCCCATGGTGACAGTGCTTATGGTGAGGGTTCCCATGGTGACAGTTCCCATGATGACAGTGCCCACGGTGACAGTGCTCATGGTAACAGTGTTCACGGTGACAGTGCCCTTGGTGATATTTCTCATGGTGACACTGCCCATGGTGATAGTGCTCATGGTGAAAGTGCTCATGGTAATAGTGCTCATGGTGACACTGCCCATGGTGACAGTGCCCATGGTGACACTGCCCATGGTGACATTTCCCATGGTGACAGTGCTCATGTTGACAGTGCACATGGTGACAGTGCACATGGTGACAGTTCCCATGGTGACAGTGCTCACGGTGACAGTGCTCACTGTGGCAGTGCCAATGGTTACAGTTCTCATGCTGGCATTGTCAATGGTGGCAGTTCCCAAGATGACAGTGCTCATGGTGACATTTCCCATGGTGACAGTGCTCATGGTGAGAGTTCCCATGGTGACAGTGCTCATCTTGACAGTGCCCATGGTGACCATTCCTATGGTCATAGTTCCCATGGTGATAGTGCTCATTGTGACAGTGCACACGGTGACACTGCCCACTGTGACAGTGCTCACGGTGACACTGCTCACAGTGACAGTCCCATTGGTGATAGTGTTCATGGTGACAGTGCTCATGGTGACAGTGTTCACGGTGATAGTGCTCATGGTGATAGTGCGCATGGTAATAGTGCTCATGGTGACACTGCCCATGGTGACAATGATCATGTTGACCATGCCCATGGTGACAGCGTCCATGGTGACATTGCCCATGGTGATAGTACCCATGGTAATAGTGCTCACTGTGACAGTGCCCATGGTGATAGTGCTCATGGTGATAGTGCTCATGGTAATAGTGCTCATAGTGACACTGCCCATGGTGACAGTGCCCATGGTGACACTGCCCATAGTGACATTTCCCATTGTCGCAGTGCTCATGGTGAGAGTTCCAATGGTGACAGTGCACATGGTGACAGTTCCCATGGTGACACTGCTCATGGTGACAGTGCTCACTGTGGCAGTGCCAATGGTTAAAGTGCTCATGGTGGCAGTGTCCATGGTGGCAGTTCCCAAAGTGACAGTGCTCATGGTGACATTTCCCATGGTAACAGAGCTCATGATGACAGTGTCCATGGTGACAGAGGCCATGGTGAAAATGGCCTTGTTGAAAGTACCTATGGTGACAGTGCTCATGGTGACAGTGCCCACGGTGACTATGCTCATGGTGACAGTGCTCACAGTGATAGTGCTCATGGTGACAGTTCGCATGGTGACAGGGCCCATGTTGAAAGTGCCCATGGTTGCAGTGATCATGGTGACACTGCCCATTGTGACTGTGCTCATGCTGGCGGTGTACATAGTTGGAGTTCCCATGGTGAAATTCCTTATGGTGGCACTGCCCATGATGATAGTTTTCATGGTGACAGTGTCCATGGTGACAGTGCCTATGGTGACAGTGCCCATTGTGATAGTGCTCACGGTTATAGTGTCCACAGTGACAGTGCTAATGGTGACAGTCCCAATGGTGACAGTGCCCATGATGACACTGCTCATGGTGACAGTGCCCATGGTGACAGTGCTCATGGTGACAGTGCTCATGTTGACAATGCCCTTGGTGATAGTACCCATGGTAATAGGGGTCACGGTGACAGTGCCCATGGTGATATTGCTCACGGTGACACTGCCCATGGTGATAGTGCTCATGGTGATAGTCCTCATGTTGTCAGTTCCCATGGTTACAGTGCCCATGGTGACTATGCTCATGATGAAAGTTCTCACGGTGATAGTGCTCATGGAGACAGTGCTCATGGTGACAGTTCGCATGGTGAAGTTGAAAGTGCCCATGGTGACACTGCCCATGGTGACTGAGCTCATGTTGGCGGTGTACATGTTTGGAGTTCCGATGGTGAAATTCCTCATGGTAGCACTGCCCATGATGATAGTACTCATGGTGACAGTGTCCATGGTGACAGTGCCTATGGTGACAGTGCCCATTGTGATAGTGCTCATGGTGATAGTGCCCAGGGTGACAGTGCTCATGGTGACAGTTCCTATGGTGACAGTGCCCATGATGACAGTACTCATGGAGACAGTGCCCATGGTGACAGTGCCCTTGGTTATAGTGCTCATGGTGACAGATCGCATGGTGACAGTGCCCATGTTGAAAGTGCCCATGGTGACAGTACCCATGGTGACAGTGCCCATGGTGACAGTGCCCATGGTGACATTTCCCATGGTTACAGTGCTCACGGTGAGAGTTCTCATGGTGACAGTGCTTATGGTGACACTGCCCATGGTGACTGTGCACATGGTGACATTTCCCAAGGTGACAGTGTCCATGGTGATAGTGCTCATGGTGATAGTGCTCATGGTAATAGTGATCATGGTGACACTGCCTATGGTGACAGTGCCCATGGTGACACTGCCCATAGTGATATTTGCCATGGTGACAATGCTCATGGTGAGAGTTCCTATGGTGACTGTGCTCATGTTGACAGTGCCCATGGTGACAGTGCCCACAGTGACAGTGCTCATGGTGACCGTGCCCACGGTGACAGTGCTCATGGTGACAGTGCTCATGGTGATAGTGCTCACGGTGATAGTGCTCACGGTGACAGTGCCCTTGGTGATAGTGCTCATGGTGATATTGCTCATGGTGACACTGCCCATGGTGATAGTGCTCATGGTGATAGTCCTCATGTTGTCAGTTCCCATGGTTACAGTGCCCATGGTGACTATGCTCATGATGAAAGTTCTCACGGTGATAGTGCTCATGGAGACAGTGCTCATGGGGACAGTTCGCATGGTAGACATGGTGAAGTTGAAAGTGCCCATGGTGACACTGCCCATGGTGACTGAGCTCATGTTGGCGGTGTACATGTTTGGAGTTCCGATGGTGAAATTCCTCATGGTAGCACTGCCCATGATGATAGTGCTCATGGTGACAGTGTCCATGGTGACAGTGCCTATGGTGACAGTGACCATTGTGATAGTGCTCATGGTGATAGTGCCCAGGGTGACAGTGCTCATGGTGACAGTTCCTATGGTGACAGTGCCCATGATGACAGTGCTCATGGAGACAGTGCCCATGGTGACAGTGCCCTTGGTTATAGTGCTCATGGTGACAGATCGCATGGTGACTGTGCCCATTTTGAAAGTGCCCATGGTGACAGTACCCATGGTGACAGTGCCCATGGTGACAGTGCCCATGGTGACATTTCCCATGGTTACAGTGCTCACGGTGAGAGTTCTCATGGTGACAGTGCTTATGGTGAC
This sequence comes from Balaenoptera ricei, assembly GCF_028023285.1. Classification (NCBI taxonomy): domain Eukaryota; kingdom Metazoa; phylum Chordata; class Mammalia; order Artiodactyla; family Balaenopteridae; genus Balaenoptera; species Balaenoptera ricei. Next base: position 94,940,690 of record NC_082654.1, read on the forward strand.
ACTGCCCATGGTGACTGTGCACATGGTGACATTTCCCAAGGTGACAGTGTCCATGGTGATAGTGCTCATGGTGATAGTGCTCATGGTAATAGTGATCATGGTGACACTGCCTATGGTGACAGTGCCCATGGTGACACTGCCCATAGTGATATTTGCCATGGTGACAATGCTCATGGTGAGAGTTCCTATGGTGACTGTGCTCATGTTGACAGTGCCCATGGTGAGTGCCCACGGTGACAGTGCTCAAGGTGATAGTGCTCAATGTGATAGTGCCCATGGTAATAGTGCTGATGGTGACACTGCCCATGTTGATATTGCTCATGGTGACACTGCCCATGGTGATATTGCTCACAGTGATAGTGCTCACGGTGACAGCGCCCTTGGTGATATTGCTCATGGTGATAGTGCTCATGGTGATAGTGCTCATGGTAATAGTGCTCATGGTGACACTGCCCATGGTGACAGTGCCCAAGTTGACACTGCCCATAGTGACATTTCCCATGGTGACAGTGCTCATGGTGAGAGTTCCCATGGTGACAGTGCACATGGTGACAGTGCCCATGGTGACAGTGCTCACGGTGACAGTGCTCACTGTGGCAGTGCCAATGGTTACAGTGCTCAGTGTGGCAGTGTCCATGGTGGCAGTTCCCAAGATGACAGTGCTCATGGTGACATTTCCCTTGGTAACAGAGCTCATGATGACAGTGTCCATGGTGACAGTGCCCATGGTGACAGTGGCCATGTTGAAATTGCCCATGGTGACAGTGCACACGGTGACAGTGCCCACGGTGACAGTGCTCACGGTGACAGTGCTCATGGTGATAGTGCTTACGGTGATAGTTCTCACGTTGACAGTGCCCTTGGTGAGAGTGTTCATGGTAATATTGCTCATGGTGAAAGTCCTCATGGTGATAGTTCGCATGGTGACCGTGCCCATGTTGAAAGTGCCCATGGTGGCAGTGCTCATGGTGACACTGCCCATGGTGACTATGCTCATGCTTGTGGTATACATGGTTGGAGTTCCCATGGTGAAATTCCTTATGGTGGCACTGCCCATGATGATAGTGTTCATGGTGACAGTGTGCACGGTGACAGTGCCTATGGTGACAGTGCCCATTGTGATAGTGCTCATGTTGATAATGCCTACAGTGAGAGTTCTAATGGTGACAGTTCCCATGGTGACAGTGCCCATGATGACAGTGCTCATGGTGACAGTGCCCTTGGTGATAGTACACATGCTAATAGTGCTCACGGTGACAGTGCCCATGGTGATATTGCTCACGGTGACCCTGCCCATGGTGATAGTGCTCACGGTGATAGTGCTCAGGGTGAAAGTCCCCATGGTTACAGTGCCCATTGTGACAGTGTTCATTGTGACAGTGCCCATGGTGACTATGCTCATGGTGACATTGCTCACGGTGATAGTGCTCATGGAGATAGTTCGCATGGTGACAGGGCCCATGTTGAAAGTGCCCATGGTTGCAGTGATCATGGTGACACTGCCCATTGTGACTGTGCTCATGCTGGCGGTGTACATAGTTGGAGTTCCCATGGTGAAATTCCTTATGGTGGCACTGCCCATGATGATAGTGTTCATGGTGACACTGTGCACGGTGACAGTGCCTATGGTGACAGTGCCCATTGTGATAGTGCTCATGTTGATAATGCCTACATTGAGAGTTCTAATGGTGACAGTTCCCATGGTGACAGTGCCCATGATGACAGTGCTCATGGTGACAGTGCCCTTGGTGATAGTACACATGTTAATAGTGCTCATGGTGACAGTTCCCATGGTGATATTGCTCACGGTGACCCTGCCCATGGTGATAGTGCTCAGGGTGATAGTGCTCAGGGTGAAAGTCCCCATGGTTACAGTGCCCATGGTGACAGTGCTCATTGTGACAGTGCCCATGGTGACTATGCTCATGGTGACATTGCTCACGGTGATAGTGCTCATGGAGATAGTTCGCATGGGGACAGGGCCCATGTTGAAAGTGCCCATGGTGGCAGTGATCATGGTGACACTGCCCATTGTGACTGTGCTCATGCTGGCGGTGTACATAGTTGGAGTTCCCATGGTGAAATTCCTTATGGTGGCACTGCCCATGATGATAGTTTTCATGGTGACAGTGTCCATGGTGACAGTGCCTATGCTGCCAGTGCCCATTGTGATAGTGCTCACGGGGATAGTGTCCACAGAGACAGTGCTAATGGTGACAGTCCCCATGGTGACAGTGCCCATGATGACAGTGCTCATGATGACAATGCCCATGGTGACAGTGCCCATGGTGATAGTGCTCACAGTGACAGTGCCCTTGGTGATAGTGCTCATGGTGATAGTGCTCATGGTGGCAGTTTGCATGGTGACACTGCCCCTGTTGAAAGTGCCCATGGTGACAGTGCTCATGTTGACCCTGCCCATGGTGACCGTGCTCATGTTGGAGGTGTACATGGTTCGAGTTCCCATGGTACAACTGTTATGGTGGAACTGCCCATGATGGTAGTGCTCATGGTGACAGTGTCCATGGTGACAGTGCCCATGGTGACAGCGCCCATGATGACCATTTCCATGGTGACAGTGCTCATGTTGACAGTGCCCACGGTGACAGTGCTCATTGTGAGAGTTCCCATGGTGACAGTGCTCATCTTGACAATGCCCATGGTGACCGTTCCCATGGTGACAGTTCCCATGGTGATAGTGCTCACCGTGATAGTGCCCATTGTGACAGTTCCCATGGATCCAGTGCCCATGGTGACAGTGCTCATTGTGAAGGTGCCCTCGGTGATAGAGCTCATGGTGGCATTTCGCATGGTGACAGTGCCCATGACGACAGTGCTCATGGTTACAATGCCCACGGAGACAGTGCTCATGGTGACAGTGCTCACGGTGACAGTGCTCATGGTGACATTGCCCATGGTGACAGTGCTCATGGTGACAGTTCGCATGGTGACAGTGCCCACGGTGATAGTGCTCACGGTGATAATGCTCGCAGTGACAGTGCCCTTGATGATAGTGCTCATGGTTAAAGTTCTCATGGTGATAGTGCTCATGGTAACACTGACTATGGTGACTGTGCTCATGCTGGTGGTGTACATGGCTGGAGTTCCCATGGTGAAATTCCTTATGCTGGCAGTGCCCATGATGATAGTGCTCATGGTGACAGTGTCCATCGTGAGAGTGCCCATGGTGACAGTGCTCATGGTGACCCTGCCCATGGTGACAGTTCCCATGGTGACATTTCCCATGTTGACAGTGCACACGGTGACAGTGTTCATGGTGATATTGCTCACGGTGACAGTGCCCATGGTTATTGTGCTCACATTGATAGTGCTCATGGTGACAGTTCCCATGGTGTCAGTGCTCATGGTGACATTTCCCATGGTAACAGAGCTCATGATGACAGTGTCCATGGTGAAAGTGCCCATGTTGAAAGTGCCCATGGTGACATTGCTCATGGTGACACTGCCATGGTGACTGTGCTCATGCTGGCGGTGTACATGATTGGAGTTCCCATGGTGAAATTCCTCATGTTGGCACTGCCCATGATGATAGTGCTCAAGGTGACATTGTCCATCGTGAGAGTGCCCATGGTGACAGTGCTCATGATGACACTGCCCATGGTGACAGTGCCCATGGTGACAGTGCTCATGTTGACAGTGCTGATGTTGACAGTGCACATGGTGACAGTGCCCACGGTGACATTTCCCATGGTTACAGTGTTCATGGTGATATTGCTCACGGTGACAGTGCCCATGGTTATAGTCCTCATGGTGATAGTGCTCATGGTGACAGTTCCCATGGTGACAGTGCCCACGGTGACAGTTCTCATGGTGATAGTTCCCATAGTGACAGTGCCCATGGTGACAGTGCTCATGTTGATAGTGCCCACGGTGACAGTGCTCATGGTGACAGTGCTCACAGTGACAGTGCCCTTGGTGATAGTTCCCATGGTAATAGGGCTCACGGTGACACTGCCCATGGTGATATTGTTCACGGTGACACTGCCCATGGTGATAGTGCTCACGGTGATAGTGCTCACGTTGACAGTGCCCTTTCTGATAGTGCTCATGGTAGTACTGCTCATGGTGATAGTGCTCATGGTGATAGTTCGCATGCTGACAGTGCCCATGTTGAAAGTGCCCATGGTGGCAGTGCTCATGGTGACACTGCCCATGGTGGCTGTGCTCATGCTGGCGGTGTCCATGGTTGGAGTTCCAATGGTGAAATTCCTTATGGTAGCACTGCCCATGATGATAGTGCTCATGGTGACAGTCTCCATGGTGACAGTGCCTATGCTGACAGTGTCCATGGTGATAGTGCCCACAGTGACAGTGCTCATTGTGACAGTTTCTATGGTGACAGTGCCCATGATGACAGTGCTCATGGTGACAATGCCCACAGTGACAGTGCTCATGGTGACAGTGCCCTTGGTGATAGTACGCATGGTAATACTGCTCACGGTGACAGTGCTCACGGTGACAGTGCTCATGGTGATAGTGCTCACGGTGCTAATGCTCACGTTGACAGTGCCCTTGGTGATAGTGTTCATGGTAATATTGCTCATGGTGATAGTGCTCATGGTGATAGTTCGCATGGTGACTGTGCCCATGTTGAAAGTGCCCAAGGTGGCAGTGCTCATGGTGACACTGCCCATGGTGACTATGCTCATGCTGGTGGTATAGATGGTTGGAGTTCCCATGCTGAAATTCCTTATGGTGGCACTGCCCATGATGAGATTGTTCATGGTAACAGTGTCTACGGTGACAGTGCTCTTGGTGACAGTGCTCACGGTGACAGTGCCCTTGGTGATAGTACCTACGGTAATAGTGCTCATGGTGACAGTGCCCATGGTGATAGTGATCATGGTGATAGTGCTCATGGTAATAGTGCTCATGGTGACACTGCCCATGGTGACAGTGCCCAAGGTGACACTGCCCATAGTGACATTTCCCATGGTGACAGTGCTCATGGTGAGAGTTCCCATGGTGTCAGTGCACATGGTGACAGTGCCCATGGTGACAGTGCTCACGGTGACAGTGCTCACTGTGGCAGTGCCAATGGTTACAGTGCACAGGGTGGCAGTGTCCATGGTGGCAGTTCCCAAGATGACAGTGCTCATGGTGACATTTCCCTTGGTAACAGAGCTCATGATGACAGTGTCCATGGTGACAGTGCCCATGGTGACAGTGGCCATGTTGAAATTGCCCATGGTGACAGTGCACACAGTGACAGTGCCCACGGTGACAGTGCTCACGGTGACAGTGCTCATGGTGATAGTGCTTACGGTGATAGTGCTCATGTTGACAGTGCCCTTGGTGATAGTGTTCATGGTAATATTACTCATGGTGATAGTCCTCATGGTGATAGTTCGCATGGTGACTGTGCCCATGTTGAAAGTGCCCATGGTGGCAGTGCTCATGGTGACACTGCCCATGGTGACTATGCTCATGCTTGTGGTATACATGGTTGGAGTTCCCATGGTGAAATTCCTTATGGTGGCACTGCCTATGATGATAGTGTTCATGGTGACAGTGTGCACGGTGACAGTGCCTATGGTGACAGTGCCCATTGTGATAGTGCTCATGTTGATAATGCCTACAGTGAGAGTTCTAATGGTGACAGTTCCCATGGTGACAGTGCCCATGATGACAGTGCTCATGGTGACAGTGCCCTTGGTGATAGTACACATGTTAATAGTGCTCACGGTGACAGTGCCCATGGTGATATTGCTCACGGTGACCCTGCCCATGGTGATAGTGCTCACGGTGATAGTGCTCAGGGTGAAAGTCCCCATGGTTACAGTGCCCATTGTGACAGTGTTCATTGTGACAGTGCCCATGGTGACTATGCTCATGGTGACATTGCTCATGGTGATAGTGCTCATGGAGATTGTTCGCATGGTGACAGGGCCCATGTTGAAAGTGCCCATGGTCGCAGTGATCATGGTGACACTGCCCATTGTGACTGTGCTCATGCTGGCGGTGTACATAGTTGGAGTTCCCATGGTGAAATTCCTTATGGTGGCACTGCCCATGATGATAGTTTTCATGGTGACAGAGTCCATGGTGACAGTGCCTATGCTGCCAGTGCCCATTGTGATAGTGCTCACGGTGATAGTGTCCACAGAGACAGTGCTAATGGTGACAGTCCCCATGGTGACAGTGCCCATGATGACAGTGCTCACGGTGACAATGCCCTTGGTGATAGTACCCATGGTAATAGGGGTCACGGTGACAGTGCCTATGGTGATATTGCTCACGGTTGACACTGCCCATGGTGATAGTGCTCACGGTGATAGTGCTCATGTTAATAGTGCTCATGGTGACACTGCCCATGGTGAGAGTGCCCATGGTGACACTGCCGATAGTGACTTTTCTCATGGTGACAGTGCACATGGTGACAGTTCCCATGGTGACAGTGCTCATGGTGACCGTGCTCACTGTGGCAATGCCAATGGTAACATTGTTCATGGTGGCAGTGTCCACGGTGGCAGTTTCCAAGATGACAGTGCTCATGGTGACATTTCCCATGGTAACAGAGCTCATAATGACAGTGTCCATGGTGACAGTGCACATGGTGACAGTGGCCATGTTGAAAGTGCCCATGATGAAACTGCCCATGGTGACAGTGCCTATAGTGATAGTGCCCATGGTGACATTTCCCATGGTGACAGTGCTAATGGAGAGAGTTCCCATGGTGACAGTGCCCATTATGACAGTGCTCATGGTGACAGTGCCCACGGTGACAGTGCTCATGGTGACAGTGCTGATGGTGACAGTGCCCTTGGTGATAGTACCCATGGTAATAGTGCTCACGGTGACAGTGCCCATGGTGATATTTCTCACAGTGACACTGCCCATGGTGATAGTGATCACGTTGATAGTGCCAATGGTGACACTGCCCATGGTGACAGTGCTCATGTTGACAGTGCCCACGGTGACAGTGCTCATGGTGAGAGTTCCCATGGTGACAGTTCCCACTGTGATAGTGCTCACCGTGATAGTGCCCTTTGTGACAATTCCCATGGATCCAGTGCCCATGGTGACAGTGCTCATTGTGACAGTGCCCTCGGTGATAGAGCTCATGGTGGCATTTCGCATGGTGACAGTGCCCATGACGACAGTGCTCATGGTTACAATGCCCACGGAGACAGTTCTCATGGTGACAGTGCTCACGGGGACAGTGCTCATGGTGACATTGCCCATGGTGACAGTGCTCATGGTGACAGTTCGCATGGTGACAGTGCCCACGGTGATAGTGCTCACGGTGATAATGCTCGCAGTGACAGTGCCCTTGATGATAGTGCTCATGGTTAAAGTTCTCATGGTGATAGTGCTCATGGTAACACTGACCATGGTGTCTGTGCTCATGCTGGCGGTGTACATGGCTGGAGTTCCCATGGTGAAATTCCTTATACTGGCAGTGCCCATGATGATAGTGCTCATGGTGACAGTGTCCATCGTGAGAGTGCCCATGGTGACAGTGCTCATGGTGACCCTGCCCATGGTGACAGTTCCCATGGTGACATTTCCCATGTTGACAGTGCACACGGTGACAGTGTTCATGGTGATATTGCTCACGGTAAAAGTGCCCATGGTTATTGTGCTCACGTTGATAGTGCTCATGGTGACAGTTCCCATGGTGACAGTGCTCATGGTGACATTTCCCATGGTAACAGAGCTCATGATGACAGTGTCCATGGTGACAGTGCCCATGTTGACAGTGCCCATGGTGACATTGCTCATGGTGACACTGCCATGGTGACTGTGCTCATGCTGGTGGTGTACATGATTGGAGTTCCCATGGTGAAATTCCTCATGGTGGCACTGCCCATGATGATAGTGCTCAAGGTGACATTGTCCATCGTGAGAGTGCCCATGGTGACAGTGCTCATGATGACACTGCCCATGGTGACAGTGCCCATGGTGACAGTGCTCATGTTGACAGTGCTCATGTTGACAGTGCACATGGTGACAGTGCCCACGGTGACATTTCCCATGGTTACGGTGTTCATGGTGATATTGCTCACGGTGACAGTGCCCATGGTTATAGTCCTCATGGTGATAGTGCTCATGGTGACAGTTCCCATGATGACAGTGCCCATGGTGACAGTGCTCATGGTGACATTGCCCACGGTGACAGTTCTCATGGTGACTGTGCTCATGGTGACATTGCCCACGGTGACAGTTCTCATGGTGATAGTTCCCATGGTGACAGTGCCCATGGTGACAGTGCTCATGTTGACAGTGCACATGGTGACAGTGCCCACGGTGACATTTCCCATGGTTACAGTGTTCATGGTGATATTGCTCACGGTGACAGTGCCCATGGTTATAGTCCTCATGGTGATAGTGCTCATGGTGACAGTTCCCATGGTGACAGTGCCCACGGTGAGAGTTCTCATGGTGATAGTTCCCATAGTGACAGTGCCCATGGTGACAGTGCTCATGTTGATAGTGCCCACGGTGACAGTGCTCATGGTGACAGTGCTCACAGTGACAGTGCCCTTGGTGATAGTTCCCATGGTAATAGGGCTCACGGTGACACTGCCCATGGTGATATTGTTCACGGTGACACTGCCCATGGTGATAGTGCTCACGGTGATAGTGCTCACGTTGACAGTGCCCTTTCTGATAGTGCTCATGGTAGTACTGCTCATGGTGATAGTGCTCATGGTGATAGTTCGCATGCTGACAGTGCCCATGTTGAAAGTGCCCATGGTGGCAGTGCTCATGGTGACACTGCCCATGGTGGCTGTGCTCATGCTGGCGGTGTCCATGGTTGGAGTTCCAATGGTGAAATTCCTTATGGTAGCACTGCCCATGATGATAGTGCTCATGGTGACAGTCTCCATGGTGACAGTGCCTATGCTGACAGTGTCCATGGTGATAGTGCCCACAGTGACAGTGCTCATTGTGACAGTTTCTATGGTGACAGTGCCCATGATGACAGTGCTCATGGTGACAATGCCCACAGTGACAGTGCTCATGGTGACAGTGCCCTTGGTGATAGTACGCATGGTAATACTGCTCACGGTGACAGTGCCCATGGTGATAGTGCTCATGGTGATAGTGCTCATGGTAATAGTGATCATGGTGACACTGCCTATGGTGACAGTGCCCATGGTGACACTGCCCATAGTGATATTTGTCATGGTGACAATGCTCATGGTGAGAGTTCCCATGGTGACAGTGCACATGGTGACAGTTCCCATGGTGACTGTGCTCACGGTGACAGTGCTCATGGTGACACAGCCCATGGTGACTGTGCTAAGCTGGCGTTGTATATGGTTGGAGTTCCCATGATGAAATTCCTCATGGTGGCACTCCCCATGATGATAGTGCTCATGGTGACAGTGCCCATGGTGAAATTTCCCATGGTGACAGTGCTCATGGTGAGAGTTCCCATGCTGACAGTGCTCAGGTTGAGAGTGCCCATGGTGACAGTGCCCACGGTGACACTGCGCAAGGTGATAGTGCTCAACGTGATAGTGCCCATGGTAATAGTGCTGATGGTGACACTGCCCATGTTGATATTGCTCACGGTGACACTGCCCATGGTGATAGTGCTCACGGTGATAGTGCTCACGGTGACAGTGCCCTTGGTGATAGTGCTCATGGTGATAGTGCTCATGGTGGGAGTTTGCATGGTGACACTGCCCCTGTTGAAATTGCCCATGGTGACAGTGCTCATGTTGACACTGCCCATGGTGACTGTGCTCACGCTGGAGGTGTACATGGTTGGAGTTCCCATGGTACAAGTGTTATGGTGGTACTGCCCATGATGATAGTGCTCATGGTAACAGTGTCCATGGTGACAGTGCCCATGGTGACAGGGCCTATGGTGAGAGTGCCCATGGTGACTGTGCTCATGCTGGCGGTGTACATGGTTGGAGTTCCGATGGTGAAATTCCTCATGGTAGCACTGCCCATGATGATAGTGCTCAGGGTGACAGTGTCCATGGTGACAGTGCCTATGGTGACAGTGCCCATTGTGATAGTGCTCATGGTGATAGTGCTCATGGTGATAGTGCTCATGGTGACACTGCCCATGGTGACTGTGCTCATGCTGGCGGTGTACATGGTTGGAGTTCCGATGGTGAAATTCCTCATGGTAGCACTGCCCATGATGATAGTGCTCATGGTGACAGTGTCCATGGTGACAGTGCCCATGGTGACAGGGCCTATGGTGAGAGTGCCCATGGTGACAGTTCCCATGGTGACCGTTTCCATGGTGATAGTGCTCATGTTGACAGTGCCCACGGTGACAGTGCTCATGGTGACAGTTCCCATGGTGACAGTGATCATCTTGACAATGCCCATGGCGACCGTTCCCATGGTGACATTTCCCATGGTGATAGTGCTCACCGTGATAGTGCCCATGGTGACAGTTCCCATAGATACAGTGTCCATGGTGACAGTGCTCATAGTGGAACTGCCCATGGTGACTGTGCTCATGCTGGCGGTGTACTTGGTTGGAGTTCCGATGGTGAAATTCCTCATGGTAGCACTGCCCATGATGATAGTGCTCATGGTGACAGTGTCCGTCATGAGAGTGTCCATGGTGACAGTGCTCACTGTGACACTGCCCATGGTGACGGTGCCCATGGTGACATTTCCCATGGTGACAGTGCTCATGTTGACAGTGCACACGGTGACAGTGCCCACGGTGACAGTGCTCACGGTGACAGTGCTCATGGTGATAGTGCTCACGGTGCTAATGCTCACGTTGACAGTGCCCTTGGTGATAGTGTTCATGGTAATATTGCTCATGGTGATAGTGCTCATGGTGATAGTTCGCATGGTGACTGTGCCCATGTTGAAAGTGCCCAAGGTGGCAGTGCTCATGGTGACACTGCCCATGGTGACTATGCTCATGCTGGTGGTATAGATGGTTGGAGTTCCCATGCTGAAATTCCTTATGGTGGCACTGCCCATGATGAGTGTGTTCATGGTGACAGTGTCCACGGTGACAGTGCTCATGGTGACAGTGCTCACGGTGAGAGTGCCCTTCGTGATAGCACCTATGGTAATAGTGCTCATGGTTACAGTGCCCATGGTGATAGTGATCATGGTGATAGTGCTCATGGTAATAGTGCTCATGGTGACACTGCCCATGGTGACAGTGCCCAAGTTGACACTGCCCATAGTGACATTTCCCATGGTGACAGTGCTCATGGTGAGAGTTCCCATGGTGACAGTGCACATGGTGACAGTGCCCATGGTGACAGTGCTCACGGTGACAGTGCTCACTGTGGCAGTGCCAATGGTTACAGTGCTCAGTGTGGCAGTGTCCATGGTGGCAGTTCCCAAGATGACAGTGCTCATGGTGACATTTCCCTTGGTAACAGAGCTCATGATGACAGTGTCCATGGTGACAGTGCCCATGGTGACAGTGGCCATGTTGAAATTGCCCATGGTGACAGTGCACACGGTGACAGTGCCCACGGTGACAGTGCTCACGGTGACAGTGCTCATGGTGATAGTGCTTACGGTGATAGTTCTCACGTTGACAGTGCCCTTGGTGAGAGTGTTCATGGTAATATTGCTCATGGTGAAAGTCCTCATGGTGATAGTTCGCATGGTGACCGTGCCCATGTTGAAAGTGCCCATGGTGGCAGTGCTCATGGTGACACTGCCCATGGTGACTATGCTCATGCTTGTGGTATACATGGTTGGAGTTCCCATGGTGAAATTCCTTATGGTGGCACTGCCCATGATGATAGTGTTCATGGTGACAGTGTGCACGGTGACAGTGCCTATGGTGACAGTGCCCATTGTGATAGTGCTCATGTTGATAATGCCTACAGTGAGAGTTCTAATGGTGACAGTTCCCATGGTGACAGTGCCCATGATGACAGTGCTCATGGTGACAGTGCCCTTGGTGATAGTACACATGCTAATAGTGCTCACGGTGACAGTGCCCATGGTGATATTGCTCACGGTGACCCTGCCCATGGTGATAGTGCTCACGGTGATAGTGCTCAGGGTGAAAGTCCCCATGGTTACAGTGCCCATTGTGACAGTGTTCATTGTGACAGTGCCCATGGTGACTATGCTCATGGTGACATTGCTCACGGTGATAGTGCTCATGGAGATAGTTCGCATGGTGACAGGGCCCATGTTGAAAGTGCCCATGGTTGCAGTGATCATGGTGACACTGCCCATTGTGACTGTGCTCATGCTGGCGGTGTACATAGTTGGAGTTCCCATGGTGAAATTCCTTATGGTGGCACTGCCCATGATGATAGTGTTCATGGTGACACTGTGCACGGTGACAGTGCCTATGGTGACAGTGCCCATTGTGATAGTGCTCATGTTGATAATGCCTACATTGAGAGTTCTAATGGTGACAGTTCCCATGGTGACAGTGCCCATGATGACAGTGCTCATGGTGACAGTGCCCTTGGTGATAGTACACATGTTAATAGTGCTCATGGTGACAGTTCCCATGGTGATATTGCTCACGGTGACCCTGCCCATGGTGATAGTGCTCAGGGTGATAGTGCTCAGGGTGAAAGTCCCCATGGTTACAGTGCCCATGGTGACAGTGCTCATTGTGACAGTGCCCATGGTGACTATGCTCATGGTGACATTGCTCACGGTGATAGTGCTCATGGAGATAGTTCGCATGGCGACAGGGCCCATGTTGAAAGTGCCCATGGTGGCAGTGATCATGGTGACACTGCCCATTGTGACTGTGCTCATGCTGGCGGTGTACATAGTTGGAGTTCCCATGGTGAAATTCCTTATGGTGGCACTGCCCATGATGATAGTTTTCATGGTGACAGTGTCCATGGTGACAGTGCCTATGCTGCCAGTGCCCATTGTGATAGTGCTCACGGGGATAGTGTCCACAGAGACAGTGCTAATGGTGACAGTCCCCATGGTGACAGTGCCCATGATGACAGTGCTCATGATGACAATGCCCATGGTGACAGTGCCCATGGTGATAGTGCTCACAGTGACAGTGCCCTTGGTGATAGTGCTCATGGTGATAGTGCTCATGGTGGCAGTTTGCATGGTGACACTGCCCCTGTTGAAAGTGCCCATGGTGACAGTGCTCATGTTGACCCTGCCCATGGTGACCGTGCTCATGTTGGAGGTGTACATGGTTCGAGTTCCCATGGTACAACTGTTATGGTGGAACTGCCCATGATGGTAGTGCTCATGGTGACAGTGTCCATGGTGACAGTGCCCATGGTGACAGCGCCCATGATGACCATTTCCATGGTGACAGTGCTCATGTTGACAGTGCCCACGGTGACAGTGCTCATTGTGAGAGTTCCCATGGTGACAGTGCTCATCTTGACAATGCCCATGGTGACCGTTCCCATGGTGACAGTTCCCATGGTGATAGTGCTCACCGTGATAGTGCCCATTGTGACAGTTCCCATGGATCCAGTGCCCATGGTGACAGTGCTCATTGTGAAGGTGCCCTCGGTGATAGAGCTCATGGTGGCATTTCGCATGGTGACAGTGCCCATGACGACAGTGCTCATGGTTACAATGCCCACGGAGACAGTGCTCATGGTGACAGTGCTCACGGTGACAGTGCTCATGGTGACATTGCCCATGGTGACAGTGCTCATGGTGACAGTTCGCATGGTGACAGTGCCCACGGTGATAGTGCTCACGGTGATAATGCTCGCAGTGACAGTGCCCTTGATGATAGTGCTCATGGTTAAAGTTCTCATGGTGATAGTGCTCATGGTAACACTGACTATGGTGACTGTGCTCATGCTGGTGGTGTACATGGCTGGAGTTCCCATGGTGAAATTCCTTATGCTGGCAGTGCCCATGATGATAGTGCTCATGGTGACAGTGTCCATCGTGAGAGTGCCCATGGTGACAGTGCTCATGGTGACCCTGCCCATGGTGACAGTTCCCATGGTGACATTTCCCATGTTGACAGTGCACACGGTGACAGTGTTCATGGTGATATTGCTCACGGTGACAGTGCCCATGGTTATTGTGCTCACATTGATAGTGCTCATGGTGACAGTTCCCATGGTGTCAGTGCTCATGGTGACATTTCCCATGGTAACAGAGCTCATGATGACAGTGTCCATGGTGAAAGTGCCCATGTTGAAAGTGCCCATGGTGACATTGCTCATGGTGACACTGCCATGGTGACTGTGCTCATGCTGGCGGTGTACATGATTGGAGTTCCCATGGTGAAATTCCTCATGTTGGCACTGCCCATGATGATAGTGCTCAAGGTGACATTGTCCATCGTGAGAGTGCCCATGGTGACAGTGCTCATGATGACACTGCCCATGGTGACAGTGCCCATGGTGACAGTGCTCATGTTGACAGTGCTCATGTTGACAGTGCACATGGTGACAGTGCCCACGGTGACATTTCCCATGGTTACGGTGTTCATGGTGATATTGCTCACGGTGACAGTGCCCATGGTTATAGTCCTCATGGTGATATTGCTCATGGTGACAGTTCCCATGGTGACAGTGCCCACGGTGACAGTGCTCATGGTGACATTGCCCACGGTGACAGTGCTCACGGTGACAGTGCTCATGGTGATAGTGCTCACGGTGCTAATGCTCACGTTGACAGTGCCCTTGGTGATAGTGTTCATGGTAATATTGCTCATGGTGATAGTGCTCATGGTGATAGTTCGCATGGTGACTGTGCCCATGTTGAAAGTGCCCAAGGTGGCAGTGCTCATGGTGACACTGCCCATGGTGACTATGCTCATGCTGGTGGTATAGATGGTTGGAGTTCCCATGCTGAAATTCCTTATGGTGGCACTGCCCATGATGAGATTGTTCATGGTAACAGTGTCTACGGTGACAGTGCTCATGGTGACAGTGCTCACGGTGACAGTGCCCTTGGTGATAGTACCTATGGTAATAGTGCTCATGGTGACAGTGCCCATGGTGATAGTGATCATGGTGATAGTGCTCATGGTAATAGTGCTCATGGTGACACTGCCCATGGTGACAGTGCCCAAGGTGACACTGCCCATAGTGACATTTCCCATGGTGACAGTGCTCATGGTGAGAGTTCCCATGGTGTCAGTGCACATGGTGACAGTGCCCATGGTGACAGTGCTCACGGTGACAGTGCTCACTGTGGCAGTGCCAATGGTTACAGTGCACAGGGTGGCAGTGTCCATGGTGGCAGTTCCCAAGATGACAGTGCTCATGGTGACATTTCCCTTGGTAACAGAGCTCATGATGACAGTGTCCATGGTGACAGTGCCCATGGTGCCAGTGGCCATGTTGAAATTGACCATGGTGACAGTGCACACAGTGACAGTGCCCACGGTGACAGTGCTCACGGTGACAGTGCTCATGGTGATAGTGCTTACAGTGATAGTGCTCATGTTGACAGTGCCCTTGGTGATAGTGTTCATGGTAATATTGCTCATGGTGATAGTCCTCATGGTGATAGTTCGCATGGTGACTGTGCCCATGTTGAAAGTGCCCATGGTGGCAGTGCTCATGGTGACACTGCCCATGGTGACTATGCTCATGCTTGTGGTATACATGGTTGGAGTTCCCATGGTGAAATTCCTTATGGTGGCACTGCCTATGATGATAGTGTTCATGGTGACAGTGTGCACGGTGACAGTGCCTATGGTGACAGTGCCCATTGTGATAGTGCTCATGTTGATAATGCCTACAGTGAGAGTTCTAATGGTGACAGTTCCCATGGTGACAGTGCCCATGATGACAGTGCTCATGGTGACAGTGCCCTTGGTGATAGTACACATGTTAATAGTGCTCACGGTGACAGTGCCCATGGTGATATTGCTCACGGTGACCCTGCCCATGGTGATAGTGCTCACGGTGATAGTGCTCAGGGTGAAAGTCCCCATGGTTACAGTGCCCATTGTGACAGTGTTCATTGTGACAGTGCCCATGGTGACTATGCTCATGGTGACATTGCTCATGGTGATAGTGCTCATGGAGATAGTTCGCATGGTGACAGGGCCCATGTTGAAAGTGCCCATGGTCGCAGTGATCATGGTGACACTGCCCATTGTGACTGTGCTCATGCTGGCGGTGTACATAGTTGGAGTTCCCATGGTGAAATTCCTTATGGTGGCACTGCCCATGATGATAGTTTTCATGGTGACAGAGTCCATGGTGACAGTGCCTATGCTGCCAGTGCCCATTGTGATAGTGCTCACGGGGATAGTGTCCACAGAGACAGTGCTAATGGTGACAGTCCCCATGGTGACAGTGCCCATGATGACAGTGCTCACGGTGACAATGCCCTTGGTGATAGTACCCATGGTAATAGGGGTCACGATGACAGTGCCTATGGTGATATTGCTCACGGATGACACTGCCCATGGTGATAGTGCTCACGGTGATAGTGCTCATGTTAATAGTGCTCATGGTGACACTGCCCATGGTGAGAGTGCCCATGGTGACACTGCCGATAGTGACTTTTCTCATGGTGACAGTGCACATGGTGACAGTTCCCATGGTGACAGTGCTCATGGTGACCGTGCTCACTGTGGCAATGCCAATGGTAACATTGTTCATGGTGGCAGTGTCCACGGTGGCGGTTTCCAAGATGACAGTGCTCATGGTGACATTTCCCATGGTAACAGAGCTCATAATGACAGTGTCCATGGTGACAGTGCCCATGGTGACAGTGGCCATGTTGAAAGTGCCCATGATGAAACTGCCCATGGTGACAGTGCCTATAGTGATAGTGCCCATGGTGACATTTCCCATGGTGACAGTGCTAATGGAGAGAGTTCCCATGGTGACATTGCCCATTATGACAGTGCTCATGGTGACATTGCCCACGGTGACAGTGCTCATGGTGACAGTGCTGATGGTGACAGTGCCCTTGGTGATAGTACCCATGGTAATAGAGGTCACAGTGACAGTGACCATGGTGATATTGCTCACGGTGACACTGCTCATGGTGATAGTGCTCACGGTGATAGTGCTCTTGGTGAAAGTTCCCATTGTTACAGTGCCCATGGTGACAGTGCTCATAGTGACAGTGCCCATGGTGACTATGCTCATGGTGACATTGCTTACGGTGATAGTGCTCATGGAGATAGTTCGCATGGTGACAGGGCCCATGTTGAAAGTGCCCATGGTTGCAGTGATCATGGTGACACTGCCCATTGTGACTGTGCTCATGCTGGCGGTGTACATAGTTGGAGTTCCCATGGTGAAATTCCTTATGGTGGCACTGCCCATGATGATAGTTTTCATGGTGACAGTGTCCATGGTGACAGTGCCTATGGTGACAGTGCCCATTGTGATAGTGCTCACGGTTATAGTGTCCACAGTGACAGTGCTAATGGTGACAGTCCCAATGGTGACAGTGCCCATGATGACACTACTCATGGTGACAGTGCCCATGGTGACAGTGCTCATGGTGACAGTGCTCATGGTGACAATGCCCTTGGTGATAGTACCCATGGTAATAGGGGTCACGGTGACAGTGCCCATGGTGATATTGCTCACGGTGACACTGCCCATGGTGATAGTGCTCATGGTGATAGTCCTCATGTTGTCAGTTCCCATGGTTACAGTGCCCATGGTGACTATGCTCATGATGAAAGTTCTCACGGTGATAGTGCTCATGGAGACAGTGCTCATGGTGACAGTTCGCATGGTGAAGTTGAAAGTGCCCATGGTGACACTGCCCATGGTGACTGAGCTCATGTTGGTGGTGTACATGTTTGGAGTTCCGATGGTGAAATTCCTCATGGTAGCACTGCCCATGATGATAGTGCTCATGGTGACAGTGTCCATGGTGACAGTGCCTATGGTGACAGTGCCCATTGTGATAGTGCTCATGGTGATAGTGCCCAGGGTGACAGTGCTCATGGTGACAGTTCCTATGGTGACAGTGCCCATGATGACAGTGCTCATGGAGACAGTGCCCATGGTGACAGTGCCCTTGGTTATAGTGCTCATGGTGACAGATCGCATGGTGACAGTGCCCATGTTGAAAGTGCCCATGGTGACAGTACCCATGGTGACAGTGCCCATGGTGACAGTGCCCATGGTGACATTTCCCATGGTTACAGTGCTCACGGTGAGAGTTCTCATGGTGACAGTGCTTATGGTGACACTGCCCATGGTGACTGTGCACATGGTGACATTTCCCAAGGTGACAGTGTCCATGGTGATAGTGCTCATGGTGATAGTGCTCATGGTAATAGTGATCATGGTGACACTGCCTATGGTGACAGTGCCCATGGTGACACTGCCCATAGTGATATTTGCCATGGTGACAATGCTCATGGTGAGAGTTCCTATGGTGACTGTGCTCATGTTGACAGTGCCCATGGTGACAGTGCCCACAGTGACAGTGCTCATGGTGACCGTGCCCACGGTGACAGTGCTCATGGTGACAGTGCTCATGGTGATAGTGCTCACGGTGATAGTGCTCACGGTGACAGTGCCCTTGGTGATAGTGCTCATGGTGATATTGCTCATGGTGACACTGCCCATGGTGATAGTGCTCATGGTGATAGTCCTCATGTTGTCAGTTCCCATGGTTACAGTGCCCATGGTGACTATGCTCATGATGAAAGTTCTCACGGTGATAGTGCTCATGGAGACAGTGCTCATGGGGACAGTTCGCATGGTAGACATGGTGAAGTTGAAAGTGCCCATGGTGACACTGCCCATGGTGACTGAGCTCATGTTGGCGGTGTACATGTTTGGAGTTCCGATGGTGAAATTCCTCATGGTAGCACTGCCCATGATGATAGTGCTCATGGTGACAGTGTCCATGGTGACAGTGCCTATGGTGACAGTGACCATTGTGATAGTGCTCATGGTGATAGTGCCCAGGGTGACAGTGCTCATGGTGACAGTTCCTATGGTGACAGTGCCCATGATGACAGTGCTCATGGAGACAGTGCCCATGGTGACAGTGCCCTTGGTTATAGTGCTCATGGTGACAGATCGCATGGTGACAGTGCCCATGTTGAAAGTGCCCATGGTGACAGTACCCATGGTGACAGTGCCCATGGTGACAGTGCCCATGGTGACAGTGCCCATGGTTACAGTGCTCACGGTGAGAGTTCTCATGGTGACAGTGCTTATGGTGACACTGCCCATGGTGACTGTGCACATGGTGACATTTCCCAAGGTGACAGTGTCCATGGTGATAGTGCTCATGGTGATAGTGCTCATGGTAATAGTGATCATGGTGACACTGCCTATGGTGACAGTGCCCATGGTGACACTGCCCATAGTGATATTTGCCATGGTGACAATGCTCATGGTGAGAGTTCCTATGGTGACTGTGCTCATGTTGACAGTGCCCATGGTGAGTGCCCACGGTGACAGTGCTCAAGGTGATAGTGCTCAATGTGATAGTGCCCATGGTAATAGTGCTGATGGTGACACTGCCCATGTTGATATTGCTCATGGTGACACTGCCCATGGTGATATTGCTCACAGTGATAGTGCTCACGGTGACAGCGCCCTTGGTGATATTGCTCATGGTGATAGTGCTCATGGTGACAGTTCGCATGGTGACACTACCCCTGTTGAAATTGCCCATGGTGACAGTGCTCATGTTGACACTACCCATGGTGACTGTGCTCACGATGGAAGTGTACATGGTTGGAGTTCCCATGGTACAACTGTTATGGTGGTACTGCCCATGATGATAGTGCTCATGGTGACAGTGTCCATGGTGACAGTGTCCATGGTGACAGTGGCTATTGTGAGAGTGCACATGGTGACAGTTCCCATGGTGACCGTTTCCATGGTGATAATCCTCATGTTGACAGTGCCCACGGTGACAGTGCTCATGGTGAGAGTGCCCCTGGTGACAGTGCACATGGTGACAGTTCCCATGGTGACACTGCTCATGGTGACAGTGCTCACTGTGGCAGTGCCAATGGTTAAAGTGCTCATGGTGGCAGTGTCCATGGTGGCAGTTCCCAAAGTGACAGTGCTCATGGTGACATTTCCCATGGTAACAGAGCTCATGATGACAGTATCCATGGTGAAAATGGCCGTGTTGAAAGTACCTATGGTGACAGTGCTCATGGTGACAGTGCCCATGGTGACTATGCTCATGGTGACAGTGCTCACAGTGATAGTGCTCATGGTGACAGTTCGCATGGTGACAGGGCCCATGTTGAAAGTGCCCATGGTGACAGTGCTCATGGTGGCATTGCCCATGGTGACTCTGCTCATGCTGGCAGTGTACATGGTTGGAGTTCCCATTCGGAAATTCCTTATGGTGGCAATGCCCATGATGATAGTGCCCATGGTGACAGTGCTCATGATGATACTGCCGACGGTGGCAGTGCTCATGGTGACAGTGCTCACAGTGACAGTGCCCTTGGTGATAGTACCCATGGTTATAGTGCTCATGGTGACAGTGCCAAAGGTGATATTGCTCACGGTGACACTGCTCACCGTGATCGTGCTCACGGTGATACTGCTCACGTTGACAGTGCCCTTGGTGATAGTGCTCATGGTAATACTGCTAATGGTGATAGTGCTCATGGTGATAGTTTGCATGGTGACAGTGCCCATGTTGAAAGTGCCCATGGTGGCAGTGCTCATGGTGACACTGCCCATGGTGACTGTGCTCATGCTGGCAGTGTACATGTTTGGAGTTCCGATGGTGAAATTCCTTATGGTAGCACTGCCCATGATGATAGTGCTCATGGTGACAGTGTCTATGGTGACAGTGCCCATGATGACAGTGCTCATGGTGACAGGGCCCACAGTGACAATGCTCACGGTGACAGTTCTCACAGTGACAGTGCCATTTGTGATAGTGTTCAGGGTGATAGTGCTCATGGTGACTGTTGGCATGGTGACAGTGCCCATGTGGAGAGTGCCCAAGGTGACAGTGCTCATAGTGGCACTGCCAATGGTGACTGTGCTCATGCTGGCAGTGTACTTGGTTGGAGTTCCAATGGTGAAATTCCTCATGGTAGCACTGCCCATGATGATAGTGCTCATGTTGACCTTGTCCATCGTGAGAGTGCCCATGGTGACAGTGCTCATGTGGACAGTGCACATGGTGACAGTGCACACGGTGACAGTGCTCACGGTGACAGTGCTCATGGTGATAGTGCTCACAGTGATAGTGCTCACTTTGACAGTGCTCTTGGTGATAGTGTTCATGGTAATATTGCTCATGGTGATAGTGCTCATGGTGATAGTTCGCATGGTGACTGTGCCCATGTTGAAAGTGCCAATGGTGGCAGTGCTCATGGTGACACTGCCCACGGTGACAGTGCTCATGGTGACAGTGTTCATGGTGACAGTGCCCATGGTGACAGTGCTCATAGTGACACTGCCCATGGTGACAGTGCCCATAGTGATAGTGCCAATGGTGACATTTCCCATGGTGACAGTGCTCATGGTGAGAGTTCCCATGGTGACAGTGCCCATGATGACAGTGCTCATGTTGACAGTGCCCACGGTGACAGTGCTCATGGTGATAGTGTTCCTGGTGACAGTGCCCATGGTGACAGTGCTCATAGTGACACTGCCCATGGTGACAGTGCCCATAGTGATAGTGCCCATGGTGACATTTCCCATGGTGACAGTGCTTATGGTGAGGGTTCCCATGGTGACAGTTCCCATGATGACAGTGCCCACGGTGACAGTGCTCATGGTAACAGTGTTCACGGTGACAGTGCCCTTGGTGATATTTCTCATGGTGACACTGCCCATGGTGATAGTGCTCATGGTGAAAGTGCTCATGGTAATAGTGCTCATGGTGACACTGCCCATGGTGACAGTGCCCATGGTGACACTGCCCATGGTGACATTTCCCATGGTGACAGTGCTCATGTTGACAGTGCACATGGTGACAGTGCACATGGTGACAGTTCCCATGGTGACAGTGCTCACGGTGACAGTGCTCACTGTGGCAGTGCCAATGGTTACAGTTCTCATGCTGGCATTGTCAATGGTGGCAGTTCCCAAGATGACAGTGCTCATGGTGACATTTCCCATGGTGACAGTGCTCATGGTGAGAGTTCCCATGGTGACAGTGCTCATCTTGACAGTGCCCATGGTGACCATTCCTATGGTCATAGTTCCCATGGTGATAGTGCTCATTGTGACAGTGCACACGGTGACACTGCCCACTGTGACAGTGCTCACGGTGACACTGCTCACAGTGACAGTCCCATTGGTGATAGTGTTCATGGTGACAGTGCTCATGGTGACAGTGTTCACGGTGATAGTGCTCATGGTGATAGTGCGCATGGTAATAGTGCTCATGGTGACACTGCCCATGGTGACAATGATCATGTTGACCATGCCCATGGTGACAGCGTCCATGGTGACATTGCCCATGGTGATAGTACCCATGGTAATAGTGCTCACTGTGACAGTGCCCATGGTGATAGTGCTCATGGTGATAGTGCTCATGGTAATAGTGCTCATAGTGACACTGCCCATGGTGACAGTGCCCATGGTGACACTGCCCATAGTGACATTTCCCATTGTCGCAGTGCTCATGGTGAGAGTTCCAATGGTGACAGTGCACATGGTGACAGTTCCCATGGTGACACTGCTCATGGTGACAGTGCTCACTGTGGCAGTGCCAATGGTTAAAGTGCTCATGGTGGCAGTGTCCATGGTGGCAGTTCCCAAAGTGACAGTGCTCATGGTGACATTTCCCATGGTAACAGAGCTCATGATGACAGTGTCCATGGTGACAGTGGCCATGGTGAAAATGGCCTTGTTGAAAGTACCTATGGTGACAGTGCTCATGGTGACAGTGCCCACGGTGACTATGCTCATGGTGACAGTGCTCACAGTGATAGTGCTCATGGTGACAGTTCGCATGGTGACAGGGCCCATGTTGAAAGTGCCCATGGTTGCAGTGATCATGGTGACACTGCCCATTGTGACTGTGCTCATGCTGGCGGTGTACATAGTTGGAGTTCCCATGGTGAAATTCCTTATGGTGGCACTGCCCATGATGATAGTTTTCATGGTGACAGTGTCCATGGTGACAGTGCCTATGGTGACAGTGCCCATTGTGATAGTGCTCACGGTTATAGTGTCCACAGTGACAGTGCTAATGGTGACAGTCCCAATGGTGACAGTGCCCATGATGACACTGCTCATGGTGACAGTGCCCATGGTGACAGTGCTCATGGTGACAGTGCTCATGTTGACAATGCCCTTGGTGATAGTACCCATGGTAATAGGGGTCACGGTGACAGTGCCCATGGTGATATTGCTCACGGTGACACTGCCCATGGTGATAGTGCTCATGGTGATAGTCCTCATGTTGTCAGTTCCCATGGTTACAGTGCCCATGGTGACTATGCTCATGATGAAAGTTCTCACGGTGATAGTGCTCATGGAGACAGTGCTCATGGTGACAGTTCGCATGGTGAAGTTGAAAGTGCCCATGGTGACACTGCCCATGGTGACTGAGCTCATGTTGGCGGTGTACATGTTTGGAGTTCCGATGGTGAAATTCCTCATGGTAGCACTGCCCATGATGATAGTACTCATGGTGACAGTGTCCATGGTGACAGTGCCTATGGTGACAGTGCCCATTGTGATAGTGCTCATGGTGATAGTGCCCAGGGTGACAGTGCTCATGGTGACAGTTCCTATGGTGACAGTGCCCATGATGACAGTGCTCATGGAGACAGTGCCCATGGTGACAGTGCCCTTGGTTATAGTGCTCATGGTGACAGATCGCATGGTGACAGTGCCCATGTTGAAAGTGCCCATGGTGACAGTACCCATGGTGACAGTGCCCATGGTGACAGTGCCCATGGTGACATTTCCCAAGGTGACAGTGTCCATGGTGATAGTGCTCATGGTGATAGTGCTCATGGTAATAGTGATCATGGTGACACTGCCTATGGTGACAGTGCCCATGGTGACACTGCCCATAGTGATATTTGCCATGGTGACAATGCTCATGGTGAGAGTTCCTATGGTGACTGTGCTCATGTTGACAGTGCCCATGGTGACAGTGCCCACAGTGACAGTGCTCATGGTGACCGTGCCCACGGTGACAGTGCTCATGGTGACAGTGCTCATGGTGATAGTGCTCACGGTGATAGTGCTCACGGTGACAGTGCCCTTGGTGATAGTGCTCATGGTGATATTGCTCATGGTGACACTGCCCATGGTGATAGTGCTCATGGTGATAGTCCTCATGTTGTCAGTTCCCATGGTTACAGTGCCCATGGTGACTATGCTCATGATGAAAGTTCTCACGGTGATAGTGCTCATGGAGACAGTGCTCATGGGGACAGTTCGCATGGTAGACATGGTGAAGTTGAAAGTGCCCATGGTGACACTGCCCATGGTGACTGAGCTCATGTTGGCGGTGTACATGTTTGGAGTTCCGATGGTGAAATTCCTCATGGTAGCACTGCCCATGATGATAGTGCTCATGGTGACAGTGTCCATGGTGACAGTGCCTATGGTGACAGTGACCATTGTGATAGTGCTCATGGTGATAGTGCCCAGGGTGACAGTGCTCATGGTGACAGTTCCTATGGTGACAGTGCCCATGATGACAGTGCTCATGGAGACAGTGCCCATGGTGACAGTGCCCATGGTTACAGTGCTCACGGTGAGAGTTCTCATGGTGACAGTGCTTATGGTGACACTGCCCATGGTGACTGTGCACATGGTGACATTTCCCAAGTGACAGTGTCCATGGTGATAGTGCTCATGGTAATAGTGATCATGGTGACACTGCCTATGGTGACAGTGCCCATGGTGACACTGCCCATAGTGATATTTGCCATGGTGACAATGCTCATGGTGAGAGTTCCTATGGTGACTGTGCTCATGTTGACAGTGCCCATGGTGAGTGCCCACGGTGACAGTGCTCAAGGTGATAGTGCTCAATGTGATAGTGCCCATGGTAATAGTGCTGATGGTGACACTGCCCATGTTGATATTGCTCATGGTGACACTGCCCATGGTGATATTGCTCACAGTGATAGTGCTCACGGTGACAGCGCCCTTGGTGATATTGCTCATGGTGATAGTGCTCATGGTGACAGTTCGCATGGTGACACTACCCCTGTTGAAATTGCCCATGGTGACAGTGCTCATGTTGACACTACCCATGGTGACTGTGCTCACGATGGAAGTGTACATGGTTGGAGTTCCCATGGTACAACTGTTATGGTGGTACTGCCCATGATGATAGTGCTCATGGTGACAGTGTCCACGGTGACAGTGTCCATGGTGACAGTGGCTATTGTGAGAGTGCACATGGTGACAGTTCCCATGGTGACCGTTTCCATGGTGATAATCCTCATGTTGACAGTGCCCACGGTGACAGTGCTCATGGTGAGAGTGCCCCTGGTGACAGTGCACATGGTGACAGTTCCCATGGTGACACTGCTCATGGTGACAGTGCTCACTGTGGCAGTGCCAATGGTTAAAGTGCTCATGGTGGCAGTGTCCATGGTGGCAGTTCCCAAAGTGACAGTGCTCATGGTGACATTTCCCATGGTAACAGAGCTCATGATGACAGTATCCATGGTGAAAATGGCCGTGTTGAAAGTACCTATGGTGACAGTGCTCATGGTGACAGTGCCCATGGTGACTATGCTCATGGTGACAGTGCTCACAGTGATAGTGCTCATGGTGACAGTTCGCATGGTGACAGGGCCCATGTTGAAAGTGCCCATGGTGACAGTGCTCATGGTGGCATTGCCCATGGTGACTCTGCTCATGCTGGCAGTGTACATGGTTGGAGTTCCCATTCGGAAATTCCTTATGGTGGCAACGCCCATGATGATAGCGCCCATGGTGACAGTGCTCATGATGATACTGCCGACGGTGGCAGTGCTCATGGTGACAGTGCCCTTGGTGATAGTGTTCATGGTAATATTGCTCACGGTGATAGTCCTCATGGTGATAGTTCACATGGTGACTGTGCCCATGTTGAAAGTGCCCATGGTGGCAGTGCTCATGGTGACACTGCCCATGGTGACTATGCTCATGCTTGTGGTATACATGGTTGGAGTTCCCATGGTGAAATTCCTTATGGTGGCACTGCCTATGATGATAGTGTTCATGGTGACAGTGTGCACGGTGACAGTGCCTATGGTGACAGTGCCCATTGTGATAGTGCTCATGTTGATAATGCCTACAGTGAGAGTTCTAATGGTGACAGTTCCCATGGTGACAGTGCCCATGATGACAGTGCTCATGGTGACAGTGCCCTTGGTGATAGTACACATGTTAATAGTGCTCACGGTGACAGTGCCCATGGTGATATTGCTCACGGTGACCCTGCCCATGGTGATAGTGCTCACGGTGATAGTGCTCAGGGTGAAAGTCCCCATGGTTACAGTGCCCATTGTGACAGTGTTCATTGTGACAGTGCCCATGGTGACTATGCTCATGGTGACATTGCTCATGGTGATAGTGCTCATGGAGATAGTTCGCATGGTGACAGGGCCCATGTTGAAAGTGCCCATGGTCGCAGTGATCATGGTGACACTGCCCATTGTGACTGTGCTCATGCTGGCGGTGTACATAGTTGGAGTTCCCATGGTGAAATTCCTTATGGTGGCACTGCCCATGATGATAGTTTTCATGGTGACAGAGTCCATGGTGACAGTGCCTATGCTGCCAGTGCCCATTGTGATAGTGCTCACGGGGATAGTGTCCACAGAGACAGTGCTAATGGTGACAGTCCCCATGGTGACAGTGCCCATGATGACAGTGCTCATGGTGACAATGCCCTTGGTGATAGTACCCATGGTAATAGGGGTCACGATGACAGTGCCTATGGTGATATTGCTCACGGATGACACTGCCCATGGTGATAGTGCTCACGGTGATAGTGCTCATGTTAATAGTGCTCATGGTGACACTGCCCATGGTGAGAGTGCCCATGGTGACACTGCCGATAGTGACTTTTCTCATGGTGACAGTGCACATGGTGACAGTTCCCATGGTGACAGTGCTCATGGTGACCGTGCTCACTGTGGCAATGCCAATGGTAACATTGTTCATGGTGGCAGTGTCCACGGTGGCGGTTTCCAAGATGACAGTGCTCATGGTGACATTTCCCATGGTAACAGAGCTCATAATGACAGTGTCCATGGTGACAGTGCCCATGGTGACAGTGGCCATGTTGAAAGTGCCCATGATGAAACTGCCCATGGTGACAGTGCCTATAGTGATAGTGCCCATGGTGACATTTCCCATGGTGACAGTGCTAATGGAGAGAGTTCCCATGGTGACATTGCCCATTATGACAGTGCTCATGGTGACATTGCCCACGGTGACAGTGCTCATGGTGACAGTGCTGATGGTGACAGTGCCCTTGGTGATAGTACCCATGGTAATAGAGGTCACAGTGACAGTGACCATGGTGATATTGCTCACGGTGACACTGCTCATGGTGATAGTGCTCACGGTGATAGTGCTCTTGGTGAAAGTTCCCATTGTTACAGTGCCCATGGTGACAGTGCTCATAGTGACAGTGCCCATGGTGACTATGCTCATGGTGACATTGCTTACGGTGATAGTGCTCATGGAGATAGTTCGCATGGTGACAGGGCCCATGTTGAAAGTGCCCATGGTTGCAGTGATCATGGTGACACTGCCCATTGTGACTGTGCTCATGCTGGCAGTGTACATAGTTGGAGTTCCCATGGTGAAATTCCTTATGGTGGCACTGCCCATGATGATAGTTTTCATGGTGACAGTGTCCATGGTGACAGTGCCTATGGTGACAGTGCCCATTGTGATAGTGCTCACGGTTATAGTGTCCACAGTGACAGTGCTAATGGTGACAGTCCCAATGGTGACAGTGCCCATGATGACACTGCTCATGGTGACAGTGCCCATGGTGACAGTGCTCATGGTGACAGTGCTCATGGTGACAATGCCCTTGGTGATAGTACCCATGGTAATAGGGGTCACGGTGACAGTGCCCATGGTGATATTGCTCACGGTGACACTGCCCATGGTGATAGTGCTCATGGTGATAGTCCTCATGTTGTCAGTTCCCATGGTTACAGTGCCCATGGTGACTATGCTCATGATGAAAGTTCTCACGGTGATAGTGCTCATGGAGACAGTGCTCATGGTGACAGTTCGCATGGTGAAGTTGAAAGTGCCCATGGTGACACTGCCCATGGTGACTGAGCTCATGTTGGCGGTGTACATGTTTGGAGTTCCGATGGTGAAATTCCTCATGGTAGCACTGCCCATGATGATAGTGCTCATGGTGACAGTGTCCATGGTGACAGTGCCTATGGTGACAGTGCCCATTGTGATAGTGCTCATGGTGATAGTGCCCAGGGTGACAGTGCTCATGGTGACAGTTCCTAGGGTGACAGTGCCCATGATGACAGTGCTCATGGAGACAGTGCCCATGGTGACAGTGCCCTTGGTTATAGTGCTCATGGTGACAGATCGCATGGTGACAGTGCCCATGTTGAAAGTGCCCATGGTGACAGTACCCATGGTGACAGTGCCCATGGTGACAGTGCCCATGGTGACATTTCCCATGGTTACAGTGCTCACGGTGAGAGTTCTCATGGTGACAGTGCTTATGGTGACACTGCCCATGGTGACTGTGCACATGGTGACATTTCCCAAGGTGACAGTGTCCATGGTGATAGTGCTCATGGTGATAGTGCTCATGGTAATAGTGATCATGGTGACACTGCCTATGGTGACAGTGCCCATGGTGACACTGCCCATAGTGATATTTGCCATGGTGACAATGCTCATGGTGAGAGTTCCTATGGTGACTGTGCTCATGTTGACAGTGCCCATGGTGACAGTGCCCACAGTGACAGTGCTCATGGTGACCGTGCCCACGGTGACAGTGCTCATGGTGACAGTGCTCATGGTGATAGTGCTCACGGTGATAGTGCTCACGGTGACAGTGCCCTTGGTGATAGTGCTCATGGTGATATTGCTCATGGTGACACTGCCCATGGTGATAGTGCTCATGGTGATAGTCCTCATGTTGTCAGTTCCCATGGTTACAGTGCCCATGGTGACTATGCTCATGATGAAAGTTCTCACGGTGATAGTGCTCATGGAGACAGTGCTCATGGGGACAGTTCGCATGGTAGACATGGTGAAGTTGAAAGTGCCCATGGTGACACTGCCCATGGTGACTGAGCTCATGTTGGCGGTGTACATGTTTGGAGTTCCGATGGTGAAATTCCTCATGGTAGCACTGCCCATGATGATAGTGCTCATGGTGACAGTGTCCATGGTGACAGTGCCTATGGTGACAGTGACCATTTTGATAGTGCTCATGGTGATAGTGCCCAGGGTGACAGTGCTCATGGTGACAGTTCCTATGGTGACAGTGCCCATGATGACAGTGCTCATGGAGACAGTGCCCATGGTGACAGTGCCCTTGGTTATAGTGCTCATGGTGACAGATCGCATGGTGACAGTGCCCATGTTGAAAGTGCCCATGGTGACAGTACCCATGGTGACAGTGCCCATGGTGACAGTGCCCATGGTGACATTTCCCATGGTTACAGTGCTCACGGTGAGAGTTCTCATGGTGACAGTGCTTATGGTGACACTGCCCATGGTGACTGTGCACATGGTGACATTTCCCAAGGTGACAGTGTCCATGGTGATAGTGCTCATGGTGATAGTGCTCATGGTAATAGTGATCATGGTGACACTGCCTATGGTGACAGTGCCCATGGTGACACTGCCCATAGTGATATTTGCCATGGTGACAATGCTCATGGTGAGAGTTCCTATGGTGACTGTGCTCATGTTGACAGTGCCCATGGTGACAGTGCCCACAGTGACAGTGCTCATGGTGACCGTGCCCACGGTGACAGTGCTCATGGTGACAGTGCTCATGGTGATAGTGCTCACGGTGATAGTGCTCACGGTGACAGTGCCCTTGGTGATAGTGCTCATGGTGATATTGCTCATGGTGACACTGCCCATGGTGATAGTGCTCATGGTGATAGTCCTCATGTTGTCAGTTCCCATGGTTACAGTGCCCATGGTGACTATGCTCATGATGAAAGTTCTCACGGTGATAGTGCTCATGGAGACAGTGCTCATGGGGACAGTTCGCATGGTAGACATGGTGAAGTTGAAAGTGCCCATGGTGACACTGCCCATGGTGACTGAGCTCATGTTGGCGGTGTACATGTTTGGAGTTCCGATGGTGAAATTCCTCATGGTAGCACTGCCCATGATGATAGTGCTCATGGTGACAGTGTCCATGGTGACAGTGCCTATGGTGACAGTGACCATTGTGATAGTGCTCATGGTGATAGTGCCCAGGGTGACAGTGCTCATGGTGACAGTTCCTATGGTGACAGTGCCCATGATGACAGTGCTCATGGAGACAGTGCCCATGGTGACAGTGCCCTTGGTTATAGTGCTCATGGTGACAGATCGCATGGTGACAGTGCCCATGTTGAAAGTGCCCATGGTGACAGTACCCATGGTGACAGTGCCCATGGTGACAGTGCCCATGGTGACAGTGCCCATGGTTACAGTGCTCACGGTGAGAGTTCTCATGGTGACAGTGCTTATGGTGACACTGCCCATGGTGACTGTGCACATGGTGACATTTCCCAAGGTGACAGTGTCCATGGTGATAGTGCTCATGGTGATAGTGCTCATGGTAATAGTGATCATGGTGACACTGCCTATGGTGACAGTGCCCATGGTGACACTGCCCATAGTGATATTTGCCATGGTGACAATGCTCATGGTGAGAGTTCCTATGGTGACTGTGCTCATGTTGACAGTGCCCATGGTGAGTGCCCACGGTGACAGTGCTCAAGGTGATAGTGCTCAATGTGATAGTGCCCATGGTAATAGTGCTGATGGTGACACTGCCCATGTTGATATTGCTCATGGTGACACTGCCCATGGTGATATTGCTCACAGTGATAGTGCTCACGGTGACAGCGCCCTTGGTGATATTGCTCATGGTGATAGTGCTCATGGTGACAGTTCGCATGGTGACACTACCCCTGTTGAAATTGCCCATGGTGACAGTGCTCATGTTGACACTACCCATGGTGACTGTGCTCACGATGGAAGTGTACATGGTTGGAGTTCCCATGGTACAACTGTTATGGTGGTACTGCCCATGATGATAGTGCTCATGGTGACAGTGTCCATGGTGACAGTGTCCATGGTGACAGTGGCTATTGTGAGAGTGCACATGGTGACAGTTCCCATGGTGACCGTTTCCATGGTGATAATCCTCATGTTGACAGTGCCCACGGTGACAGTGCTCATGGTGAGAGTGCCCCTGGTGACAGTGCACATGGTGACAGTTCCCATGGTGACACTGCTCATGGTGACAGTGCTCACTGTGGCAGTGCCAATGGTTAAAGTGCTCATGGTGGCAGTGTCCATGGTGGCAGTTCCCAAAGTGACAGTGCTCATGGTGACATTTCCCATGGTAACAGAGCTCATGATGACAGTATCCATGGTGAAAATGGCCGTGTTGAAAGTACCTATGGTGACAGTGCTCATGGTGACAGTGCCCATGGTGACTATGCTCATGGTGACAGTGCTCACAGTGATAGTGCTCATGGTGACAGTTCGCATGGTGACAGGGCCCATGTTGAAAGTGCCCATGGTGACAGTGCTCATGGTGGCATTGCCCATGGTGACTCTGCTCATGCTGGCAGTGTACATGGTTGGAGTTCCCATTCGGAAATTCCTTATGGTGGCAATGCCCATGATGATAGTGCCCATGGTGACAGTGCTCATGATGATACTGCCGACGGTGGCAGTGCTCATGGTGACAGTGCTCACAGTGACAGTGCCCTTGGTGATAGTACCCATGGTTATAGTGCTCATGGTGACAGTGCCAAAGGTGATATTGCTCACGGTGACACTGCTCACCGTGATCGTGCTCACGGTGATACTGCTCACGTTGACAGTGCCCTTGGTGATAGTGCTCATGGTAATACTGCTAATGGTGATAGTGCTCATGGTGATAGTTTGCATGGTGACAGTGCCCATGTTGAAAGTGCCCATGGTGGCAGTGCTCATGGTGACACTGCCCATGGTGACTGTGCTCATGCTGGCAGTGTACATGTTTGGAGTTCCGATGGTGAAATTCCTTATGGTAGCACTGCCCATGATGATAGTGCTCATGGTGACAGTGTCTATGGTGACAGTGCCCATGATGACAGTGCTCATGGTGACAGGGCCCACAGTGACAATGCTCACGGTGACAGTTCTCACAGTGACAGTGCCATTTGTGATAGTGTTCAGGGTGATAGTGCTCATGGTGACTGTTGGCATGGTGACAGTGCCCATGTGGAGAGTGCCCAAGGTGACAGTGCTCATAGTGGCACTGCCAATGGTGACTGTGCTCATGCTGGCAGTGTACTTGGTTGGAGTTCCAATGGTGAAATTCCTCATGGTAGCACTGCCCATGATGATAGTGCTCATGTTGACCTTGTCCATCGTGAGAGTGCCCATGGTGACAGTGCTCATGTGGACAGTGCACATGGTGACAGTGCACACGGTGACAGTGCTCACGGTGACAGTGCTCATGGTGATAGTGCTCACAGTGATAGTGCTCACTTTGACAGTGCTCTTGGTGATAGTGTTCATGGTAATATTGCTCATGGTGATAGTGCTCATGGTGATAGTTCGCATGGTGACTGTGCCCATGTTGAAAGTGCCAATGGTGGCAGTGCTCATGGTGACACTGCCCACGGTGACAGTGCTCATGGTGACAGTGTTCATGGTGACAGTGCCCATGGTGACAGTGCTCATAGTGACACTGCCCATGGTGACAGTGCCCATAGTGATAGTGCCAATGGTGACATTTCCCATGGTGACAGTGCTCATGGTGAGAGTTCCCATGGTGACAGTGCCCATGATGACAGTGCTCATGTTGACAGTGCCCACGGTGACAGTGCTCATGGTGATAGTGTTCCTGGTGACAGTGCCCATGGTGACAGTGCTCATAGTGACACTGCCCATGGTGACAGTGCCCATAGTGATAGTGCCCATGGTGACATTTCCCATGGTGACAGTGCTTATGGTGAGGGTTCCCATGGTGACAGTTCCCATGATGACAGTGCCCACGGTGACAGTGCTCATGGTAACAGTGTTCACGGTGACAGTGCCCTTGGTGATATTTCTCATGGTGACACTGCCCATGGTGATAGTGCTCATGGTGAAAGTGCTCATGGTAATAGTGCTCATGGTGACACTGCCCATGGTGACAGTGCCCATGGTGACACTGCCCATGGTGACATTTCCCATGGTGACAGTGCTCATGTTGACAGTGCACATGGTGACAGTGCACATGGTGACAGTTCCCATGGTGACAGTGCTCACGGTGACAGTGCTCACTGTGGCAGTGCCAATGGTTACAGTTCTCATGCTGGCATTGTCAATGGTGGCAGTTCCCAAGATGACAGTGCTCATGGTGACATTTCCCATGGTGACAGTGCTCATGGTGAGAGTTCCCATGGTGACAGTGCTCATCTTGACAGTGCCCATGGTGACCATTCCTATGGTCATAGTTCCCATGGTGATAGTGCTCATTGTGACAGTGCACACGGTGACACTGCCCACTGTGACAGTGCTCACGGTGACACTGCTCACAGTGACAGTCCCATTGGTGATAGTGTTCATGGTGACAGTGCTCATGGTGACAGTGTTCACGGTGATAGTGCTCATGGTGATAGTGCGCATGGTAATAGTGCTCATGGTGACACTGCCCATGGTGACAATGATCATGTTGACCATGCCCATGGTGACAGCGTCCATGGTGACATTGCCCATGGTGATAGTACCCATGGTAATAGTGCTCACTGTGACAGTGCCCATGGTGATAGTGCTCATGGTGATAGTGCTCATGGTAATAGTGCTCATAGTGACACTGCCCATGGTGACAGTGCCCATGGTGACACTGCCCATAGTGACATTTCCCATTGTCGCAGTGCTCATGGTGAGAGTTCCAATGGTGACAGTGCACATGGTGAC
Source organism: Balaenoptera ricei (assembly GCF_028023285.1). NCBI lineage: Eukaryota > Metazoa > Chordata > Mammalia > Artiodactyla > Balaenopteridae > Balaenoptera > Balaenoptera ricei. The sequence continues at coordinate 94,974,622 of NC_082654.1, forward strand.
AGTTCCCATGGTGACACTGCTCATGGTGACAGTGCTCACTGTGGCAGTGCCAATGGTTAAAGTGCTCATGGTGGCAGTGTCCATGGTGGCAGTTCCCAAAGTGACAGTGCTCATGGTGACATTTCCCATGGTAACAGAGCTCATGATGACAGTGTCCATGGTGACAGTGGCCATGGTGAAAATGGCCTTGTTGAAAGTACCTATGGTGACAGTGCTCATGGTGACAGTGCCCACGGTGACTATGCTCATGGTGACAGTGCTCACAGTGATAGTGCTCATGGTGACAGTTCGCATGGTGACAGGGCCCATGTTGAAAGTGCCCATGGTTGCAGTGATCATGGTGACACTGCCCATTGTGACTGTGCTCATGCTGGCGGTGTACATAGTTGGAGTTCCCATGGTGAAATTCCTTATGGTGGCACTGCCCATGATGATAGTTTTCATGGTGACAGTGTCCATGGTGACAGTGCCTATGGTGACAGTGCCCATTGTGATAGTGCTCACGGTTATAGTGTCCACAGTGACAGTGCTAATGGTGACAGTCCCAATGGTGACAGTGCCCATGATGACACTGCTCATGGTGACAGTGCCCATGGTGACAGTGCTCATGGTGACAGTGCTCATGTTGACAATGCCCTTGGTGATAGTACCCATGGTAATAGGGGTCACGGTGACAGTGCCCATGGTGATATTGCTCACGGTGACACTGCCCATGGTGATAGTGCTCATGGTGATAGTCCTCATGTTGTCAGTTCCCATGGTTACAGTGCCCATGGTGACTATGCTCATGATGAAAGTTCTCACGGTGATAGTGCTCATGGAGACAGTGCTCATGGTGACAGTTCGCATGGTGAAGTTGAAAGTGCCCATGGTGACACTGCCCATGGTGACTGAGCTCATGTTGGCGGTGTACATGTTTGGAGTTCCGATGGTGAAATTCCTCATGGTAGCACTGCCCATGATGATAGTACTCATGGTGACAGTGTCCATGGTGACAGTGCCTATGGTGACAGTGCCCATTGTGATAGTGCTCATGGTGATAGTGCCCAGGGTGACAGTGCTCATGGTGACAGTTCCTATGGTGACAGTGCCCATGATGACAGTGCTCATGGAGACAGTGCCCATGGTGACAGTGCCCTTGGTTATAGTGCTCATGGTGACAGATCGCATGGTGACAGTGCCCATGTTGAAAGTGCCCATGGTGACAGTACCCATGGTGACAGTGCCCATGGTGACAGTGCCCATGGTGACATTTCCCAAGGTGACAGTGTCCATGGTGATAGTGCTCATGGTGATAGTGCTCATGGTAATAGTGATCATGGTGACACTGCCTATGGTGACAGTGCCCATGGTGACACTGCCCATAGTGATATTTGCCATGGTGACAATGCTCATGGTGAGAGTTCCTATGGTGACTGTGCTCATGTTGACAGTGCCCATGGTGACAGTGCCCACAGTGACAGTGCTCATGGTGACCGTGCCCACGGTGACAGTGCTCATGGTGACAGTGCTCATGGTGATAGTGCTCACGGTGATAGTGCTCACGGTGACAGTGCCCTTGGTGATAGTGCTCATGGTGATATTGCTCATGGTGACACTGCCCATGGTGATAGTGCTCATGGTGATAGTCCTCATGTTGTCAGTTCCCATGGTTACAGTGCCCATGGTGACTATGCTCATGATGAAAGTTCTCACGGTGATAGTGCTCATGGAGACAGTGCTCATGGGGACAGTTCGCATGGTAGACATGGTGAAGTTGAAAGTGCCCATGGTGACACTGCCCATGGTGACTGAGCTCATGTTGGCGGTGTACATGTTTGGAGTTCCGATGGTGAAATTCCTCATGGTAGCACTGCCCATGATGATAGTGCTCATGGTGACAGTGTCCATGGTGACAGTGCCTATGGTGACAGTGACCATTGTGATAGTGCTCATGGTGATAGTGCCCAGGGTGACAGTGCTCATGGTGACAGTTCCTATGGTGACAGTGCCCATGATGACAGTGCTCATGGAGACAGTGCCCATGGTGACAGTGCCCATGGTTACAGTGCTCACGGTGAGAGTTCTCATGGTGACAGTGCTTATGGTGACACTGCCCATGGTGACTGTGCACATGGTGACATTTCCCAAGTGACAGTGTCCATGGTGATAGTGCTCATGGTAATAGTGATCATGGTGACACTGCCTATGGTGACAGTGCCCATGGTGACACTGCCCATAGTGATATTTGCCATGGTGACAATGCTCATGGTGAGAGTTCCTATGGTGACTGTGCTCATGTTGACAGTGCCCATGGTGAGTGCCCACGGTGACAGTGCTCAAGGTGATAGTGCTCAATGTGATAGTGCCCATGGTAATAGTGCTGATGGTGACACTGCCCATGTTGATATTGCTCATGGTGACACTGCCCATGGTGATATTGCTCACAGTGATAGTGCTCACGGTGACAGCGCCCTTGGTGATATTGCTCATGGTGATAGTGCTCATGGTGACAGTTCGCATGGTGACACTACCCCTGTTGAAATTGCCCATGGTGACAGTGCTCATGTTGACACTACCCATGGTGACTGTGCTCACGATGGAAGTGTACATGGTTGGAGTTCCCATGGTACAACTGTTATGGTGGTACTGCCCATGATGATAGTGCTCATGGTGACAGTGTCCACGGTGACAGTGTCCATGGTGACAGTGGCTATTGTGAGAGTGCACATGGTGACAGTTCCCATGGTGACCGTTTCCATGGTGATAATCCTCATGTTGACAGTGCCCACGGTGACAGTGCTCATGGTGAGAGTGCCCCTGGTGACAGTGCACATGGTGACAGTTCCCATGGTGACACTGCTCATGGTGACAGTGCTCACTGTGGCAGTGCCAATGGTTAAAGTGCTCATGGTGGCAGTGTCCATGGTGGCAGTTCCCAAAGTGACAGTGCTCATGGTGACATTTCCCATGGTAACAGAGCTCATGATGACAGTATCCATGGTGAAAATGGCCGTGTTGAAAGTACCTATGGTGACAGTGCTCATGGTGACAGTGCCCATGGTGACTATGCTCATGGTGACAGTGCTCACAGTGATAGTGCTCATGGTGACAGTTCGTATGGTGACAGGGCCCATGTTGAAAGTGCCCATGGTGACAGTGCTCATGGTGGCATTGCCCATGGTGACTCTGCTCATGCTGGAAGTGTACATGGTTGGAGTTCCCATTCGGAAATTCCTTATGGTGGCAATGCCCATGATGATAGTGCCCATGGTGACAGTGCTCATGATGATACTGCCGACGGTGGCAGTGCTCATGGTGACAGTGCCCTTGGTGATAGTGTTCATGGTAATATTGCTCATGGTGATAGTCCTCATGGTGATAGTTCGCATGGTGACTGTGCCCATGTTGAAAGTGCCCATGGTGGCAGTGCTCATGGTGACACTGCCCATGGTGACTATGCTCATGCTTGTGGTATACATGGTTGGAGTTCCCATGGTGAAATTCCTTATGGTGGCACTGCCTATGATGATAGTGTTCATGGTGACAGTGTGCACGGTGACAGTGCCTATGGTGACAGTGCCCATTGTGATAGTGCTCATGTTGATAATGCCTACAGTGAGAGTTCTAATGGTGACAGTTCCCATGGTGACAGTGCCCATGATGACAGTGCTCATGGTGACAGTGCCCTTGGTGATAGTACACATGTTAATAGTGCTCACGGTGACAGTGCCCATGGTGATATTGCTCACGGTGACCCTGCCCATGGTGATAGTGCTCACGGTGATAGTGCTCAGGGTGAAAGTCCCCATGGTTACAGTGCCCATTGTGACAGTGTTCATTGTGACAGTGCCCATGGTGACTATGCTCATGGTGACATTGCTCATGGTGATAGTGCTCATGGAGATAGTTCGCATGGTGACAGGGCCCATGTTGAAAGTGCCCATGGTCGCAGTGATCATGGTGACACTGCCCATTGTGACTGTGCTCATGCTGGCGGTGTACATAGTTGGAGTTCCCATGGTGAAATTCCTTATGGTGGCACTGCCCATGATGATAGTTTTCATGGTGACAGAGTCCATGGTGACAGTGCCTATGCTGCCAGTGCCCATTGTGATAGTGCTCACGGGGATAGTGTCCACAGAGACAGTGCTAATGGTGACAGTCCCCATGGTGACAGTGCCCATGATGACAGTGCTCACGGTGACAATGCCCTTGGTGATAGTACCCATGGTAATAGGGGTCACGATGACAGTGCCTATGGTGATATTGCTCACGGATGACACTGCCCATGGTGATAGTGCTCACGGTGATAGTGCTCATGTTAATAGTGCTCATGGTGACACTGCCCATGGTGAGAGTGCCCATGGTGACACTGCCGATAGTGACTTTTCTCATGGTGACAGTGCACATGGTGACAGTTCCCATGGTGACAGTGCTCATGGTGACCGTGCTCACTGTGGCAATGCCAATGGTAACATTGTTCATGGTGGCAGTGTCCACGGTGGCGGTTTCCAAGATGACAGTGCTCATGGTGACATTTCCCATGGTAACAGAGCTCATAATGACAGTGTCCATGGTGACAGTGCCCATGGTGACAGTGGCCATGTTGAAAGTGCCCATGATGAAACTGCCCATGGTGACAGTGCCTATAGTGATAGTGCCCATGGTGACATTTCCCATGGTGACAGTGCTAATGGAGAGAGTTCCCATGGTGACATTGCCCATTATGACAGTGCTCATGGTGACATTGCCCACGGTGACAGTGCTCATGGTGACAGTGCTGATGGTGACAGTGCCCTTGGTGATAGTACCCATGGTAATAGAGGTCACAGTGACAGTGACCATGGTGATATTGCTCACGGTGACACTGCTCATGGTGATAGTGCTCACGGTGATAGTGCTCTTGGTGAAAGTTCCCATTGTTACAGTGCCCATGGTGACAGTGCTCATAGTGACAGTGCCCATGGTGACTATGCTCATGGTGACATTGCTTACGGTGATAGTGCTCATGGAGATAGTTCGCATGGTGACAGGGCCCATGTTGAAAGTGCCCATGGTTGCAGTGATCATGGTGACACTGCCCATTGTGACTGTGCTCATGCTGGCAGTGTACATAGTTGGAGTTCCCATGGTGAAATTCCTTATGGTGGCACTGCCCATGATGATAGTTTTCATGGTGACAGTGTCCATGGTGACAGTGCCTATGGTGACAGTGCCCATTGTGATAGTGCTCACGGTTATAGTGTCCACAGTGACAGTGCTAATGGTGACAGTCCCAATGGTGACAGTGCCCATGATGACACTGCTCATGGTGACAGTGCCCATGGTGACAGTGCTCATGGTGACAGTGCTCATGGTGACAATGCCCTTGGTGATAGTACCCATGGTAATAGGGGTCACGGTGACAGTGCCCATGGTGATATTGCTCACGGTGACACTGCCCATGGTGATAGTGCTCATGGTGATAGTCCTCATGTTGTCAGTTCCCATGGTTACAGTGCCCATGGTGACTATGCTCATGATGAAAGTTCTCACGGTGATAGTGCTCATGGAGACAGTGCTCATGGTGACAGTTCGCATGGTGAAGTTGAAAGTGCCCATGGTGACACTGCCCATGGTGACTGAGCTCATGTTGGCGGTGTACATGTTTGGAGTTCCGATGGTGAAATTCCTCATGGTAGCACTGCCCATGATGATAGTGCTCATGGTGACAGTGTCCATGGTGACAGTGCCTATGGTGACAGTGCCCATTGTGATAGTGCTCATGGTGATAGTGCCCAGGGTGACAGTGCTCATGGTGACAGTTCCTATGGTGACAGTGCCCATGATGACAGTGCTCATGGAGACAGTGCCCATGGTGACAGTGCCCTTGGTTATAGTGCTCATGGTGACAGATCGCATGGTGACAGTGCCCATGTTGAAAGTGCCCATGGTGACAGTACCCATGGTGACAGTGCCCATGGTGACAGTGCCCATGGTGACATTTCCCATGGTTACAGTGCTCACGGTGAGAGTTCTCATGGTGACAGTGCTTATGGTGACACTGCCCATGGTGACTGTGCACATGGTGACATTTCCCAAGGTGACAGTGTCCATGGTGATAGTGCTCATGGTGATAGTGCTCATGGTAATAGTGATCATGGTGACACTGCCTATGGTGACAGTGCCCATGGTGACACTGCCCATAGTGATATTTGCCATGGTGACAATGCTCATGGTGAGAGTTCCTATGGTGACTGTGCTCATGTTGACAGTGCCCATGGTGACAGTGCCCACAGTGACAGTGCTCATGGTGACCGTGCCCACGGTGACAGTGCTCATGGTGACAGTGCTCATGGTGATAGTGCTCACGGTGATAGTGCTCACGGTGACAGTGCCCTTGGTGATAGTGCTCATGGTGATATTGCTCATGGTGACACTGCCCATGGTGATAGTGCTCATGGTGATAGTCCTCATGTTGTCAGTTCCCATGGTTACAGTGCCCATGGTGACTATGCTCATGATGAAAGTTCTCACGGTGATAGTGCTCATGGAGACAGTGCTCATGGGGACAGTTCGCATGGTAGACATGGTGAAGTTGAAAGTGCCCATGGTGACACTGCCCATGGTGACTGAGCTCATGTTGGCGGTGTACATGTTTGGAGTTCCGATGGTGAAATTCCTCATGGTAGCACTGCCCATGATGATAGTGCTCATGGTGACAGTGTCCATGGTGACAGTGCCTATGGTGACAGTGACCATTGTGATAGTGCTCATGGTGATAGTGCCCAGGGTGACAGTGCTCATGGTGACAGTTCCTATGGTGACAGTGCCCATGATGACAGTGCTCATGGAGACAGTGCCCATGGTGACAGTGCCCTTGGTTATAGTGCTCATGGTGACAGATCGCATGGTGACAGTGCCCATGTTGAAAGTGCCCATGGTGACAGTACCCATGGTGACAGTGCCCATGGTGACAGTGCCCATGGTGACATTTCCCATGGTTACAGTGCTCACGGTGAGAGTTCTCATGGTGACAGTGCTTATGGTGACACTGCCCATGGTGACTGTGCACATGGTGACATTTCCCAAGGTGACAGTGTCCATGGTGATAGTGCTCATGGTGATAGTGCTCATGGTAATAGTGATCATGGTGACACTGCCTATGGTGACAGTGCCCATGGTGACACTGCCCATAGTGATATTTGCCATGGTGACAATGCTCATGGTGAGAGTTCCTATGGTGACTGTGCTCATGTTGACAGTGCCCATGGTGACAGTGCCCACAGTGACAGTGCTCATGGTGACCGTGCCCACGGTGACAGTGCTCATGGTGACAGTGCTCATGGTGATAGTGCTCACGGTGATAGTGCTCACGGTGACAGTGCCCTTGGTGATAGTGCTCATGGTGATATTGCTCATGGTGACACTGCCCATGGTGATAGTGCTCATGGTGATAGTCCTCATGTTGTCAGTTCCCATGGTTACAGTGCCCATGGTGACTATGCTCATGATGAAAGTTCTCACGGTGATAGTGCTCATGGAGACAGTGCTCATGGGGACAGTTCGCATGGTAGACATGGTGAAGTTGAAAGTGCCCATGGTGACACTGCCCATGGTGACTGAGCTCATGTTGGCGGTGTACATGTTTGGAGTTCCGATGGTGAAATTCCTCATGGTAGCACTGCCCATGATGATAGTGCTCATGGTGACAGTGTCCATGGTGACAGTGCCTATGGTGACAGTGACCATTGTGATAGTGCTCATGGTGATAGTGCCCAGGGTGACAGTGCTCATGGTGACAGTTCCTATGGTGACAGTGCCCATGATGACAGTGCTCATGGAGACAGTGCCCATGGTGACAGTGCCCTTGGTTATAGTGCTCATGGTGACAGATCGCATGGTGACTGTGCCCATTTTGAAAGTGCCCATGGTGACAGTACCCATGGTGACAGTGCCCATGGTGACAGTGCCCATGGTGACATTTCCCATGGTTACAGTGCTCACGGTGAGAGTTCTCATGGTGACAGTGCTTATGGTGACACTGCCCATGGTGACTGTGCACATGGTGACATTTCCCAAGGTGACAGTGTCCATGGTGATAGTGCTCATGGTGATAGTGCTCATGGTAATAGTGATCATGGTGACACTGCCTATGGTGACAGTGCCCATGGTGACACTGCCCATAGTGATATTTGCCATGGTGACAATGCTCATGGTGAGAGTTCCTATGGTGACTGTGCTCATGTTGACAGTGCCCATGGTGAGTGCCCACGGTGACAGTGCTCAAGGTGATAGTGCTCAATGTGATAGTGCCCATGGTAATAGTGCTGATGGTGACACTGCCCATGTTGATATTGCTCATGGTGACACTGCCCATGGTGATATTGCTCACAGTGATAGTGCTCACGGTGACAGCGCCCTTGGTGATATTGCTCATGGTGATAGTGCTCATGGTGACAGTTCGCATGGTGACACTACCCCTGTTGAAATTGCCCATGGTGACAGTGCTCATGTTGACACTACCCATGGTGACTGTGCTCACGATGGAAGTGTACATGGTTGGAGTTCCCATGGTACAACTGTTATGGTGGTACTGCCCATGATGATAGTGCTCATGGTGACAGTGTCCACGGTGACAGTGTCCATGGTGACAGTGGCTATTGTGAGAGTGCACATGGTGACAGTTCCCATGGTGACCGTTTCCATGGTGATAATCCTCATGTTGACAGTGCCCACGGTGACAGTGCTCATGGTGAGAGTGCCCCTGGTGACAGTGCACATGGTGACAGTTCCCATGGTGACACTGCTCATGGTGACAGTGCTCACTGTGGCAGTGCCAATGGTTAAAGTGCTCATGGTGGCAGTGTCCATGGTGGCAGTTCCCAAAGTGACAGTGCTCATGGTGACATTTCCCATGGTAACAGAGCTCATGATGACAGTATCCATGGTGAAAATGGCCGTGTTGAAAGTACCTATGGTGACAGTGCTCATGGTGACAGTGCCCATGGTGACTATGCTCATGGTGACAGTGCTCACAGTGATAGTGCTCATGGTGACAGTTCGCATGGTGACAGGGCCCATGTTGAAAGTGCCCATGGTGACAGTGCTCATGGTGGCATTGCCCATGGTGACTCTGCTCATGCTGGCAGTGTGCATGGTTGGAGTTCCCATTCGGAAATTCCTTATGGTGGCAATGCCCATGATGATAGTGCCCATGGTGACAGTGCTCATGATGATACTGCCGACGGTGGCAGTTCTCATGGTGACAGTGCCCTTGGTGATAGTGTTCATGGTAATATTGCTCATGGTGATAGTCCTCATGGTGATAGTTCGCATGGTGACTGTGCCCATGTTGAAAGTGCCCATGGTGGCAGTGCTCATGGTGACACTGCCCATGGTGACTATGCTCATGCTTGTGGTATACATGGTTGGAGTTCCCATGGTGAAATTCCTTATGGTGGCACTGCCTATGATGATAGTGTTCATGGTGACAGTGTGCACGGTGACAGTGCCTATGGTGACAGTGCCCATTGTGATAGTGCTCATGTTGATAATGCCTACAGTGAGAGTTCTAATGGTGACAGTTCCCATGGTGACAGTGCCCATGATGACAGTGCTCATGGTGACAGTGCCCTTGGTGATAGTACACATGTTAATAGTGCTCACGGTGACAGTGCCCATGGTGATATTGCTCACGGTGACCCTGCCCATGGTGATAGTGCTCACGGTGATAGTGCTCAGGGTGAAAGTCCCCATGGTTACAGTGCCCATTGTGACAGTGTTCATTGTGACAGTGCCCATGGTGACTATGCTCATGGTGACATTGCTCATGGTGATAGTGCTCATGGAGATAGTTCGCATGGTGACAGGGCCCATGTTGAAAGTGCCCATGGTCGCAGTGATCATGGTGACACTGCCCATTGTGACTGTGCTCATGCTGGCGGTGTACATAGTTGGAGTTCCCATGGTGAAATTCCTTATGGTGGCACTGCCCATGATGATAGTTTTCATGGTGACAGAGTCCATGGTGACAGTGCCTATGCTGCCAGTGCCCATTGTGATAGTGCTCACGGGGATAGTGTCCACAGAGACAGTGCTAATGGTGACAGTCCCCATGGTGACAGTGCCCATGATGACAGTGCTCACGGTGACAAAGCCCTTGGTGATAGTACCCATGGTAATAGGGGTCACGATGACAGTGCCTATGGTGATATTGCTCACGGATGACACTGCCCATGGTGATAGTGCTCACGGTGATAGTGCTCATGTTAATAGTGCTCATGGTGACACTGCCCATGGTGAGAGTGCCCATGGTGACACTGCCGATAGTGACTTTTCTCATGGTGACAGTGCACATGGTGACAGTTCCCATGGTGACAGTGCTCATGGTGACCGTGCTCACTGTGGCAATGCCAATGGTAACATTGTTCATGGTGGCAGTGTCCACGGTGGCGGTTTCCAAGATGACAGTGCTCATGGTGACATTTCCCATGGTAACAGAGCTCATAATGACAGTGTCCATGGTGACAGTGCCCATGGTGACAGTGGCCATGTTGAAAGTGCCCATGATGAAACTGCCCATGGTGACAGTGCCTATAGTGATAGTGCCCATGGTGACATTTCCCATGGTGACAGTGCTAATGGAGAGAGTTCCCATGGTGACATTGCCCATTATGACAGTGCTCATGGTGACATTGCCCACGGTGACAGTGCTCATGGTGACAGTGCTGATGGTGACAGTGCCCTTGGTGATAGTACCCATGGTAATAGAGGTCACAGTGACAGTGACCATGGTGATATTGCTCACGGTGACACTGCTCATGGTGATAGTGCTCACGGTGATAGTGCTCTTGGTGAAAGTTCCCATTGTTACAGTGCCCATGGTGACAGTGCTCATAGTGACAGTGCCCATGGTGACTATGCTCATGGTGACATTGCTTACGGTGATAGTGCTCATGGAGATAGTTCGCATGGTGACAGGGCCCATGTTGAAAGTGCCCATGGTGGCAGTGATCATGGTGACACTGCCCATTGTGACTGTGCTCATGCTGGCGGTGTACATAGTTGGAGTTCCCATGGTGAAATTCCTTATGGTGGCACTGCCCATGATGATAGTTTTCATGGTGACAGTGTCCATGGTGACAGTGCCTATGGTGACAGTGCCCATTGTGATAGTGCTCACGGTTATAGTGTCCACAGTGACAGTGCTAATGGTGACAGTCCCAATGGTGACAGTGCCCATGATGACACTGCTCATGGTGACAGTGCCCATGGTGACAGTGCTCATGGTGACAGTGCTCATGGTGACAATGCCCTTGGTGATAGTACCCATGGTAATAGGGGTCACGGTGACAGTGCCCATGGTGATATTGCTCACGGTGACACTGCCCATGGTGATAGTGCTCATGGTGATAGTCCTCATGTTGTCAGTTCCCATGGTTACAGTGCCCATGGTGACTATGCTCATGATGAAAGTTCTCACGGTGATAGTGCTCATGGAGACAGTGCTCATGGTGACAGTTCGCATGGTGAAGTTGAAAGTGCCCATGGTGACACTGCCCATGGTGACTGAGCTCATGTTGGCGGTGTACATGTTTGGAGTTCCGATGGTGAAATTCCTCATGGTAGCACTGCCCATGATGATAGTGCTCATGGTGACAGTGTCCATGGTGACAGTGACTATGGTGACAGTGCCCATTGTGATAGTGCTCATGGTGATAGTGCCCAGGGTGACAGTGCTCATAGTGACAGTTCCTAGGGTGACAGTGCCCATGATGACAGTGCTCATGGAGACAGTGCCCATGGTGACAGTGCCCTTGGTTATAGTGCTCATGGTGACAGATCGCATGGTGACAGTGCCCATGTTGAAAGTGCCCATGGTGACAGTACCCATGGTGACAGTGCCCATGGTGACAGTGCCCATGGTGACATTTCCCATGGTTACAGTGCTCACGGTGAGAGTTCTCATGGTGACAGTGCTTATGGTGACACTGCCCATGGTGACTGTGCACATGGTGACATTTCCCAAGGTGACAGTGTCCATGGTGATAGTGCTCATGGTGATAGTGCTCATGGTAATAGTGATCATGGTGACACTGCCTATGGTGACAGTGCCCATGGTGACACTGCCCATAGTGATATTTGCCATGGTGACAATGCTCATGGTGAGAGTTCCTATGGTGACTGTGCTCATGTTGACAGTGCCCATGGTGACAGTGCCCACAGTGACAGTGCTCATGGTGACCGTGCCCACGGTGACAGTGCTCATGGTGACAGTGCTCATGGTGATAGTGCTCACGGTGATAGTGCTCACGGTGACAGTGCCCTTGGTGATAGTGCTCATGGTGATATTGCTCATGGTGACACTGCCCATGGTGATAGTGCTCATGGTGATAGTCCTCATGTTGTCAGTTCCCATGGTTACAGTGCCCATGGTGACTATGCTCATGATGAAAGTTCTCACGGTGATAGTGCTCATGGAGACAGTGCTCATGGGGACAGTTCGCATGGTAGACATGGTGAAGTTGAAAGTGCCCATGGTGACACTGCCCATGGTGACTGAGCTCATGTTGGCGGTGTACATGTTTGGAGTTCCGATGGTGAAATTCCTCATGGTAGCACTGCCCATGATGATAGTGCTCATGGTGACAGTGTCCATGGTGACAGTGCCTATGGTGACAGTGACCATTGTGATAGTGCTCATGGTGATAGTGCCCAGGGTGACAGTGCTCATGGTGACAGTTCCTATGGTGACAGTGCCCATGATGACAGTGCTCATGGAGACAGTGCCCATGGTGACAGTGCCCTTGGTTATAGTGCTCATGGTGACAGATCGCATGGTGACTGTGCCCATTTTGAAAGTGCCCATGGTGACAGTACCCATGGTGACAGTGCCCATGGTGACAGTGCCCATGGTGACATTTCCCATGGTTACAGTGCTCACGGTGAGAGTTCTCATGGTGACAGTGCTTATGGTGACACTGCCCATGGTGACTGTGCACATGGTGACATTTCCCAAGGTGACAGTGTCCATGGTGATAGTGCTCATGGTGATAGTGCTCATGGTAATAGTGATCATGGTGACACTGCCTATGGTGACAGTGCCCATGGTGACACTGCCCATAGTGATATTTGCCATGGTGACAATGCTCATGGTGAGAGTTCCTATGGTGACTGTGCTCATGTTGACAGTGCCCATGGTGAGTGCCCACGGTGACAGTGCTCAAGGTGATAGTGCTCAATGTGATAGTGCCCATGGTAATAGTGCTGATGGTGACACTGCCCATGTTGATATTGCTCATGGTGACACTGCCCATGGTGATATTGCTCACAGTGATAGTGCTCACGGTGACAGCGCCCTTGGTGATATTGCTCATGGTGATAGTGCTCATGGTGACAGTTCGCATGGTGACACTACCCCTGTTGAAATTGCCCATGGTGACAGTGCTCATGTTGACACTACCCATGGTGACTGTGCTCACGATGGAAGTGTACATGGTTGGAGTTCCCATGGTACAACTGTTATGGTGGTACTGCCCATGATGATAGTGCTCATGGTGACAGTGTCCATGGTGACAGTGTCCATGGTGACAGTGGCTATTGTGAGAGTGCACATGGTGACAGTTCCCATGGTGACCGTTTCCATGGTGATAATCCTCATGTTGACAGTGCCCACGGTGACAGTGCTCATGGTGAGAGTGCCCCTGGTGACAGTGCACATGGTGACAGTTCCCATGGTGACACTGCTCATGGTGACAGTGCTCACTGTGGCAGTGCCAATGGTTAAAGTGCTCATGGTGGCAGTGTCCATGGTGGCAGTTCCCAAAGTGACAGTGCTCATGGTGACATTTCCCATGGTAACAGAGCTCATGATGACAGTATCCATGGTGAAAATGGCCGTGTTGAAAGTACCTATGGTGACAGTGCTCATGGTGACAGTGCCCATGGTGACTATGCTCATGGTGACAGTGCTCACAGTGATAGTGCTCATGGTGACAGTTCGCATGGTGACAGGGCCCATGTTGAAAGTGCCCATGGTGACAGTGCTCATGGTGGCATTGCCCATGGTGACTCTGCTCATGCTGGCAGTGTACATGGTTGGAGTTCCCATTCGGAAATTCCTTATGGTGGCAATGCCCATGATGATAGTGCCCATGGTGACAGTGCTCATGATGATACTGCCGACGGTGGCAGTGCTCATGGTGACAGTGCTCACAGTGACAGTGCCCTTGGTGATAGTACCCATGGTTATAGTGCTCATGGTGACAGTGCCAAAGGTGATATTGCTCACGGTGACACTGCTCACCGTGATCGTGCTCACGGTGATACTGCTCACGTTGACAGTGCCCTTGGTGATAGTGCTCATGGTAATACTGCTAATGGTGATAGTGCTCATGGTGATAGTTTGCATGGTGACAGTGCCCATGTTGAAAGTGCCCATGGTGGCAGTGCTCATGGTGACACTGCCCATGGTGACTGTGCTCATGCTGGCAGTGTACATGTTTGGAGTTCCGATGGTGAAATTCCTTATGGTAGCACTGCCCATGATGATAGTGCTCATGGTGACAGTGTCTATGGTGACAGTGCCCATGATGACAGTGCTCATGGTGACAGGGCCCACAGTGACAATGCTCACGGTGACAGTTCTCACAGTGACAGTGCCATTTGTGATAGTGTTCAGGGTGATAGTGCTCATGGTGACTGTTGGCATGGTGACAGTGCCCATGTGGAGAGTGCCCAAGGTGACAGTGCTCATAGTGGCACTGCCAATGGTGACTGTGCTCATGCTGGCAGTGTACTTGGTTGGAGTTCCAATGGTGAAATTCCTCCTGGTAGCACTGCCCATGATGATAGTGCTCATGTTGACCTTGTCCATCGTGAGAGTGCCCATGGTGACAGTGCTCATGTGGACAGTGCACATGGTGACAGTGCACACGGTGACAGTGCTCACGGTGACAGTGCTCATGGTGATAGTGCTCACAGTGATAGTGCTCACTTTGACAGTGCTCTTGGTGATAGTGTTCATGGTAATATTGCTCATGGTGATAGTGCTCATGGTGATAGTTCGCATGGTGACTGTGCCCATGTTGAAAGTGCCAATGGTGGCAGTGCTCATGGTGACACTGCCCACGGTGACAGTGCTCATGGTGACAGTGTTCATGGTGACAGTGCCCATGGTGACAGTGCTCATAGTGACACTGCCCATGGTGACAGTGCCCATAGTGATAGTGCCAATGGTGACATTTCCCATGGTGACAGTGCTCATGGTGAGAGTTCCCATGGTGACAGTGCCCATGATGACAGTGCTCATGTTGACAGTGCCCACGGTGACAGTGCTCATGGTGATAGTGTTCCTGGTGACAGTGCCCATGGTGACAGTGCTCATAGTGACACTGCCCATGGTGACAGTGCCCATAGTGATAGTGCCCATGGTGACATTTCCCATGGTGACAGTGCTTATGGTGAGGGTTCCCATGGTGACAGTTCCCATGATGACAGTGCCCACGGTGACAGTGCTCATGGTAACAGTGTTCACGGTGACAGTGCCCTTGGTGATATTTCTCATGGTGACACTGCCCATGGTGATAGTGCTCATGGTGAAAGTGCTCATGGTAATAGTGCTCATGGTGACACTGCCCATGGTGACAGTGCCCATGGTGACACTGCCCATGGTGACATTTCCCATGGTGACAGTGCTCATGTTGACAGTGCACATGGTGACAGTGCACATGGTGACAGTTCCCATGGTGACAGTGCTCACGGTGACAGTGCTCACTGTGGCAGTGCCAATGGTTACAGTTCTCATGCTGGCATTGTCAATGGTGGCAGTTCCCAAGATGACAGTGCTCATGGTGACATTTCCCATGGTGACAGTGCTCATGGTGAGAGTTCCCATGGTGACAGTGCTCATCTTGACAGTGCCCATGGTGACCATTCCTATGGTCATAGTTCCCATGGTGATAGTGCTCATTGTGACAGTGCACACGGTGACACTGCCCACTGTGACAGTGCTCACGGTGACACTGCTCACAGTGACAGTCCCATTGGTGATAGTGTTCATGGTGACAGTGCTCATGGTGACAGTGTTCACGGTGATAGTGCTCATGGTGATAGTGCGCATGGTAATAGTGCTCATGGTGACACTGCCCATGGTGACAATGATCATGTTGACCATGCCCATGGTGACAGCGTCCATGGTGACATTGCCCATGGTGATAGTACCCATGGTAATAGTGCTCACTGTGACAGTGCCCATGGTGATAGTGCTCATGGTGATAGTGCTCATGGTAATAGTGCTCATAGTGACACTGCCCATGGTGACAGTGCCCATGGTGACACTGCCCATAGTGACATTTCCCATTGTCGCAGTGCTCATGGTGAGAGTTCCAATGGTGACAGTGCACATGGTGACAGTTCCCATGGTGACACTGCTCATGGTGACAGTGCTCACTGTGGCAGTGCCAATGGTTAAAGTGCTCATGGTGGCAGTGTCCATGGTGGCAGTTCCCAAAGTGACAGTGCTCATGGTGACATTTCCCATGGTAACAGAGCTCATGATGACAGTGTCCATGGTGACAGAGGCCATGGTGAAAATGGCCTTGTTGAAAGTACCTATGGTGACAGTGCTCATGGTGACAGTGCCCACGGTGACTATGCTCATGGTGACAGTGCTCACAGTGATAGTGCTCATGGTGACAGTTCGCATGGTGACAGGGCCCATGTTCAAAGTGCCCATGGTTGCAGTGATCATGGTGACACTGCCCATTGTGACTGTGCTCATGCTGGCGGTGTACATAGTTGGAGTTCCCATGGTGAAATTCCTTATGGTGGCACTGCCCATGATGATAGTTTTCATGGTGACAGTGTCCATGGTGACAGTGCCTATGGTGACAGTGCCCATTGTGATAGTGCTCACGGTTATAGTGTCCACAGTGACAGTGCTAATGGTGACAGTCCCAATGGTGACAGTGCCCATGATGACACTGCTCATGGTGACAGTGCCCATGGTGACAGTGCTCATGGTGACAGTGCTCATGTTGACAATGCCCTTGGTGATAGTACCCATGGTAATAGGGGTCACGGTGACAGTGCCCATGGTGATATTGCTCACGGTGACACTGCCCATGGTGATAGTGCTCATGGTGATAGTCCTCATGTTGTCAGTTCCCATGGTTACAGTGCCCATGGTGACTATGCTCATGATGAAAGTTCTCACGGTGATAGTGCTCATGGAGACAGTGCTCATGGTGACAGTTCGCATGGTGAAGTTGAAAGTGCCCATGGTGACACTGCCCATGGTGACTGAGCTCATGTTGGCGGTGTACATGTTTGGAGTTCCGATGGTGAAATTCCTCATGGTAGCACTGCCCATGATGATAGTACTCATGGTGACAGTGTCCATGGTGACAGTGCCTATGGTGACAGTGCCCATTGTGATAGTGCTCATGGTGATAGTGCCCAGGGTGACAGTGCTCATGGTGACAGTTCCTATGGTGACAGTGCCCATGATGACAGTGCTCATGGAGACAGTGCCCATGGTGACAGTGCCCTTGGTTATAGTGCTCATGGTGACAGATCGCATGGTGACAGTGCCCATGTTGAAAGTGCCCATGGTGACAGTACCCATGGTGACAGTGCCCATGGTGACAGTGCCCATGGTGACATTTCCCATGGTTACAGTGCTCACGGTGAGAGTTCTCATGGTGACAGTGCTTATGGTGACACTGCCCATGGTGACTGTGCACATGGTGACATTTCCCAAGGTGACAGTGTCCATGGTGATAGTGCTCATGGTGATAGTGCTCATGGTAATAGTGATCATGGTGACACTGCCTATGGTGACAGTGCCCATGGTGACACTGCCCATAGTGATATTTGCCATGGTGACAATGCTCATGGTGAGAGTTCCTATGGTGACTGTGCTCATGTTGACAGTGCCCATGGTGACAGTGCCCACAGTGACAGTGCTCATGGTGACCGTGCCCACGGTGACAGTGCTCATGGTGACAGTGCTCATGGTGATAGTGCTCACGGTGATAGTGCTCACGGTGACAGTGCCCTTGGTGATAGTGCTCATGGTGATATTGCTCATGGTGACACTGCCCATGGTGATAGTGCTCATGGTGATAGTCCTCATGTTGTCAGTTCCCATGGTTACAGTGCCCATGGTGACTATGCTCATGATGAAAGTTCTCACGGTGATAGTGCTCATGGAGACAGTGCTCATGGGGACAGTTCGCATGGTAGACATGGTGAAGTTGAAAGTGCCCATGGTGACACTGCCCATGGTGACTGAGCTCATGTTGGCGGTGTACATGTTTGGAGTTCCGATGGTGAAATTCCTCATGGTAGCACTGCCCATGATGATAGTGCTCATGGTGACAGTGTCCATGGTGACAGTGCCTATGGTGACAGTGACCATTGTGATAGTGCTCATGGTGATAGTGCCCAGGGTGACAGTGCTCATGGTGACAGTTCCTATGGTGACAGTGCCCATGATGACAGTGCTCATGGAGACAGTGCCCATGGTGACAGTGCCCTTGGTTATAGTGCTCATGGTGACAGATCGCATGGTGACAGTGCCCATGTTGAAAGTGCCCATGGTGACAGTACCCATGGTGACAGTGCCCATGGTGACAGTGCCCATGGTTACAGTGCTCACGGTGAGAGTTCTCATGGTGACAGTGCTTATGGTGACACTGCCCATGGTGACTGTGCACATGGTGACATTTCCCAAGGTGACAGTGTCCATGGTGATAGTGCTCATGGTAATAGTGATCATGGTGACACTGCCTATGGTGACAGTGCCCATGGTGACACTGCCCATAGTGATATTTGCCATGGTGACAATGCTCATGGTGAGAGTTCCTATGGTGACTGTGCTCATGTTGACAGTGCCCATGGTGAGTGCCCACGGTGACAGTGCTCAAGGTGATAGTGCTCAATGTGATAGTGCCCATGGTAATAGTGCTGATGGTGACACTGCCCATGTTGATATTGCTCATGGTGACACTGCCCATGGTGATATTGCTCACAGTGATAGTGCTCACGGTGACAGCGCCCTTGGTGATATTGCTCATGGTGATAGTGCTCATGGTGACAGTTCGCATGGTGACACTACCCCTGTTGAAATTGCCCATGGTGACAGTGCTCATGTTGACACTACCCATGGTGACTGTGCTCACGATGGAAGTGTACATGGTTGGAGTTCCCATGGTACAACTGTTATGGTGGTACTGCCCATGATGATAGTGCTCATGGTGACAGTGTCCACGGTGACAGTGTCCATGGTGACAGTGGCTATTGTGAGAGTGCACATGGTGACAGTTCCCATGGTGACCGTTTCCATGGTGATAATCCTCATGTTGACAGTGCCCACGGTGACAGTGCTCATGGTGAGAGTGCCCCTGGTGACAGTGCACATGGTGACAGTTCCCATGGTGACACTGCTCATGGTGACAGTGCTCACTGTGGCAGTGCCAATGGTTAAAGTGCTCATGGTGGCAGTGTCCATGGTGGCAGTTCCCAAAGTGACAGTGCTCATGGTGACATTTCCCATGGTAACAGAGCTCATGATGACAGTATCCATGGTGAAAATGGCCGTGTTGAAAGTACCTATGGTGACAGTGCTCATGGTGACAGTGCCCATGGTGACTATGCTCATGGTGACAGTGCTCACAGTGATAGTGCTCATGGTGACAGTTCGCATGGTGACAGGGCCCATGTTGAAAGTGCCCATGGTGACAGTGCTCATGGTGGCATTGCCCATGGTGACTCTGCTCATGCTGGAAGTGTACATGGTTGGAGTTCCCATTCGGAAATTCCTTATGGTGGCAATGCCCATGATGATAGTGCCCATGGTGACAGTGCTCATGATGATACTGCCGACGGTGGCAGTGCTCATGGTGACAGTGCCCTTGGTGATAGTGTTCATGGTAATATTGCTCATGGTGATAGTCCTCATGGTGATAGTTCGCATGGTGACTGTGCCCATGTTGAAAGTGCCCATGGTGGCAGTGCTCATGGTGACACTGCCCATGGTGACTATGCTCATGCTTGTGGTATACATGGTTGGAGTTCCCATGGTGAAATTCCTTATGGTGGCACTGCCTATGATGATAGTGTTCATGGTGACAGTGTGCACGGTGACAGTGCCTATGGTGACAGTGCCCATTGTGATAGTGCTCATGTTGATAATGCCTACAGTGAGAGTTCTAATGGTGACAGTTCCCATGATGACAGTGCTCATGGTGACAGTGCCCTTGGTGATAGTACACATGTTAATAGTGCTCACGGTGACAGTGCCCATGGTGATATTGCTCACGGTGACCCTGCCCATGGTGATAGTGCTCACGGTGATAGTGCTCAGGGTGAAAGTCCCCATGGTTACAGTGCCCATTGTGACAGTGTTCATTGTGACAGTGCCCATGGTGACTATGCTCATGGTGACATTGCTCATGGTGATAGTGCTCATGGAGATAGTTCGCATGGTGACAGGGCCCATGTTGAAAGTGCCCATGGTCGCAGTGATCATGGTGACACTGCCCATTGTGACTGTGCTCATGCTGGCGGTGTACATAGTTGGAGTTCCCATGGTGAAATTCCTTATGGTGGCACTGCCCATGATGATAGTTTTCATGGTGACAGAGTCCATGGTGACAGTGCCTATGCTGCCAGTGCCCATTGTGATAGTGCTCACGGGGATAGTGTCCACAGAGACAGTGCTAATGGTGACAGTCCCCATGGTGACAGTGCCCATGATGACAGTGCTCACGGTGACAATGCCCTTGGTGATAGTACCCATGGTAATAGGGGTCACGATGACAGTGCCTATGGTGATATTGCTCACGGATGACACTGCCCATGGTGATAGTGCTCACGGTGATAGTGCTCATGTTAATAGTGCTCATGGTGACACTGCCCATGGTGAGAGTGCCCATGGTGACACTGCCGATAGTGACTTTTCTCATGGTGACAGTGCACATGGTGACAGTTCCCATGGTGACAGTGCTCATGGTGACCGTGCTCACTGTGGCAATGCCAATGGTAACATTGTTCATGGTGGCAGTGTCCACGGTGGCGGTTTCCAAGATGACAGTGCTCATGGTGACATTTCCCATGGTAACAGAGCTCATAATGACAGTGTCCATGGTGACAGTGCCCATGGTGACAGTGGCCATGTTGAAAGTGCCCATGATGAAACTGCCCATGGTGACAGTGCCTATAGTGATAGTGCCCATGGTGACATTTCCCATGGTGACAGTGCTAATGGAGAGAGTTCCCATGGTGACATTGCCCATTATGACAGTGCTCATGGTGACATTGCCCACGGTGACAGTGCTCATGGTGACAGTGCTGATGGTGACAGTGCCCTTGGTGATAGTACCCATGGTAATAGAGGTCACAGTGACAGTGACCATGGTGATATTGCTCACGGTGACACTGCTCATGGTGATAGTGCTCACGGTGATAGTGCTCTTGGTGAAAGTTCCCATTGTTACAGTGCCCATGGTGACAGTGCTCATAGTGACAGTGCCCATGGTGACTATGCTCATGGTGACATTGCTTACGGTGATAGTGCTCATGGAGATAGTTCGCATGGTGACAGGGCCCATGTTGAAAGTGCCCATGGTTGCAGTGATCATGGTGACACTGCCCATTGTGACTGTGCTCATGCTGGCAGTGTACATAGTTGGAGTTCCCATGGTGAAATTCCTTATGGTGGCACTGCCCATGATGATAGTTTTCATGGTGACAGTGTCCATGGTGACAGTGCCTATGGTGACAGTGCCCATTGTGATAGTGCTCACGGTTATA
The DNA here is from genome assembly GCF_028023285.1 of Balaenoptera ricei. NCBI lineage: Eukaryota > Metazoa > Chordata > Mammalia > Artiodactyla > Balaenopteridae > Balaenoptera > Balaenoptera ricei. The sequence continues at coordinate 94,996,402 of NC_082654.1, forward strand.
GTGTCCACAGTGACAGTGCTAATGGTGACAGTCCCAATGGTGACAGTGCCCATGATGACACTGCTCATGGTGACAGTGCCCATGGTGACAGTGCTCATGGTGACAGTGCTCATGGTGACAATGCCCTTGGTGATAGTACCCATGGTAATAGGGGTCACGGTGACAGTGCCCATGGTGATATTGCTCACGGTGACACTGCCCATGGTGATAGTGCTCATGGTGATAGTCCTCATGTTGTCAGTTCCCATGGTTACAGTGCCCATGGTGACTATGCTCATGATGAAAGTTCTCACGGTGATAGTGCTCATGGAGACAGTGCTCATGGTGACAGTTCGCATGGTGAAGTTGAAAGTGCCCATGGTGACACTGCCCATGGTGACTGAGCTCATGTTGGCGGTGTACATGTTTGGAGTTCCGATGGTGAAATTCCTCATGGTAGCACTGCCCATGATGATAGTGCTCATGGTGACAGTGTCCATGGTGACAGTGCCTATGGTGACAGTGCCCATTGTGATAGTGCTCATGGTGATAGTGCCCAGGGTGACAGTGCTCATGGTGACAGTTCCTATGGTGACAGTGCCCATGATGACAGTGCTCATGGAGACAGTGCCCATGGTGACAGTGCCCTTGGTTATAGTGCTCATGGTGACAGATCGCATGGTGACAGTGCCCATGTTGAAAGTGCCCATGGTGACAGTACCCATGGTGACAGTGCCCATGGTGACAGTGCCCATGGTGACATTTCCCATGGTTACAGTGCTCACGGTGAGAGTTCTCATGGTGACAGTGCTTATGGTGACACTGCCCATGGTGACTGTGCACATGGTGACATTTCCCAAGGTGACAGTGTCCATGGTGATAGTGCTCATGGTGATAGTGCTCATGGTAATAGTGATCATGGTGACACTGCCTATGGTGACAGTGCCCATGGTGACACTGCCCATAGTGATATTTGCCATGGTGACAATGCTCATGGTGAGAGTTCCTATGGTGACTGTGCTCATGTTGACAGTGCCCATGGTGACAGTGCCCACAGTGACAGTGCTCATGGTGACCGTGCCCACGGTGACAGTGCTCATGGTGACAGTGCTCATGGTGATAGTGCTCACGGTGATAGTGCTCACGGTGACAGTGCCCTTGGTGATAGTGCTCATGGTGATATTGCTCATGGTGACACTGCCCATGGTGATAGTGCTCATGGTGATAGTCCTCATGTTGTCAGTTCCCATGGTTACAGTGCCCATGGTGACTATGCTCATGATGAAAGTTCTCACGGTGATAGTGCTCATGGAGACAGTGCTCATGGGGACAGTTCGCATGGTAGACATGGTGAAGTTGAAAGTGCCCATGGTGACACTGCCCATGGTGACTGAGCTCATGTTGGCGGTGTACATGTTTGGAGTTCCGATGGTGAAATTCCTCATGGTAGCACTGCCCATGATGATAGTGCTCATGGTGACAGTGTCCATGGTGACAGTGCCTATGGTGACAGTGACCATTGTGATAGTGCTCATGGTGATAGTGCCCAGGGTGACAGTGCTCATGGTGACAGTTCCTATGGTGACAGTGCCCATGATGACAGTGCTCATGGAGACAGTGCCCATGGTGACAGTGCCCTTGGTTATAGTGCTCATGGTGACAGATCGCATGGTGACTGTGCCCATTTTGAAAGTGCCCATGGTGACAGTACCCATGGTGACAGTGCCCATGGTGACAGTGCCCATGGTGACATTTCCCATGGTTACAGTGCTCACGGTGAGAGTTCTCATGGTGACAGTGCTTATGGTGACACTGCCCATGGTGACTGTGCACATGGTGACATTTCCCAAGGTGACAGTGTCCATGGTGATAGTGCTCATGGTGATAGTGCTCATGGTAATAGTGATCATGGGGACACTGCCTATGGTGACAGTGCCCATGGTGACACTGCCCATAGTGATATTTGCCATGGTGACAATGCTCATGGTGAGAGTTCCTATGGTGACTGTGCTCATGTTGACAGTGCCCATGGTGAGTGCCCACGGTGACAGTGCTCAAGGTGATAGTGCTCAATGTGATAGTGCCCATGGTAATAGTGCTGATGGTGACACTGCCCATGTTGATATTGCTCATGGTGACACTGCCCATGTTGATATTGCTCATGGTGACACTGCCCATGGTGATATTGCTCACAGTGATAGTGCTCACGGTGACAGCGCCCTTGGTGATATTGCTCATGGTGATAGTGCTCATGGTGACAGTTCGCATGGTGACACTACCCCTGTTGAAATTGCCCATGGTGACAGTGCTCATGTTGACACTACCCATGGTGACTGTGCTCACGATGGAAGTGTACATGGTTGGAGTTCCCATGGTACAACTGTTATGGTGGTACTGCCCATGATGATAGTGCTCATGGTGACAGTGTCCACGGTGACAGTGTCCATGGTGACAGTGGCTATTGTGAGAGTGCACATGGTGACAGTTCCCATGGTGACCGTTTCCATGGTGATAATCCTCATGTTGACAGTGCCCACGGTGACAGTGCTCATGGTGAGAGTGCCCCTGGTGACAGTGCACATGGTGACAGTTCCCATGGTGACACTGCTCATGGTGACAGTGCTCACTGTGGCAGTGCCAATGGTTAAAGTGCTCATGGTGGCAGTGTCCATGGTGGCAGTTCCCAAAGTGACAGTGCTCATGGTGACATTTCCCATGGTAACAGAGCTCATGATGACAGTATCCATGGTGAAAATGGCCGTGTTGAAAGTACCTATGGTGACAGTGCTCATGGTGACAGTGCCCATGGTGACTATGCTCATGGTGACAGTGCTCACAGTGATAGTGCTCATGGTGACAGTTCGCATGGTGACAGGGCCCATGTTGAAAGTGCCCATGGTGACAGTGCTCATGGTGGCATTGCCCATGGTGACTCTGCTCATGCTGGCAGTGTACATGGTTGGAGTTCCCATTCGGAAATTCCTTATGGTGGCAATGCCCATGATGATAGTGCCCATGGTGACAGTGCTCATGATGATACTGCCGACGGTGGCAGTGCTCATGGTGACAGTGCTCACAGTGACAGTGCCCTTGGTGATAGTACCCATGGTTATAGTGCTCATGGTGACAGTGCCAAAGGTGATATTGCTCACGGTGACACTGCTCACCGTGATCGTGCTCACGGTGATACTGCTCACGTTGACAGTGCCCTTGGTGATAGTGCTCATGGTAATACTGCTAATGGTGATAGTGCTCATGGTGATAGTTTGCATGGTGACAGTGCCCATGTTGAAAGTGCCCATGGTGGCAGTGCTCATGGTGACACTGCCCATGGTGACTGTGCTCATGCTGGCAGTGTACATGTTTGGAGTTCCGATGGTGAAATTCCTTATGGTAGCACTGCCCATGATGATAGTGCTCATGGTGACAGTGTCTATGGTGACAGTGCCCATGATGACAGTGCTCATGGTGACAGGGCCCACAGTGACAATGCTCACGGTGACAGTTCTCACAGTGACAGTGCCATTTGTGATAGTGTTCAGGGTGATAGTGCTCATGGTGACTGTTGGCATGGTGACAGTGCCCATGTGGAGAGTGCCCAAGGTGACAGTGCTCATAGTGGCACTGCCAATGGTGACTGTGCTCATGCTGGCAGTGTACTTGGTTGGAGTTCCAATGGTGAAATTCCTCCTGGTAGCACTGCCCATGATGATAGTGCTCATGTTGACCTTGTCCATCGTGAGAGTGCCCATGGTGACAGTGCTCATGTGGACAGTGCACATGGTGACAGTGCACACGGTGACAGTGCTCACGGTGACAGTGCTCATGGTGATAGTGCTCACAGTGATAGTGCTCACTTTGACAGTGCTCTTGGTGATAGTGTTCATGGTAATATTGCTCATGGTGATAGTGCTCATGGTGATAGTTCGCATGGTGACTGTGCCCATGTTGAAAGTGCCAATGGTGGCAGTGCTCATGGTGACACTGCCCACGGTGACAGTGCTCATGGTGACAGTGTTCATGGTGACAGTGCCCATGGTGACAGTGCTCATAGTGACACTGCCCATGGTGACAGTGCCCATAGTGATAGTGCCAATGGTGACATTTCCCATGGTGACAGTGCTCATGGTGAGAGTTCCCATGGTGACAGTGCCCATGATGACAGTGCTCATGTTGACAGTGCCCACGGTGACAGTGCTCATGGTGATAGTGTTCCTGGTGACAGTGCCCATGGTGACAGTGCTCATAGTGACACTGCCCATGGTGACAGTGCCCATAGTGATAGTGCCCATGGTGACATTTCCCATGGTGACAGTGCTTATGGTGAGGGTTCCCATGGTGACAGTTCCCATGATGACAGTGCCCACGGTGACAGTGCTCATGGTAACAGTGTTCACGGTGACAGTGCCCTTGGTGATATTTCTCATGGTGACACTGCCCATGGTGATAGTGCTCATGGTGAAAGTGCTCATGGTAATAGTGCTCATGGTGACACTGCCCATGGTGACAGTGCCCATGGTGACACTGCCCATGGTGACATTTCCCATGGTGACAGTGCTCATGTTGACAGTGCACATGGTGACAGTGCACATGGTGACAGTTCCCATGGTGACAGTGCTCACGGTGACAGTGCTCACTGTGGCAGTGCCAATGGTTACAGTTCTCATGCTGGCATTGTCAATGGTGGCAGTTCCCAAGATGACAGTGCTCATGGTGACATTTCCCATGGTGACAGTGCTCATGGTGAGAGTTCCCATGGTGACAGTGCTCATCTTGACAGTGCCCATGGTGACCATTCCTATGGTCATAGTTCCCATGGTGATAGTGCTCATTGTGACAGTGCACACGGTGACACTGCCCACTGTGACAGTGCTCACGGTGACACTGCTCACAGTGACAGTCCCATTGGTGATAGTGTTCATGGTGACAGTGCTCATGGTGACAGTGTTCACGGTGATAGTGCTCATGGTGATAGTGCGCATGGTAATAGTGCTCATGGTGACACTGCCCATGGTGACAATGATCATGTTGACCATGCCCATGGTGACAGCGTCCATGGTGACATTGCCCATGGTGATAGTACCCATGGTAATAGTGCTCACTGTGACAGTGCCCATGGTGATAGTGCTCATGGTGATAGTGCTCATGGTAATAGTGCTCATAGTGACACTGCCCATGGTGACAGTGCCCATGGTGACACTGCCCATAGTGACATTTCCCATTGTCGCAGTGCTCATGGTGAGAGTTCCAATGGTGACAGTGCACATGGTGACAGTTCCCATGGTGACACTGCTCATGGTGACAGTGCTCACTGTGGCAGTGCCAATGGTTAAAGTGCTCATGGTGGCAGTGTCCATGGTGGCAGTTCCCAAAGTGACAGTGCTCATGGTGACATTTCCCATGGTAACAGAGCTCATGATGACAGTGTCCATGGTGACAGTGGCCATGGTGAAAATGGCCTTGTTGAAAGTACCTATGGTGACAGTGCTCATGGTGACAGTGCCCACGGTGACTATGCTCATGGTGACAGTGCTCACAGTGATAGTGCTCATGGTGACAGTTCGCATGGTGACAGGGCCCATGTTGAAAGTGCCCATGGTGACAGTGCTCATGGTGGCACTGCCCATGGTGACTCTGCTCATGCTGGCAGTGTACATGGTTGGAGTTCCCATGGGGAAATTCCTTGTGGTGGCAATGCCCATGATGATAGTGCCCATGGTGATAGTGCTCGTGATGATACTGCCGACGGTGGCAGTGCTCATGGTGACAGTGCTCACAGTGACAGTGCCCTTGGTGATAGTACCCATGGTAATAGTGCTCATGGTGACAGTGCCAAAGGTGATATTGCTCACGGTGACACTGCCCATGGTGATAGTGCTCACGGTGATACTGCTCACGTTGACAGTGCCCTTGGTGATAGTGCTCATGGTAATACTGCTCATGGTGATAGTGCTCATGGTGATAGTTCCCATGGTGACAGTGCCCATGTTGAAAGTGCCCATGGTGGCCGTGCTCATGGTGACACTGCCCATGGTGACTGTGCTCATGCTGGCAGTGTACATGTTTGGAGTTCCGATGGTGAAATTCCTTATGGTAGCACTGCCCATGATGATAGTGCTCATGGTGACAGTGTCTATGGTGACAGTGCCCATGATGACAGTGCTCATGGTGACAGTGCCCAAAGTGACAGTGCTCACGGTGACAGTGCTCACAGTGACAGTGCCATTTGTGATAGTGTTCATGGTGATAGTGCTCATGGTGACTGTTGGCATGGTGACAGTGCCCATGTGGAGAGTGCCCATGGTGACAGTGCTCATAGTGGCACTGCCCATGGTGACTGTGCTCATGCTGGCAGTGTACTTGGTTGGAGTTCCAATGGTGAAATTCCTCATGATAGCACTGTCCATGATGATAGTGCTCAAGGTGACAGTGTCCATTGTGAGAGTGCCCATGGTGACAGTGCTCATGGTGACACTGCCCATGGTGACTCTGCCCATGGTGACATTTCCCATAGTGACAGTGCTCATGTTGACAGTGCACATGGTGACAGTGCACACGGTGACAGTGCTCACGGTGACAGTGCTCATGGTGATAGTGCTCACAGTGATAGTGCTCACTTTGACAGTGCCCTTGGTGATAGTGTTCATGGTAATATTGCTCATAGTGATAGTGCTCATGGTGATAGTTCGCATGGTGACTGTGCCCATGTTGAAAGTGCCAATGGTGTCAGTGCTCATGGTGACAGTGCCCACAGTGACAGTGCTCATGGTGACAGTGTTCATGGTGAGAGTGCCCATGGTGACAGTGCTCATAGTGACACTGCCCATGGTGACAGTGTCCATTGTGATAGTGCCCATGGTGACATTTCCCATGGTGATAGTGCTCACGGTGATAGTGAACACAGTGACACTGCCCTTGGTGATAGTGCTCATGGTGATAGTGCTCATGGTAATAGTGGTCATGGTGACACTTCCCATGGTGACAGTGCCCATGGTGACACTGCCCATGGTGACATTTCCCATGGTGACAGTGCTCATGTTGACAGTGCACATGGTGACAGTGCACATGGTGACAGTTCCCATGGTGACAGTGCTCACAGTGAAAGTGCTCACTGTGGCAGTGCCAATGGTTACAGTTCTCATGGTGGCAGTGTCAATGGTGGCAGTTCCCAAGATGACAGTGCTCATGGTGACATTTCCCATTGTAACAGAGTTCATGATAACAGTGTCCACGGTGACAGTGCCCAGGTGAGAGTGGCCATGTTGAAAGTGCCCATGGTGACACTGCTCACGGTGACAGTGCCCATGGTGACTATGCTCATGCTGGCAGTGTACATGGTTGGAGTTCCCAAGGTGAAATTCCTCATGGTGGCACTGCCCATGGTGACAGTGTCCATCGTGAGAGTGCCCATGATGATAGTGCTCATGGTGACAGTGCACACAGTGACAGTGCTCATGTTGACAGTGCACACGGAAACAGTGCCCACTGTGACAGTGTTCATGGTGATATTGCTCACGGTGACATTGCCCATGGTTAGAGTGCTCACGGTGATAGTGCTCACGGTGACAGTTCCCATGGTGACATTGCTCACGGTGACAGTTCTCATGGTGACATTGCCCACGGTGACAGTGCTCATGGTGACAGTTCGTCTGGTGACAGTGCCCATGGTAACAGCGCTCACGGTGACACAGCCCATGGTTACTGTCCTATAGCTGGCGGTATACATGGTTGGAGTTCTCATGGTGAAACTCCTCATGGTGGCTCCTGCCCATGATGATAGTGCCCATGGTGACATTTCCCATGGTGACAGTGCTCATGGTGAGAGTTCCCATGGTGACAGTGCTCATCTTGACAGTGCCCATGGTGACCATTCCTATGGTCATAGTTCCCATGGTGATAGTGCTCATTGTGACAGTGCACACGGTGACAGTGCTCACGGTGACACTGCTCACAGTGACAGTGCCATTGGTGATAGTGTTCATGGTGACAGTGCTCATGGTGACAGTGTTCACGGTGATAGTGCTCATGGTGATAGTGCGCATGGTAATAGTGCTCATGGTGACACTGCCCATGGTGACAATGATCATGTTGACCATGCCCATGGTGACAGCATCCATGGTGACATTGCCCATGGTGAGAGTGCCCATGGTGACAGTGTCCCTGGTGACAGTGCGCATGGTGACTGTGCTTTTAGTGACAGTTCCCATAGTGACAGTGCCCATGTTGAAAGTGCCTATGGCGACAGTCCTCATGGTGACACTGCCATGGTGACTGTGCTCATGCTGGCGGTGTACATGATTGGAGTTCCCATGGTGAAATTCCTCATGGTGGCACTGCCCATAATGATAGTGCTCATGGTGACAGTGTCCATCGTGAGAGTGCCCATGGTGACTGTGCTCATGATGACACTGCCTATGGTGACAGTGCCCATGGTGACATTTCCCATGGTGACAGTGCTCATGTTGACAGTGCACATGCTGACAGTGCCCACGGTGACATTTCCCATGGTTACAGTGTTCATGGTGATATTGCTCACGGTGACAGTGCCCATGGTTATAGTCCTCACGGTGATAGTGCTCATGGTGACAGTTCCCATGGTGACAGTGTCCACGGTGACAGTGCTCATGGTGACATTGCCCACGGTGACAGTTCTCATGGTGACAGTGCTCATGGTGACATTGCCCACGGTGACATTTCTCATGGTGACAGTTCCCATGGTGACAGTGCCCATGGTGACAGTGCTCATGTTGATAGTGCCCACGGTGACAGTTCTCATGGTGACAGTGCTCACAGTGACAGTGCCCTTGGTGATAGTTCCCATGGTAATAGGGTTCACGGTGACACTGCGCATGGTGATATTGTTCAAGGTGACAGTGCCCATGGTGATAGTGCTCACGGTGATAGTGCTCACGTTGACAGTGCCCTTGGTGATAGTGCTCATGGTAATACTGCTCATGGTGATAGTGCTCATGGTGATAGTGCTCATGGTAATAGTGATCATGGAGACACTGCCTATGGTGACAGTCCCCATGGTGACACTGCCCATAGTGATATTTGTCATGGTGACAATGCTCATGGTGAGAGTTCCCATGGTGACAGTGCACGTGGTGACAGTTCCCATGGTGACAGTGCTCACGGTGACAGTGCTCATGGTGACACAGACCATGGTGACTGTGCTAAGCTGGCAGTGTATATGGTTGCAGTTCCCATGATGAAATTCCTCATGGTGGCACTCCCCATGATGATAGTGCTCATGGTGACAGTGCCCATGGTGAAATTTCCCATGGTGACAGTGCTCATGGTGAGAGTTCCTATGGTGACTGTGCTCATGTTGACAGTGCCCATGGTGACAGTGCCCACGGTGACACTGCGCAAGGTGATAGTGCTCAACTTGATAGTGCCCATGGTAATAGTGCTGATGCTGACACTGCCCATGTTGATATTGCTCACGGTGACACTGCCCATGGTGATAGTGCTCACGGTGATATTGCTCACGGTGACAGTGGCCTTGGTGATAGTGCTCATGGTAATACTGCTAATGGTGATAGTGCTCATGGTGATAGTTTGCATGGTGACAGTGCCCATGTTGAAAGTGCCCATGGTGGCAGTGCTCATGGTGACACTGCCCATGGTGACTGTGCTCATGCTGGCAGTGTACATGTTTGGAGTTCCGATGGTGAAATTCCTTATGGTAGCACTGCCCATGATGATAGTGCTCATGGTGACAGTGTCTATGGTGACAGTGCCCATGATGACAGTGCTCATGGTGACAGGGCCCACAGTGACAATGCTCACGGTGACAGTTCTCACAGTGACAGTGCCATTTGTGATAGTGTTCAGGGTGATAGTGCTCATGGTGACTGTTGGCATGGTGACAGTGCCCATGTGGAGAGTGCCCAAGGTGACAGTGCTCATAGTGGCACTGCCAATGGTGACTGTGCTCATGCTGGCAGTGTACTTGGTTGGAGTTCCAATGGTGAAATTCCTCCTGGTAGCACTGCCCATGATGATAGTGCTCATGTTGACCTTGTCCATCGTGAGAGTGCCCATGGTGAGAGTGCTCATGTGGACAGTGCACATGGTGACAGTGCACACGGTGACAGTGCTCACGGTGACAGTGCTCATGGTGATAGTGCTCACAGTGATAGTGCTCACTTTGACAGTGCTCTTGGTGATAGTGTTCATGGTAATATTGCTCATGGTGATAGTGCTCATGGTGATAGTTCGCATGGTGACTGTGCCCATGTTGAAAGTGCCAATGGTGGCAGTGCTCATGGTGACACTGCCCACGGTGACAGTGCTCATGGTGACAGTGTTCATGGTGACAGTGCCCATGGTGACAGTGCTTATAGTGACACTGCCCATGGTGACAGTGCCCATAGTGATAGTGCCAATGGTGACATTTCCCATGGTGACAGTGCTCATGGTGAGAGTTCCCATGGTGACAGTGCCCATGATGACAGTGCTCATGTTGACAGTGCCCACGGTGACAGTGCTCATGGTGATAGTGTTCCTGGTGACAGTGCCCATGGTGACAGTGCTCATAGTGACACTGCCCATGGTGACAGTGCCCATAGTGATAGTGCCCATGGTGACATTTCCCATGGTGACAGTGCTTATGGTGAGGGTTCCCATGGTGACAGTTCCCATGATGACAGTGCCCACGGTGACAGTGCTCATGGTAACAGTGTTCACGGTGACAGTGCCCTTGGTGATATTTCTCATGGTGACACTGCCCATGGTGATAGTGCTCATGGTGAAAGTGCTCATGGTAATAGTGCTCATGGTGACACTGCCCATGGTGACAGTGCCCATGGTGACACTGCCCATGGTGACATTTCCCATGGTGACAGTGCTCATGTTGACAGTGCACATGGTGACAGTGCACATGGTGACAGTTCCCATGGTGACAGTGCTCACGGTGACAGTGCTCACTGTGGCAGTGCCAATGGTTACAGTTCTCATGCTGGCATTGTCAATGGTGGCAGTTCCCAAGATGACAGTGCTCATGGTGACATTTCCCATGGTGACAGTGCTCATGGTGAGAGTTCCCATGGTGACAGTGCTCATCTTGACAGTGCCCATGGTGACCATTCCTATGGTCATAGTTCCCATGGTGATAGTGCTCATTGTGACAGTGCACACGGTGACACTGCCCACTGTGACAGTGCTCACGGTGACACTGCTCACAGTGACAGTCCCATTGGTGATAGTGTTCATGGTGACAGTGCTCATGGTGACAGTGTTCACGGTGATAGTGCTCATGGTGATAGTGCGCATGGTAATAGTGCTCATGGTGACACTGCCCATGGTGACAATGATCATGTTGACCATGCCCATGGTGACAGCGTCCATGGTGACATTGCCCATGGTGATAGTACCCATGGTAATAGTGCTCACTGTGACAGTGCCCATGGTGATAGTGCTCATGGTGATAGTGCTCATGGTAATAGTGCTCATAGTGACACTGCCCATGGTGACAGTGCCCATGGTGACACTGCCCATAGTGACATTTCCCATTGTCGCAGTGCTCATGGTGAGAGTTCCAATGGTGACAGTGCACATGGTGACAGTTCCCATGGTGACACTGCTCATGGTGACAGTGCTCACTGTGGCAGTGCCAATGGTTAAAGGGCTCATGGTGGCAGTGTCCATGGTGGCAGTTCCCAAAGTGACAGTGCTCATGGTGACATTTCCCATGGTAACAGAGCTCATGATGACAGTGTCCATGGTGACAGAGGCCATGGTGAAAATGGCCTTGTTGAAAGTACCTATGGTGACAGTGCTCATGGTGACAGTTCCTATGGTGACAGTGCCCATGATGACAGTGCTCATGGAGACAGTGCCCATGGTGACAGTGCCCTTGGTTATAGTGCTCATGGTGACAGATCGCATGGTGACAGTGCCCATGTTGAAAGTGCCCATGGTGACAGTACCCATGGTGACAGTGCCCATGGTGACAGTGCCCATGGTGACAGTGCCCATGGTTACAGTGCTCACGGTGAGAGTTCTCATGGTGACAGTGCTTATGGTGACACTGCCCATGGTGACTGTGCACATGGTGACATTTCCCAAGGTGACAGTGTCCATGGTGATAGTGCTCATGGTAATAGTGATCATGGTGACACTGCCTATGGTGACAGTGCCCATGGTGACACTGCCCATAGTGATATTTGCCATGGTGACAATGCTCATGGTGAGAGTTCCTATGGTGACTGTGCTCATGTTGACAGTGCCCATGGTGAGTGCCCACGGTGACAGTGCTCAAGGTGATAGTGCTCAATGTGATAGTGCCCATGGTAATAGTGCTGATGGTGACACTGCCCATGTTGATATTGCTCATGGTGACACTGCCCATGGTGATATTGCTCACAGTGATAGTGCTCACGGTGACAGCGCCCTTGGTGATATTGCTCATGGTGATAGTGCTCATGGTGACAGTTCGCATGGTGACACTACCCCTGTTGAAATTGCCCATGGTGACAGTGCTCATGTTGACACTACCCATGGTGACTGTGCTCACGATGGAAGTGTACATGGTTGGAGTTCCCATGGTACAACTGTTATGGTGGTACTGCCCATGATGATAGTGCTCATGGTGACAGTGTCCACGGTGACAGTGTCCATGGTGACAGTGGCTATTGTGAGAGTGCACATGGTGACAGTTCCCATGGTGACCGTTTCCATGGTGATAATCCTCATGTTGACAGTGCCCACGGTGACAGTGCTCATGGTGAGAGTGCCCCTGGTGACAGTGCACATGGTGACAGTTCCCATGGTGACACTGCTCATGGTGACAGTGCTCACTGTGGCAGTGCCAATGGTTAAAGTGCTCATGGTGGCAGTGTCCATGGTGGCAGTTCCCAAAGTGACAGTGCTCATGGTGACATTTCCCATGGTAACAGAGCTCATGATGACAGTATCCATGGTGAAAATGGCCGTGTTGAAAGTACCTATGGTGACAGTGCTCATGGTGACAGTGCCCATGGTGACTATGCTCATGGTGACAGTGCTCACAGTGATAGTGCTCATGGTGACAGTTCGCATGGTGACAGGGCCCATGTTGAAAGTGCCCATGGTGACAGTGCTCATGGTGGCATTGCCCATGGTGACTCTGCTCATGCTGGAAGTGTACATGGTTGGAGTTCCCATTCGGAAATTCCTTATGGTGGCAATGCCCATGATGATAGTGCCCATGGTGACAGTGCTCATGATGATACTGCCGACGGTGGCAGTGCTCATGGTGACAGTGCCCTTGGTGATAGTGTTCATGGTAATATTGCTCATGGTGATAGTCCTCATGGTGATAGTTCGCATGGTGACTGTGCCCATGTTGAAAGTGCCCATGGTGGCAGTGCTCATGGTGACACTGCCCATGGTGACTATGCTCATGCTTGTGGTATACATGGTTGGAGTTCCCATGGTGAAATTCCTTATGGTGGCACTGCCTATGATGATAGTGTTCATGGTGACAGTGTGCACGGTGACAGTGCCTATGGTGACAGTGCCCATTGTGATAGTGCTCATGTTGATAATGCCTACAGTGAGAGTTCTAATGGTGACAGTTCCCATGATGACAGTGCTCATGGTGACAGTGCCCTTGGTGATAGTACACATGTTAATAGTGCTCACGGTGACAGTGCCCATGGTGATATTGCTCACGGTGACCCTGCCCATGGTGATAGTGCTCACGGTGATAGTGCTCAGGGTGAAAGTCCCCATGGTTACAGTGCCCATTGTGACAGTGTTCATTGTGACAGTGCCCATGGTGACTATGCTCATGGTGACATTGCTCATGGTGATAGTGCTCATGGAGATAGTTCGCATGGTGACAGGGCCCATGTTGAAAGTGCCCATGGTCGCAGTGATCATGGTGACACTGCCCATTGTGACTGTGCTCATGCTGGCGGTGTACATAGTTGGAGTTCCCATGGTGAAATTCCTTATGGTGGCACTGCCCATGATGATAGTTTTCATGGTGACAGAGTCCATGGTGACAGTGCCTATGCTGCCAGTGCCCATTGTGATAGTGCTCACGGGGATAGTGTCCACAGAGACAGTGCTAATGGTGACAGTCCCCATGGTGACAGTGCCCATGATGACAGTGCTCACGGTGACAATGCCCTTGGTGATAGTACCCATGGTAATAGGGGTCACGATGACAGTGCCTATGGTGATATTGCTCACGGATGACACTGCCCATGGTGATAGTGCTCACGGTGATAGTGCTCATGTTAATAGTGCTCATGGTGACACTGCCCATGGTGAGAGTGCCCATGGTGACACTGCCGATAGTGACTTTTCTCATGGTGACAGTGCACATGGTGACAGTTCCCATGGTGACAGTGCTCATGGTGACCGTGCTCACTGTGGCAATGCCAATGGTAACATTGTTCATGGTGGCAGTGTCCACGGTGGCGGTTTCCAAGATGACAGTGCTCATGGTGACATTTCCCATGGTAACAGAGCTCATAATGACAGTGTCCATGGTGACAGTGCCCATGGTGACAGTGGCCATGTTGAAAGTGCCCATGATGAAACTGCCCATGGTGACAGTGCCTATAGTGATAGTGCCCATGGTGACATTTCCCATGGTGACAGTGCTAATGGAGAGAGTTCCCATGGTGACATTGCCCATTATGACAGTGCTCATGGTGACATTGCCCACGGTGACAGTGCTCATGGTGACAGTGCTGATGGTGACAGTGCCCTTGGTGATAGTACCCATGGTAATAGAGGTCACAGTGACAGTGACCATGGTGATATTGCTCACGGTGACACTGCTCATGGTGATAGTGCTCACGGTGATAGTGCTCTTGGTGAAAGTTCCCATTGTTACAGTGCCCATGGTGACAGTGCTCATAGTGACAGTGCCCATGGTGACTATGCTCATGGTGACATTGCTTACGGTGATAGTGCTCATGGAGATAGTTCGCATGGTGACAGGGCCCATGTTGAAAGTGCCCATGGTTGCAGTGATCATGGTGACACTGCCCATTGTGACTGTGCTCATGCTGGCAGTGTACATAGTTGGAGTTCCCATGGTGAAATTCCTTATGGTGGCACTGCCCATGATGATAGTTTTCATGGTGACAGTGTCCATGGTGACAGTGCCTATGGTGACAGTGCCCATTGTGATAGTGCTCACGGTTATAGTGTCCACAGTGACAGTGCTAATGGTGACAGTCCCAATGGTGACAGTGCCCATGATGACACTGCTCATGGTGACAGTGCCCATGGTGACAGTGCTCATGGTGACAGTGCTCATGGTGACAATGCCCTTGGTGATAGTACCCATGGTAATAGGGGTCACGGTGACAGTGCCCATGGTGATATTGCTCACGGTGACACTGCCCATGGTGATAGTGCTCATGGTGATAGTCCTCATGTTGTCAGTTCCCATGGTTACAGTGCCCATGGTGACTATGCTCATGATGAAAGTTCTCACGGTGATAGTGCTCATGGAGACAGTGCTCATGGTGACAGTTCGCATGGTGAAGTTGAAAGTGCCCATGGTGACACTGCCCATGGTGACTGAGCTCATGTTGGCGGTGTACATGTTTGGAGTTCCGATGGTGAAATTCCTCATGGTAGCACTGCCCATGATGATAGTGCTCATGGTGACAGTGTCCATGGTGACAGTGCCTATGGTGACAGTGCCCATTGTGATAGTGCTCATGGTGATAGTGCCCAGGGTGACAGTGCTCATGGTGACAGTTCCTATGGTGACAGTGCCCATGATGACAGTGCTCATGGAGACAGTGCCCATGGTGACAGTGCCCTTGGTTATAGTGCTCATGGTGACAGATCGCATGGTGACAGTGCCCATGTTGAAAGTGCCCATGGTGACAGTACCCATGGTGACAGTGCCCATGGTGACAGTGCCCATGGTGACATTTCCCATGGTTACAGTGCTCACGGTGAGAGTTCTCATGGTGACAGTGCTTATGGTGACACTGCCCATGGTGACTGTGCACATGGTGACATTTCCCAAGGTGACAGTGTCCATGGTGATAGTGCTCATGGTGATAGTGCTCATGGTAATAGTGATCATGGTGACACTGCCTATGGTGACAGTGCCCATGGTGACACTGCCCATAGTGATATTTGCCATGGTGACAATGCTCATGGTGAGAGTTCCTATGGTGACTGTGCTCATGTTGACAGTGCCCATGGTGACAGTGCCCACAGTGACAGTGCTCATGGTGACCGTGCCCACGGTGACAGTGCTCATGGTGACAGTGCTCATGGTGATAGTGCTCACGGTGATAGTGCTCACGGTGACAGTGCCCTTGGTGATAGTGCTCATGGTGATATTGCTCATGGTGACACTGCCCATGGTGATAGTGCTCATGGTGATAGTCCTCATGTTGTCAGTTCCCATGGTTACAGTGCCCATGGTGACTATGCTCATGATGAAAGTTCTCACGGTGATAGTGCTCATGGAGACAGTGCTCATGGGGACAGTTCGCATGGTAGACATGGTGAAGTTGAAAGTGCCCATGGTGACACTGCCCATGGTGACTGAGCTCATGTTGGCGGTGTACATGTTTGGAGTTCCGATGGTGAAATTCCTCATGGTAGCACTGCCCATGATGATAGTGCTCATGGTGACAGTGTCCATGGTGACAGTGCCTATGGTGACAGTGACCATTGTGATAGTGCTCATGGTGATAGTGCCCAGGGTGACAGTGCTCATGGTGACAGTTCCTATGGTGACAGTGCCCATGATGACAGTGCTCATGGAGACAGTGCCCATGGTGACAGTGCCCTTGGTTATAGTGCTCATGGTGACAGATCGCATGGTGACAGTGCCCATGTTGAAAGTGCCCATGGTGACAGTACCCATGGTGACAGTGCCCATGGTGACAGTGCCCATGGTGACAGTGCCCATGGTTACAGTGCTCACGGTGAGAGTTCTCATGGTGACAGTGCTTATGGTGACACTGCCCATGGTGACTGTGCACATGGTGACATTTCCCAAGGTGACAGTGTCCATGGTGATAGTGCTCATGGTGATAGTGCTCATGGTAATAGTGATCATGGTGACACTGCCTATGGTGACAGTGCCCATGGTGACACTGCCCATAGTGATATTTGCCATGGTGACAATGCTCATGGTGAGAGTTCCTATGGTGACTGTGCTCATGTTGACAGTGCCCATGGTGACAGTGCCCACAGTGACAGTGCTCATGGTGACCGTGCCCACGGTGACAGTGCTCATGGTGACAGTGCTCATGG
This sequence comes from Balaenoptera ricei, assembly GCF_028023285.1. NCBI lineage: Eukaryota > Metazoa > Chordata > Mammalia > Artiodactyla > Balaenopteridae > Balaenoptera > Balaenoptera ricei. The sequence goes on from NC_082654.1 coordinate 95,013,622, forward strand.
TGATAGTGCTCACGGTGATAGTGCTCACGGTGACAGTGCCCTTGGTGATAGTGCTCATGGTGATATTGCTCATGGTGACACTGCCCATGGTGATAGTGCTCATGGTGATAGTCCTCATGTTGTCAGTTCCCATGGTTACAGTGCCCATGGTGACTATGCTCATGATGAAAGTTCTCACGGTGATAGTGCTCATGGAGACAGTGCTCATGGGGACAGTTCGCATGGTAGACATGGTGAAGTTGAAAGTGCCCATGGTGACACTGCCCATGGTGACTGAGCTCATGTTGGCGGTGTACATGTTTGGAGTTCCGATGGTGAAATTCCTCATGGTAGCACTGCACATGATGATAGTGCTCATGGTGACAGTGTCCATGGTGACAGTGCCTATGGTGACAGTGACCATTGTGATAGTGCTCATGGTGATAGTGCCCAGGGTGACAGTGCTCATGGTGACAGTTCCTATGGTGACAGTGCCCATGATGACAGTGCTCATGGAGACAGTGCCCATGGTGACAGTGCCCTTGGTTATAGTGCTCATGGTGACAGATCGCATGGTGACTGTGCCCATTTTGAAAGTGCCCATGGTGACAGTACCCATGGTGACAGTGCCCATGGTGACAGTGCCCATGGTGACATTTCCCATGGTTACAGTGCTCACGGTGAGAGTTCTCATGGTGACAGTGCTTATGGTGACACTGCCCATGGTGACTGTGCACATGGTGACATTTCCCAAGGTGACAGTGTCCATGGTGATAGTGCTCATGGTGATAGTGCTCATGGTAATAGTGATCATGGTGACACTGCCTATGGTGACAGTGCCCATGGTGACACTGCCCATAGTGATATTTGCCATGGTGACAATGCTCATGGTGAGAGTTCCTATGGTGACTGTGCTCATGTTGACAGTGCCCATGGTGAGTGCCCACGGTGACAGTGCTCAAGGTGATAGTGCTCAATGTGATAGTGCCCATGGTAATAGTGCTGATGGTGACACTGCCCATGTTGATATTGCTCATGGTGACACTGCCCATGGTGATATTGCTCACAGTGATAGTGCTCACGGTGACAGCGCCCTTGGTGATATTGCTCATGGTGATAGTGCTCATGGTGACAGTTCGCATGGTGACACTACCCCTGTTGAAATTGCCCATGGTGACAGTGCTCATGTTGACACTACCCATGGTGACTGTGCTCACGATGGAAGTGTACATGGTTGGAGTTCCCATGGTACAACTGTTATGGTGGTACTGCCCATGATGATAGTGCTCATGGTGACAGTGTCCATGGTGACAGTGTCCATGGTGACAGTGGCTATTGTGAGAGTGCACATGGTGACAGTTCCCATGGTGACCGTTTCCATGGTGATAATCCTCATGTTGACAGTGCCCACGGTGACAGTGCTCATGGTGAGAGTGCCCCTGGTGACAGTGCACATGGTGACAGTTCCCATGGTGACACTGCTCATGGTGACAGTGCTCACTGTGGCAGTGCCAATGGTTAAAGTGCTCATGGTGGCAGTGTCCATGGTGGCAGTTCCCAAAGTGACAGTGCTCATGGTGACATTTCCCATGGTAACAGAGCTCATGATGACAGTATCCATGGTGAAAATGGCCGTGTTGAAAGTACCTATGGTGACAGTGCTCATGGTGACAGTGCCCATGGTGACTATGCTCATGGTGACAGTGCTCACAGTGATAGTGCTCATGGTGACAGTTCGCATGGTGACAGGGCCCATGTTGAAAGTGCCCATGGTGACAGTGCTCATGGTGGCATTGCCCATGGTGACTCTGCTCATGCTGGCAGTGTACATGGTTGGAGTTCCCATTCGGAAATTCCTTATGGTGGCAATGCCCATGATGATAGTGCCCATGGTGACAGTGCTCATGATGATACTGCCGACGGTGGCAGTGCTCATGGTGACAGTGCTCACAGTGACAGTGCCCTTGGTGATAGTACCCATGGTTATAGTGCTCATGGTGACAGTGCCAAAGGTGATATTGCTCACGGTGACACTGCTCACCGTGATCGTGCTCACGGTGATACTGCTCACGTTGACAGTGCCCTTGGTGATAGTGCTCATGGTAATACTGCTAATGGTGATAGTGCTCATGGTGATAGTTTGCATGGTGACAGTGCCCATGTTGAAAGTGCCCATGGTGGCAGTGCTCATGGTGACACTGCCCATGGTGACTGTGCTCATGCTGGCAGTGTACATGTTTGGAGTTCCGATGGTGAAATTCCTTATGGTAGCACTGCCCATGATGATAGTGCTCATGGTGACAGTGTCTATGGTGACAGTGCCCATGATGACAGTGCTCATGGTGACAGGGCCCACAGTGACAATGCTCACGGTGACAGTTCTCACAGTGACAGTGCCATTTGTGATAGTGTTCAGGGTGATAGTGCTCATGGTGACTGTTGGCATGGTGACAGTGCCCATGTGGAGAGTGCCCAAGGTGACAGTGCTCATAGTGGCACTGCCAATGGTGACTGTGCTCATGCTGGCAGTGTACTTGGTTGGAGTTCCAATGGTGAAATTCCTCCTGGTAGCACTGCCCATGATGATAGTGCTCATGTTGACCTTGTCCATCGTGAGAGTGCCCATGGTGACAGTGCTCATGTGGACAGTGCACATGGTGACAGTGCACACGGTGACAGTGCTCACGGTGACAGTGCTCATGGTGATAGTGCTCACAGTGATAGTGCTCACTTTGACAGTGCTCTTGGTGATAGTGTTCATGGTAATATTGCTCATGGTGATAGTGCTCATGGTGATAGTTCGCATGGTGACTGTGCCCATGTTGAAAGTGCCAATGGTGGCAGTGCTCATGGTGACACTGCCCACGGTGACAGTGCTCATGGTGACAGTGTTCATGGTGACAGTGCCCATGGTGACAGTGCTCATAGTGACACTGCCCATGGTGACAGTGCCCATAGTGATAGTGCCAATGGTGACATTTCCCATGGTGACAGTGCTCATGGTGAGAGTTCCCATGGTGACAGTGCCCATGATGACAGTGCTCATGTTGACAGTGCCCACGGTGACAGTGCTCATGGTGATAGTGTTCCTGGTGACAGTGCCCATGGTGACAGTGCTCATAGTGACACTGCCCATGGTGACAGTGCCCATAGTGATAGTGCCCATGGTGACATTTCCCATGGTGACAGTGCTTATGGTGAGGGTTCCCATGGTGACAGTTCCCATGATGACAGTGCCCACGGTGACAGTGCTCATGGTAACAGTGTTCACGGTGACAGTGCCCTTGGTGATATTTCTCATGGTGACACTGCCCATGGTGATAGTGCTCATGGTGAAAGTGCTCATGGTAATAGTGCTCATGGTGACACTGCCCATGGTGACAGTGCCCATGGTGACACTGCCCATGGTGACATTTCCCATGGTGACAGTGCTCATGTTGACAGTGCACATGGTGACAGTGCACATGGTGACAGTTCCCATGGTGACAGTGCTCACGGTGACAGTGCTCACTGTGGCAGTGCCAATGGTTACAGTTCTCATGCTGGCATTGTCAATGGTGGCAGTTCCCAAGATGACAGTGCTCATGGTGACATTTCCCATGGTGACAGTGCTCATGGTGAGAGTTCCCATGGTGACAGTGCTCATCTTGACAGTGCCCATGGTGACCATTCCTATGGTCATAGTTCCCATGGTGATAGTGCTCATTGTGACAGTGCACACGGTGACACTGCCCACTGTGACAGTGCTCACGGTGACACTGCTCACAGTGACAGTCCCATTGGTGATAGTGTTCATGGTGACAGTGCTCATGGTGACAGTGTTCACGGTGATAGTGCTCATGGTGATAGTGCGCATGGTAATAGTGCTCATGGTGACACTGCCCATGGTGACAATGATCATGTTGACCATGCCCATGGTGACAGCGTCCATGGTGACATTGCCCATGGTGATAGTACCCATGGTAATAGTGCTCACTGTGACAGTGCCCATGGTGATAGTGCTCATGGTGATAGTGCTCATGGTAATAGTGCTCATAGTGACACTGCCCATGGTGACAGTGCCCATGGTGACACTGCCCATAGTGACATTTCCCATTGTCGCAGTGCTCATGGTGAGAGTTCCAATGGTGACAGTGCACATGGTGACAGTTCCCATGGTGACACTGCTCATGGTGACAGTGCTCACTGTGGCAGTGCCAATGGTTAAAGTGCTCATGGTGGCAGTGTCCATGGTGGCAGTTCCCAAAGTGACAGTGCTCATGGTGACATTTCCCATGGTAACAGAGCTCATGATGACAGTGTCCATGGTGACAGAGGCCATGGTGAAAATGGCCTTGTTGAAAGTACCTATGGTGACAGTGCTCATGGTGACAGTGCCCACGGTGACTATGCTCATGGTGACAGTGCTCACAGTGATAGTGCTCATGGTGACAGTTCGCATGGTGACAGGGCCCATGTTCAAAGTGCCCATGGTTGCAGTGATCATGGTGACACTGCCCATTGTGACTGTGCTCATGCTGGCGGTGTACATAGTTGGAGTTCCCATGGTGAAATTCCTTATGGTGGCACTGCCCATGATGATAGTTTTCATGGTGACAGTGTCCATGGTGACAGTGCCTATGGTGACAGTGCCCATTGTGATAGTGCTCACGGTTATAGTGTCCACAGTGACAGTGCTAATGGTGACAGTCCCAATGGTGACAGTGCCCATGATGACACTGCTCATGGTGACAGTGCCCATGGTGACAGTGCTCATGGTGACAGTGCTCATGTTGACAATGCCCTTGGTGATAGTACCCATGGTAATAGGGGTCACGGTGACAGTGCCCATGGTGATATTGCTCACGGTGACACTGCCCATGGTGATAGTGCTCATGGTGATAGTCCTCATGTTGTCAGTTCCCATGGTTACAGTGCCCATGGTGACTATGCTCATGATGAAAGTTCTCACGGTGATAGTGCTCATGGAGACAGTGCTCATGGTGACAGTTCGCATGGTGAAGTTGAAAGTGCCCATGGTGACACTGCCCATGGTGACTGAGCTCATGTTGGCGGTGTACATGTTTGGAGTTCCGATGGTGAAATTCCTCATGGTAGCACTGCCCATGATGATAGTACTCATGGTGACAGTGTCCATGGTGACAGTGCCTATGGTGACAGTGCCCATTGTGATAGTGCTCATGGTGATAGTGCCCAGGGTGACAGTGCTCATGGTGACAGTTCCTATGGTGACAGTGCCCATGATGACAGTGCTCATGGAGACAGTGCCCATGGTGACAGTGCCCTTGGTTATAGTGCTCATGGTGACAGATCGCATGGTGACAGTGCCCATGTTGAAAGTGCCCATGGTGACAGTACCCATGGTGACAGTGCCCATGGTGACAGTGCCCATGGTGACATTTCCCATGGTTACAGTGCTCACGGTGAGAGTTCTCATGGTGACAGTGCTTATGGTGACACTGCCCATGGTGACTGTGCACATGGTGACATTTCCCAAGGTGACAGTGTCCATGGTGATAGTGCTCATGGTGATAGTGCTCATGGTAATAGTGATCATGGTGACACTGCCTATGGTGACAGTGCCCATGGTGACACTGCCCATAGTGATATTTGCCATGGTGACAATGCTCATGGTGAGAGTTCCTATGGTGACTGTGCTCATGTTGACAGTGCCCATGGTGACAGTGCCCACAGTGACAGTGCTCATGGTGACCGTGCCCACGGTGACAGTGCTCATGGTGACAGTGCTCATGGTGATAGTGCTCACGGTGATAGTGCTCACGGTGACAGTGCCCTTGGTGATAGTGCTCATGGTGATATTGCTCATGGTGACACTGCCCATGGTGATAGTGCTCATGGTGATAGTCCTCATGTTGTCAGTTCCCATGGTTACAGTGCCCATGGTGACTATGCTCATGATGAAAGTTCTCACGGTGATAGTGCTCATGGAGACAGTGCTCATGGGGACAGTTCGCATGGTAGACATGGTGAAGTTGAAAGTGCCCATGGTGACACTGCCCATGGTGACTGAGCTCATGTTGGCGGTGTACATGTTTGGAGTTCCGATGGTGAAATTCCTCATGGTAGCACTGCCCATGATGATAGTGCTCATGGTGACAGTGTCCATGGTGACAGTGCCTATGGTGACAGTGACCATTGTGATAGTGCTCATGGTGATAGTGCCCAGGGTGACAGTGCTCATGGTGACAGTTCCTATGGTGACAGTGCCCATGATGACAGTGCTCATGGAGACAGTGCCCATGGTGACAGTGCCCTTGGTTATAGTGCTCATGGTGACAGATCGCATGGTGACAGTGCCCATGTTGAAAGTGCCCATGGTGACAGTACCCATGGTGACAGTGCCCATGGTGACAGTGCCCATGGTGACAGTGCCCATGGTTACAGTGCTCACGGTGAGAGTTCTCATGGTGACAGTGCTTATGGTGACACTGCCCATGGTGACTGTGCACATGGTGACATTTCCCAAGGTGACAGTGTCCATGGTGATAGTGCTCATGGTAATAGTGATCATGGTGACACTGCCTATGGTGACAGTGCCCATGGTGACACTGCCCATAGTGATATTTGCCATGGTGACAATGCTCATGGTGAGAGTTCCTATGGTGACTGTGCTCATGTTGACAGTGCCCATGGTGAGTGCCCACGGTGACAGTGCTCAAGGTGATAGTGCTCAATGTGATAGTGCCCATGGTAATAGTGCTGATGGTGACACTGCCCATGTTGATATTGCTCATGGTGACACTGCCCATGGTGATATTGCTCACAGTGATAGTGCTCACGGTGACAGCGCCCTTGGTGATATTGCTCATGGTGATAGTGCTCATGGTGACAGTTCGCATGGTGACACTACCCCTGTTGAAATTGCCCATGGTGACAGTGCTCATTTTGACACTACCCATGGTGGACTGTGCTCACGATGGAAGTGTACATGGTTGGAGTTCCCATGGTACAACTGTTATGGTGGTACTGCCCATGATGATAGTGCTCATGGTGACAGTGTCCACTGGTGACAGTGTCCATGGTGACAGTGGCTATTGTGAGAGTGCACATGGTGACAGTTCCCATGGTGACCGTTTCCATGGTGATAATCCTCATGTTGACAGTGCCCACGGTGACAGTGCTCATGGTGAGAGTGCCCCTGGTGACAGTGCACATGGTGACAGTTCCCATGGTGACACTGCTCATGGTGACAGTGCTCACTGTGGCAGTGCCAATGGTTAAAGTGCTCATGGTGGCAGTGTCCATGGTGGCAGTTCCCAAAGTGACAGTGCTCATGGTGACATTTCCCATGGTAACAGAGCTCATGATGACAGTATCCATGGTGAAAATGGCCGTGTTGAAAGTACCTATGGTGACAGTGCTCATGGTGACAGTGCCCATGGTGACTATGCTCATGGTGACAGTGCTCACAGTGATAGTGCTCATGGTGACAGTTCGCATGGTGACAGGGCCCATGTTGAAAGTGCCCATGGTGACAGTGCTCATGGTGGCATTGCCCATGGTGACTCTGCTCATGCTGGCAGTGTACATGGTTGGAGTTCCCATTCGGAAATTCCTTATGGTGGCAATGCCCATGATGATAGTGCCCATGGTGACAGTGCTCATGATGATACTGCCGACGGTGGCAGTGCTCATGGTGACAGTGCCCTTGGTGATAGTGTTCATGGTAATATTGCTCATGGTGATAGTCCTCATGGTGATAGTTCGCATGGTGACTGTGCCCATGTTGAAAGTGCCCATGGTGGCAGTGCTCATGGTGACACTGCCCATGGTGACTATGCTCATGCTTGTGGTATACATGGTTGGAGTTCCCATGGTGAAATTCCTTATGGTGGCACTGCCTATGATGATAGTGTTCATGGTGACAGTGTGCACGGTGACAGTGCCTATGGTGACAGTGCCCCATTGTGATAGTGCTCATGTTGATAATGCCTACAGTGAGAGTTCTAATGGTGACAGTTCCCATGATGACAGTGCTCATGGTGACAGTGCCCTTGGTGATAGTACACATGTTAATAGTGCTCACGGTGACAGTGCCCATGGTGATATTGCTCACGGTGACCCTGCCCATGGTGATAGTGCTCACGGTGATAGTGCTCAGGGTGAAAGTCCCCATGGTTACAGTGCCCATTGTGACAGTGTTCATTGTGACAGTGCCCATGGTGACTATGCTCATGGTGACATTGCTCATGGTGATAGTGCTCATGGAGATAGTTCGCATGGTGACAGGGCCCATGTTGAAAGTGCCCATGTCGCAGTGATCATGGTGACACTGCCCATTGTGACTGTGCTCATGCTGGCGGTGTACATAGTTGGAGTTCCCATGGTGAAATCCTTATGGTGGCACTGCCCATGATGATAGTTTTCATGGTGACAGAGTCCATGGTGACAGTGCCTATGCTGCCAGTGCCCATTGTGATAGTGCTCACGGGGATAGTGTCCACAGAGACAGTGCTAATGGTGACAGTCCCCATGGTGACAGTGCCCATGATGACAGTGCTCACGGTGACAATGCCCTTGGTGATAGTACCCATGGTAATAGGGGTCACGATGACAGTGCCTATGGTGATATTGCTCACGGATGACACTGCCCATGGTGATAGTGCTCACGGTGATAGTGCTCATGTTAATAGTGCTCATGGTGACACTGCCCATGGTGAGAGTGCCCATGGTGACACTGCCGATAGTGACTTTTCTCATGGTGACAGTGCACATGGTGACAGTTCCCATGGTGACAGTGCTCATGGTGACCGTGCTCACTGTGGCAATGCCAATGGTAACATTGTTCATGGTGGCAGTGTCCACGGTGGCGGTTTCCAAGATGACAGTGCTCATGGTGACATTTCCCATGGTAACAGAGCTCATAATGACAGTGTCCATGGTGACAGTGCCCATGGTGACAGTGGCCATGTTGAAAGTGCCCATGATGAAACTGCCCATGGTGACAGTGCCTATAGTGATAGTGCCCATGGTGACATTTCCATGGTGACAGTGCTAATGGAGAGAGTTCCCATGGTGACATTGCCCATTATGACAGTGCTCATGGTGACATTGCCCACGGTGACAGTGCTCATGGTGACAGTGCTGATGGTGACAGTGCCCTTGGTGATAGTACCCATGGTAATAGAGGTCACAGTGACAGTGACCATGGTGATATTGCTCACGGTGACACTGCTCATGGTGATAGTGCTCACGGTGATAGTGCTCTTGGTGAAAGTTCCCATTGTTACAGTGCCCATGGTGACAGTGCTCATAGTGACAGTGCCCATGGTGACTATGCTCATGGTGACATTGCTTACGGTGATAGTGCTCATGGAGATAGTTCGCATGGTGACAGGGCCCATGTTGAAAGTGCCCATGGTTGCAGTGATCATGGTGACACTGCCCATTGTGACTGTGCTCATGCTGGCAGTGTACATAGTTGGAGTTCCCATGGTGAAATTCCTTATGGTGGCACTGCCCATGATGATAGTTTTCATGGTGACAGTGTCCATGGTGACAGTGCCTATGGTGACAGTGCCCATTGTGATAGTGCTCACGGTTATAGTGTCCACAGTGACAGTGCTAATGGTGACAGTCCCAATGGTGACAGTGCCCATGATGACACTGCTCATGGTGACAGTGCCCATGGTGACAGTGCTCATGGTGACAGTGCTCATGGTGACAATGCCCTTGGTGATAGTACCCATGGTAATAGGGGTCACGGTGACAGTGCCCATGGTGATATTGCTCACGGTGACACTGCCCATGGTGATAGTGCTCATGGTGATAGTCCTCATGTTGTCAGTTCCCATGGTTACAGTGCCCATGGTGACTATGCTCATGATGAAAGTTCTCACGGTGATAGTGCTCATGGAGACAGTGCTCATGGTGACAGTTCGCATGGTGAAGTTGAAAGTGCCCATGGTGACACTGCCCATGGTGACTGAGCTCATGTTGGCGGTGTACATGTTTGGAGTTCCGATGGTGAAATTCCTCATGGTAGCACTGCCCATGATGATAGTGCTCATGGTGACAGTGTCCATGGTGACAGTGCCTATGGTGACAGTGCCCATTGTGATAGTGCTCATGGTGATAGTGCCCAGGGTGACAGTGCTCATGGTGACAGTTCCTATGGTGACAGTGCCCATGATGACAGTGCTCATGGAGACAGTGCCCATGGTGACAGTGCCCTTGGTTATAGTGCTCATGGTGACAGATCGCATGGTGACAGTGCCCATGTTGAAAGTGCCCATGGTGACAGTACCCATGGTGACAGTGCCCATGGTGACAGTGCCCATGGTGACATTTCCCATGGTTACAGTGCTCACGGTGAGAGTTCTCATGGTGACAGTGCTTATGGTGACACTGCCCATGGTGACTGTGCACATGGTGACATTTCCCAAGGTGACAGTGTCCATGGTGATAGTGCTCATGGTGATAGTGCTCATGGTAATAGTGATCATGGTGACACTGCCTATGGTGACAGTGCCCATGGTGACACTGCCCATAGTGATATTTGCCATGGTGACAATGCTCATGGTGAGAGTTCCTATGGTGACTGTGCTCATGTTGACAGTGCCCATGGTGACAGTGCCCACAGTGACAGTGCTCATGGTGACCGTGCCCACGGTGACAGTGCTCATGGTGACAGTGCTCATGGTGATAGTGCTCACGGTGATAGTGCTCACGGTGACAGTGCCCTTGGTGATAGTGCTCATGGTGATATTGCTCATGGTGACACTGCCCATGGTGATAGTGCTCATGGTGATAGTCCTCATGTTGTCAGTTCCCATGGTTACAGTGCCCATGGTGACTATGCTCATGATGAAAGTTCTCACGGTGATAGTGCTCATGGAGACAGTGCTCATGGGGACAGTTCGCATGGTAGACATGGTGAAGTTGAAAGTGCCCATGGTGACACTGCCCATGGTGACTGAGCTCATGTTGGCGGTGTACATGTTTGGAGTTCCGATGGTGAAATTCCTCATGGTAGCACTGCCCATGATGATAGTGCTCATGGTGACAGTGTCCATGGTGACAGTGCCTATGGTGACAGTGACCATTGTGATAGTGCTCATGGTGATAGTGCCCAGGGTGACAGTGCTCATGGTGACAGTTCCTATGGTGACAGTGCCCATGATGACAGTGCTCATGGAGACAGTGCCCATGGTGACAGTGCCCTTGGTTATAGTGCTCATGGTGACAGATCGCATGGTGACTGTGCCCATTTTGAAAGTGCCCATGGTGACAGTACCCATGGTGACAGTGCCCATGGTGACAGTGCCCATGGTGACATTTCCCATGGTTACAGTGCTCACGGTGAGAGTTCTCATGGTGACAGTGCTTATGGTGACACTGCCCATGGTGACTGTGCACATGGTGACATTTCCCAAGGTGACAGTGTCCATGGTGATAGTGCTCATGGTGATAGTGCTCATGGTAATAGTGATCATGGGGACACTGCCTATGGTGACAGTGCCCATGGTGACACTGCCCATAGTGATATTTGCCATGGTGACAATGCTCATGGTGAGAGTTCCTATGGTGACTGTGCTCATGTTGACAGTGCCCATGGTGAGTGCCCACGGTGACAGTGCTCAAGGTGATAGTGCTCAATGTGATAGTGCCCATGGTAATAGTGCTGATGGTGACACTGCCCATGTTGATATTGCTCATGGTGACACTGCCCATGTTGATATTGCTCATGGTGACACTGCCCATGGTGATATTGCTCACAGTGATAGTGCTCACGGTGACAGCGCCCTTGGTGATATTGCTCATGGTGATAGTGCTCATGGTGACAGTTCGCATGGTGACACTACCCCTGTTGAAATTGCCCATGGTGACAGTGCTCATGTTGACACTACCCATGGTGACTGTGCTCACGATGGAAGTGTACATGGTTGGAGTTCCCATGGTACAACTGTTATGGTGGTACTGCCCATGATGATAGTGCTCATGGTGACAGTGTCCACGGTGACAGTGTCCATGGTGACAGTGGCTATTGTGAGAGTGCACATGGTGACAGTTCCCATGGTGACCGTTTCCATGGTGATAATCCTCATGTTGACAGTGCCCACGGTGACAGTGCTCATGGTGAGAGTGCCCCTGGTGACAGTGCACATGGTGACAGTTCCCATGGTGACACTGCTCATGGTGACAGTGCTCACTGTGGCAGTGCCAATGGTTAAAGTGCTCATGGTGGCAGTGTCCATGGTGGCAGTTCCCAAAGTGACAGTGCTCATGGTGACATTTCCCATGGTAACAGAGCTCATGATGACAGTATCCATGGTGAAAATGGCCGTGTTGAAAGTACCTATGGTGACAGTGCTCATGGTGACAGTGCCCATGGTGACTATGCTCATGGTGACAGTGCTCACAGTGATAGTGCTCATGGTGACAGTTCGCATGGTGACAGGGCCCATGTTGAAAGTGCCCATGGTGACAGTGCTCATGGTGGCATTGCCCATGGTGACTCTGCTCATGCTGGCAGTGTACATGGTTGGAGTTCCCATTCGGAAATTCCTTATGGTGGCAATGCCCATGATGATAGTGCCCATGGTGACAGTGCTCATGATGATACTGCCGACGGTGGCAGTGCTCATGGTGACAGTGCTCACAGTGACAGTGCCCTTGGTGATAGTACCCATGGTTATAGTGCTCATGGTGACAGTGCCAAAGGTGATATTGCTCACGGTGACACTGCTCACCGTGATCGTGCTCACGGTGATACTGCTCACGTTGACAGTGCCCTTGGTGATAGTGCTCATGGTAATACTGCTAATGGTGATAGTGCTCATGGTGATAGTTTGCATGGTGACAGTGCCCATGTTGAAAGTGCCCATGGTGGCAGTGCTCATGGTGACACTGCCCATGGTGACTGTGCTCATGCTGGCAGTGTACATGTTTGGAGTTCCGATGGTGAAATTCCTTATGGTAGCACTGCCCATGATGATAGTGCTCATGGTGACAGTGTCTATGGTGACAGTGCCCATGATGACAGTGCTCATGGTGACAGGGCCCACAGTGACAATGCTCACGGTGACAGTTCTCACAGTGACAGTGCCATTTGTGATAGTGTTCAGGGTGATAGTGCTCATGGTGACTGTTGGCATGGTGACAGTGCCCATGTGGAGAGTGCCCAAGGTGACAGTGCTCATAGTGGCACTGCCAATGGTGACTGTGCTCATGCTGGCAGTGTACTTGGTTGGAGTTCCAATGGTGAAATTCCTCCTGGTAGCACTGCCCATGATGATAGTGCTCATGTTGACCTTGTCCATCGTGAGAGTGCCCATGGTGACAGTGCTCATGTGGACAGTGCACATGGTGACAGTGCACACGGTGACAGTGCTCACGGTGACAGTGCTCATGGTGATAGTGCTCACAGTGATAGTGCTCACTTTGACAGTGCTCTTGGTGATAGTGTTCATGGTAATATTGCTCATGGTGATAGTGCTCATGGTGATAGTTCGCATGGTGACTGTGCCCATGTTGAAAGTGCCAATGGTGGCAGTGCTCATGGTGACACTGCCCACGGTGACAGTGCTCATGGTGACAGTGTTCATGGTGACAGTGCCCATGGTGACAGTGCTCATAGTGACACTGCCCATGGTGACAGTGCCCATAGTGATAGTGCCAATGGTGACATTTCCCATGGTGACAGTGCTCATGGTGAGAGTTCCCATGGTGACAGTGCCCATGATGACAGTGCTCATGTTGACAGTGCCCACGGTGACAGTGCTCATGGTGATAGTGTTCCTGGTGACAGTGCCCATGGTGACAGTGCTCATAGTGACACTGCCCATGGTGACAGTGCCCATAGTGATAGTGCCCATGGTGACATTTCCCATGGTGACAGTGCTTATGGTGAGGGTTCCCATGGTGACAGTTCCCATGATGACAGTGCCCACGGTGACAGTGCTCATGGTAACAGTGTTCACGGTGACAGTGCCCTTGGTGATATTTCTCATGGTGACACTGCCCATGGTGATAGTGCTCATGGTGAAAGTGCTCATGGTAATAGTGCTCATGGTGACACTGCCCATGGTGACAGTGCCCATGGTGACACTGCCCATGGTGACATTTCCCATGGTGACAGTGCTCATGTTGACAGTGCACATGGTGACAGTGCACATGGTGACAGTTCCCATGGTGACAGTGCTCACGGTGACAGTGCTCACTGTGGCAGTGCCAATGGTTACAGTTCTCATGCTGGCATTGTCAATGGTGGCAGTTCCCAAGATGACAGTGCTCATGGTGACATTTCCCATGGTGACAGTGCTCATGGTGAGAGTTCCCATGGTGACAGTGCTCATCTTGACAGTGCCCATGGTGACCATTCCTATGGTCATAGTTCCCATGGTGATAGTGCTCATTGTGACAGTGCACACGGTGACACTGCCCACTGTGACAGTGCTCACGGTGACACTGCTCACAGTGACAGTCCCATTGGTGATAGTGTTCATGGTGACAGTGCTCATGGTGACAGTGTTCACGGTGATAGTGCTCATGGTGATAGTGCGCATGGTAATAGTGCTCATGGTGACACTGCCCATGGTGACAATGATCATGTTGACCATGCCCATGGTGACAGCGTCCATGGTGACATTGCCCATGGTGATAGTACCCATGGTAATAGTGCTCACTGTGACAGTGCCCATGGTGATAGTGCTCATGGTGATAGTGCTCATGGTAATAGTGCTCATAGTGACACTGCCCATGGTGACAGTGCCCATGGTGACACTGCCCATAGTGACATTTCCCATTGTCGCAGTGCTCATGGTGAGAGTTCCAATGGTGACAGTGCACATGGTGACAGTTCCCATGGTGACACTGCTCATGGTGACAGTGCTCACTGTGGCAGTGCCAATGGTTAAAGTGCTCATGGTGGCAGTGTCCATGGTGGCAGTTCCCAAAGTGACAGTGCTCATGGTGACATTTCCCATGGTAACAGAGCTCATGATGACAGTGTCCATGGTGACAGAGGCCATGGTGAAAATGGCCTTGTTGAAAGTACCTATGGTGACAGTGCTCATGGTGACAGTGCCCACGGTGACTATGCTCATGGTGACAGTGCTCACAGTGATAGTGCTCATGGTGACAGTTCGCATGGTGACAGGGCCCATGTTCAAAGTGCCCATGGTTGCAGTGATCATGGTGACACTGCCCATTGTGACTGTGCTCATGCTGGCGGTGTACATAGTTGGAGTTCCCATGGTGAAATTCCTTATGGTGGCACTGCCCATGATGATAGTTTTCATGGTGACAGTGTCCATGGTGACAGTGCCTATGGTGACAGTGCCCATTGTGATAGTGCTCACGGTTATAGTGTCCACAGTGACAGTGCTAATGGTGACAGTCCCAATGGTGACAGTGCCCATGATGACACTGCTCATGGTGACAGTGCCCATGGTGACAGTGCTCATGGTGACAGTGCTCATGTTGACAATGCCCTTGGTGATAGTACCCATGGTAATAGGGGTCACGGTGACAGTGCCCATGGTGATATTGCTCACGGTGACACTGCCCATGGTGATAGTGCTCATGGTGATAGTCCTCATGTTGTCAGTTCCCATGGTTACAGTGCCCATGGTGACTATGCTCATGATGAAAGTTCTCACGGTGATAGTGCTCATGGAGACAGTGCTCATGGTGACAGTTCGCATGGTGAAGTTGAAAGTGCCCATGGTGACACTGCCCATGGTGACTGAGCTCATGTTGGCGGTGTACATGTTTGGAGTTCCGATGGTGAAATTCCTCATGGTAGCACTGCCCATGATGATAGTACTCATGGTGACAGTGTCCATGGTGACAGTGCCTATGGTGACAGTGCCCATTGTGATAGTGCTCATGGTGATAGTGCCCAGGGTGACAGTGCTCATGGTGACAGTTCCTATGGTGACAGTGCCCATGATGACAGTGCTCATGGAGACAGTGCCCATGGTGACAGTGCCCTTGGTTATAGTGCTCATGGTGACAGATCGCATGGTGACAGTGCCCATGTTGAAAGTGCCCATGGTGACAGTACCCATGGTGACAGTGCCCATGGTGACAGTGCCCATGGTGACATTTCCCATGGTTACAGTGCTCACGGTGAGAGTTCTCATGGTGACAGTGCTTATGGTGACACTGCCCATGGTGACTGTGCACATGGTGACATTTCCCAAGGTGACAGTGTCCATGGTGATAGTGCTCATGGTGATAGTGCTCATGGTAATAGTGATCATGGTGACACTGCCTATGGTGACAGTGCCCATGGTGACACTGCCCATAGTGATATTTGCCATGGTGACAATGCTCATGGTGAGAGTTCCTATGGTGACTGTGCTCATGTTGACAGTGCCCATGGTGACAGTGCCCACAGTGACAGTGCTCATGGTGACCGTGCCCACGGTGACAGTGCTCATGGTGACAGTGCTCATGGTGATAGTGCTCACGGTGATAGTGCTCACGGTGACAGTGCCCTTGGTGATAGTGCTCATGGTGATATTGCTCATGGTGACACTGCCCATGGTGATAGTGCTCATGGTGATAGTCCTCATGTTGTCAGTTCCCATGGTTACAGTGCCCATGGTGACTATGCTCATGATGAAAGTTCTCACGGTGATAGTGCTCATGGAGACAGTGCTCATGGGGACAGTTCGCATGGTAGACATGGTGAAGTTGAAAGTGCCCATGGTGACACTGCCCATGGTGACTGAGCTCATGTTGGCGGTGTACATGTTTGGAGTTCCGATGGTGAAATTCCTCATGGTAGCACTGCCCATGATGATAGTGCTCATGGTGACAGTGTCCATGGTGACAGTGCCTATGGTGACAGTGACCATTGTGATAGTGCTCATGGTGATAGTGCCCAGGGTGACAGTGCTCATGGTGACAGTTCCTATGGTGACAGTGCCCATGATGACAGTGCTCATGGAGACAGTGCCCATGGTGACAGTGCCCTTGGTTATAGTGCTCATGGTGACAGATCGCATGGTGACAGTGCCCATGTTGAAAGTGCCCATGGTGACAGTACCCATGGTGACAGTGCCCATGGTGACAGTGCCCATGGTGACAGTGCCCATGGTTACAGTGCTCACGGTGAGAGTTCTCATGGTGACAGTGCTTATGGTGACACTGCCCATGGTGACTGTGCACATGGTGACATTTCCCAAGGTGACAGTGTCCATGGTGATAGTGCTCATGGTAATAGTGATCATGGTGACACTGCCTATGGTGACAGTGCCCATGGTGACACTGCCCATAGTGATATTTGCCATGGTGACAATGCTCATGGTGAGAGTTCCTATGGTGACTGTGCTCATGTTGACAGTGCCCATGGTGAGTGCCCACGGTGACAGTGCTCAAGGTGATAGTGCTCAATGTGATAGTGCCCATGGTAATAGTGCTGATGGTGACACTGCCCATGTTGATATTGCTCATGGTGACACTGCCCATGGTGATATTGCTCACAGTGATAGTGCTCACGGTGACAGCGCCCTTGGTGATATTGCTCATGGTGATAGTGCTCATGGTGACAGTTCGCATGGTGACACTACCCCTGTTGAAATTGCCCATGGTGACAGTGCTCATGTTGACACTACCCATGGTGACTGTGCTCACGATGGAAGTGTACATGGTTGGAGTTCCCATGGTACAACTGTTATGGTGGTACTGCCCATGATGATAGTGCTCATGGTGACAGTGTCCACGGTGACAGTGTCCATGGTGACAGTGGCTATTGTGAGAGTGCACATGGTGACAGTTCCCATGGTGACCGTTTCCATGGTGATAATCCTCATGTTGACAGTGCCCACGGTGACAGTGCTCATGGTGAGAGTGCCCCTGGTGACAGTGCACATGGTGACAGTTCCCATGGTGACACTGCTCATGGTGACAGTGCTCACTGTGGCAGTGCCAATGGTTAAAGTGCTCATGGTGGCAGTGTCCATGGTGGCAGTTCCCAAAGTGACAGTGCTCATGGTGACATTTCCCATGGTAACAGAGCTCATGATGACAGTATCCATGGTGAAAATGGCCGTGTTGAAAGTACCTATGGTGACAGTGCTCATGGTGACAGTGCCCATGGTGACTATGCTCATGGTGACAGTGCTCACAGTGATAGTGCTCATGGTGACAGTTCGCATGGTGACAGGGCCCATGTTGAAAGTGCCCATGGTGACAGTGCTCATGGTGGCATTGCCCATGGTGACTCTGCTCATGCTGGAAGTGTACATGGTTGGAGTTCCCATTCGGAAATTCCTTATGGTGGCAATGCCCATGATGATAGTGCCCATGGTGACAGTGCTCATGATGATACTGCCGACGGTGGCAGTGCTCATGGTGACAGTGCCCTTGGTGATAGTGTTCATGGTAATATTGCTCATGGTGATAGTCCTCATGGTGATAGTTCGCATGGTGACTGTGCCCATGTTGAAAGTGCCCATGGTGGCAGTGCTCATGGTGACACTGCCCATGGTGACTATGCTCATGCTTGTGGTATACATGGTTGGAGTTCCCATGGTGAAATTCCTTATGGTGGCACTGCCTATGATGATAGTGTTCATGGTGACAGTGTGCACGGTGACAGTGCCTATGGTGACAGTGCCCATTGTGATAGTGCTCATGTTGATAATGCCTACAGTGAGAGTTCTAATGGTGACAGTTCCCATGATGACAGTGCTCATGGTGACAGTGCCCTTGGTGATAGTACACATGTTAATAGTGCTCACGGTGACAGTGCCCATGGTGATATTGCTCACGGTGACCCTGCCCATGGTGATAGTGCTCACGGTGATAGTGCTCAGGGTGAAAGTCCCCATGGTTACAGTGCCCATTGTGACAGTGTTCATTGTGACAGTGCCCATGGTGACTATGCTCATGGTGACATTGCTCATGGTGATAGTGCTCATGGAGATAGTTCGCATGGTGACAGGGCCCATGTTGAAAGTGCCCATGGTCGCAGTGATCATGGTGACACTGCCCATTGTGACTGTGCTCATGCTGGCGGTGTACATAGTTGGAGTTCCCATGGTGAAATTCCTTATGGTGGCACTGCCCATGATGATAGTTTTCATGGTGACAGAGTCCATGGTGACAGTGCCTATGCTGCCAGTGCCCATTGTGATAGTGCTCACGGGGATAGTGTCCACAGAGACAGTGCTAATGGTGACAGTCCCCATGGTGACAGTGCCCATGATGACAGTGCTCACGGTGACAATGCCCTTGGTGATAGTACCCATGGTAATAGGGGTCACGATGACAGTGCCTATGGTGATATTGCTCACGGATGACACTGCCCATGGTGATAGTGCTCACGGTGATAGTGCTCATGTTAATAGTGCTCATGGTGACACTGCCCATGGTGAGAGTGCCCATGGTGACACTGCCGATAGTGACTTTTCTCATGGTGACAGTGCACATGGTGACAGTTCCCATGGTGACAGTGCTCATGGTGACCGTGCTCACTGTGGCAATGCCAATGGTAACATTGTTCATGGTGGCAGTGTCCACGGTGGCGGTTTCCAAGATGACAGTGCTCATGGTGACATTTCCCATGGTAACAGAGCTCATAATGACAGTGTCCATGGTGACAGTGCCCATGGTGACAGTGGCCATGTTGAAAGTGCCCATGATGAAACTGCCCATGGTGACAGTGCCTATAGTGATAGTGCCCATGGTGACATTTCCCATGGTGACAGTGCTAATGGAGAGAGTTCCCATGGTGACATTGCCCATTATGACAGTGCTCATGGTGACATTGCCCACGGTGACAGTGCTCATGGTGACAGTGCTGATGGTGACAGTGCCCTTGGTGATAGTACCCATGGTAATAGAGGTCACAGTGACAGTGACCATGGTGATATTGCTCACGGTGACACTGCTCATGGTGATAGTGCTCACGGTGATAGTGCTCTTGGTGAAAGTTCCCATTGTTACAGTGCCCATGGTGACAGTGCTCATAGTGACAGTGCCCATGGTGACTATGCTCATGGTGACATTGCTTACGGTGATAGTGCTCATGGAGATAGTTCGCATGGTGACAGGGCCCATGTTGAAAGTGCCCATGGTTGCAGTGATCATGGTGACACTGCCCATTGTGACTGTGCTCATGCTGGCAGTGTACATAGTTGGAGTTCCCATGGTGAAATTCCTTATGGTGGCACTGCCCATGATGATAGTTTTCATGGTGACAGTGTCCATGGTGACAGTGCCTATGGTGACAGTGCCCATTGTGATAGTGCTCACGGTTATAGTGTCCACAGTGACAGTGCTAATGGTGACAGTCCCAATGGTGACAGTGCCCATGATGACACTGCTCATGGTGACAGTGCCCATGGTGACAGTGCTCATGGTGACAGTGCTCATGGTGACAATGCCCTTGGTGATAGTACCCATGGTAATAGGGGTCACGGTGACAGTGCCCATGGTGATATTGCTCACGGTGACACTGCCCATGGTGATAGTGCTCATGGTGATAGTCCTCATGTTGTCAGTTCCCATGGTTACAGTGCCCATGGTGACTATGCTCATGATGAAAGTTCTCACGGTGATAGTGCTCATGGAGACAGTGCTCATGGTGACAGTTCGCATGGTGAAGTTGAAAGTGCCCATGGTGACACTGCCCATGGTGACTGAGCTCATGTTGGCGGTGTACATGTTTGGAGTTCCGATGGTGAAATTCCTCATGGTAGCACTGCCCATGATGATAGTGCTCATGGTGACAGTGTCCATGGTGACAGTGCCTATGGTGACAGTGCCCATTGTGATAGTGCTCATGGTGATAGTGCCCAGGGTGACAGTGCTCATGGTGACAGTTCCTATGGTGACAGTGCCCATGATGACAGTGCTCATGGAGACAGTGCCCATGGTGACAGTGCCCTTGGTTATAGTGCTCATGGTGACAGATCGCATGGTGACAGTGCCCATGTTGAAAGTGCCCATGGTGACAGTACCCATGGTGACAGTGCCCATGGTGACAGTGCCCATGGTGACATTTCCCATGGTTACAGTGCTCACGGTGAGAGTTCTCATGGTGACAGTGCTTATGGTGACACTGCCCATGGTGACTGTGCACATGGTGACATTTCCCAAGGTGACAGTGTCCATGGTGATAGTGCTCATGGTGATAGTGCTCATGGTAATAGTGATCATGGTGACACTGCCTATGGTGACAGTGCCCATGGTGACACTGCCCATAGTGATATTTGCCATGGTGACAATGCTCATGGTGAGAGTTCCTATGGTGACTGTGCTCATGTTGACAGTGCCCATGGTGACAGTGCCCACAGTGACAGTGCTCATGGTGACCGTGCCCACGGTGACAGTGCTCATGGTGACAGTGCTCATGGTGATAGTGCTCACGGTGATAGTGCTCACGGTGACAGTGCCCTTGGTGATAGTGCTCATGGTGATATTGCTCATGGTGACACTGCCCATGGTGATAGTGCTCATGGTGATAGTCCTCATGTTGTCAGTTCCCATGGTTACAGTGCCCATGGTGACTATGCTCATGATGAAAGTTCTCA
The DNA here is from genome assembly GCF_028023285.1 of Balaenoptera ricei. NCBI lineage: Eukaryota > Metazoa > Chordata > Mammalia > Artiodactyla > Balaenopteridae > Balaenoptera > Balaenoptera ricei. The sequence goes on from NC_082654.1 coordinate 95,035,113, forward strand.
CGGTGATAGTGCTCATGGAGACAGTGCTCATGGGGACAGTTCGCATGGTAGACATGGTGAAGTTGAAAGTGCCCATGGTGACACTGCCCATGGTGACTGAGCTCATGTTGGCGGTGTACATGTTTGGAGTTCCGATGGTGAAATTCCTCATGGTAGCACTGCCCATGATGATAGTGCTCATGGTGACAGTGTCCATGGTGACAGTGCCTATGGTGACAGTGACCATTGTGATAGTGCTCATGGTGATAGTGCCCAGGGTGACAGTGCTCATGGTGACAGTTCCTATGGTGACAGTGCCCATGATGACAGTGCTCATGGAGACAGTGCCCATGGTGACAGTGCCCTTGGTTATAGTGCTCATGGTGACAGATCGCATGGTGACTGTGCCCATTTTGAAAGTGCCCATGGTGACAGTACCCATGGTGACAGTGCCCATGGTGACAGTGCCCATGGTGACATTTCCCATGGTTACAGTGCTCACGGTGAGAGTTCTCATGGTGACAGTGCTTATGGTGACACTGCCCATGGTGACTGTGCACATGGTGACATTTCCCAAGGTGACAGTGTCCATGGTGATAGTGCTCATGGTGATAGTGCTCATGGTAATAGTGATCATGGGGACACTGCCTATGGTGACAGTGCCCATGGTGACACTGCCCATAGTGATATTTGCCATGGTGACAATGCTCATGGTGAGAGTTCCTATGGTGACTGTGCTCATGTTGACAGTGCCCATGGTGAGTGCCCACGGTGACAGTGCTCAAGGTGATAGTGCTCAATGTGATAGTGCCCATGGTAATAGTGCTGATGGTGACACTGCCCATGTTGATATTGCTCATGGTGACACTGCCCATGTTGATATTGCTCATGGTGACACTGCCCATGGTGATATTGCTCACAGTGATAGTGCTCACGGTGACAGCGCCCTTGGTGATATTGCTCATGGTGATAGTGCTCATGGTGACAGTTCGCATGGTGACACTACCCCTGTTGAAATTGCCCATGGTGACAGTGCTCATGTTGACACTACCCATGGTGACTGTGCTCACGATGGAAGTGTACATGGTTGGAGTTCCCATGGTACAACTGTTATGGTGGTACTGCCCATGATGATAGTGCTCATGGTGACAGTGTCCACGGTGACAGTGTCCATGGTGACAGTGGCTATTGTGAGAGTGCACATGGTGACAGTTCCCATGGTGACCGTTTCCATGGTGATAATCCTCATGTTGACAGTGCCCACGGTGACAGTGCTCATGGTGAGAGTGCCCCTGGTGACAGTGCACATGGTGACAGTTCCCATGGTGACACTGCTCATGGTGACAGTGCTCACTGTGGCAGTGCCAATGGTTAAAGTGCTCATGGTGGCAGTGTCCATGGTGGCAGTTCCCAAAGTGACAGTGCTCATGGTGACATTTCCCATGGTAACAGAGCTCATGATGACAGTATCCATGGTGAAAATGGCCGTGTTGAAAGTACCTATGGTGACAGTGCTCATGGTGACAGTGCCCATGGTGACTATGCTCATGGTGACAGTGCTCACAGTGATAGTGCTCATGGTGACAGTTCGCATGGTGACAGGGCCCATGTTGAAAGTGCCCATGGTGACAGTGCTCATGGTGGCATTGCCCATGGTGACTCTGCTCATGCTGGCAGTGTACATGGTTGGAGTTCCCATTCGGAAATTCCTTATGGTGGCAATGCCCATGATGATAGTGCCCATGGTGACAGTGCTCATGATGATACTGCCGACGGTGGCAGTGCTCATGGTGACAGTGCTCACAGTGACAGTGCCCTTGGTGATAGTACCCATGGTTATAGTGCTCATGGTGACAGTGCCAAAGGTGATATTGCTCACGGTGACACTGCTCACCGTGATCGTGCTCACGGTGATACTGCTCACGTTGACAGTGCCCTTGGTGATAGTGCTCATGGTAATACTGCTAATGGTGATAGTGCTCATGGTGATAGTTTGCATGGTGACAGTGCCCATGTTGAAAGTGCCCATGGTGGCAGTGCTCATGGTGACACTGCCCATGGTGACTGTGCTCATGCTGGCAGTGTACATGTTTGGAGTTCCGATGGTGAAATTCCTTATGGTAGCACTGCCCATGATGATAGTGCTCATGGTGACAGTGTCTATGGTGACAGTGCCCATGATGACAGTGCTCATGGTGACAGGGCCCACAGTGACAATGCTCACGGTGACAGTTCTCACAGTGACAGTGCCATTTGTGATAGTGTTCAGGGTGATAGTGCTCATGGTGACTGTTGGCATGGTGACAGTGCCCATGTGGAGAGTGCCCAAGGTGACAGTGCTCATAGTGGCACTGCCAATGGTGACTGTGCTCATGCTGGCAGTGTACTTGGTTGGAGTTCCAATGGTGAAATTCCTCCTGGTAGCACTGCCCATGATGATAGTGCTCATGTTGACCTTGTCCATCGTGAGAGTGCCCATGGTGAGAGTGCTCATGTGGACAGTGCACATGGTGACAGTGCACACGGTGACAGTGCTCACGGTGACAGTGCTCATGGTGATAGTGCTCACAGTGATAGTGCTCACTTTGACAGTGCTCTTGGTGATAGTGTTCATGGTAATATTGCTCATGGTGATAGTGCTCATGGTGATAGTTCGCATGGTGACTGTGCCCATGTTGAAAGTGCCAATGGTGGCAGTGCTCATGGTGACACTGCCCACGGTGACAGTGCTCATGGTGACAGTGTTCATGGTGACAGTGCCCATGGTGACAGTGCTCATAGTGACACTGCCCATGGTGACAGTGCCCATAGTGATAGTGCCAATGGTGACATTTCCCATGGTGACAGTGCTCATGGTGAGAGTTCCCATGGTGACAGTGCCCATGATGACAGTGCTCATGTTGACAGTGCCCACGGTGACAGTGCTCATGGTGATAGTGTTCCTGGTGACAGTGCCCATGGTGACAGTGCTCATAGTGACACTGCCCATGGTGACAGTGCCCATAGTGATAGTGCCCATGGTGACATTTCCCATGGTGACAGTGCTTATGGTGAGGGTTCCCATGGTGACAGTTCCCATGATGACAGTGCCCACGGTGACAGTGCTCATGGTAACAGTGTTCACGGTGACAGTGCCCTTGGTGATATTTCTCATGGTGACACTGCCCATGGTGATAGTGCTCATGGTGAAAGTGCTCATGGTAATAGTGCTCATGGTGACACTGCCCATGGTGACAGTGCCCATGGTGACACTGCCCATGGTGACATTTCCCATGGTGACAGTGCTCATGTTGACAGTGCACATGGTGACAGTGCACATGGTGACAGTTCCCATGGTGACAGTGCTCACGGTGACAGTGCTCACTGTGGCAGTGCCAATGGTTACAGTTCTCATGCTGGCATTGTCAATGGTGGCAGTTCCCAAGATGACAGTGCTCATGGTGACATTTCCCATGGTGACAGTGCTCATGGTGAGAGTTCCCATGGTGACAGTGCTCATCTTGACAGTGCCCATGGTGACCATTCCTATGGTCATAGTTCCCATGGTGATAGTGCTCATTGTGACAGTGCACACGGTGACACTGCCCACTGTGACAGTGCTCACGGTGACACTGCTCACAGTGACAGTCCCATTGGTGATAGTGTTCATGGTGACAGTGCTCATGGTGACAGTGTTCACGGTGATAGTGCTCATGGTGATAGTGCGCATGGTAATAGTGCTCATGGTGACACTGCCCATGGTGACAATGATCATGTTGACCATGCCCATGGTGACAGCGTCCATGGTGACATTGCCCATGGTGATAGTACCCATGGTAATAGTGCTCACTGTGACAGTGCCCATGGTGATAGTGCTCATGGTGATAGTGCTCATGGTAATAGTGCTCATAGTGACACTGCCCATGGTGACAGTGCCCATGGTGACACTGCCCATAGTGACATTTCCCATTGTCGCAGTGCTCATGGTGAGAGTTCCAATGGTGACAGTGCACATGGTGACAGTTCCCATGGTGACACTGCTCATGGTGACAGTGCTCACTGTGGCAGTGCCAATGGTTAAAGTGCTCATGGTGGCAGTGTCCATGGTGGCAGTTCCCAAAGTGACAGTGCTCATGGTGACATTTCCCATGGTAACAGAGCTCATGATGACAGTGTCCATGGTGACAGTGGCCATGGTGAAAATGGCCTTGTTGAAAGTACCTATGGTGACAGTGCTCATGGTGACAGTGCCCACGGTGACTATGCTCATGGTGACAGTGCTCACAGTGATAGTGCTCATGGTGACAGTTCGCATGGTGACAGGGCCCATGTTGAAAGTGCCCATGGTGACAGTGCTCATGGTGGCACTGCCCATGGTGACTCTGCTCATGCTGGCAGTGTACATGGTTGGAGTTCCCATGGGGAAATTCCTTGTGGTGGCAATGCCCATGATGATAGTGCCCATGGTGATAGTGCTCGTGATGATACTGCCGACGGTGGCAGTGCTCATGGTGACAGTGCTCACAGTGACAGTGCCCTTGGTGATAGTACCCATGGTAATAGTGCTCATGGTGACAGTGCCAAAGGTGATATTGCTCACGGTGACACTGCCCATGGTGATAGTGCTCACGGTGATACTGCTCACGTTGACAGTGCCCTTGGTGATAGTGCTCATGGTAATACTGCTCATGGTGATAGTGCTCATGGTGATAGTTCCCATGGTGACAGTGCCCATGTTGAAAGTGCCCATGGTGGCCGTGCTCATGGTGACACTGCCCATGGTGACTGTGCTCATGCTGGCAGTGTACATGTTTGGAGTTCCGATGGTGAAATTCCTTATGGTAGCACTGCCCATGATGATAGTGCTCATGGTGACAGTGTCTATGGTGACAGTGCCCATGATGACAGTGCTCATGGTGACAGTGCCCAAAGTGACAGTGCTCACGGTGACAGTGCTCACAGTGACAGTGCCATTTGTAATAGTGTTCATGGTGATAGTGCTCATGGTGACTGTTGGCATGGTGACAGTGCCCATGTGGAGAGTGCCCATGGTGACAGTGCTCATAGTGGCACTGCCCATGGTGACTGTGCTCATGCTGGCAGTGTACTTGGTTGGAGTTCCAATGGTGAAATTCCTCATGATAGCACTGTCCATGATGATAGTGCTCAAGGTGACAGTGTCCATTGTGAGAGTGCCCATGGTGACAGTGCTCATGGTGACACTGCCCATGGTGACTCTGCCCATGGTGACATTTCCCATAGTGACAGTGCTCATGTTGACAGTGCACATGGTGACAGTGCACACGGTGACAGTGCTCACGGTGACAGTGCTCATGGTGATAGTGCTCACAGTGATAGTGCTCACTTTGACAGTGCCCTTGGTGATAGTGTTCATGGTAATATTGCTCATAGTGATAGTGCTCATGGTGATAGTTCGCATGGTGACTGTGCCCATGTTGAAAGTGCCAATGGTGTCAGTGCTCATGGTGACAGTGCCCACAGTGACAGTGCTCATGGTGAAAGTGTTCATGGTGAGAGTGCCCATGGTGACAGTGCTCATAGTGACACTGCCCATGGTGACAGTGTCCATTGTGATAGTGCCCATGGTGACATTTCCCATGGTGATAGTGCTCACGGTGATAGTGAACACAGTGACACTGCCCTTGGTGATAGTGCTCATGGTGATAGTGCTCATGGTAATAGTGGTCATGGTGACACTTCCCATGGTGACAGTGCCCATGGTGACACTGCCCATGGTGACATTTCCCATGGTGACAGTGCTCATGTTGACAGTGCACATGGTGACAGTGCACATGGTGACAGTTCCCATGGTGACAGTGCTCACAGTGAAAGTGCTCACTGTGGCAGTGCCAATGGTTACAGTTCTCATGGTGGCAGTGTCAATGGTGGCAGTTCCCAAGATGACAGTGCTCATGGTGACATTTCCCATTGTAACAGAGTTCATGATAACAGTGTCCACGGTGACAGTGCCCAGGTGAGAGTGGCCATGTTGAAAGTGCCCATGGTGACACTGCTCACGGTGACAGTGCCCATGGTGACTATGCTCATGCTGGCAGTGTACATGGTTGGAGTTCCCAAGGTGAAATTCCTCATGGTGGCACTGCCCATGGTGACAGTGTCCATCGTGAGAGTGCCCATGATGATAGTGCTCATGGTGACAGTGCACACAGTGACAGTGCTCATGTTGACAGTGCACACGGAAACAGTGCCCACTGTGACAGTGTTCATGGTGATATTGCTCACGGTGACATTGCCCATGGTTAGAGTGCTCACGGTGATAGTGCTCACGGTGACAGTTCCCATGGTGACATTGCTCACGGTGACAGTTCTCATGGTGACATTGCCCACGGTGACAGTGCTCATGGTGACAGTTCGTCTGGTGACAGTGCCCATGGTAACAGCGCTCACGGTGACACAGCCCATGGTTACTGTCCTATAGCTGGCGGTATACATGGTTGGAGTTCTCATGGTGAAACTCCTCATGGTGGCTCCTGCCCATGATGATAGTGCCCATGGTGACATTTCCCATGGTGACAGTGCTCATGGTGAGAGTTCCCATGGTGACAGTGCTCATCTTGACAGTGCCCATGGTGACCATTCCTATGGTCATAGTTCCCATGGTGATAGTGCTCATTGTGACAGTGCACACGGTGACAGTGCTCACGGTGACACTGCTCACAGTGACAGTGCCATTGGTGATAGTGTTCATGGTGACAGTGCTCATGGTGACAGTGTTCACGGTGATAGTGCTCATGGTGATAGTGCGCATGGTAATAGTGCTCATGGTGACACTGCCCATGGTGACAATGATCATGTTGACCATGCCCATGGTGACAGCATCCATGGTGACATTGCCCATGGTGAGAGTGCCCATGGTGACAGTGTCCCTGGTGACAGTGCGCATGGTGACTGTGCTTTTAGTGACAGTTCCCATAGTGACAGTGCCCATGTTGAAAGTGCCTATGGCGACAGTCCTCATGGTGACACTGCCATGGTGACTGTGCTCATGCTGGCGGTGTACATGATTGGAGTTCCCATGGTGAAATTCCTCATGGTGGCACTGCCCATAATGATAGTGCTCATGGTGACAGTGTCCATCGTGAGAGTGCCCATGGTGACTGTGCTCATGATGACACTGCCTATGGTGACAGTGCCCATGGTGACATTTCCCATGGTGACAGTGCTCATGTTGACAGTGCACATGCTGACAGTGCCCACGGTGACATTTCCCATGGTTACAGTGTTCATGGTGATATTGCTCACGGTGACAGTGCCCATGGTTATAGTCCTCACGGTGATAGTGCTCATGGTGACAGTTCCCATGGTGACAGTGTCCACGGTGACAGTGCTCATGGTGACATTGCCCACGGTGACAGTTCTCATGGTGACAGTGCTCATGGTGACATTGCCCACGGTGACATTTCTCATGGTGACAGTTCCCATGGTGACAGTGCCCATGGTGACAGTGCTCATGTTGATAGTGCCCACGGTGACAGTTCTCATGGTGACAGTGCTCACAGTGACAGTGCCCTTGGTGATAGTTCCCATGGTAATAGGGTTCACGGTGACACTGCGCATGGTGATATTGTTCAAGGTGACAGTGCCCATGGTGATAGTGCTCACGGTGATAGTGCTCACGTTGACAGTGCCCTTGGTGATAGTGCTCATGGTAATACTGCTCATGGTGATAGTGCTCATGGTGATAGTGCTCATGGTAATAGTGATCATGGAGACACTGCCTATGGTGACAGTCCCCATGGTGACACTGCCCATAGTGATATTTGTCATGGTGACAATGCTCATGGTGAGAGTTCCCATGGTGACAGTGCACGTGGTGACAGTTCCCATGGTGACAGTGCTCACGGTGACAGTGCTCATGGTGACACAGACCATGGTGACTGTGCTAAGCTGGCAGTGTATATGGTTGCAGTTCCCATGATGAAATTCCTCATGGTGGCACTCCCCATGATGATAGTGCTCATGGTGACAGTGCCCATGGTGAAATTTCCCATGGTGACAGTGCTCATGGTGAGAGTTCCTATGGTGACTGTGCTCATGTTGACAGTGCCCATGGTGACAGTGCCCACGGTGACACTGCGCAAGGTGATAGTGCTCAACTTGATAGTGCCCATGGTAATAGTGCTGATGCTGACACTGCCCATGTTGATATTGCTCACGGTGACACTGCCCATGGTGATAGTGCTCACGGTGATATTGCTCACGGTGACAGTGGCCTTGGTGATAGTGCTCATGGTAATACTGCTAATGGTGATAGTGCTCATGGTGATAGTTTGCATGGTGACAGTGCCCATGTTGAAAGTGCCCATGGTGGCAGTGCTCATGGTGACACTGCCCATGGTGACTGTGCTCATGCTGGCAGTGTACATGTTTGGAGTTCCGATGGTGAAATTCCTTATGGTAGCACTGCCCATGATGATAGTGCTCATGGTGACAGTGTCTATGGTGACAGTGCCCATGATGACAGTGCTCATGGTGACAGGGCCCACAGTGACAATGCTCACGGTGACAGTTCTCACAGTGACAGTGCCATTTGTGATAGTGTTCAGGGTGATAGTGCTCATGGTGACTGTTGGCATGGTGACATTGCCCATGTGGAGAGTGCCCAAGGTGACAGTGCTCATAGTGGCACTGCCAATGGTGACTGTGCTCATGCTGGCAGTGTACTTGGTTGGAGTTCCAATGGTGAAATTCCTCCTGGTAGCACTGCCCATGATGATAGTGCTCATGTTGACCTTGTCCATCGTGAGAGTGCCCATGGTGACAGTGCTCATGTGGACAGTGCACATGGTGACAGTGCACACGGTGACAGTGCTCACGGTGACAGTGCTCATGGTGATAGTGCTCACAGTGATAGTGCTCACTTTGACAGTGCTCTTGGTGATAGTGTTCATGGTAATATTGCTCATGGTGATAGTGCTCATGGTGATAGTTCGCATGGTGACTGTGCCCATGTTGAAAGTGCCAATGGTGGCAGTGCTCATGGTGACACTGCCCACGGTGACAGTGCTCATGGTGACAGTGTTCATGGTGACAGTGCCCATGGTGACAGTGCTCATAGTGACACTGCCCATGGTGACAGTGCCCATAGTGATAGTGCCAATGGTGACATTTCCCATGGTGACAGTGCTCATGGTGAGAGTTCCCATGGTGACAGTGCCCATGATGACAGTGCTCATGTTGACAGTGCCCACGGTGACAGTGCTCATGGTGATAGTGTTCCTGGTGACAGTGCCCATGGTGACAGTGCTCATAGTGACACTGCCCATGGTGACAGTGCCCATAGTGATAGTGCCCATGGTGACATTTCCCATGGTGACAGTGCTTATGGTGAGGGTTCCCATGGTGACAGTTCCCATGATGACAGTGCCCACGGTGACAGTGCTCATGGTAACAGTGTTCACGGTGACAGTGCCCTTGGTGATATTTCTCATGGTGACACTGCCCATGGTGATAGTGCTCATGGTGAAAGTGCTCATGGTAATAGTGCTCATGGTGACACTGCCCATGGTGACAGTGCCCATGGTGACACTGCCCATGGTGACATTTCCCATGGTGACAGTGCTCATGTTGACAGTGCACATGGTGACAGTGCACATGGTGACAGTTCCCATGGTGACAGTGCTCACGGTGACAGTGCTCACTGTGGCAGTGCCAATGGTTACAGTTCTCATGCTGGCATTGTCAATGGTGGCAGTTCCCAAGATGACAGTGCTCATGGTGACATTTCCCATGGTGACAGTGCTCATGGTGAGAGTTCCCATGGTGACAGTGCTCATCTTGACAGTGCCCATGGTGACCATTCCTATGGTCATAGTTCCCATGGTGATAGTGCTCATTGTGACAGTGCACACGGTGACACTGCCCACTGTGACAGTGCTCACGGTGACACTGCTCACAGTGACAGTCCCATTGGTGATAGTGTTCATGGTGACAGTGCTCATGGTGACAGTGTTCACGGTGATAGTGCTCATGGTGATAGTGCGCATGGTAATAGTGCTCATGGTGACACTGCCCATGGTGACAATGATCATGTTGACCATGCCCATGGTGACAGCGTCCATGGTGACATTGCCCATGGTGATAGTACCCATGGTAATAGTGCTCACTGTGACAGTGCCCATGGTGATAGTGCTCATGGTGATAGTGCTCATGGTAATAGTGCTCATAGTGACACTGCCCATGGTGACAGTGCCCATGGTGACACTGCCCATAGTGACATTTCCCATTGTCGCAGTGCTCATGGTGAGAGTTCCAATGGTGACAGTGCACATGGTGACAGTTCCCATGGTGACACTGCTCATGGTGACAGTGCTCACTGTGGCAGTGCCAATGGTTAAAGTGCTCATGGTGGCAGTGTCCATGGTGGCAGTTCCCAAAGTGACAGTGCTCATGGTGACATTTCCCATGGTAACAGAGCTCATGATGACAGTGTCCATGGTGACAGTGGCCATGGTGAAAATGGCCTTGTTGAAAGTACCTATGGTGACAGTGCTCATGGTGACAGTGCCCACGGTGACTATGCTCATGGTGACAGTGCTCACAGTGATAGTGCTCATGGTGACAGTTCGCATGGTGACAGGGCCCATGTTGAAAGTGCCCATGGTGACAGTGCTCATGGTGGCACTGCCCATGGTGACTCTGCTCATGCTGGCAGTGTACATGGTTGGAGTTCCCATGGGGAAATTCCTTGTGGTGGCAATGCCCATGATGATAGTGCCCATGGTGATAGTGCTCGTGATGATACTGCCGACGGTGGCAGTGCTCATGGTGACAGTGCTCACAGTGACAGTGCCCTTGGTGATAGTACCCATGGTAATAGTGCTCATGGTGACAGTGCCAAAGGTGATATTGCTCACGGTGACACTGCCCATGGTGATAGTGCTCACGGTGATACTGCTCACGTTGACAGTGCCCTTGGTGATAGTGCTCATGGTAATACTGCTCATGGTGATAGTGCTCATGGTGATAGTTCCCATGGTGACAGTGCCCATGTTGAAAGTGCCCATGGTGGCCGTGCTCATGGTGACACTGCCCATGGTGACTGTGCTCATGCTGGCAGTGTACATGTTTGGAGTTCCGATGGTGAAATTCCTTATGGTAGCACTGCCCATGATGATAGTGCTCATGGTGACAGTGTCTATGGTGACAGTGCCCATGATGACAGTGCTCATGGTGACAGTGCCCAAAGTGACAGTGCTCACGGTGACAGTGCTCACAGTGACAGTGCCATTTGTGATAGTGTTCATGGTGATAGTGCTCATGGTGACTGTTGGCATGGTGACAGTGCCCATGTGGAGAGTGCCCATGGTGACAGTGCTCATAGTGGCACTGCCCATGGTGACTGTGCTCATGCTGGCAGTGTACTTGGTTGGAGTTCCAATGGTGAAATTCCTCATGATAGCACTGTCCATGATGATAGTGCTCAAGGTGACAGTGTCCATTGTGAGAGTGCCCATGGTGACAGTGCTCATGGTGACACTGCCCATGGTGACTCTGCCCATGGTGACATTTCCCATAGTGACAGTGCTCATGTTGACAGTGCACATGGTGACAGTGCACACGGTGACAGTGCTCACGGTGACAGTGCTCATGGTGATAGTGCTCACAGTGATAGTGCTCACTTTGACAGTGCCCTTGGTGATAGTGTTCATGGTAATATTGCTCATAGTGATAGTGCTCATGGTGATAGTTCGCATGGTGACTGTGCCCATGTTGAAAGTGCCAATGGTGTCAGTGCTCATGGTGACAGTGCCCACAGTGACAGTGCTCATGGTGACAGTGTTCATGGTGAGAGTGCCCATGGTGACAGTGCTCATAGTGACACTGCCCATGGTGACAGTGCCCATTGTGATAGTGCCCATGGTGACATTTCCCATGGTGACAGTGCTCATGGTGAGAGTTCCCATGGTGACAGTGCCCATGATGACAGTGCTCATGTTGACAGTGCCCATGGTGACAGTGCTCATGGTAACAGTGCTCACGGTGACAGTGCCCTTGGTGATATTTCTCATGGTGACACTGCCCATGGTGATAGTGCTCACCGTGATTGTGCTCATGGTGACAGTTCCCATGGTTACAGTGCCCACGGTGACAGTTCTCATGGTGACAGTGCTCATGGTGATAGTGCTCAAGGTGACACTGCCCATGGTGACTCTGCTCATGCTGGCAGTGTACATGGTTGGAGTTCCCATGGGGAAATTCCTTATGGTGGCAATGCCCATGATGATAGTGCTCATGGTGACAGTGCTCATGGTGACAGTGTACATAGTGACAATCACCACGGTGACAGTGCTCACGGTGACACTGCCCATGGTGATAGTGCTCACGGTGATAGTGAACACAGTGACACTGCCCTTGGTGATAGTGCTCATGGTGATAGTGCTCATGGTAATAGTGCTCATGTTGACACTTCCCATGGTGACAGTGCCCATGGTGACACTGCCCATGGTGACATTTCCCATGGTGACAGTGCTCATGTTGACAGTGCACATGGTGACAGTGCACATGGTGACAGTTCCCATGGTGACAGTGCTCACAGTGAAAGTGCTCACTGTGGCAGTGCCAATGGTTACAGTTCTCATGGTGGCAGTGTCAATGGTGGCAGTTCCCAAGATGACAGTGCTCATGGTGACATTTCCCATTGTAACAGAGTTCATGATAACAGTGTCCACGGTGACAGTGCCCAGGTGAGAGTGGCCATGTTGAAAGTGCCCATGGTGACACTGCTCACGGTGACAGTGCCCATGGTGACTATGCTCATGCTGGCAGTGTACATGGTTGGAGTTCCCAAGGTGAAATTCCTCATGGTGGCACTGCCCATGGTGACAGTGTCCATCGTGAGAGTGCCCATGATGATAGTGCTCATGGTGACAGTGCACACAGTGACAGTGCTCATGTTGACAGTGCACACGGAAACAGTGCCCACTGTGACAGTGTTCATGGTGATATTGCTCACGGTGACATTGCCCATGGTTAGAGTGCTCACGGTGATAGTGCTCACGGTGACAGTTCCCATGGTGACATTGCCCACGGTGACAGTTCTCATGGTGACATTGCCCACGGTGACAGTGCTCATGGTGACAGTTCGCCTGGTGACAGTGCCCATGGTAACAGCGCTCACGGTGACACAGCCCATGGTTACTGTCCTATAGCTGGCGGTATACATGGTTGGAGTTCTCATGGTGAAACTCCTCATGGTGGCTCCTGCCCATGATGATAGTGCCCATGGTGACATTTCCCATGGTGACAGTGCTCATGGTGAGAGTTCCCATGGTGACAGTGCTCATCTTGACAGTGCCCATGGTGACCATTCCTATGGTCATAGTTCCCATGGTGATAGTGCTCATTGTGACAGTGCACACGGTGACAGTGCTCACGGTGACACTGCTCACAGTGACTGTGCCATTGGTGATAGTGTTCATGGTGACAGTGCTCATGGTGACAGTGTTCACGGTGATAGTGCTCATGGTGATAGTGCGCATGGTAATAGTGCTCATGGTGACACTGCCCATGGTGACAATGATCATGTAGACCATGCCCATGGTGACAGCATCCATGGTGACATTGCCCATGGTGAGAGTGCCCATGGTGACAGTGTCCCTGGTGACAGTGCGCATGGTGACTGTGCTTTTAGTGACAGTTCCCATAGTGACAGGGCCCATGTTGAAAGTGCCCATGGCGACAGTCCTCATGGTGACACTGCCATGGTGACTGTGCTCATGCTGGCGGTGTACATGATTGGAGTTCCCATGGTGAAATTCCTCATGGTGGCACTGCCCATGATGATAGTGCTCATGGTGACAGTGTCCATCGTGAGAGTGCCCATGGTGACTGTGCTCATGATGACACTGCCTATGGTGACAGTGCCCATGGTGACATTTCCCATGGTGACAGTGCTCATGTTGACAGTGCACATGCTGACAGTGCCCACGGTGACATTTCCCATGGTTACAGTGTTCATGGTGATATTGCTCACGGTGACAGTGCCCATGGTGATAGTCCTCACGGTGATAGTGCTCATGGTGACAGTTCCCATGGTGACAGTGTCCACGGTGACAGTGCTCATGGTGACATTGCCCACGGTGACAGTTCTCATGGTGACAGTGCTCATGGTGACATTGCCCACGGTGACAATTCTCATGGTGACAGTTCCCATGGTGACAGTGCCCATGGTGACAGTGCTCATGTTGATAGTGCCCACGGTGACAGTGCTCATGGTGACAGTGCTCACAGTGACAGTGCCCTTGGTGATAGTTCCCATGGTAATAGGGTTCACAGTGACACTGCGCATGGTGATATTGTTCAAGGTGACAGTGCCCATGGTGATAGTGCTCACGGTGATAGTGCTCACGTTGACAGTGCCCTTGGTGATAGTGCTCATGGTAATACTGCTCATGGTGATAGTGCTCATGGTGATAGTGCTCATGGCAATAGTGATCATGGAGACACTGCCTATGGTGACAGTCCCCATGGTGACACTGCCCATAGTGATATTTGTCATGGTGACAATGCTCATGGTGAGAGTTCCCATGGTGACAGTGCACGTGGTGACAGTTCCCATGGTGACAGTGCTCACGGTGACAGTGCTCATGGTGACACAGACCATGGTGACTGTGCTAAGCTGGCAGTGTATATGGTTGCAGTTCCCATGATGAAATTCCTCATGGTGGCACTCTCCATGATGATAGTGCTCATGGTGACAGTGCCCATGGTGAAATTTCCCATGGTGACAGTGCTCATGGTGAGAGTTCCTATGGTGACTGTGCTCATGTTGACAGTGCCCATGGTGACAGTGCCCACGGTGACACTGCGCAAGGTGATAGTGCTCAACTTGATAGTGCCCATGGTAATAGTGCTGATGCTGACACTGCCCATGTTGATATTGCTCACGGTGACACTGCCCATGGTGATAGTGCTCACGGTGATAGTGCTCACGGTGACAGTGGCCTTGGTGATAGTGCTCATGGTGATAGTGCTCATGGTGGCAGTTCGCATGGTGACACTGCCCCTGTTGAAATTGCCCATGGTGACAGTGCTCATGTTGACACTGCCCATGGTGACTGTGCTCACGCTGGAACTGTACATGGTTGGAGTTCCCATGGTACAAGTGTTATGGTGGTACTGCCCATGATGATAGTGCTCATGGTAACAGTGTCCATGGTGACAGTGCCCATGGTGACAGGGCCTATGGTGAGAGTGCCCATGGTGACAGTTCCCATGGTGACCGTTTCCATGGTGATAGTGCTCATGTTGACAGTGCCCACGGTGACAGTGCTAATGGTGACAGTTCCCATGGTGACAGTGATCATCTTGACAATGCCCATGGCGACCGTTCCCATGGTGACATTTCCCATGGTGATAGTGCTCACCGTGATAGTGCCCATGGTGACAGTTCCCATGGATACAGTGTCCATGGTGACAGTGCTCATAGTGGAACGGCCCATGGTGACGGTGCTCATGCTGGCGGTGTACTTGGTTGGAGTTCCGATGGTGAAATTCCTCATGGTAGCACTGCCCATGATGATAGTGCTCATGGTGACAGTGTCCGTCATGAGAGTGTCCATGGTGACAGTGCTCACTGTGACACTGCCCATGGTGACGGTGCCCATGGTGACATTTCCCATGGTGACAGTGCTCATGTTGACAGTGCACACGGTGACAGTGCCCACGGTGACAGTGCTCACGGTGACAGTGCTCATGGTGATAGTGCTCACGGTGCTAATGCTCACGTTGACAGTGCCCTTGGTGATAGTGTTCATGGTAATATTGCTCATGGTGATAGTGCTCATGGTGATAGTTCGCATGGTGACTGTGCCCATGTTGAAAATGCCCAAGGTGGCAGTGCTCATGGTGACACTGTCCATGGTGACTATGCTCATGCTGGTGGTATAGATGGTTGGAGTTCCCATGCTGAAATTCCTTATGGTGGCACTGCCCATGATGAGTGTGTTCATGGTGACAGTGTCCACGGTGACAGTGCTCATGGTGACAGTGCTCACGGTGAGAGTGCCCTTCGTGATAGCACCTATGGTAATAGTGCTCATGGTGACAGTGCCCATGGTGATAGTGATCATGGTGATAGTGCTCATGGTAATAGTGCTCATGGTGACACTGCCCATGGTGACAGTGCCCAAGGTGACACTGCCCATAGTGACATTTCCCATGGTGACAGTGCTCATGGTGAGAGTTCCCATGGTGACAGTGCACATGGTGACAGTGCCCATGGTGACAGTGCTCACGGTGACAGTGCTCACTGTGGCAGTGCCAATGGTTACAGTGCTCAGGGTGGCAGTGTCCATGGTGGCAGTTCCCATGGTGACAGTGGCCATGTTGAAATTGCCCATGGTGACAGTGCACACGATGACAGTGCCCACGGTGACAGTGCTCACGGTGACAGTGCTCATGGTGATAGTGCTTACGGTGATAGTTCTCAGGTTGACAGTGCCCTTGGTGAGAGTGTTCATGGTAATATTGCTCATGGTGAAAGTCCTCATGGTGATAGTTCGCATGGTGACTGTGCCCATGTTGAAAGTGCCCATGGTGGCAGTGCTCATGGTGACACTGCCCATGGTGACTATGCTCATGCTTGTGGTATACATGGTTGGAGTTCCCATGGTGAAATTCCTTATGGTGGCACTGCCCATGATGATAGTGTTCATGGTGACAGTGTGCACGGTGACAGTGCCTATGGTGACAGTGCCCATTGTGATAGTGCTCATGTTGATAATGCCTACAGTGAGAGTTCTAATGGTGACAGTTCCCATGGTGACAGTGCCCATGATGACAGTGCTCATGGTGACAGTGCCAACGGTGACAGTGCTCATGGTGATAGTGCTCATGGTGACAGTGCCTTTGGTGATAGTACACATGTTAATAGTGCTCACGGTGACAGTGCCCATGGTGATATTGCTCACGGTGACCCTGCCCTTGGTGATAGTGCTCACGGTGATAGTGCTCAGGGTGAAAGTCCCCATGGTTACAGTGCCCATGGTGACAGTGCTCATTGTGACAGTGCCCATGGTGACTATGCTCATGGTGACATTGCTCACGGTGATAGTGCTCATGGAGATAGTTCGCATGGTGACAGGGCCCATGTTGAAAGTGCCCATGGTTGCAGTGATCATGGTGACACTGCCCATTGTGACTGTGCTCATGCTGGCGGTGTACATAGTTGGAGTTCCCATGGTGAAATTCCTTATGGTGGCACTGCCCATGATGATAGTGTTCATGGTGACAGTGTGCACGGTGACAGTGCCTATGGTGACAGTGCCCATTGTGATAGTGCTCATGTTGATAATGCCTACAGTGAGAGTTCTAATGGTGACAGTTCCCATGGTGACAGTGCCCATGATGACAGTGCTCATGGTGACAGTGCCAACGGTGACAGTGCTCATGGTAATAGTGCTCATGGTGACAGTGCCCTTGGTGATAGTACACATGTTAATAGTGCTCATGGTGACAGTTCCCATGGTGATATTGCTCACGGTGACCCTGCCCATGGTGATAGTGCTCAGGGTGAAAGTCCCCATGGTTACAGTGCCCATGGTGACAGTGCTCATTGTGACAGTGCCCATGGTGACTATGCTCATGGTGACATTGCTCACGGTGATAGTGCTCATGGAGATAGTTCGCATGGTGACAGGGCCCATGTTGAAAGTGCCCATGGTGGCAGTGATCATGGTGACACTGCCCATTGTGACTGTGCTCATGCTGGCGGTGTACATAGTTGGAGTTCCCATGGTGAAATTCCTTATGGTGGCACTGCCCATGATGATAGTTTTCATGGTGACAGTGTCCATGGTGACAGTGCCTATGCTGCCAGTGCCCATTGTGATAGTGCTCACGGGGATAGTGTCCACAGAGACAGTGCTAATGGTGACAGTCCCCATGGTGACAGTGCCCATGATGACAGTGCTCATGATGACAATGCCCATGGTGACAGTGCCCATGGTGATAGTGCTCACAGTGACAGTGCCCTTGGTGATAGTGCTCATGGTGATAGTGCTCATGGTGGCAGTTTGCATGGTGACACTGCCCCTGTTGAAAGTGCCCATGGTGACAGTGCTCATGTTGACCCTGCCCATGGTGACCGTGCTCATGTTGGAGGTGTACATGGTTCGAGTTCCCATGGTACAACTGTTATGGTGGAACTGCCCATGATGGTAGTGCTCATGGTGACAGTGTCCATGGTGACAGTGCCCATGGTGACCATTTCCATGGTGACAGTGCTCATGTTGACAGTGCCCACGGTGACAGTGCTCATTGTGAGAGTTCCCATGGTGACAGTGCTCATCTTGACAATGCCCATGGTGACCGTTCCCATGGTGACAGTTCCCATGGTGATAGTGCTCACCGTGATAGTGCCCATTGTGACAGTTCCCATGGATCCAGTGCCCATGGTGACAGTGCTCATTGTGAAGGTGCCCTCGGTGATAGAGCTCATGGTGGCATTTCGCATGCTGACAGTGCCCATGACGACAGTGCTCATGGTTACAATGCCCACGGAGACAGTGCTCATGGTGACAGTGCTCACGGTGACAGTGCTCATGGTGACATTGCCCATGGTGACAGTGCTCATGGTGACAGTTCGCATGGTGACAGTGCCCACGGTGATAGTGCTCACGGTGATAATGCTCGCAGTGACAGTGCCCTTGATGATAGTGCTCATGGTTAAAGTTCTCATGGTGATAGTGGTCATGGTAACACTGACT
The DNA here is from genome assembly GCF_028023285.1 of Balaenoptera ricei. Classification (NCBI taxonomy): domain Eukaryota; kingdom Metazoa; phylum Chordata; class Mammalia; order Artiodactyla; family Balaenopteridae; genus Balaenoptera; species Balaenoptera ricei. The sequence continues at coordinate 95,053,823 of NC_082654.1, forward strand.
ATGGTGACTGTGCTCATGCTGGCGGTGTACATGGCTGGAGTTCCCATGGTGAAATTCCTTATGCTGGCAGTGCCCATGACGATAGTGCTCATGGTGACAGTGTCCATCGTGAGAGTGCCCATGGTGACAGTGCTCATGGTGACCCTGCCCATGGTGACAGTTCCCATGGTGACATTTCCCATGTTGACAGTGCACACGGTGACAGTGTTCATGGTGATATTGCTCACGGTGACAGTGCCCATGGTTATTGTGCTCACGTTGATAGTGCTCATGGTGACAGTTCCCATGGTGTCAGTGCTCATGGTGACATTTCCCATGGTAACAGAGCTCATGATGACAGTGTCCATGGTGAAAGTGCCCATGTTGAAAGTGCCCATGGTGACATTGCTCATGGTGACACTGCCATGGTGACTGTGCTCATGCTGGCGGTGTACATGATTGGAGTTCCCATGGTGAAATTCCTCATGGTGGCATTGCCCATGATGATAGTGCTCAAGGTGACATTGTCCATCGTGAGAGTGCCCATGGTGACAGTGCTCATGATGACACTGCCCATGGTGACAGTGCCCATGGTGACAGTGCTCATGTTGACAGTGCTCATGTTGACAGTGCACATGGTGACAGTGCCCACGGTGACATTTCCCATGGTTACAGTGTTCATGGTGATATTGCTCACGGTGACAGTGCCCATGGTTATAGTCCTCATGGTGATAGTGCTCATGGTGACAGTTCCCATGGTGACAGTGCCCACGGTGACAGTTCTCATGGTGATAGTTCCCATAGTGACAGTGCCCATGGTGACAGTGCTCATGTTGATAGTGCCCACGGTGACAGTGCTCATGGTGACAGTGCTCACAGTGACAGTGCCCTTGGTGATAGTTCCCATGGTAATAGGGCTCACGGTGACACTGCCCATGGTGATATTGTTCATGGTGACACTGCCCATGGTGATAGTGCTCACGGTGATAGTGCTCACGTTGACAGTGCCCTTTCTGATAGTGCTCATGGTAGTACTGCTCATGGTGATAGTGCTCATGGTGATAGTTCGCATGCTGACAGTGCCCATGTTGAAAGTGCCCATGGTGGCAGTGCTCATGGTGACACTGCCCATGGTGGCTGTGCTCATGCTGGCGGTGTCCATGGTTGGAGTTCCAATGGTGAAATTCCTTATGGTAGCACTGCCCATGATGATAGTGCTCATGGTGACAGTCTCCATGGTGACAGTGCCTATGCTGACAGTGTCCATGGTGATAGTGACAGTGCTCATTGTGACAGTTTCTATGGTGACAGTGCCCATGATGACAGTGCTCATAGTGACAATGCCCACAGTGACAGTGCTCATGGTGACAGTGCCCTTGGTGATAGTACGCATGGTAATACTGCTCATGGTGACAGTGCTCACGGTGACAGTGCTCATGGTGATAGTGCTCACGGTGCTAATGCTCACGTTGACAGTGCCCTTGGTGATAGTGTTCATGGTAATATTGCTCATGGTGATAGTGCTCATGGTGATAGTTCGCATGGTGACTGTGCCCATGTTGAAAGTGCCCAAGGTGGCAGTGCTCATGGTGACACTGCCCATGGTGACTATGCTCATGCTGGTGGTATAGATGGTTGGAGTTCCCATGCTGAAATTCCTTATGGTGGCACTGCCCATGATGAGATTGTTCATGGTAACAGTGTCTACGGTGACAGTGCTCATGGTGACAGTGCTCACGGTGACAGTGCCCTTGGTGATAGTACCTATGGTAATAGTGCTCATGGTGACAGTGCCCATGGTGATAGTGATCATGGTGATAGTGCTCATGGTAATAGTGCTCATGGTGACACTGCCCATGGTGACAGTGCCCAAGGTGACACTGCCCATAGTGACATTTCCCATGGTGACAGTGCTCATGGTGAGAGTTCCCATGGTGTCAGTGCACATGGTGACAGTGCCCATGGTGACAGTGCTCACGGTGACAGTGCTCACTGTGGCAGTGCCAATGGTTACAGTGCACAGGGTGGCAGTGTCCATGGTGGCAGTTCCCAAGATGACAGTGCTCATGGTGACATTTCCCTTGGTAACAGAGCTCATGATGACAGTGTCCATGGTGACAGTGCCCATGGTGACAGTGGCCATGTTGAAATTGCCCATGGTGACAGTGCACACAGTGACAGTGCCCACGGTGACAGTGCTCACGGTGACAGTGCTCATGGTGATAGTGCCCTTGGTGATAGTGTTCATGGTAATATTGCTCATGGTGATAGTCCTCATGGTGATAGTTCACATGGTGACTGTGCCCATGTTGAAAGTGCCCATGGTGGCAGTGCTCATGGTGACACTGCCCATGGTGACTATGCTCATGCTTGTGGTATACATGGTTGGAGTTCCCATGGTGAAATTCCTTATGGTGGCACTGCCTATGATGATAGTGTTCATGGTGACAGTGCCTATGGTGACAGTGCCCATTGTGATAGTGCTCATGTTGATAATGCCTACAGTGAGAGTTCTAATGGTGACAGTTCCCATGGTGACAGTGCCCATGATGACAGTGCTCATGGTGACAGTGCCCTTGGTGATAGTACACATGTTAATAGTGCTCACGGTGACAGTGCCCATGGTGATATTGCTCACGGTGACCCTGCCCATGGTGATAGTGCTCACGGTGATAGTGCTCAGGGTGAAAGTCCCCATGGTTACAGTGCCCATTGTGACAGTGTTCATTGTGACAGTGCCCATGGTGACTATGCTCATGGTGACATTGCTCATGGTGATAGTGCTCATGGAGATAGTTCGCATGGTGACAGGGCCCATGTTGAAAGTGCCCATGGTCGCAGTGATCATGGTGACACTGCCCATTGTGACTGTGCTCATGCTGGCGGTGTACATAGTTGGAGTTCCCATGGTGAAATTCCTTATGGTGGCACTGCCCATGATGATAGTTTTCATGGTGACAGAGTCCATGGTGACAGTGCCTATGCTGCCAGTGCCCATTGTGATAGTGCTCACGGTGATAGTGTCCACAGAGACAGTGCTAATGGTGACAGTCCCCATGGTGACAGTGCCCATGATGACAGTGCTCACGGTGACAATGCCCTTGGTGATAGTACCCATGGTAATAGGGGTCACGGTGACAGTGCCTATGGTGATATTGCTCACGGTTGACACTGCCCATGGTGATAGTGCTCACGGTGATAGTGCTCATGTTAATAGTGCTCATGGTGACACTGCCCATGGTGAGAGTGCCCATGGTGACACTGCCGATAGTGACTTTTCTCATGGTGACAGTGCACATGGTGACAGTTCCCATGGTGACAGTGCTCATGGTGACCGTGCTCACTGTGGCAATGCCAATGGTAACATTGTTCATGGTGGCAGTGTCCACGGTGGCGGTTTCCAAGATGACAGTGCTCATGGTGACATTTCCCATGGTAACAGAGCTCATAATGACAGTGTCCATGGTGACAGTGCCCATGGTGACAGTGGCCATGTTGAAAGTGCCCATGATGAAACTGCCCATGGTGACAGTGCCTATAGTGATAGTGCCCATGGTGACATTTCCCATGGTGACAGTGCTAATGGAGAGAGTTCCCATGGTGACAGTGCCCATTATGACAGTGCTCATGGTGACAGTGCCCACGGTGACAGTGCTCATGGTGACAGTGCTGATGGTGACAGTGCCCTTGGTGATAGTACCCATGGTAATAGTGCTCACGGTGACAGTGCCCATGGTGATATTTCTCACGGTGACACTGCCCATGGTGATAGTGCTCACGGTGATTGTGCTCATGGTGACAGTTCCCATGGTTACAGTACCCAAGGTGACAGTGCCCATGCTGACAGTGCCCACGGTGACAGTGCTCATGGTGACAGTGCTCATGGTGATAGTGCTCACGGTGATAGTGCTCACGGTGACAGTGCCCTTGGTGATAGTGCTCATGGTGATAGTGCTCATGGTGGCAGTGTGCATGGTGACACTGCCCCTGTGGAAAGTGCCCATGGTGACAGTGCTCATGTTGACCCTGCCCATGGTGACCGTGCTCATGTTGGAGGTGTACATGGTTGGAGTTCCCATGGTACAACTGTTATGGTGGCACTGCCCATGATGGTAGTGCTCATGGTGACAGTGTCCATGGTGACAGTGCCCATGGTGACAGTGCCTATGGTGAGAGTGCCCATGGTGACAGCGCCCATGGTGACCATTTCCATGGTGACAGTGCTCATGTTGACAGTGCCCACGGTGACAGTGCTCATTGTGAGAGTTCCCATGGTGACAGTGCTCATCTTGACAATGCCCATGGTGACCGTTCCCATGGTGACAGTTCCCATGGTGATAGTGCTCACCGTGATAGTGCCCATTGTGACAGTTCCCATGGATTCAGTGACCATGGTGACAGTGCTCATTGTGACAGTGCCCTCGGTGATAGAGCTCATGGTGGCATTTCGCATGGTGACAGTGCCCATGACGACAGTGCTCATGGTTACAATGCCCACGGAGACAGTGCTCATGGTGACAGTGCCCACGGTGACAGTGCTCATGGTGATAGTGCTTATGGTGACACTACCCATGGTGACTCTGCTCATGCTGGCAGTGTACATGGTTGGAGTTCCCATGGGGAAATTCCTTATGTTGGCAATGCCCATGATGATAGTGCTCATGGTGACAGTGCTCATGGTGACAGTGTACATAGTGAGAATCCCCGCAGTGACAGTGCTCACGGTGACACGGCCCATGGTGATAGTGCTCACGGTGATAGTGCGCACAGTGACACTGCCCTTGGTGATAGTGCTCATGGTGATAGTGCTCATGGTAATATTGATCATGGTGACACTGCCCTTGGTGACAGTGCCCATGGTGACACCGCCCATGGTGACATTTCCCATGGTGACAGTGCTCATGTTGACAGTGCACATGGTGACAGTGCCCTTGGTGACAATTCCCATAGTGACATTTCCCATGGTGACAGTGCTCATGGTGACAGTTCCCATGGTGACATTGCACATGGTGACAGTTCCCATGGTGACAGTGCTCACGGTGATAGTGCTCACGGTGACAGTGCCCTTGGTGAGAGTGCTCATGGTGATAGTGCTCATGGTGGCACTGCCAATGGTCACAGTGCTCATGGTGGCAGTGTCCATGGTGGCAGTTCCCAAGATGACAGTGCTCGTGGTGACATTTCCCTTGGTAACAGAGCTCATGGTGACAGTGCCCATGGTGACAATGGCCATGTTGAAATTGCACATGGTGACAGTGCGCACCGTGACAGTGCCCACGGTGACAGTGCTCACGGTGACAGTGCTCATGGTGATAGTGCTTATGGTGATAGTGCTCACGTTGACAGTGCCCTTGGTGATAGTGTTCATGGTAATATTGCTCATGGTGATAGTCCTTATGGTGATAGTTCGCATGGTGAATGTGCCCATGTTGAAAGTGCCAATGGTGGCAGTGCTCATGATGACACTGACCATGGTGACTATGCTCCTGCTGGTGGTATACATGGTTGGAGTTACCATGGTGAAATTCCTCATGATAGCACTGCCCATGATGATAGTGCTCATGGTGACAGTGTCCATGGTGACAGTGCCCATGGTGACAGTGGCCATGTTGAAAGTGCCCATGATGAAACTGCCCATGGTGACAGTGCCCATAATGATAGTGCCCATGGTGCTATTTCCCATGGTGACAGTGCTAATGGTGAGAGTTCCCTTGGTGACAGTGCCCATGTTGACAGTGCTCATCGTGACATTGCCCACGGTGACAGTGCTCATGGTTACAGTGCCCTTGGTTATAGTACCCATGGCAATAGTGCTCACGGTGACAGTGCCCATGGTGATATTTCTCACAGTGACATTGCCCATGCTGATAGTGATCACGTTGATAGTGCTCATGGTGACACTGCGCATGGTGACAGTGTCCATGGTGACAGTGCTCATGTTGACAGTGCCCATGGTGACAGTGTTCATCGTGACAGTTCCCATGGTGACAGTGCTCATTGTGATAATGCCCATGGTGACATTTCGCATGGATACAGTGCCAATGGTGACAGTGTTCATGGTGACAGTGCCCACGTTGATAGTGCTCATGGTGGCAGTTCGCATGGTGACAGTGACCATGATGACAGTGCTCTTGGTGACAGTGCCCACGGTATCAGTGCTCATGGTGATAGTGCTCATGGTAATAGTGCTCATGGTGACACTGCCTATGGTGACACTGCCCATGGTGAGAGTCCCCATGGTGACAGTGTCCATGGTCACAGTGACCGTGGTGACAGTGCCCATGGTGACATTTCCCATGGTGACAGTGCTCATGGTGAGAGTTCCCATGGTGACAGTGCTCACGACGACAGTGCCCATGGTGACAGTTCCCATGGTGACACTGCACACGGTAACAGTGCCCACGGTGACAGTGCTCACGGTGATAATGCTCATGGTGACAGTGCCCATGTTGATATTGCTCACGGTGACCATCCACTTGGTGGTAGTGCTTATGGTGATAGTGCTCATGGTGACATGTCCCCCGGTGACATTGCCCATGGTGACAGTGCTCACGGTGACAGTGCCCACGGTGACAATGTCCATGGTGACAGTGCTCACGGTGACACTGCCCATGGTGATAGTGCTCATGGTGATAGTTCTCATGGTTACATTGTCCACGGTGATAGTGCTCCTCGTGACACTGCTCATGGTGATAGTGCTCACGGTGATAGTGCCCTTGGTGATAGTGCTCATGGTGATAGTGCTCATGGAGACATTTCCCATGGTGACTGTGCTCATGTTGACAGTCCCCATGGTGAATGTGCTCATGCTGGCGGTGTATATGGTAGGAGTTACAATGTTGAAATTCCTTATGGTGGCACTGCCCATGATGATAGTGCTCATGGTGACAGTGTCCATGGTGACAGCGCCAATGGTGACAGTGCCCATGGTGACATTTCCCATGGTGATAGTGCTCTTGGTGAGAGTTCCCATGGTGACAGTGCTCATCTTGGCAGTGCCCATAGTGACCGTTCCCATGGTGACAGTTCCCATGGTGATAGGGCTCATGGTTACAGTGCTCATGGTGACAGTGAACACGGTGACAGTGCCCTTGGTGATATTTCTCATGGTGACACTGCCCATGGTGATAGTGCTCATGGTGAAAGTGCTCATGGTAATAGTGCTCATGGTGACACTGCCCATGGTGACAGTGCCCATGGTGACACTGCCCATGGTGACTGTGCTCATGCTGGCAGTGTACATGTTTGGAGTTCCGATGGTGAAATTCCTTATGGTAGCACTGCCCATGATGATAGTGCTCATGGTGACAGTGTCTATGGTGACAGTGCCCATGATGACAGTGCTCATGGTGACAGGGCCCACAGTGACAATGCTCACGGTGACAGTTCTCACAGTGACAGTGCCATTTGTGATAGTGTTCAGGGTGATAGTGCTCATGGTGACTGTTGGCATGGTGACAGTGCCCATGTGGAGAGTGCCCAAGGTGACAGTGCTCATAGTGGCACTGCCAATGGTGACTGTGCTCATGCTGGCAGTGTACTTGGTTGGAGTTCCAATGGTGAAATTCCTCCTGGTAGCACTGCCCATGATGATAGTGCTCATGTTGACCTTGTCCATCGTGAGAGTGCCCATGGTGACAGTGCTCATGTGGACAGTGCACATGGTGACAGTGCACACGGTGACAGTGCTCACGGTGACAGTGCTCATGGTGATAGTGCTCACAGTGATAGTGCTCACTTTGACAGTGCTCTTGGTGATAGTGTTCATGGTAATATTGCTCATGGTGATAGTGCTCATGGTGATAGTTCGCATGGTGACTGTGCCCATGTTGAAAGTGCCAATGGTGGCAGTGCTCATGGTGACACTGCCCACGGTGACAGTGCTCATGGTGACAGTGTTCATGGTGACAGTGCCCATGGTGACAGTGCTCATAGTGACACTGCCCATGGTGACAGTGCCCATAGTGATAGTGCCAATGGTGACATTTCCCATGGTGACAGTGCTCATGGTGAGAGTTCCCATGGTGACAGTGCCCATGATGACAGTGCTCATGTTGACAGTGCCCACGGTGACAGTGCTCATGGTGATAGTGTTCCTGGTGACAGTGCCCATGGTGACAGTGCTCATAGTGACACTGCCCATGGTGACAGTGCCCATAGTGATAGTGCCCATGGTGACATTTCCCATGGTGACAGTGCTTATGGTGAGGGTTCCCATGGTGACAGTTCCCATGATGACAGTGCCCACGGTGACAGTGCTCATGGTAACAGTGTTCACGGTGACAGTGCCCTTGGTGATATTTCTCATGGTGACACTGCCCATGGTGATAGTGCTCATGGTGAAAGTGCTCATGGTAATAGTGCTCATGGTGACACTGCCCATGGTGACAGTGCCCATGGTGACACTGCCCATGGTGACATTTCCCATGGTGACAGTGCTCATGTTGACAGTGCACATGGTGACAGTGCACATGGTGACAGTTCCCATGGTGACAGTGCTCACGGTGACAGTGCTCACTGTGGCAGTGCCAATGGTTACAGTTCTCATGCTGGCATTGTCAATGGTGGCAGTTCCCAAGATGACAGTGCTCATGGTGACATTTCCCATGGTGACAGTGCTCATGGTGAGAGTTCCCATGGTGACAGTGCTCATCTTGACAGTGCCCATGGTGACCATTCCTATGGTCATAGTTCCCATGGTGATAGTGCTCATTGTGACAGTGCACACGGTGACACTGCCCACTGTGACAGTGCTCACGGTGACACTGCTCACAGTGACAGTCCCATTGGTGATAGTGTTCATGGTGACAGTGCTCATGGTGACAGTGTTCACGGTGATAGTGCTCATGGTGATAGTGCGCATGGTAATAGTGCTCATGGTGACACTGCCCATGGTGACAATGATCATGTTGACCATGCCCATGGTGACAGCGTCCATGGTGACATTGCCCATGGTGATAGTACCCATGGTAATAGTGCTCACTGTGACAGTGCCCATGGTGATAGTGCTCATGGTGATAGTGCTCATGGTAATAGTGCTCATAGTGACACTGCCCATGGTGACAGTGCCCATGGTGACACTGCCCATAGTGACATTTCCCATTGTCGCAGTGCTCATGGTGAGAGTTCCAATGGTGACAGTGCACATGGTGACAGTTCCCATGGTGACACTGCTCATGGTGACAGTGCTCACTGTGGCAGTGCCAATGGTTAAAGTGCTCATGGTGGCAGTGTCCATGGTGGCAGTTCCCAAAGTGACAGTGCTCATGGTGACATTTCCCATGGTAACAGAGCTCATGATGACAGTGTCCATGGTGACAGTGGCCATGGTGAAAATGGCCTTGTTGAAAGTACCTATGGTGACAGTGCTCATGGTGACAGTGCCCACGGTGACTATGCTCATGGTGACAGTGCTCACAGTGATAGTGCTCATGGTGACAGTTCGCATGGTGACAGGGCCCATGTTGAAAGTGCCCATGGTGACAGTGCTCATGGTGGCACTGCCCATGGTGACTCTGCTCATGCTGGCAGTGTACATGGTTGGAGTTCCCATGGGGAAATTCCTTGTGGTGGCAATGCCCATGATGATAGTGCCCATGGTGATAGTGCTCGTGATGATACTGCCGACGGTGGCAGTGCTCATGGTGACAGTGCTCACAGTGACAGTGCCCTTGGTGATAGTACCCATGGTAATAGTGCTCATGGTGACAGTGCCAAAGGTGATATTGCTCACGGTGACACTGCCCATGGTGATAGTGCTCACGGTGATACTGCTCACGTTGACAGTGCCCTTGGTGATAGTGCTCATGGTAATACTGCTCATGGTGATAGTGCTCATGGTGATAGTTCCCATGGTGACAGTGCCCATGTTGAAAGTGCCCATGGTGGCCGTGCTCATGGTGACACTGCCCATGGTGACTGTGCTCATGCTGGCAGTGTACATGTTTGGAGTTCCGATGGTGAAATTCCTTATGGTAGCACTGCCCATGATGATAGTGCTCATGGTGACAGTGTCTATGGTGACAGTGCCCATGATGACAGTGCTCATGGTGACAGTGCCCAAAGTGACAGTGCTCACGGTGACAGTGCTCACAGTGACAGTGCCATTTGTGATAGTGTTCATGGTGATAGTGCTCATGGTGACTGTTGGCATGGTGACAGTGCCCATGTGGAGAGTGCCCATGGTGACAGTGCTCATAGTGGCACTGCCCATGGTGACTGTGCTCATGCTGGCAGTGTACTTGGTTGGAGTTCCAATGGTGAAATTCCTCATGATAGCACTGTCCATGATGATAGTGCTCAAGGTGACAGTGTCCATTGTGAGAGTGCCCATGGTGACAGTGCTCATGGTGACACTGCCCATGGTGACTCTGCCCATGGTGACATTTCCCATAGTGACAGTGCTCATGTTGACAGTGCACATGGTGACAGTGCACACGGTGACAGTGCTCACGGTGACAGTGCTCATGGTGATAGTGCTCACAGTGATAGTGCTCACTTTGACAGTGCCCTTGGTGATAGTGTTCATGGTAATATTGCTCATAGTGATAGTGCTCATGGTGATAGTTCGCATGGTGACTGTGCCCATGTTGAAAGTGCCAATGGTGTCAGTGCTCATGGTGACAGTGCCCACAGTGACAGTGCTCATGGTGACAGTGTTCATGGTGAGAGTGCCCATGGTGACAGTGCTCATAGTGACACTGCCCATGGTGACAGTGTCCATTGTGATAGTGCCCATGGTGACATTTCCCATGGTGATAGTGCTCACGGTGATAGTGAACACAGTGACACTGCCCTTGGTGATAGTGCTCATGGTGATAGTGCTCATGGTAATAGTGGTCATGGTGACACTTCCCATGGTGACAGTGCCCATGGTGACACTGCCCATGGTGACATTTCCCATGGTGACAGTGCTCATGTTGACAGTGCACATGGTGACAGTGCACATGGTGACAGTTCCCATGGTGACAGTGCTCACAGTGAAAGTGCTCACTGTGGCAGTGCCAATGGTTACAGTTCTCATGGTGGCAGTGTCAATGGTGGCAGTTCCCAAGATGACAGTGCTCATGGTGACATTTCCCATTGTAACAGAGTTCATGATAACAGTGTCCACGGTGACAGTGCCCAGGTGAGAGTGGCCATGTTGAAAGTGCCCATGGTGACACTGCTCACGGTGACAGTGCCCATGGTGACTATGCTCATGCTGGCAGTGTACATGGTTGGAGTTCCCAAGGTGAAATTCCTCATGGTGGCACTGCCCATGGTGACAGTGTCCATCGTGAGAGTGCCCATGATGATAGTGCTCATGGTGACAGTGCACACAGTGACAGTGCTCATGTTGACAGTGCACACGGAAACAGTGCCCACTGTGACAGTGTTCATGGTGATATTGCTCACGGTGACATTGCCCATGGTTAGAGTGCTCACGGTGATAGTGCTCACGGTGACAGTTCCCATGGTGACATTGCTCACGGTGACAGTTCTCATGGTGACATTGCCCACGGTGACAGTGCTCATGGTGACAGTTCGTCTGGTGACAGTGCCCATGGTAACAGCGCTCACGGTGACACAGCCCATGGTTACTGTCCTATAGCTGGCGGTATACATGGTTGGAGTTCTCATGGTGAAACTCCTCATGGTGGCTCCTGCCCATGATGATAGTGCCCATGGTGACATTTCCCATGGTGACAGTGCTCATGGTGAGAGTTCCCATGGTGACAGTGCTCATCTTGACAGTGCCCATGGTGACCATTCCTATGGTCATAGTTCCCATGGTGATAGTGCTCATTGTGACAGTGCACACGGTGACAGTGCTCACGGTGACACTGCTCACAGTGACAGTGCCATTGGTGATAGTGTTCATGGTGACAGTGCTCATGGTGACAGTGTTCACGGTGATAGTGCTCATGGTGATAGTGCGCATGGTAATAGTGCTCATGGTGACACTGCCCATGGTGACAATGATCATGTTGACCATGCCCATGGTGACAGCATCCATGGTGACATTGCCCATGGTGAGAGTGCCCATGGTGACAGTGTCCCTGGTGACAGTGCGCATGGTGACTGTGCTTTTAGTGACAGTTCCCATAGTGACAGTGCCCATGTTGAAAGTGCCTATGGCGACAGTCCTCATGGTGACACTGCCATGGTGACTGTGCTCATGCTGGCGGTGTACATGATTGGAGTTCCCATGGTGAAATTCCTCATGGTGGCACTGCCCATAATGATAGTGCTCATGGTGACAGTGTCCATCGTGAGAGTGCCCATGGTGACTGTGCTCATGATGACACTGCCTATGGTGACAGTGCCCATGGTGACATTTCCCATGGTGACAGTGCTCATGTTGACAGTGCACATGCTGACAGTGCCCACGGTGACATTTCCCATGGTTACAGTGTTCATGGTGATATTGCTCACGGTGACAGTGCCCATGGTTATAGTCCTCACGGTGATAGTGCTCATGGTGACAGTTCCCATGGTGACAGTGTCCACGGTGACAGTGCTCATGGTGACATTGCCCACGGTGACAGTTCTCATGGTGACAGTGCTCATGGTGACATTGCCCACGGTGACATTTCTCATGGTGACAGTTCCCATGGTGACAGTGCCCATGGTGACAGTGCTCATGTTGATAGTGCCCACGGTGACAGTTCTCATGGTGACAGTGCTCACAGTGACAGTGCCCTTGGTGATAGTTCCCATGGTAATAGGGTTCACGGTGACACTGCGCATGGTGATATTGTTCAAGGTGACAGTGCCCATGGTGATAGTGCTCACGGTGATAGTGCTCACGTTGACAGTGCCCTTGGTGATAGTGCTCATGGTAATACTGCTCATGGTGATAGTGCTCATGGTGATAGTGCTCATGGTAATAGTGATCATGGAGACACTGCCTATGGTGACAGTCCCCATGGTGACACTGCCCATAGTGATATTTGTCATGGTGACAATGCTCATGGTGAGAGTTCCCATGGTGACAGTGCACGTGGTGACAGTTCCCATGGTGACAGTGCTCACGGTGACAGTGCTCATGGTGACACAGACCATGGTGACTGTGCTAAGCTGGCAGTGTATATGGTTGCAGTTCCCATGATGAAATTCCTCATGGTGGCACTCCCCATGATGATAGTGCTCATGGTGACAGTGCCCATGGTGAAATTTCCCATGGTGACAGTGCTCATGGTGAGAGTTCCTATGGTGACTGTGCTCATGTTGACAGTGCCCATGGTGACAGTGCCCACGGTGACACTGCGCAAGGTGATAGTGCTCAACTTGATAGTGCCCATGGTAATAGTGCTGATGCTGACACTGCCCATGTTGATATTGCTCACGGTGACACTGCCCATGGTGATAGTGCTCACGGTGATATTGCTCACGGTGACAGTGGCCTTGGTGATAGTGCTCATGGTAATACTGCTAATGGTGATAGTGCTCATGGTGATAGTTTGCATGGTGACAGTGCCCATGTTGAAAGTGCCCATGGTGGCAGTGCTCATGGTGACACTGCCCATGGTGACTGTGCTCATGCTGGCAGTGTACATGTTTGGAGTTCCGATGGTGAAATTCCTTATGGTAGCACTGCCCATGATGATAGTGCTCATGGTGACAGTGTCTATGGTGACAGTGCCCATGATGACAGTGCTCATGGTGACAGGGCCCACAGTGACAATGCTCACGGTGACAGTTCTCACAGTGACAGTGCCATTTGTGATAGTGTTCAGGGTGATAGTGCTCATGGTGACTGTTGGCATGGTGACAGTGCCCATGTGGAGAGTGCCCAAGGTGACAGTGCTCATAGTGGCACTGCCAATGGTGACTGTGCTCATGCTGGCAGTGTACTTGGTTGGAGTTCCAATGGTGAAATTCCTCCTGGTAGCACTGCCCATGATGATAGTGCTCATGTTGACCTTGTCCATCGTGAGAGTGCCCATGGTGACAGTGCTCATGTGGACAGTGCACATGGTGACAGTGCACACGGTGACAGTGCTCACGGTGACAGTGCTCATGGTGATAGTGCTCACAGTGATAGTGCTCACTTTGACAGTGCTCTTGGTGATAGTGTTCATGGTAATATTGCTCATGGTGATAGTGCTCATGGTGATAGTTCGCATGGTGACTGTGCCCATGTTGAAAGTGCCAATGGTGGCAGTGCTCATGGTGACACTGCCCACGGTGACAGTGCTCATGGTGACAGTGTTCATGGTGACAGTGCCCATGGTGACAGTGCTCATAGTGACACTGCCCATGGTGACAGTGCCCATAGTGATAGTGCCAATGGTGACATTTCCCATGGTGACAGTGCTCATGGTGAGAGTTCCCATGGTGACAGTGCCCATGATGACAGTGCTCATGTTGACAGTGCCCACGGTGACAGTGCTCATGGTGATAGTGTTCCTGGTGACAGTGCCCATGGTGACAGTGCTCATAGTGACACTGCCCATGGTGACAGTGCCCATAGTGATAGTGCCCATGGTGACATTTCCCATGGTGACAGTGCTTATGGTGAGGGTTCCCATGGTGACAGTTCCCATGATGACAGTGCCCACGGTGACAGTGCTCATGGTAACAGTGTTCACGGTGACAGTGCCCTTGGTGATATTTCTCATGGTGACACTGCCCATGGTGATAGTGCTCATGGTGAAAGTGCTCATGGTAATAGTGCTCATGGTGACACTGCCCATGGTGACAGTGCCCATGGTGACACTGCCCATGGTGACATTTCCCATGGTGACAGTGCTCATGTTGACAGTGCACATGGTGACAGTGCACATGGTGACAGTTCCCATGGTGACAGTGCTCACGGTGACAGTGCTCACTGTGGCAGTGCCAATGGTTACAGTTCTCATGCTGGCATTGTCAATGGTGGCAGTTCCCAAGATGACAGTGCTCATGGTGACATTTCCCATGGTGACAGTGCTCATGGTGAGAGTTCCCATGGTGACAGTGCTCATCTTGACAGTGCCCATGGTGACCATTCCTATGGTCATAGTTCCCATGGTGATAGTGCTCATTGTGACAGTGCACACGGTGACACTGCCCACTGTGACAGTGCTCACGGTGACACTGCTCACAGTGACAGTCCCATTGGTGATAGTGTTCATGGTGACAGTGCTCATGGTGACAGTGTTCACGGTGATAGTGCTCATGGTGATAGTGCGCATGGTAATAGTGCTCATGGTGACACTGCCCATGGTGACAATGATCATGTTGACCATGCCCATGGTGACAGCGTCCATGGTGACATTGCCCATGGTGATAGTACCCATGGTAATAGTGCTCACTGTGACAGTGCCCATGGTGATAGTGCTCATGGTGATAGTGCTCATGGTAATAGTGCTCATAGTGACACTGCCCATGGTGACAGTGCCCATGGTGACACTGCCCATAGTGACATTTCCCATTGTCGCAGTGCTCATGGTGAGAGTTCCAATGGTGACAGTGCACATGGTGACAGTTCCCATGGTGACACTGCTCATGGTGACAGTGCTCACTGTGGCAGTGCCAATGGTTAAAGTGCTCATGGTGGCAGTGTCCATGGTGGCAGTTCCCAAAGTGACAGTGCTCATGGTGACATTTCCCATGGTAACAGAGCTCATGATGACAGTGTCCATGGTGACAGTGGCCATGGTGAAAATGGCCTTGTTGAAAGTACCTATGGTGACAGTGCTCATGGTGACAGTGCCCACGGTGACTATGCTCATGGTGACAGTGCTCACAGTGATAGTGCTCATGGTGACAGTTCGCATGGTGACAGGGCCCATGTTGAAAGTGCCCATGGTGACAGTGCTCATGGTGGCACTGCCCATGGTGACTCTGCTCATGCTGGCAGTGTACATGGTTGGAGTTCCCATGGGGAAATTCCTTGTGGTGGCAATGCCCATGATGATAGTGCCCATGGTGATAGTGCTCGTGATGATACTGCCGACGGTGGCAGTGCTCATGGTGACAGTGCTCACAGTGACAGTGCCCTTGGTGATAGTACCCATGGTAATAGTGCTCATGGTGACAGTGCCAAAGGTGATATTGCTCACGGTGACACTGCCCATGGTGATAGTGCTCACGGTGATACTGCTCACGTTGACAGTGCCCTTGGTGATAGTGCTCATGGTAATACTGCTCATGGTGATAGTGCTCATGGTGATAGTTCCCATGGTGACAGTGCCCATGTTGAAAGTGCCCATGGTGGCCGTGCTCATGGTGACACTGCCCATGGTGACTGTGCTCATGCTGGCAGTGTACATGTTTGGAGTTCCGATGGTGAAATTCCTTATGGTAGCACTGCCCATGATGATAGTGCTCATGGTGACAGTGTCTATGGTGACAGTGCCCATGATGACAGTGCTCATGGTGACAGTGCCCAAAGTGACAGTGCTCACGGTGACAGTGCTCACAGTGACAGTGCCATTTGTGATAGTGTTCATGGTGATAGTGCTCATGGTGACTGTTGGCATGGTGACAGTGCCCATGTGGAGAGTGCCCATGGTGACAGTGCTCATAGTGGCACTGCCCATGGTGACTGTGCTCATGCTGGCAGTGTACTTGGTTGGAGTTCCAATGGTGAAATTCCTCATGATAGCACTGTCCATGATGATAGTGCTCAAGGTGACAGTGTCCATTGTGAGAGTGCCCATGGTGACAGTGCTCATGGTGACACTGCCCATGGTGACTCTGCCCATGGTGACATTTCCCATAGTGACAGTGCTCATGTTGACAGTGCACATGGTGACAGTGCACACGGTGACAGTGCTCACGGTGACAGTGCTCATGGTGATAGTGCTCACAGTGATAGTGCTCACTTTGACAGTGCCCTTGGTGATAGTGTTCATGGTAATATTGCTCATAGTGATAGTGCTCATGGTGATAGTTCGCATGGTGACTGTGCCCATGTTGAAAGTGCCAATGGTGTCAGTGCTCATGGTGACAGTGCCCACAGTGACAGTGCTCATGGTGACAGTGTTCATGGTGAGAGTGCCCATGGTGACAGTGCTCATAGTGACACTGCCCATGGTGACAGTGCCCATTGTGATAGTGCCCATGGTGACATTTCCCATGGTGACAGTGCTCATGGTGAGAGTTCCCATGGTGACAGTGCCCATGATGACAGTGCTCATGTTGACAGTGCCCATGGTGACAGTGCTCATGGTAACAGTGCTCACGGTGACAGTGCCCTTGGTGATATTTCTCATGGTGACACTGCCCATGGTGATAGTGCTCACCGTGATTGTGCTCATGGTGACAGTTCCCATGGTTACAGTGCCCACGGTGACAGTTCTCATGGTGACAGTGCTCATGGTGATAGTGCTCAAGGTGACACTGCCCATGGTGACTCTGCTCATGCTGGCAGTGTACATGGTTGGAGTTCCCATGGGGAAATTCCTTATGGTGGCAATGCCCATGATGATAGTGCTCATGGTGACAGTGCTCATGGTGACAGTGTACATAGTGACAATCACCACGGTGACAGTGCTCACGGTGACACTGCCCATGGTGATAGTGCTCACGGTGATAGTGAACACAGTGACACTGCCCTTGGTGATAGTGCTCATGGTGATAGTGCTCATGGTAATAGTGCTCATGGTGACACTTCCCATGGTGACAGTGCCCATGGTGACACTGCCCATGGTGACATTTCCCATGGTGACAGTGCTCATGTTGACAGTGCACATGGTGACAGTGCACATGGTGACAGTTCCCATGGTGACAGTGCTCACAGTGAAAGTGCTCACTGTGGCAGTGCCAATGGTTACAGTTCTCATGGTGGCAGTGTCAATGGTGGCAGTTCCCAAGATGACAGTGCTCATGGTGACATTTCCCATTGTAACAGAGTTCATGATAACAGTGTCCACGGTGACAGTGCCCAGGTGAGAGTGGCCATGTTGAAAGTGCCCATGGTGACACTGCTCACGGTGACAGTGCCCATGGTGACTATGCTCATGCTGGCAGTGTACATGGTTGGAGTTCCCAAGGTGAAATTCCTCATGGTGGCACTGCCCATGGTGACAGTGTCCATCGTGAGAGTGCCCATGATGATAGTGCTCATGGTGACAGTGCACACAGTGACAGTGCTCATGTTGACAGTGCACACGGAAACAGTGCCCACTGTGACAGTGTTCATGGTGATATTGCTCACGGTGACATTGCCCATGGTTAGAGTGCTCACGGTGATAGTGCTCACGGTGACAGTTCCCATGGTGACATTGCCCACGGTGACAGTTCTCATGGTGACATTGCCCACGGTGACAGTGCTCATGGTGACAGTTCGCCTGGTGACAGTGCCCATGGTAACAGCGCTCACGGTGACACAGCCCATGGTTACTGTCCTATAGCTGGCGGTATACATGGTTGGAGTTCTCATGGTGAAACTCCTCATGGTGGCTCCTGCCCATGATGATAGTGCCCATGGTGACATTTCCCATGGTGACAGTGCTCATGGTGAGAGTTCCCATGGTGACAGTGCTCATCTTGACAGTGCCCATGGTGACCATTCCTATGGTCATAGTTCCCATGGTGATAGTGCTCATTGTGACAGTGCACACGGTGACAGTGCTCACGGTGACACTGCTCACAGTGACTGTGCCATTGGTGATAGTGTTCATGGTGACAGTGCTCATGGTGACAGTGTTCACGGTGATAGTGCTCATGGTGATAGTGCGCATGGTAATAGTGCTCATGGTGACACTGCCCATGGTGACAATGATCATGTAGACCATGCCCATGGTGACAGCATCCATGGTGACATTGCCCATGGTGAGAGTGCCCATGGTGACAGTGTCCCTGGTGACAGTGCGCATGGTGACTGTGCTTTTAGTGACAGTTCCCATAGTGACAGGGCCCATGTTGAAAGTGCCCATGGCGACAGTCCTCATGGTGACACTGCCATGGTGACTGTGCTCATGCTGGCGGTGTACATGATTGGAGTTCCCATGGTGAAATTCCTCATGGTGGCACTGCCCATGATGATAGTGCTCATGGTGACAGTGTCCATCGTGAGAGTGCCCATGGTGACTGTGCTCATGATGACACTGCCTATGGTGACAGTGCCCATGGTGACATTTCCCATGGTGACAGTGCTCATGTTGACAGTGCACATGCTGACAGTGCCCACGGTGACATTTCCCATGGTTACAGTGTTCATGGTGATATTGCTCACGGTGACAGTGCCCATGGTGATAGTCCTCACGGTGATAGTGCTCATGGTGACAGTTCCCATGGTGACAGTGTCCACGGTGACAGTGCTCATGGTGACATTGCCCACGGTGACAGTTCTCATGGTGACAGTGCTCATGGTGACATTGCCCACGGTGACAATTCTCATGGTGACAGTTCCCATGGTGACAGTGCCCATGGTGACAGTGCTCATGTTGATAGTGCCCACGGTGACAGTGCTCATGGTGACAGTGCTCACAGTGACAGTGCCCTTGGTGATAGTTCCCATGGTAATAGGGTTCACAGTGACACTGCGCATGGTGATATTGTTCAAGGTGACAGTGCCCATGGTGATAGTGCTCACGGTGATAGTGCTCACGTTGACAGTGCCCTTGGTGATAGTGCTCATGGTAATACTGCTCATGGTGATAGTGCTCATGGTGATAGTGCTCATGGCAATAGTGATCATGGAGACACTGCCTATGGTGACAGTCCCCATGGTGACACTGCCCATAGTGATATTTGTCATGGTGACAATGCTCATGGTGAGAGTTCCCATGGTGACAGTGCACGTGGTGACAGTTCCCATGGTGACAGTGCTCACGGTGACAGTGCTCATGGTGACACAGACCATGGTGACTGTGCTAAGCTGGCAGTGTATATGGTTGCAGTTCCCATGATGAAATTCCTCATGGTGGCACTCTCCATGATGATAGTGCTCATGGTGACAGTGCCCATGGTGAAATTTCCCATGGTGACAGTGCTCATGGTGAGAGTTCCTATGGTGAATGTGCTCATGTTGACAGTGCCCATGGTGAAATTTCCCATGGTGACAGTGCTCATGGTGAGAGTTCCTATGGTGACTGTGCTCATGTTGACAGTGCCCATGGTGACAGTGCCCACGGTGACACTGCGCAAGGTGATAGTGCTCAACTTGATAGTGCCCATGGTAATAGTGCTGATGCTGACACTGCCCATGTTGATATTGCTCACGGTGACACTGCCCATGGTGATAGTGCTCACGGTGATAGTGCTCACGGTGACAGTGGCCTTGGTGATAGTGCTCATGGTGATAGTGCTCATGGTGGCAGTTCGCATGGTGACACTGCCCCTGTTGAAATTGCCCATGGTGACAGTGCTCATGTTGACACTGCCCATGGTGACTGTGCTCACGCTGGAACTGTACATGGTTGGAGTTCCCATGGTACAAGTGTTATGGTGGTACTGCCCATGATGATAGTGCTCATGGTAACAGTGTCCATGGTGACAGTGCCCATGGTGACAGGGCCTATGGTGAGAGTGCCCATGGTGACAGTTCCCATGGTGACCGTTTCCATGGTGATAGTGCTCATGTTGACAGTGCCCACGGTGACAGTGCTAATGGTGACAGTTCCCATGGTGACAGTGATCATCTTGACAATGCCCATGGCGACCGTTCCCATGGTGACATTTCCCATGGTGATAGTGCTCACCGTGATAGTGCCCATGGTGACAGTTCCCATGGATACAGTGTCCATGGTGACAGTGCTCATAGTGGAACGGCCCATGGTGACGGTGCTCATGCTGGCGGTGTACTTGGTTGGAGTTCCGATGGTGAAATTCCTCATGGTAGCACTGCCCATGATGATAGTGCTCATGGTGACAGTGTCCGTCATGAGAGTGTCCATGGTGACAGTGCTCACTGTGACACTGCCCATGGTGACGGTGCCCATGGTGACATTTCCCATGGTGACAGTGCTCATGTTGACAGTGCACACGGTGACAGTGCCCACGGTGACAGTGCTCACGGTGACAGTGCTCATGGTGATAGTGCTCACGGTGCTAATGCTCACGTTGACAGTGCCCTTGGTGATAGTGTTCATGGTAATATTGCTCATGGTGATAGTGCTCATGGTGATAGTTCGCATGGTGACTGTGCCCATGTTGAAAATGCCCAAGGTGGCAGTGCTCATGGTGACACTGTCCATGGTGACTATGCTCATGCTGGTGGTATAGATGGTTGGAGTTCCCATGCTGAAATTCCTTATGGTGGCACTGCCCATGATGAGTGTGTTCATGGTGACAGTGTCCACGGTGACAGTGCTCATGGTGACAGTGCTCACGGTGAGAGTGCCCTTCGTGATAGCACCTATGGTAATAGTGCTCATGGTGACAGTGCCCATGGTGATAGTGATCATGGTGATAGTGCTCATGGTAATAGTGCTCATGGTGACACTGCCCATGGTGACAGTGCCCAAGGTGACACTGCCCATAGTGACATTTCCCATGGTGACAGTGCTCATGGTGAGAGTTCCCATGGTGACAGTGCACATGGTGACAGTGCCCATGGTGACAGTGCTCACGGTGACAGTGCTCACTGTGGCAGTGCCAATGGTTACAGTGCTCAGGGTGGCAGTGTCCATGGTGGCAGTTCCCATGGTGACAGTGGCCATGTTGAAATTGCCCATGGTGACAGTGCACACGATGACAGTGCCCACGGTGACAGTGCTCACGGTGACAGTGCTCATGGTGATAGTGCTTACGGTGATAGTTCTCAGGTTGACAGTGCCCTTGGTGAGAGTGTTCATGGTAATATTGCTCATGGTGAAAGTCCTCATGGTGATAGTTCGCATGGTGACTGTGCCCATGTTGAAAGTGCCCATGGTGGCAGTGCTCATGGTGACACTGCCCATGGTGACTATGCTCATGCTTGTGGTATACATGGTTGGAGTTCCCATGGTGAAATTCCTTATGGTGGCACTGCCCATGATGATAGTGTTCATGGTGACAGTGTGCACGGTGACAGTGCCTATGGTGACAGTGCCCATTGTGATAGTGCTCATGTTGATAATGCCTACAGTGAGAGTTCTAATGGTGACAGTTCCCATGGTGACAGTGCCCATGATGACAGTGCTCATGGTGACAGTGCCAACGGTGACAGTGCTCATGGTGATAGTGCTCATGGTGACAGTGCCTTTGGTGATAGTACACATGTTAATAGTGCTCACGGTGACAGTGCCCATGGTGATATTGCTCACGGTGACCCTGCCCTTGGTGATAGTGCTCACGGTGATAGTGCTCAGGGTGAAAGTCCCCATGGTTACAGTGCCCATGGTGACAGTGCTCATTGTGACAGTGCCCATGGTGACTATGCTCATGGTGACATTGCTCACGGTGATAGTGCTCATGGAGATAGTTCGCATGGTGACAGGGCCCATGTTGAAAGTGCCCATGGTTGCAGTGATCATGGTGACACTGCCCATTGTGACTGTGCTCATGCTGGCGGTGTACATAGTTGGAGTTCCCATGGTGAAATTCCTTATGGTGGCACTGCCCATGATGATAGTGTTCATGGTGACAGTGTGCACGGTGACAGTGCCTATGGTGACAGTGCCCATTGTGATAGTGCTCATGTTGATAATGCCTACAGTGAGAGTTCTAATGGTGACAGTTCCCATGGTGACAGTGCCCATGATGACAGTGCTCATGGTGACAGTGCCAACGGTGACAGTGCTCATGGTAATAGTGCTCATGGTGACAGTGCCCTTGGTGATAGTACACATGTTAATAGTGCTCATGGTGACAGTTCCCATGGTGATATTGCTCACGGTGACCCTGCCCATGGTGATAGTGCTCAGGGTGAAAGTCCCCATGGTTACAGTGCCCATGGTGACAGTGCTCATTGTGACAGTGCCCATGGTGACTATGCTCATGGTGACATTGCTCACGGTGATAGTGCTCATGGAGATAGTTCGCATGGTGACAGGGCCCATGTTGAAAGTGCCCATGGTGGCAGTGATCATGGTGACACTGCCCATTGTGACTGTGCTCATGCTGGCGGTGTACATAGTTGGAGTTCCCATGGTGAAATTCCTTATGGTGGCACTGCCCATGATGATAGTTTTCATGGTGACAGTGTCCATGGTGACAGTGCCTATGCTGCCAGTGCCCATTGTGATAGTGCTCACGGGGATAGTGTCCACAGAGACAGTGCTAATGGTGACAGTCCCCATGGTGACAGTGCCCATGATGACAGTGCTCATGATGACAATGCCCATGGTGACAGTGCCCATGGTGATAGTGCTCACAGTGACAGTGCCCTTGGTGATAGTGCTCATGGTGATAGTGCTCATGGTGGCAGTTTGCATGGTGACACTGCCCCTGTTGAAAGTGCCCATGGTGACAGTGCTCATGTTGACCCTGCCCATGGTGACCGTGCTCATGTTGGAGGTGTACATGGTTCGAGTTCCCATGGTACAACTGTTATGGTGGAACTGCCCATGATGGTAGTGCTCATGGTGACAGTGTCCATGGTGACAGTGCCCATGGTGACCATTTCCATGGTGACAGTGCTCATGTTGACAGTGCCCACGGTGACAGTGCTCATTGTGAGAGTTCCCATGGTGACAGTGCTCATCTTGACAATGCCCATGGTGACCGTTCCCATGGTGACAGTTCCCATGGTGATAGTGCTCACCGTGATAGTGCCCATTGTGACAGTTCCCATGGATCCAGTGCCCATGGTGACAGTGCTCATTGTGAAGGTGCCCTCGGTGATAGAGCTCATGGTGGCATTTCGCATGCTGACAGTGCCCATGACGACAGTGCTCATGGTTACAATGCCCACGGAGACAGTGCTCATGGTGACAGTGCTCACGGTGACAGTGCTCATGGTGACATTGCCCATGGTGACAGTGCTCATGGTGACAGTTCGCATGGTGACAGTGCCCACGGTGATAGTGCTCACGGTGATAATGCTCGCAGTGACAGTGCCCTTGATGATAGTGCTCATGGTTAAAGTTCTCATGGTGATAGTGGTCATGGTAACACTGACTATGGTGACTGTGCTCATGCTGGCGGTGTACATGGCTGGAGTTCCCATGGTGAAATTCCTTATGCTGGCAGTGCCCATGACGATAGTGCTCATGGTGACAGTGTCCATCGTGAGAGTGCCCATGGTGACAGTGCTCATGGTGACCCTGCCCATGGTGACAGTTCCCATGGTGACATTTCCCATGTTGACAGTGCACACGGTGACAGTGTTCATGGTGATATTGCTCACGGTGACAGTGCCCATGGTTATTGTGCTCACGTTGATAGTGCTCATGGTGACAGTTCCCATGGTGTCAGTGCTCATGGTGACATTTCCCATGGTAACAGAGCTCATGATGACAGTGTCCATGGTGAAAGTGCCCATGTTGAAAGTGCCCATGGTGACATTGCTCATGGTGACACTGCCATGGTGACTGTGCTCATGCTGGCGGTGTACATGATTGGAGTTCCCATGGTGAAATTCCTCATGGTGGCATTGCCCATGATGATAGTGCTCAAGGTGACATTGTCCATCGTGAGAGTGCCCATGGTGACAGTGCTCATGATGACACTGCCCATGGTGACAGTGCCCATGGTGACAGTGCTCATGTTGACAGTGCTCATGTTGACAGTGCACATGGTGACAGTGCCCACGGTGACATTTCCCATGGTTACAGTGTTCATGGTGATATTGCTCACGGTGACAGTGCCCATGGTTATAGTCCTCATGGTGATAGTGCTCATGGTGACAGTTCCCATGGTGACAGTGCCCACGGTGACAGTTCTCATGGTGATAGTTCCCATAGTGACAGTGCCCATGGTGACAGTGCTCATGTTGATAGTGCCCACGGTGACAGTGCTCATGGTGACAGTGCTCACAGTGACAGTGCCCTTGGTGATAGTTCCCATGGTAATAGGGCTCACGGTGACACTGCCCATGGTGATATTGTTCATGGTGACACTGCCCATGGTGATAGTGCTCACGGTGATAGTGCTCACGTTGACAGTGCCCTTTCTGATAGTGCTCATGGTAGTACTGCTCATGGTGATAGTGCTCATGGTGATAGTTCGCATGCTGACAGTGCCCATGTTGAAAGTGCCCATGGTGGCAGTGCTCATGGTGACACTGCCCATGGTGGCTGTGCTCATGCTGGCGGTGTCCATGGTTGGAGTTCCAATGGTGAAATTCCTTATGGTAGCACTGCCCATGATGATAGTGCTCATGGTGACAGTCTCCATGGTGACAGTGCCTATGCTGACAGTGTCCATGGTGATAGTGACAGTGCTCATTGTGACAGTTTCTATGGTGACAGTGCCCATGATGACAGTGCTCATGGTGACAATGCCCACAGTGACAGTGCTCATGGTGACAGTGCCCTTGGTGATAGTACGCATGGTAATACTGCTCATGGTGACAGTGCTCACGGTGACAGTGCTCATGGTGATAGTGCTCACGGTGCTAATGCTCACGTTGACAGTGCCCTTGGTGATAGTGTTCATGGTAATATTGCTCATGGTGATAGTGCTCATGGTGATAGTTCGCATGGTGACTGTGCCCATGTTGAAAGTGCCCAAGGTGGCAGTGCTCATGGTGACACTGCCCATGGTGACTATGCTCATGCTGGTGGTATAGATGGTTGGAGTTCCCATGCTGAAATTCCTTATGGTGGCACTGCCCATGATGAGATTGTTCATGGTAACAGTGTCTACGGTGACAGTGCTCATGGTGACAGTGCTCACGGTGACAGTGCCCTTGGTGATAGTACCTATGGTAATAGTGCTCATGGTGACAGTGCCCATGGTGATAGTGATCATGGTGATAGTGCTCATGGTAATAGTGCTCATGGTGACACTGCCCATGGTGACAGTGCCCAAGGTGACACTGCCCATAGTGACATTTCCCATGGTGACAGTGCTCATGGTGAGAGTTCCCATGGTGTCAGTGCACATGGTGACAGTGCCCATGGTGACAGTGCTCACGGTGACAGTGCTCACTGTGGCAGTGCCAATGGTTACAGTGCACAGGGTGGCAGTGTCCATGGTGGCAGTTCCCAAGATGACAGTGCTCATGGTGACATTTCCCTTGGTAACAGAGCTCATGATGACAGTGTCCATGGTGACAGTGCCCATGGTGACAGTGGCCATGTTGAAATTGCCCATGGTGACAGTGCACACAGTGACAGTGCCCACGGTGACAGTGCTCACGGTGACAGTGCTCATGGTGATAGTGCCCTTGGTGATAGTGTTCATGGTAATATTGCTCATGGTGATAGTCCTCATGGTGATAGTTCACATGGTGACTGTGCCCATGTTGAAAGTGCCCATGGTGGCAGTGCTCATGGTGACACTGCCCATGGTGACTATGCTCATGCTTGTGGTATACATGGTTGGAGTTCCCATGGTGAAATTCCTTATGGTGGCACTGCCTATGATGATAGTGTTCATGGTGACAGTGCCTATGGTGACAGTGCCCATTGTGATAGTGCTCATGTTGATAATGCCTACAGTGAGAGTTCTAATGGTGACAGTTCCCATGGTGACAGTGCCCATGATGACAGTGCTCATGGTGACAGTGCCCTTGGTGATAGTACACATGTTAATAGTGCTCACGGTGACAGTGCCCATGGTGATATTGCTCACGGTGACCCTGCCCATGGTGATAGTGCTCACGGTGATAGTGCTCAGGGTGAAAGTCCCCATGGTTACAGTGCCCATTGTGACAGTGTTCATTGTGACAGTGCCCATGGTGACTATGCTCATGGTGACATTGCTCATGGTGATAGTGCTCATGGAGATAGTTCGCATGGTGACAGGGCCCATGTTGAAAGTGCCCATGGTCGCAGTGATCATGGTGACACTGCCCATTGTGACTGTGCTCATGCTGGCGGTGTACATAGTTGGAGTTCCCATGGTGAAATTCCTTATGGTGGCACTGCCCATGATGATAGTTTTCATGGTGACAGAGTCCATGGTGACAGTGCCTATGCTGCCAGTGCCCATTGTGATAGTGCTCACGGTGATAGTGTCCACAGAGACAGTGCTAATGGTGACAGTCCCCATGGTGACAGTGCCCATGATGACAGTGCTCACGGTGACAATGCCCTTGGTGATAGTACCCATGGTAATAGGGGTCACGGTGACAGTGCCTATGGTGATATTGCTCACGGTTGACACTGCCCATGGTGATAGTGCTCACGGTGATAGTGCTCATGTTAATAGTGCTCATGGTGACACTGCCCATGGTGAGAGTGCCCATGGTGACACTGCCGATAGTGACTTTTCTCATGGTGACAGTGCACATGGTGACAGTTCCCATGGTGACAGTGCTCATGGTGACCGTGCTCACTGTGGCAATGCCAATGGTAACATTGTTCATGGTGGCAGTGTCCACGGTGGCGGTTTCCAAGATGACAGTGCTCATGGTGACATTTCCCATGGTAACAGAGCTCATAATGACAGTGTCCATGGTGACAGTGCCCATGGTGACAGTGGCCATGTTGAAAGTGCCCATGATGAAACTGCCCATGGTGACAGTGCCTATAGTGATAGTGCCCATGGTGACATTTCCCATGGTGACAGTGCTAATGGAGAGAGTTCCCATGGTGACAGTGCCCATTATGACAGTGCTCATGGTGACAGTGCCCACGGTGACAGTGCTCATGGTGACAGTGCTGATGGTGACAGTGCCCTTGGTGATAGTACCCATGGTAATAGTGCTCACGGTGACAGTGCCCATGGTGATATTTCTCACGGTGACACTGCCCATGGTGATAGTGCTCACGGTGATTGTGCTCATGGTGACAGTTCCCATGGTTACAGTACCCAAGGTGACAGTGCCCATGCTGACAGTGCCCACGGTGACAGTGCTCATGGTGACAGTGCTCATGGTGATAGTGCTCACGGTGATAGTGCTCACGGTGACAGTGCCCTTGGTGATAGTGCTCATGGTGATAGTGCTCATGGTGGCAGTGTGCATGGTGACACTGCCCCTGTGGAAAGTGCCCATGGTGACAGTGCTCATGTTGACCCTGCCCATGGTGACCATGCTCATGTTGGAGGTGTACATGGTTGGAGTTCCCATGGTACAACTGTTATGGTGGCACTGCCCATGATGGTAGTGCTCATGGTGACAGTGTCCATGGTGACAGTGCCCATGGTGACAGTGCCTATGGTGAGAGTGCCCATGGTGACAGCGCCCATGGTGACCATTTCCATGGTGACAGTGCTCATGTTGACAGTGCCCACGGTGACAGTGCTCATTGTGAGAGTTCCCATGGTGACAGTGCTCATCTTGACAATGCCCATGGTGACCGTTCCCATGGTGACAGTTCCCATGGTGATAGTGCTCACCGTGATAGTGCCCATTGTGACAGTTCCCATGGATTCAGTGACCATGGTGACAGTGCTCATTGTGACAGTGCCCTCGGTGATAGAGCTCATGGTGGCATTTCGCATGGTGACAGTGCCCATGACGACAGTGCTCATGGTTACAATGCCCACGGAGACAGTGCTCATGGTGACAGTGCCCACGGTGACAGTGCTCATGGTGATAGTGCTTATGGTGACACTACCCATGGTGACTCTGCTCATGCTGGCAGTGTACATGGTTGGAGTTCCCATGGGGAAATTCCTTATGTTGGCAATGCCCATGATGATAGTGCTCATGGTGACAGTGCTCATGGTGACAGTGTACATAGTGAGAATCCCCGCAGTGACAGTGCTCACGGTGACACGGCCCATGGTGATAGTGCTCACGGTGATAGTGCGCACAGTGACACTGCCCTTGGTGATAGTGCTCATGGTGATAGTGCTCATGGTAATATTGATCATGGTGACACTGCCCTTGGTGACAGTGCCCATGGTGACACCGCCCATGGTGACATTTCCCATGGTGACAGTGCTCATGTTGACAGTGCACATGGTGACAGTGCCCTTGGTGACAATTCCCATAGTGACATTTCCCATGGTGACAGTGCTCATGGTGACAGTTCCCATGGTGACATTGCACATGGTGACAGTTCCCATGGTGACAGTGCTCACGGTGATAGTGCTCACGGTGACAGTGCCCTTGGTGAGAGTGCTCATGGTGATAGTGCTCATGGTGGCACTGCCAATGGTCACAGTGCTCATGGTGGCAGTGTCCATGGTGGCAGTTCCCAAGATGACAGTGCTCGTGGTGACATTTCCCTTGGTAACAGAGCTCATGGTGACAGTGCCCATGGTGACAATGGCCATGTTGAAATTGCACATGGTGACAGTGCGCACCGTGACAGTGCCCACGGTGACAGTGCTCACGGTGACAGTGCTCATGGTGATAGTGCTTATGGTGATAGTGCTCACGTTGACAGTGCCCTTGGTGATAGTGTTCATGGTAATATTGCTCATGGTGATAGTCCTTATGGTGATAGTTCGCATGGTGAATGTGCCCATGTTGAAAGTGCCAATGGTGGCAGTGCTCATGATGACACTGACCATGGTGACTATGCTCCTGCTGGTGGTATACATGGTTGGAGTTACCATGGTGAAATTCCTCATGATAGCACTGCCCATGATGATAGTGCTCATGGTGACAGTGTCCATGGTGACAGTGCCCATGGTGACAGTGGCCATGTTGAAAGTGCCCATGATGAAACTGCCCATGGTGACAGTGCCCATAATGATAGTGCCCATGGTGCTATTTCCCATGGTGACAGTGCTAATGGTGAGAGTTCCCTTGGTGACAGTGCCCATGTTGACAGTGCTCATCGTGACATTGCCCACGGTGACAGTGCTCATGGTTACAGTGCCCTTGGTTATAGTACCCATGGCAATAGTGCTCACGGTGACAGTGCCCATGGTGATATTTCTCACAGTGACATTGCCCATGCTGATAGTGATCACGTTGATAGTGCTCATGGTGACACTGCGCATGGTGACAGTGTCCATGGTGACAGTGCTCATGTTGACAGTGCCCATGGTGACAGTGTTCATCGTGACAGTTCCCATGGTGACAGTGCTCATTGTGATAATGCCCATGGTGACATTTCGCATGGATACAGTGCCAATGGTGACAGTGTTCATGGTGACAGTGCCCACGTTGATAGTGCTCATGGTGGCAGTTCGCATGGTGACAGTGACCATGATGACAGTGCTCTTGGTGACAGTGCCCACGGTATCAGTGCTCATGGTGATAGTGCTCATGGTAATAGTGCTCATGGTGACACTGCCTATGGTGACACTGCCCATGGTGAGAGTCCCCATGGTGACAGTGTCCATGGTCACAGTGACCGTGGTGACAGTGCCCATGGTGACATTTCCCATGGTGACAGTGCTCATGGTGAGAGTTCCCATGGTGACAGTGCTCACGACGACAGTGCCCATGGTGACAGTTCCCATGGTGACACTGCACACGGTAACAGTGCCCACGGTGACAGTGCTCACGGTGATAATGCTCATGGTGACAGTGCCCATGTTGATATTGCTCACGGTGACCATCCACTTGGTGGTAGTGCTTATGGTGATAGTGCTCATGGTGACATGTCCCCCGGTGACATTGCCCATGGTGACAGTGCTCACGGTGACAGTGCCCACGGTGACAATGTCCATGGTGACAGTGCTCACGGTGACACTGCCCATGGTGATAGTGCTCATGGTGATAGTTCTCATGGTTACATTGTCCACGGTGATAGTGCTCCTCGTGACACTGCTCATGGTGATAGTGCTCACGGTGATAGTGCCCTTGGTGATAGTGCTCATGGTGATAGTGCTCATGGAGACATTTCCCATGGTGACTGTGCTCATGTTGACAGTCCCCATGGTGAATGTGCTCATGCTGGCGGTGTATATG
Organism: Balaenoptera ricei; assembly: GCF_028023285.1. Taxonomy (NCBI): domain Eukaryota; kingdom Metazoa; phylum Chordata; class Mammalia; order Artiodactyla; family Balaenopteridae; genus Balaenoptera; species Balaenoptera ricei. Next base: position 95,084,565 of record NC_082654.1, read on the forward strand.
GTAGGAGTTACAATGTTGAAATTCCTTATGGTGGCACTGCCCATGATGATAGTGCTCATGGTGACAGTGTCCATGGTGACAGCGCCAATGGTGACAGTGCCCATGGTGACATTTCCCATGGTGATAGTGCTCTTGGTGAGAGTTCCCATGGTGACAGTGCTCATCTTGGCAGTGCCCATAGTGACCGTTCCCATGGTGACAGTTCCCATGGTGATAGGGCTCATGGTTACAGTGCTCATGGTGACAGTGAACACGGTGACAGTGCCCGCAGTGACAGTGCTCATGGTGATAGTGCTCATGCTTATAGTGCCCACGGTGACAGTAGTCATGGTGAAAGTGTTCACGGTGATAGTGCTCACGGTGATAGTGCTCATGGTGACAGTTCCCTTAATGATAGTGCTCACGGTTATAGTGCTCATGGTGACAGTTCCCATGGTGACAGAGGCCATGGTGACAGAGCTCATGTTGAATGCCCATGGTGACAGTGCTCATGGTGACAGTGCCCACAGTGACAGTGTTCATGGTGACAGTGCTCACGGTGATGGTGCTCACAGTGATACTGCTCATGGTGAAAGTGCCTTTTGTGATAGTGCTCATGGTGATAGTGCTCATAGTGATAGTGCTCATGGTGACAGTTCTCATGGTGACAGTGCCCATGTTGAAATTGCCCATGGTGAGAGTGTTCATGGTGTCAATGCCCATGGTGACTGTGCTCATGCTGTCGGTGTACATGGTTGGAGTTCCCTTGGTGAAATTCCTCATGGTGGCACTGCCCATGATGATAGTGCTCATGGTGAAAGTATCCATGGTGACAGTGCCCATGCTGACAGTGCCCATGGTGACATTTCCCATGGTGACAGTGTTCATGGTAAGAGTTACCATGGTGACAGTGCTCATGTTCACAGTGCCCATGGTGAGAGTGTCCATGGTGAACAGTGCCCATGGTGACAGTGCCCATGGTGAAAGTACTCATGATGAGAGTTCCCATGGTGACAGTGCCTATGGTGACAGTGCCCATTGTGATAGTGCTCACGGTGATAGTGTCCACAGTGACAGTGCTAATGGTGACAGTCCCTATGGTGACAGTGCCCATGATAAGAGTGCTCATGGTGACACTGCCCATGGTGACATTGCTCATTGTGACAATGCCCTTGGTGATAGTACCCATGGTAATAGGTGTCACGGTGTCAGTGCCCATTGTGATATTGCTCACGGTGACACTGCCCATGGTAATAGTGCTCACGGTGATAGTGCTCATGTTGACAGTTCCCATGGTGACAGTGCCCACGGTGACTATGCACATGATGAAAGTTCTCACGGTGATAGTGCTCATGGTGACAGTGCTCATGGTGACAGTTCGCATGGTAGACATGGCGAAGTTGAAAGTGCCCATGGTGACAGTGCTCATGGTGACACTGCCCATGGTGACTGTGCTCATGCTGGCGGTGTACATGTTTGGAATTCCGATGGTGAAAATCCTCATGGTAGCACTGCCCATGATGATAGTGCTCATGGTGACAGTGTCCACGGTGACAGTGCCTATGGTGACAGTACCCATTGTGATAGTGCTCATGGTGATAATGCCCACAGTGACAGTGCTCATGGTGACAGTTCCTATGGTGACAGTGCCTATGATGACATTGCTCATGGTGATAGTGCCCACGGTGACAGTGCTCACGGTGACAGTGCCCTTGGTGATAGTGCTCATGGTGATAGTGCTCATGGTGTCAGATTGCATAGTGACAGTGCCCATGTTGAAAGTGGCCATGGTGACAGTGCCCATGGTGACAGTGCCCATGGTGACAGTGCTCATGGTGAGAGTTCTCATGTTGAGAGTGCTCATGTTGACATTGCCCATATTGACCATTCCCATGGTGACAGTTCCCATGGTGATAGTGCTCATGGTGACAGTGCTCATGGTGACAATGCCCACAGTGACAGTGCTCACGGTGATATTGCTCATGGCGATAGTGACCATTGTAATAGTGCTCACCGTGACAGTGCCCATGTTGATATTGCTCATGGTGACACTGCCCATGGTGATCGTGCTCACAGTGATAGCACTCATGATGACACTGCCCTTGGTGATAGTGCTCATGGTGATAGTGCTCATGGTAATAGTGCTCATGGTGACACTGCCCATGGTGACAGTGCCCATGGTGACACTGCCGATAGTGATATTTCTCATTGTGACAGTGCTCATGGTGAGAGTTCCCATGGTGAAAGTGCACATGGTGACAGTTCCCATGGTTACAGTGCTCACGGTGACTGTTCTCACTGTAGCAGTGCCAATGGTAACATTGTTCATGGTGGCAATGTCCATGGTGGCAGTTTCCAAGATGACAGTACTCATGGTGACTGGTGACATTTCCCATGGTAACAGAGCTCATGATGACAGTGTCCATGGTGAGAGTGCCCATGTTGACCGTGGCCATGTTGAAAGTGCCCATGATGAAACTGCCCATGGTGACAGTGCCCATAATGATAGTGCCCATGGTGATATTTCCCATGGTGACAGTGCTAATGGTGAGAGTTCCCTTGGTGACAGTGCCCATGTTGACAGTGCTCATCGTGACATTCCCCACGGTGACAGTGCTCATGGTTACAGTGCCCTTGGTGATAGTACACATGGCAATAGTGCTCACGGTGACAGTGCCCATGGTGATATTTCTCACAGTGACATTGCCCATGCTGATAGTGATCACGTTGATAGTGCTCATGGTGACACTGCCCATGGTGACAGTGTCCATGGTGACAGTGCTCATGTTGACAGTGCCCATGGTGACAGTGTTGATCGTGAGAGTTCCCATGGTGACAGTGCTCATTGTGATAATGCCCATGGTGACACTTCGCAAGGATACAGTGCCAATGGTGACAGTGCTCATGGTGACAGTGCCCACGTTGATAGTGCTCATGGTGGCAGTTCGCATGGTGACAGTGACCATGATGACAGTGCTCTTGGTGACAGTGCCCACGGTGACAGTGCTCATGGTGATAGTGCTCACGGTAATAGTGCTCATGGTGACACTGCCCATGGTGACACTGCCCATGGTGACAGTCCCCATGGTGACAGTGTCCATGGTCACAGTGCCCATGTTGAAAGTGCCCATGGTGACATTTCCCATGGGGACAGTGCTCATGGTGACAGTGCTCACGATGACAATGCCCATGGTGACAGTTCCCATGGTGACAGTGCACACGGTAACAGTGCCCACGGTGACAGTGCTCACAGCGATAATGCTCATGGTGACAGTGCCCATGTTGATATTGCTCACGGTGACCATCCACATGGTGATAGTGCTTATGGTGATAGTGCTCATGGTGACATGTCCCCCGGTGACATTGCCCATGGTGACAGTGCTCATGGTGACAGTGCCCACGGTGACAATGTCCATGGTGACAGTGCTCACGGTGACACTGCCCATGGTGATAGTGCTCATGGTGATAGTTCTCATGGTGACATTGTCCACGGTGATAGTGCTCCTCGTGACACTGCTCATGGTGATAGTGCTCACGGTGATAGTGCCCTTGGTGATAGTGCTCATGGTGATAGTGCTCATAGAGATATTTCCCATGATGACTGTGCTCATGTTGACAGTCCCCATGGTGAATGTGCTCATGCTGGCGGTATATATGTTAGGAGTTACAATGTTGAAATTCCTTATGGTGGCACTGCCCATGATGATAGTGCTCATGGTGACAGTGTCCATGGTGACAGCGCCAATGGTGACAGTGCCCATGGTGACATTTCCCATGGTGATAGTGCTCTTGGTGAGAGTTCCCATGGTGACAGTGCTCATCTTGGCAGTGCCCATAGTGACCGTTCCCATGGTGACAGTTCTCATGGTGATAGGGCTCATGGTTACAGTGCTCATGGTGACAGTGAACACAGTGACAGTGCCCGCAGTGACAGTGCTCATGGTGATAGTGCTCATCCTTATAGTGCCCACGGTGACAGTAGTCATGGTGAAAGTGTTCACGGTGATAGTGCTCACGGTGATAGTGCTCATGGTGACAGTGCCCTTAATGATAGTGCTCACGGTGATACTGCTCATGGTGACAGTTCCCATGGTGACAGAGCCCACGGTGACAGAGCTCATGTTGAATGCCCACGGTGACAGTGCTCATGGTGACAGTGCTCACGGTGATGGTGCTCACAGTGATACTGCTCATGGTGAAAGTGCCTTTTGTGATAGTGCTCATGGTGATAGTGCTCATAGTGATAGTGCTCATGGTGACAGTTCGCATGGTGACAGTGCCCATGTTGAAATTGCCCATGGTGAGAGTGTTCATGCTGATAATGCCCATGGTGACTGTGCTCATGCTGGCGGTGTACATGGTTGGAGTTCCCATGGTGGAATTCCTCATGATGGCACTGCCCATGATGATAGAGCTCATGCAGACTGTGTCCATAGTGACAATGCTCATGGTGACTATGCCCATGGTAATAGTGCTCATGGTGACAGTACCCATGGTGATATTGCTAACCATGACACTGCCCATAGTGACAGTGCTGACGGCGAGAGTGCTCGTGGTGACAGTTCCCCTGGTGATATTGTCTATGGTGACAGTGTCCATGGTGAAAGTGGCCATGGTGACATTGCCCATGGTGACATTCCCCATTGTGACAGTGCCCATGGTGTCAGTACCCAAGGTGGAAGTGTCAATTGTGACAGTTCCTATGGTGAATGTGCTCATGGAATCAGTTCCCATGGTGACAGTGCTCCTGTTGACAATGCTCACGGTGACACTGCTCACAGTGACAGTGCTCATGGTGGCAGTTTCCATGGTTGCAGTTACCATCTTGAAAGTTCTCATGGTGGCAGTTCCCATGATAACAGTGCTCACGGTGAGAGTGCTCATAGTGACTGTTCTCACGGTGAGAGTACTCGAGGTGATATTTCTCACTGTGAGAGTGCTCATGATGAAAGTGCTCATGGTGAGAGTGCTCACGGTATCAGTTCTCACTGTGACAGTCCTGGAGATGATAGTACTGATGGTGACACTTCCCATGATGACAATGCTCCTGGTGACAATGATCATGGTGACAGTGCTCACAGTGACAGTGCTCATGGTGGCAGTGTCCATGGTGACAGTGCTCATGGTGGCAGTTCCCATATTGACGGTGCTCATGGTGACAGTGCCCATGATGACACTTCCAATGTTGACAGAGTACATGGGGACAATGCTCATGGAAAGAGTGTCCATGGTGATAGTGCTCCTGGTGACAGTGTCCATGGTTACACTGCCCATGGTGATATTTCCCATGGTGATAGTTCCCAAGGTGACATTGTCCATGGTGACAGTGTCCATGGTGACAGTGCCCATGGTGATAGTGCTCATGGTGACACTGCCCATGGTGACAGGGCTCACGGTGATAGTGCCCACAGTGGCAGTGCTCTCGGTGAAAGTGCCCATGTTGAACAGTGCTCATGGTGACAGTGCTTATGGTGACAGTGCCCATGGTGACAGTGCTCATGGTGACAGTGCTCAAGGTGGCCATGTCCATGGTGGGAATTCCCATGGTGAAAGTTCTCATGGTGGCAGTGCCCATGATGACAGTGCGCATTGTGACAGTGCACATGGTTAGAGTGCCCATGGTGACATTTCCCTTGGTGACAGTGCTTATGGTGACAGTGGCCATGGTGACACTGGCCATGGTGATAGTGCTCATGGTTAGAGTTCCCATGGTGACAGTGCTCATGTTGACATTTCCCATGTTGACAGTTCCCATGGTGATAATGCCCATGGTGACTGTGCTCATGCTGGCAGTGTACAGGGTTGGTGTACCCATGTTGAAATTCCTCATGGTGGCACAGCCCATGATGATAGTGTTCATGGTGACAGTGTCCATTGTGACAGTGCCAATGGTGACAGTGCTCATGGTGACACTGCCCATGGTGACATTTCGCAAGGTGACAGTGCTCATGGTGAGAGTTCCCATGGTGACACTGCACATGGTGACAGTTCCCATGGTGACAGTGCTCACTGTGACAGTGCTCATCGTGGCAGTGCCAATGGTTACAGTGCACATGGTGACCGTTCCGATGGTGACAGTTCCCATGGTGATAGTGCTCACCGTGATAGTGCCCATGGTGACAGTTCCCATGAATACAGTGCCCATGGTGACAGTGCTCATGGTGACAGTACCCACTGTGATAGTGCTCATGGTGGCAGTTCGCATGTTGACAGTGGCCATGATGACAGTGCTCATGGTGGCAATGCCCACGGTAACAGTGCTCATGGTGACAGTGCTCACGATGGCAGTGCCCTTGGTGATAGTACCCATGGTAATAGTGCTCACAGTGACAGTGCCCATGGTGATAGTGCTCATGGTGATAGTGCTCATGGTAATAGTGCTCATAGTGACACTGCCCATGGTGACAGTGCCCATGGTGACACTGCCCATAGTGACATTTTCCATTGTCGCAGTGCTCATGGTGAGAGTTCCCATGGTGACAGTGCACTTGGTGACAGTTCCCATGGTGACACTGCTCATGGTGACAGTGCTCAATGTGGCAGTGCCAATGGTTAAAGTGCTCATGGTGGCACTGTCCATGGTGGCAGTTCCCAATGTGACAGTGCTCATGGTGACATTTCCCATGGTAACAGAGCTCATGATGACAGTGTCCCTGGTGACAGTGCCCATGGTGACAATGGCCATGTTGAAAGTACCTATAGTGACAGTGCTCATGGTGACACTGCCCACGGTGACTATGCTCATGGTGACAGTGCTCACAGTGATAGTGCTCATGGTGACAGTTCACATGGTGACCGGGCCCATGTTGAAAGTGCCCATGGTGGCAGTGCTCATGGTGACACTGCCCATGGTGACTATGATCATGCTGGTGGTATACATGGTTGGAGTTCCCATGTTGAAATTCCTTATGGTGGCACTGCCCATTATGATAGTGTTCATGGTGACAGTGTCCACGGTGACAGTGCTCATGGTGACAGTGCCAATGGTGACAGTGCTCATGGTGACAGTGCCAACAGTGACAGTGCTCATGGTGACAGTGCCCACGGTGACAGTGCTCATGGTGACAGTTCTCATGGTGATAGTGTTCATGGTGAAAGTGCTCACGGTGATAGTGCTCATGGTGACACTGCCCATGGTGACTCTGCTCATGCTGGCAGTGTACATGGTTGGAGTTCCCATGGGGAAATTCCTTATGGTGGCAATGCCCATGATGATACTGCTCATGGTGACAGTGCTCTCGGTGACAGTGTACATGGTGACAATCCCCATGGTAATAGTGCTCACGGTGATAGTTCTCATGGCGATAGTGCCCTTTGTAATAGTGCTCATGGTGACACTGCCCACGGTGATATTGCTCACGGTGATAGTGCGCACAGTGACACTCCCCTTGGTGATAGTGCTCATGGTGATAGTGTTCATGGTAATAGTGCTCATGGTGACACTGCCCATGGTGACAGTGCCCATGGTGACACTGCCCATAGTGACATTTCCCATGGTGACAGTGCTCATGGTGAGAGTTCCCATGGTGACAGTGCTCACGGTGACAGTGCTCACTGTGGCAGTGCCAATGGTTACATTTCTCATGGTGGCAGTGTCCATGGTGGCAGTTCCCAAGATGACAGTGCTCATGGTGAAATTTCCCATGGTAACAGAGCTCATGATAAAATTGTCCATGGTGACAGTGCCCATGGTGACAGTGGCCATGTTGAAAGTGCCCATGGTGACACTGCTCACGGTGACAGTGCCCATGGTGACTATGCTCATGCTGGCGGTGTACATGGTTGGAGTTCCCATGGTGAAATTCCTCATGGTGGCACTGCCCATGGTGACAATGTCCATCGTGAGAGTGCCCATGGTGACAGTGCTCATGGTGACAGTGCACACTGTGACAGTGCTCATGTTGACAGTGCACACGGTGACAGTGCCCACTGTGACAGTGTTCATGGTGATATTGTTCACGGTGACACTGCCCATGATTTTAGTGCTCACGCTGATAGTGTTCATGGTGACAGTTCCCATGGTGAGGATGCCCACTGTGACAGTGCTCATGGTGACATTACCCACGGTGACAGTGCTCATGGTGACAGTGCTCATGGTGACACAGCCCATGGTGACTGTGCTAAAGCTGGCGGTGTATATGGTTGGAGTTCCCATGGTGAAATTCCTCATGGTGGCACTGCCCATGATGAGAGTGCTCATGGTGACAGTGCCCATGGTGACATTTCCCATGGTGACAGTGCTCATGGTGAGAGTTCCTATGGTGACATTGCTCATGTTCACAGTGCCCATGGTGACAGCGCTCACGGTGACAGTGCTCACGGTGATAGTGCTCAACGTGATAGTGCCCATGTTAATAGAGCTGATGTTGACACTGCCCATGTTGATATTGCTCATGGTGACTCTTCCCATGGTGATAGTGCTCACGGTGATAGGGCTCATCGTGACAGTTCCCATGGTGAGAGTGCCCATGGTGACATTGCTCATGGTGAGAGTTCCCATGGTGACAGTGTCCATGATGACAGTGCTCATGTTGACAGTGCCCACAGTGACAGTACTCATGGTGACATTGCTCACGGTGACAGTGCCCGTGGTGATAGTACCCATGGTAATAGCGCTCAATGTGACAGTGCCCATGGTGATATTTCTCACGGTGACACTGCCCATGGTGATAGTGCTCACAGTGATTGTGCTCATGGTGACAGTTCACATGGTGACACTGCCCCTGTTGAAAGTGCCCATGGTGACAGTGCTCATGTTGACACTGCCCATGGTGACTGTGCTCATGCTGGAGGTGTACATGGTTGGAGTTCCCATGGTGAAATTGTTATTGTGGCACTGCCCATGATGATAGTGCTCATGGTGACAGTGTCCATGGTGACAGTGCCCATGGTGAAAGTGCCCATGGTGACATTTCCGATGTTGACAGTGCACATGGTGACATTTGCCATGGTGACAGTGTCCATGGTGACAGTGCCTATGCTGAGAGTGCCCATGGTGACAGTGGCCAAGTTGAAAGTGTCCATGGTGACAGTGCTTATGGTGACAATTCCCATGGTGACTGTGCTCATGCTGGCGGTGTACATGGTTGGAGTTCCCATGGCGAAATTCCTCTTGTTGGCACTGCCCACGATGATAGTGCTCATGGTGACAGTTTCCATCATGAGAGAGCCCATAGTGACAGTGCTCAGGGTAACACTGCCCATGGTGACAGTGCCCATGGTGACATTGCTCATGTTGACAGTGCACACGGTGACAGTGCCCAAAGTGAAAGGGCCCACGGTGACAGTGTTCATGGTGATATTGCTCACGGTGACACCGCCCATGGTTATAGTGCTCACGGTGATAGTGCTCATGGTGACAGTTCCCATGGTGACATTGACCACGGTGACAGTTCTCATGGTGACATTGCCCACGGTGACAGTGCCCATGGTGACAGTTCGCATGGTGACAGTTACCAGGGTGACAGCGCTCATGGTGACACAGCCCATGGTGACTGTGCTAAAGCTGGCGTTGTACATGGTTGGAGTTCTCATGGTGAAACTCCTCATGGTGGCCCTGCCCATGATGATAGTGCCCATGGTGACATTTCGCATGGTGACAGTGCTCATGGTGAGAGTTCCCGTGGTGACAGTGCTCATCTTGACAGTGCCCATGGTGAACATTCCCATGGTGATAGTTCCCATGGTGATAGTGCTCATTGTGACAGTGCACACGGTGACAGTGCCCACTGTGACAGTGCTCATGGTGACACTGCTCACAGTGATAGTGCCATTGGTGATAGTGTTCATGGTGACAGTGCTCATGGTGAGTGTTCGCATGGTGACAGTGCCCATGTTGAGAGTGCCCATGGTGACAATGCCCATGGTGACAGTGTTAACGGTGATAGTGCTCATGGTGATAGTGCCCATGGTGACAATGATCATGTTGACCATGTCCATGGTGACAGCATCCATGGTGACATTGCCCATGGTGAGAGTGCTCATGGTGACAGTGTCCCTGGTGACAGTGCGCATGGTGACTGTGCTCCTAAATACAGTTCCCATAGTGACAGTGCCCATGTTGAAAGTGCTCATGGCGACAGTGCTCATGGTGACACTGCCCATGGTGACTGTGCTGATGTTCACGGTGTACATGGCTGGATTTCCCATGGTGAAATTCCTTATGGTGGCACTGCCCATGATGTTAGTGCTCATGGTGAATGTGTGCATGGTGACAGGGCCTATGGTGAGAGTGCCCATGGTGACATTTTCCCTGGTGACAGTGCTCATAGTGACAGTTCCCATGGTGACAGTGACCATGGTGACAATGCTCATGTTGACACTGCCCATAGTGACAGTGCTCATGGTGACAGTGTCCTTGGTGATAGTACCCATGGTAATAGTGCTCATGGTGACAGTGCCCACGGTGATATTGATCATAGTGACACTGCCCATGGCGATAGTGCCCACGGTTAGAGTTCTCATGGTGGCACTGCCCATGGTGACAGTGCTCATGGTGACAGTGCCCTTAGTGATAGTGCCCATGCTAATAGTGCTCACAGTGACAGTACCCATGGTGATATTGTTCACGGTGACACTGCCCATGGTGATAGTGCTAACGGTGATAGTGCTCATGGTGATAGTTCCCATGGTTACAGTGCCCATGCTGACAGTGCTCATGTTGACAGTTCGCACGGTGAAAATGCTCATGGTGACAGTGCTCATGGTGATAGTGCTCACATTGACAGTGCCCTTGGTGATAGTGCTCATGGTAATACTGCTCATGGTGATAGTGCTCATGGTGATAGTTCGCATGGTGACAGTGCCCATGTTGAAAGTGCTCATGTTGAAAGTTCCCATGGTGGCAGTGCTCATGGTGACACTGCCCATGGTGACTGTGTTCACTGTGACAGTGCTCAATGTGGCTGTGCCAATGGTTACAGTGCGCATGGTGACCGTTCCGATAGTGACAGTTCCCATGGTGATAGTGCTCACCGTGATAGTGCCCATGGTGACAGTTCCCATGGATACAGTTTCCATGGTGACAGTGCTCATGGTGACGGTGCCCACTGTGATAGTGCTCATGGTGGCAGTTCGCATGGTGACAGTGGCCATGATGACAGTGCTCATGGTGGCAATGCCCACGGTGACAGTGCTCATGGTGACAGTCCTCACGATGACAGTGCCCTTGGTGATAGTACCCATGGTAATAATGCTCACTGTGACAGTGCCCATGGTGATAGTGCTCATGGTGATAGTGCTCATGGTAATAGTGCTCATGGTGACACTGTCCATGGTGAAAGTGCCCATGCTGGCAGTGCTCATGCTGAGAGTTCCCATGGTGACAGTGCACATGGTGACAGTTCCCATGGTGACACTGCTCATGGTGACAGTGCTCACTGTGGCAGTGCCAATGGTAACAGTGCTCATGGTGACAGTGCCCTTGGTGATAGTGCTCATGGTGACGATTCCCATGGTGACACTGCCCATGTTGGAAGTGCCAATGGTGGCAGTGCTTATGGTGACACTGCCCATGGTGACTGTGCTCATGCTGGCGGTGTACATGGTTGGAGTTCCCATGGTAAAATTCCTTATGGTGGCATTGCCCATGATGATAGTGTTCATGGTGACAGTGTCCATGGTGACAGTGCCTATGATGATAGTGCCCATTGTGATTGTGCTCACGGTGATGGTGTCCACAGTGACAGTGCTAATGGTGAGAGTCCCCATGGTGACAGTGCCCATGATGACAGTGCTCATGGTGACAGTGCCCATGGTGACAGTGCTCATGGTGACAGTGCTCACAGTGACAATGCCCTTGGTGATAGTACCCATGGTAATAGGGGTCACGGTGATAGTGCCCATTGTGATATTGCTCACGGTGACACTGCCCATGGTGATAGTGGTCACGGTGATAGTGCTCATGTTGACAGTTCCCATGGTGACAGTGCTCATGGTGACAGTGCGCACGGTGACTATGCTCATGATGAAAGTTCTCACGGTGATAGTGCTCATGGTGACAGTGCTCATGGTGACAGTTTGCATGGTAGACATGGCGAAGTTGAAAGTGCCCATGGTGACAGTGCTCATGGTGACACTGCCCATGGTGACTGTGCTCATGATGGCAGTGTATACGGTTGGAGTTCCGATGGTGAAATTCCTCATGGTAGCACCGCCCATGATGATAGTGCTCATGGTGACAGTGTCCACGGTGACAGTGCCTATGGTGACAGTGCCCATTGTGAGAGTGCTCATGGTGATAATGCCCACAGTGAGAGTGCTCATGGTGACAGTTCCTATGGTGACAGTGCCCATGATGACAGTGCTCATGGTGACAGTGCCCACGGTGACAGTGCTCACGGTGACAATGCCCTTGGTGATAGTGCTCATGGTGATAGTGCTCATGGTGATAGTGCTCAGGGTGTCAGATCGCATAATGACAGTGCCCATGGTGACAGTACCCATGGTGACAGTGCCCATGGTAACAGTGCCCATGGTGACATTTCCCATGGTGACAGTGCTCCTGGTGAGAGTTCTCATGTTGACAGTGCTCATGTTGACATTGCCCCTGGTGACCGTTCCCATGGTGACAGTTCCCATGGTGATACTGCTCATGGTGACAGTGCTCATAGTGACCGTGCACATGGTGACAATGCCCACAGTGACATTGCTCACGGTGATAGTGCTCATGGCGAGAGTGCCCATTGTAATAGTGCTCACCGTGACAGTGCCGATGTTGATATTGCTCATGGTGACACTGCCCATGGTGATAGTGCTCACGGTGATAGCACTCATGGTGACACTGCCCTTGGGGATAGTGCTCATGGTGATAGTGCTCATGGTAATAGTGCTCATGGTGACACTGCCCATGGTGACAGTGCCCATGGTGACACTGCCGATAGTGACTTTTCTCATGGTGACAGTGCTCAGGGTGAGAGTTCCCATGGTGACAGTGCACATGGTGACAGTTCCCATGGTGACAGTGCTCACGGTGACCGTGCTCACTATGGCAGTGCCAATGGTAACAGTGTTCATGGTGGCAATGTCCATGGTGGCAGTTTCCAAAATGACATTGCTCATGGTGACATTTCCCATGGTAACAGAGCTCATGATGACAGTGTCCATGGTGACAGTGCCCATGGTGACAGTGGCCATGTTGAAAGTGCCCATGATGAAACTGCCCATGGTGACAGTGCCCATAATGATAGTGCCCATGGTGATATTTCCCATGGTGACAGTTCTAATGGTGAGAGTTCCCATGGTGACAGTGCCCATGATGACAGTGCTCATGGTGACAGTGCCCACGGTGACAGTGCTCATGCTGACAGTGCCCTTGGTGATAGTACCCATGGTAATAGTGCTCACGGTGACAGTGCCCATGGTGAAGTTTCTCACAGTGACACTGCCCATGGTGATAGTGATCACGTTCATAGTGCTCATGGTGACACTGCCCATGGTGACAGTGTCCATGGTGACAGTGCTCATGTTGACAGTGCCCACGGTGACAGTGTTCATGGTGAGAGTTCCCATGGTGACAGTGCTCACTGTGATAATGCCCATGGTGACAGTTCGCATGGATACAGTGCCAATGGTGACAGTGCTCATGGTGACAGTGCCCACGGTGACAGTCCTCATGGTGATAGTGCTCATGGTAATAGTGCTCATGGTGACACTGCCCATGGTGACAGTGCCCATTGTGACAGTGCCCATGGTGACATTTCCCATGGTGATAGTTCTCATGGTGAGAGTTCCCAAGGTGACAGTGCTCATGTTGACAGTGACCATGCTGACAGTGTCGATGGTGACAGTGCCCATGGTGAGAGTGCCCATGATGACAGTGCCCATGGTGAGAGTGCCCATGATGACAGTCCCCATGGTGACAGTGTCCATGGCCACAGTGACCGTGGTGACATTGCCCATGGTGACATTTCCCATGGTGACAGTGCTCATGTTGAGAGTTCCCATGGTGACAGTGCTCATGATGACAGTGCTCATGGTGACCGTTCCCATGGTGACATTTCCCATGGTGACAGTGCACACGGTAACAGTGCCCACGGTGATGGTGCTCACAATGATAGTGCTCACTGTGACAGTGCCCATATTGATATTGCTCACGTTGACCCTCGCCATGGTGATAGTGCTCATGGTGATAGTGCTCATGGTGACAGTGCCCACGGTGACAATGTCCATGGTGACAGTGTTCATGGTGACACTGCCCATGGTGATAGTGCTCACGGTGATAGTTCTGATGGTGACATTGTCCACGGTGATAGTGCTCATGGTGACATTGCTCATGGTGATAGTGCTCATGGTGATAGTTCTGATGGTGATATTTTCCACGGTGATAGTGCTCATGGTGACATTGCTCATGGTGATAGTGCTCATGGTGACAGTGCCCTTGGTGATAGTGATCATGGTGATAGTGCTCATGGAGACATTTCCCATGGTGACAGTGCTCATGTTGAGAGTCTCCATGGTGACTGTGCTCATGCTGGCGGTGTATATGGTTGGAGTTACAATGGTGAAATTCCTTATGGTGGCACTGCCCATGATGATAGTGCTCATGGTGACAGTGTCCATGGTGACAGCGCCCATGGTGACAGTGCCCATGGTGACATTTCCCATGGTGATAGGGCTCATGGTTACAGTGAACATGGTGACAGTGCCCGCATTGCAGTGCTCATGGTGATAGTGCTCATGCTTATAGTGCCCACGGTGACAGTAGTCATGGTGAAAGTGTTCACGGTCATAGTGCTCACGGTGATAGTGCTCACGGTAACAGTGCCCTTAAAGATAGTGCTCACAGTGATAGTGCTCGTGGTGACAGTTCCCATCGTGAGAGTGCCCATGGTGAAAGTGCGCATGGTGACAGTGCCCACGGTGACAGTGCTCAGGGTGAGAGTGCTCACAGTGATAGTGCTCATGGTGAGAGTGCCCTGGGTGAAAGTGCCAATGGTGACAGTGTCCCTGGTGACCGTTCTCATGGTGACAGTGCTCATGATGACAGTGCCCACGGTGGCAGTGCCAATGGTTACAGTGCTCATGGTGGCAGTGTCCGTGCTGGCAGTTCGTAAGAGGACAGTGCTCATGGTGACAGTTTCCATGGTAATAGAGCTCATGATGACAGTGTCCTTTCTGATAGTGCCCATGGTGACAGTGCCGATGGTGACACAGCTTCTGGTGACTGTGCTCATGCTGGCGGTGTACATGGTTATAGTTTCCATGGTGAAATTACTCATGGTGGTACTGTTAATGATGATAGTGCTCATGGTGATAGTGTCCATGATGACAGTGTCCACGGGTACAGGTCTCATGGTGTCACTGCCCATGGTGACAGTGCACACGGTGACAGTGACCACGGTGACAGTGCTCACGGTGATACTGTTAATGGTGATACTGCCCATGATAATAGTGCTCACCATGAAAGTTCCCATGGTGCTATTGGTCACGGTGACACTGCCAATGCGGTTAGTGCTCACGGTGATAGTGCTCATGGTGACAGTTCCCACGGTGACAGAGCCCATGGTGACAGTGCTCATGGTGACAGTGCCCACAGTGACAGTGTTCATGGTGACAGTGCTCACGGTGATGGTGCTCACAGTGATACTGCTCATGGTGAAAGTGCCTTTTGTGATAGTGCTCATGGTGATAGTGCTCATAGTGATAGTGCTCATGGTGACAGTTCGCATGGTGACAGTGCCCATGTTGAAATTCCCCATGGTGAGAGTGTTCATGGTGACAATGCCCATGGTGACTGTGCTCATGCTGGCGGTGTACATGGTTGGATTTCCCATGGTGAAATTCCTCATGGTGGCACTGCCCATGATGACAGGGCCCATGCTGACAGTGCCCATGGTGACATTTCCCATGGAGACAGTGTTCATGGTAAGAGTTACCATGGTGAGAGTGCTCATGTTCACAGTGCCCATGGTGACAGTGTCCATGGTGAACGGTGCCCATTGTTAGAGTGCCCATGGTGACAGTGCCCATGGTGACAGTGCTCATGATGAGAGTTCCCATGTTGACAGTGCCCATCTTGACAGTGCCCATGGTGACAGTGCCCATTTTGATAGTGCTCCCGGTGACAGTGCCCCTGGTTATAGTGCTCATGGAGATAGTGCTCATGGTGACAGTGCCCTCGGTGACAGTGATGACAGTGATAGTGCTCATGGTGATTGTGCCCATGGTAATAGTGTTCACGGTGACAGTGCCCATGGTGATACTGCTCATGGTGACCCTGTCCATGGTGATAGTACTCACAGTGATGCTGCTCATGGTGACAGTTCCCATGGTGTCATTGCCCATGGTGACAGTGCGCATGGTGATAGTGCCCACGGTGACAGTGCTCAGGGTGATAGTGCTCACAGTGATAGTGCTCACGGTTACAGTGCCCTGGGTGAGAGTGCCCGTGGTGACAGTGTCCCTGGTGACTGTTCTCATGGTGACAGTGCTCATGATGACAGTGCCCACGGTGGCAGTGCCAATGGTTACAGTGCTCATGGTGGCAGTGTCCGTGCTGGCAGTTCTTCAACATGTGTCCATGGTAACACTTCCCATGGTGAACAGTGCTCATGGTGACATGGTCACCAGCATGAGCACTATCACCATGAGCACTATCACCATAAGCACTATCACCAAGGTAACTGTCACCATGAGCACTGTCACCATGAGCACTATCACCATGGGCAGTGTAACCGTGAGCAATATTAACATGGGTACTATCACCAAGGGCACTGTCAAGGTGAGCACTGTCACCATGGGAACTCTCACCATGAGCACTATCACCGTTGGCACTGTCAACATGAGCATTGTCATCATGGACTCTGTCACCATGGGCACTGTCACCATGGGCACACTCACCATGGTCACTGTCACCATGGGCACTGTCAACATGAGCACTGTCACCATGGGAAATGTCACTATGGGCAGTGTCACCATGGGCCCTGTCACCATGGGCAGTGTAACCATGTGCACTATTACCATGAGCACTATCACCAAGAGCACTATCACCAAGGGCACTGTCACCGTGAGCACTTTCACCGTGAGCACTATCACAGTGGGAACTTTTACCATGAGCACTATCATCGTGGGCACTGTCACCATAGGAACTGTCACCATGAGCACTGTCAGTTTGGGCACTATCACCATGAGCACTATCACAATGGGCACTGTCACCATGGACACTTTCACCATGAGCCCTATCATCATGGGCAGTGCTACCATGAGGAATTTCACCATTGGAACTCCAACCATGTACACCGCCAGCATGAGCACAGTCACCATGGGCAGGGCCACCATGAGCAGTGTCACCATGGGCACTTTCAACATGGGCCCTGTCACCATGCGAACTGTCACCTTGAGCACTATCACCATGAGCTCTGTCACCATGAGCATAGTCACCATGAGCACTGTCACCATGGGCACGGTAACCATGGGAACTGTCACCATGAGCACTGTCACTGTGGGCACTATCACCGTGAGCACTATCACAATGGGCACTGTCACCATAGGCACTGTCACCTTGGACACTGTCACCATGAGCACTAACATCATGGGCAGTGCTACCATGAGGAATTTCACCATTGGAATTCCGACCACGTACACCGCCAGCATGAGCACAGTCACCATGGGCACTGTCACCATGGGCACTGTCACCATGGGTACTTTCACCATGGGCACTTTCAAAGTGGGCACTGTCACCATGCGAACTGTCACCATGAGCACTGTCACCATGAGCACTGTCACCAAGGGCACTGTCACCATGGGAACTGTCACCATGAGCAGTATCACCGTGAGCACTATCAACATGGGCAGTGTCACCATGAGCACTATCACCATGGGCAGTGTCACCGTGAGCAATATCAACATGGGCACTGTCACCGTGAGCACTACTACAGTAGGCACTATCACCATGAGCACTGTCACCGGGAGCACTGTCACCGTGGGCATTGTCACCATGTGCACTGTCACCATGAGCACTGTCACCATGAGCACTATCACCATGGGAACTGTCACCATGGGAAAGGTCACCATGGGCAATGTCAACATGAGCAATGTCACCATGGGAACTCTCAACATGAGCACTGTCACCATGGGAAATATCACCATGGGCACTGTCACCGTGGGCACTGTCACCATGGGTACTGTCACCATGGGCACTTTCAACATGGGAACTGTCACCATGCGAACTGTCACCATGAGCACTATCACCAAGAGCACTATCACCAAGGGCACTGTCACTGTGAGCACTTTCACCGTGAGCAGTATCACAGTGGGCACTGTCACCATTAGCACTGTCATCATGGGCACTGTCAGCATAAGAACGGTCACAATGAGCACTGTCACTGTGGGCACTATCCCCATGAGCACTATCAAAATGGGCACTGTCACCATAGGCACTGTCACCTTGGACACTGTCACCATGACAACTAACATCATGGGCAGTGCTACCATGAGGAATTTCACCATCGGAATTCCGACCACTTACACCGCCAGAATGCGCACAGTCACCATGGGCAGTGCAACCATGAGCACTGTTATCATGGGCAGTTTCAACATGCACAGTGTCACCATGCGAACCGTCACCATGAGCACTATTACCGTGAGCACTATCACCAAGGGCACTGTCGGCGTGAGCAATATCAGCGTGAGCACTATCACCGTGAGCACTGTCACCATGAGTATTTTCACCGTGGGTACTGTCACCGTGGGCATTGTCAACATAAGCATTGTCACCATGGGAACTCTCACCATGAGCACTGTCACCATGGGAATTCTCACCATGAGCGCTGTCACCTTGGGAAATGTCACTATTGGCAGTGTCACTGTGGGCAATGTCACCATGGGCAGTGTCACCATGAGCACTATCATCATGGGCATTGCCGCCATAAGGAATTTCACCATGGGAACTCCAACCATGTACACCGCCAGCATGAGCACAGTCACCATGGGCAGTGTCAACATGAGCACTATCACCATGAGCACTATCACCAGGGGAACTGTCACCGTGAGCACTATCACAGTGAGCACTGTCACCATGAGCACTGTCACCATGGGCACTATCACCTTGGGAACTGTCACCACGGGAATGGTCACCATGGACACTGTCAAGATGAGCACTGTCACCATGGGAACTCTCACCATGAGCATTGTCACCGTGGGCACTGTCAACATGAGCACTGTCACCTTGGACACCATCACCATGGGCACTGTCACCATGGGCACTCTCACCATAGGCACTGTCACCTTGGACACCGTCACCATGGGCACTGTCACCATGGGAATTCTCACCATAAGCACTGTCACAATGGGAAATGTCACCAGAGGAAATGTCACCATGGGCAATGTCACAATGGGCACTGTTAGCATGGACACTGTCACCATGAGCACTGTCATCATGGGCAGTGTCACCATAGAAACTGTCACCATGAGCACTGTCACTCTGGGCACTATCACCGTGAGCACTATCACAATGGGCTCTGTCACCATAGGCACTGTCACCATGGACACTGTCAACCTGAGTTTTGTTACCATGGGCAGTGTCACCATGAGCACTGTCACCATGAGCTCTGTCATCATGGGCACTATCACCATCGGAACTCTCACCATGAGAACTGTCACCAAGGGAAATGTCACCTTGGGCACTATCACTATGGGCACTGTCAGCATGGGCACTGTCACCACTGGCACTGTCACCATAGGTACTTTCACCATGGGCACTGTCACCATGCGAACCGTCACCATGAGCACTATCACCATGAGCAGTATTACCATGAGCACTATCACCAAGGGCACTGTCAGCGTGAGCAATATCACCTTGAGCACTGTCACCATGAGCACTGTCACCATGGGCACTATCACCATGAGCACTATCACCAAGGGCACTGTCACCGTGAGCACTATCAACATGGGCAGTGTCACCATGAGCACTATCACCATGGTCAGTGTCACCGTGAGCAATATCACCATGAGCACTATCACCAAGGGAAATGTCACCATGAGCACTATCACCATGAGCACTATAACCTTGGGCACAGTCACCGTGAGCACTATTACCATGGGTACTATCACCAAGGGCACTGTCACCATGAGCACTGTCACCATGAGCACTGTCACCCTGGGTACTGTCACCATGAGCACTGTCATCATGGGTACTGTCACCATGCGACCTGCTACCATGAGCACTATCACCATGGGCACTGTCACCATGGGCACTGTATCCATGGGAACTCTCACCATGGGCACTATCACGGTGAGCACTATCACCATGGGATCTGTCACCATGGGAACGGTAACCATGGGGATTGTCAACGTGAGCACTGTCACCATGGGAACTCTCAGCATGAGCACTGTCACCGTGGGCACTGTCAACATGAGCACTGTCACCATGGACACTGTCACCATGGGCAATGTCACCATGGGCACACTCACTATGCGCACTGTCACCAAGGACACTGTCAGCATGGGCACTGTCAACATGAGCCCTGTCACCATGGGAAATGTCAATATGGGCATTGTCAACATGGGCACAGTCACCCTGGGTAGTGTCACCATGAGCACTGTCATCATGGGCACTGTCACCATGGGAACTTTCAAAATCTGCACTGTCACCATGCGAACTGTGACCATGAGCAATATCACCATGAGACCTATCACCAAGGGCACTGTCAACGTGAGCACTGTCACCGTGAGCACGGTCACAGTGGGCACTGTCACCATGAGCACTGTCATCATGGGCACTGTCACCATAGGAACTGTCACAATGAGCACTGTCACTGTGGGCACTATCACCGTGAACACTATCACAATGGGCACTGTCACCATAGGCACTGTCACCATGGACACTGTCACCATGAGCACTAACATCATGGCCAGTGCTACCATGAGGAATATCACCATCGGAACTCCAACCATGTACACAGCCATCATGAGCACAGTCACCATGGGCAGTGCCACCATGAGCACTGTCAACATGTGCAATTTCAACATGGCCCCTGTCGCCATGCGAACTGTCATCATGAGCACTATCACTGTGAGCACTGTCACCATGAGCATAATCACCATGGGAACTATCACCATGAGCACAATCACCGTGAGCACTATTACCATGGGTACTGTCAACGTGAGCACTATTACCATGTGTACTATCACCCAGGGCACTGTCATTGTGAGCACTGTGACCATGAGCACTGTCACCGTGGGCACTGTCACCATGAGCACTGTCATCATGGGCACTGTCACCATGGGAACTGTCACCATTAGAACTGTCACTGTGGGCACTATCACCGTGTGCACTGTCACAATGGGCACTGTCACCATAGGCACTGTCACCATGGACACTGTCACCATGAACACTATCATCATGGGCAGTGCCACCATGAGGAATTTCACCATGGGCAATCCAATCATGTACACCGCCAGCTTTAGCACAGTCACCATGGGTTGTGTCACCATGAGCAGTGTAACCATAGGCACTGTCACCTTGCGAACTCTCACCATGAGCACTGTCACCGTGGGCAATGTCACCATGAGCACTATCACCATGAGCACTATAACCATGGGCAGTGTCACCATGAGCAATATCACCATTAACACTATCACTGTGAGCACTGTCACCGTGGGAATTGTCACCGTGTGCACTGTCACGATGAGAAATGTCACCATGAGCACTGTCACCATGGGCAGTGTCACCATGAGCACTGTGACCATGGGCACTCTCACAATGGACACTGTCACCATGAGCACTATTATCATGGGCAGTGCCACCATGAGGAATTTCACCATGGGAACTCCATCCATGTACACCACCAGCCTAAGCACAGTCACCAGGGGCAGTGTCACCATGAGCACTGTCACCATGGGCAATTTCAACATGGCCAGTGTCACCATGGGCAGTGTCACCATGGACACTGTCATCATGAGCTCTGTTACCAAGGGACATGTCACCATGAGCACTTTCAACTTGGGAACTGCCACCATGGACACTGCCACCCTGAGCACTGTAACCATTGGCACTGCCACAGTGAGCACTGTCACCGTGAGCACTGTCACCATGGGAACTGTCACCATGTGCACTGTCACCATGGGAACTCTCACCATGAGCACTGTCACCATGGGAAATGTCACTATGGGCAGTGTCACCATGGGCACTATTACCATGAGCACTATCACCATGAGCACTATCATCAAGGGCAGTGTCACCATGAGCACTATCACCGTGATCACTATCACCATGGGCAGTGTCACCTTGAGCAATATCAACATGGTCACTGTCACCTTGAGCACAATTACAATGGGCATTATCACCATGAACACTAACACCGTGAGCACTGTCAGTGTGCGCATTGTCACCATGTGCAATGTCACCGTGAGCACTATCACCATGGGCAGTGTCACCTTGAGCAATATCAACATGGGCACTGTAACCGTGAGCACTATTACAATAGGCACTATCACCATGAGCACTATCACCGTGAGCACTGTCACCGTGGGCATTGTCACTGTGTGCACTGTCACCATGAGCACTGTCACCATGGGAACTGTCACCATGGGAACGGTCACCATGGGAAATGTCAACATGAGCACTGTAACCGTGGGAAATCTCACCATGGGCACTGTCACCATGCGTACTGTCACCATGGGTACTGTCACCATGGGCACTTTCAAAATGGGCACTGTCACCATGCGAACTGTCACCATGAGCAATATCACCATGAGCCCTATCACCAGGGGCACTGTCACCGTGAGCACGGTCACATTGGGCACTGTCACCATGGGCACTGTCACCATAGGAACTGTCACAATGAGCACTGTCACTGTGGGCACTATCACCGTGAACACTATCACAATGGGCACTGTCACCATAGGCACTGTCACCATGGACACTGTCACCATGAGCACTAACATCATGGGCAGTGCTAACATGAGGAATTTTACCATCGGAACTCCAACCATGTACACAGCCATCATGAGCACAGTCACCATGGGCAGTGCCACCATGAGCACTATCACCGTGGGCACTGTCACCATGGGAACTGTCACCATGGGAATGGTCACCATGGGCACTGTCAAGATGATCACTCTCACCATGGGAACTCTCACCATGAGCACTGTCACCGTGTGTACTGTCAACATGAGCACTGTCACCATGCACACTGTCACCATGGGCACTGTCACCAAGGGCACTCTCACAATAGGCACTGTCACCATGGACACTGTTACCATGGGCACTGTCAACATGAGCACTGTCACCATGGGAACTCTCACCTTGAGCACTGTCACCATGGGAAATGTCACCATGGGCACTGTCACCATGGGCACTCCACCATGGGAAATGTCACCATGGGCACTTTCACCATGGACACTGTCACCATGAGCACTATCATCACGGGCAGTGCCAACATAACAATTTCGCCATTGGAAATCCAACAATAAACACCGGCAGCATGAGCACAGTCACCATGGGCAGTGTCACCATGAGCACTGTCACCATGGGCACTTCCAACATGAGCACTGTCACCATGCGAACTGCCACCATGAGCACTAGCACCTTGACCATTATCACCAAGGACACTGTCATCGTGAGCACTATCACCGTGAGCGATATTACCATGAGCACTGTCACCATGACAACTGTCACTGTGGGCATTGTCACCATGAGCACTCACCGTGGGCACTCTAACCATAGGAACGGTCACCATGAGCACTATCACCATGAGCGCTATCACCATGGGCAGTGTCACCATGAGCAATATCACCATTGGCACTGTCACCGTGACCACTATTACCATGGGTGCTATCACCAAGGGCACTGTCACCGTGAGCACTGTCACCATGAGCACTGTCACCATGGCACTGTCAACATGAGCACTGTCATCATGGGCACTGTCATCATGGGAACTGTCACCATTAGCACTGTCACTGTTGGCACTATCACCATGAGCACTATCACAATGGGCACTGTCACCATAGGCACTGTCACCATGGACACTGTCACCTTGAACACTATCATCATGGGCAGTGCCACCATAAGGAATTTTACCATGGGAACTCCAACCATGTACACCGCCAGCATGAGCACAGTCACCATGGGCAGTGTCACCATAAGCACTGCCACCATGGGCACTTCCAACATGGGCAGTGTCACCATGGGAACTGTCACCATGAGCACTATCACAGTGAGCACTATCACCAAGGGTAGTGTCACTGTGAGCAAAATCACCATGGGCACTGTCACTATGAGCACTGTCTCCATGGGCACTTTCAACATGGGCCCTGGTTACATGCGAACTGTCACCATGAACACTGTCACGATGAGCACTATCACCGTGAGAACTGTCACCATGTGCATAGTCACCGTGAGCACAGTCACCATGAGCACTGTCACCATGGACACTGTAACCATGGGAAATGTCACCATGAGCACTATCACCATGAGCACTATCACTATGGGCAGTGTCACCGTGAGCAATATCACCATGGGCACTGTCACCGTGACCCCTATTCAAATGGGTACTATCACCAAGGGCATTATCCTCACTCAGCCACTGTCGCTCTCACTAAGTCAGGCTCTGATGCTGACCCTACCTGAAGCCCTGACACTGGTTCTAAATAAGGATCTGATACTCTCAGTAACTAAGGTTTTGACACTATGCTTAGGTCCTTTCCTGACACTATCCCTAGACCATAACCTGACCCTGTCCCTAGCAAATGTCGTGCCTCTTATGCTAACTACAGCCCTGCTGCTGTCCTTAACTAAGGGTCTAAAATGACTCTCGAGGCTGTGACCCTGTCCGTACCTAAGGCCTCGATGTTCGTCCTAATTCAGGGCCTGACACTGTCCCTAACTAAGGCCCTGCTGCCGTCAGTATCTAAAGTCCTGACACTATCCTGAGCTAATTTCTTGACCCATCTCTTACCAAGGTCCTGGAACTCTCCCTAAGGAAGCCCTGATGCTGTCTCTAAGTGAGGCCTTGAGGCTGTCCCTAACAGAGGCCCTGATAATATCTTTCACATAGCCCCTGAGGCTGATCCTACCGTGGCTCTTATGCTGCTGCTAAGTCATGCCCTGACATTGTCTCTAGCTAAGGCCCTGACGCTAGGCCTCACTCAGGCCCTGTCCCACTCCCTAAGTCAGGCTCTGACGCTGTTCCTACCCGAAGCCCTGACATTCAGTGCTCCTAAATTAGGTCCTGATGCGCTAAGTAACTAAGGTCTTGACACTATCCCTAGGTCATTTCCTGACACTCTCCCTAGACCTTAACCTAACCTTCTCTTTAGCTAATGTCGAGATTAGCTAAAGAGATTCTTTAGAACGAGATTCTTTCATCTTCTGAATATAGTTTTCTTCAAAACATAATTTTTATAGTGTTACTAACTTTAAACAAAATGTACTCAACTGCTGTGGAATATTCCTTCATAGGAGCGTGCATGGTTCACTTCTGCATCTGCTTGTGGTGGTGTTCAGGTTGCTTTCAGCTGTAGATCCCCTTATGCTAGCTAAATCCCTGATTCTGTCCCTAAATGAGGCCCTGAATTTAGGTCCAAGGCCGTGAACCTGTCCCTAACTGAGGCCTGGAGGCTCGTCCTAATGCAGGCCCTGACACTGTCCCCAACTAAGGCTCTGACACTACACCTAACTCAGTCACTGACACTGTACCTAACAAAGGCTCTGATGCTAGTCCTAACTTAGGCCCTGACACTGCCTCTAACTAAGGCCCTGCTGCCGTCAATATCTGAACACCTGACATTGTACTGAGCTAATAGCCTGACCCATGTCTTATCAAGGTCCTGAAACTTTCCCAAAGTAAGCCCTGACGCTGTCCCTAAGTGAGGCCTTGAGGCTATCCCTAACGGAGGCCCTGATAATAGCTTTAACGAAGACCCTAATGCTGATCCTACAGAGGCCTTTATGCTGCTCCTAAGTCATGCCCTGATACTCTCCCTTACACAGGCCCTAAAGATAGGCCTCACTTAGGCCCTGTTGCTGTACCTCAGTTAGGCTCTGACGCTGTCCGTACATCCAGCCCTGGCGCTGGTCCTGATTAAGGCGCTCACGCTGCTGCTAACTAAGGCCCTGATGCTCTCAATAACTAAGGTCTTCTCGTTATCCCTTGGTCATTTCCTTTCACTATCTCTGGCCTGGGACCTGACTCTGTCCCGAGATAATCTCCTGCATCTTCTGCTAACTGAAACCCTAATGCTCTCCCTAACTAAGGCCCTGACTACTCCTAACTAAGGCCATGACACTGAATCTAACAAAGGCCCGGAATCTGTCCTTAATATAGGCCCTGCTGCCAGCAATAACTAAAATCCTGACACTCTCCTGAGCTAATATCCTGACTCATTTCTAACCAAGGTCCTGACACTGTCCCTAAGAAAGCCCTGTCGCTGTCTTTAAGTGAAGACCTGAGGCTGTCTGTAACTCAGACCCTGAAGCTTTCCCTAACTGAGGCCTTGACGCTGTGACTAACTTGGGCTCCGGTCATGTCTTTAACTAAGAGCCTAAAGCTGATCCAACAAAGGCACTGATGCTGCTCCTAAGTCATTCCCTGACAGTGTCCCCAGCTAAGGGCCTGACATCAGGCCTCACTCAGGCCCTGTCGCTCTTCCTAAGTCAGGCCCTGATGCTGTGCCTACCTGAAGCCCTAACGCTGCTTCTGAATAAGTCCCTGAGAGTCTCAGTAACAAAGGTCTTCACACTCTCCTTAGGTCATTTCCTGACACGATTCCAAGCCTTTACCCTAACCCTGTCCCGAGCTAATGTCCTACCTCTTATGCTAACTAAAGACCTTATGCTGTGCCTAATTCAGGCACTGAATTTAGTCCCAAGGCCGCTAGACTGTCCCTAACTCGGCTCGATGCCCTTATCGTCACAATGTTCCATGACCACTGTCATCACAATGCTCCACGCCCTTGTCATCACAATGCTCCATAACCCTGTCATCACAATGCTCCATAACCTTTCTCATCGCAATGCTACATGCCATTGTCCTCGCAATGCCCCATGCCCTTATCATCACAATGCTCCATGACCCCTTTCATCACAATGCTCCATGACCCTTGTCTAAAATGCTACATGTCTGTGAAATCACAAAGCTCCATGCCCCCTGTCATCACAAGTCTCCATGACTCTTGTCATCACAATGCTCCATGACCCTTGTCATCACAATGCTCCATGATCCTTGTAATCAAAATGCTCCTTGACCCTTTCTTCACAATGTTACAGTACCCCTTTCTTCACAATGCTCCATGCCGCTGGTCACCACAATGCTCCATGACTTCTGTCATCACAATGCTCCATGTCCCTTGTCATTAAAATGCTCCATGGCCCCTGTCATCACAATGCTGCAGGATCCTTATAATCTCAATGCTCCATGGTCCTCGTCATCACAAATCTCCACGCATTTGTCGTCACAATGCTCCATGACCCCTGTCATCCCAATGCTCCATAGCACTTTTCATCACAATGCTACATAACCACTTTTATCCAAATGTTCCATGACCACTTTAATCACAGTGCTCCATGACCACTTTCATCACAATGCCCCATGACCACTGTAATCAAAATGCTCCATGGCCCTTGTCGCCACAATGCTCCAGGACCCGTTATCACAATTCTCCATGGCCCTTGTCATCACAATGCTCCATGGCGCTTGTCATCACAATGATCCAGAGCCTTAGTGCTTGAGTTGGGAGTAGAGTCATTGCCTCAGTTAGGGACACTGTCATTGCCTGAATTGGGAGTAGTGTCAGAGCCTTAGTTAGGGACAGCGCCAGGGCGAGTTGGGATTAGTGCCAGTGCCTTAGTTAGGGACAGCACCAGTGCTTGCGTTGTTAATAGTGTCAGGGCCATAGTTAGGGACAGTGTCAGTGGCTGAGATGGGAATAGTGTCAGGGCCTTAGTTACGGACATTGTCAGTGCCTAAGTTGGTTTTTTTTGTCAGGGTCTTTATTATGGACAGTGTCAGGGCCTGAGTTAAGAGTAGTGTCAAGGCCTTAATTTGGAAGCGTGTCAGTGTCTCAGTTTGGAGTAGTGTCAGACCCTTAGGTAGGAACAGCCTCAGTGCCTGAGTTGGGAGTAGTGACATGGCCTAAGTTATGGACAGTGCCAGTGTTTGAGTTAGGTATAGTCTCAGGACCTTAGTTAGGGACAGTGTCAGTGACTGTGTTAGGAATAGTGTCAGGGCCTAAGTTAGGAGTAGTCTGAGACCGGTAGTTAGGAACAGTGTCAGGGCCTGAGTTGTGAGTATTTTCAGGGCCTTAGTTAGAGAAAGTGTCAGTGCCGGAGTTGGGAGTTATGTTAGGGCCTTAGTTAGGGACAGTGTCAGGGCCTGAGTTGGGAGTAGTGTCAGGGCCTAGTTAGGGACAGTGTCAGTGCCTGAGTTGGAAGTAGTGTCAGGGCATTAGGGACAGTGTCAGTGGCTGCGATGGGAGTAGTGTCAGGGACTTAGTTAGGGAGAGTGTCAGTGCCTGAGTTGGGAATAGTCTCAGGGTCTTTTCTGGGGACAGCATCAGGGCATGAGTTAAAAGTAGTGTCAAGGCCTTAGTTAGGGAGAGTGTCAGTGCCTGTGTTGGGAGTAGTATCAGGCCGTTCGTGAGGGACAGTGTCAGGGTCTGAGGTAGAAGTAGTCTCCGGCCTTAGTTAGGTAGCGTGTCAGTGCCTAAGTAAGTAGTAGTGTGAGGGCCTTAGTTAGGGACAGTGTCAATGCCTATGTTGGGATTAGTGTCAGAGACTTAGTAAGGGACAGCGTCAGTGCCTGCGTTGGGAGTAGTGTCAAGGCCTTACTTAGGGACAGCGTCAGTGACTGAGTAAGGAGTAGTGTGATGGCCGTAGTTAGGGACACTCTCAGTGCCAGAGTTGGGGGTAGTGGCAGGCCTTTGTTAGGGACTGTGCCAGGGCCTGAGTTAAGAGTAGTGTCAAGTCCTTAGTTAGGGACAGCGTTAGTGCCTGAGTTGAGAGTAATGTCAGGACCTTAGTTAGGGACAATGTCAGTGCCTAGTTTGGGAGTAGTGTTAGGGCCTTAGTTAGGGACAGTGTCAGTGCCTGAGTTGGGAGTACTGTCAGGGCGTAGTTCGGGACAGTCTCAGTGCCTATTTTGGGAGTAGTGTCACGGCCGTAGTTAGTGATATTGTCAGTGCCTGAGTAAGGAGTAGTGTCCGGGCCTTAGTTAGGGACAGTGTCAGTTGCTTAGTTAGGAGTAGTGTCAGGGCCTAAGTTAGGGCCAGTGTCAGTGCCTGAGTCAGGAGTAGAGTCAGGGCCTAAGTTAAGGACAGTGTCATTGCTTGAGATAGGAGTAGTGTCAGGGCCTTAGTTAGGGACATTGTCAGGGCATGATTTAGGAGTTGTGTTAGGGGGTGAGCTATGAATAGTGTCAGGGCCTTAGTTAGTGACAGTGTCAGTGCTGAGTTTGGAGTAGTATCAGGGCCTTAGT
Organism: Balaenoptera ricei; assembly: GCF_028023285.1. Taxonomy (NCBI): domain Eukaryota; kingdom Metazoa; phylum Chordata; class Mammalia; order Artiodactyla; family Balaenopteridae; genus Balaenoptera; species Balaenoptera ricei. Next base: position 95,113,955 of record NC_082654.1, read on the forward strand.
TAGAGACAGTGTCAGGGCCTGAGTTAGGTGTATGTCAGGGCCTTAGTTAGGGACAGTGTCAGTGCCTGATTTAGGAGTAGTGTCAGAGGCTTTGTTAGGGACAGTGTCAGGGCCTGAGTTAAGAGTAGTGTCACAGCTTTAGTTAGGACCAGTATCAGAGCCTTAGGTAAGTCCAACAACAGCGCCTATGATAGGAATCAGATCAGGACCTGTGTTCCAGGTAATGTCAGGGCCTTATTTAAGAACAGTGTCAGGGCCTGAGTCCTGACTTACTCCTTACTCTCCTCACTAAGGACTTTGGACACTACTGCTAATTCAGGCCCTGATATTGTCCCTAACTAAGGCCCTGACACTTTCCTTGGCTAAGGCCCTGAACTTCTCCTAAGTCAGGCCCTGATACTGTCCCTAACAATGGCCCTGACACTACACCTAACTGAGGCCCCGACATGATACCTAACAAAGGCTTTGTTGCTAGTCCAAACTAAAGCCCTAAAATTGGTCCTAAATAAGGCCTTGACACTAATCCTAACTCAGGCCCTAAAACTGTCCCTAACTAAGGCCCTGATAGTATGCCTAACTCAGGCCCTCATACGATTCCTAACAATGGCTCTGATGCTAGTCCAAACTAAGGCCCTGAAATTGGTCCTAAATAAGGCCTTGACACTAATCCTAACTCAGGCCCTAGCACTGTCCCTAACTAGGTCTCTGACAGTACACCTAAATCAGACCCTGACACTGTCCCTAAGCAAGGCCCTGACACTACTCCTAACTCAGTCCCTTACACTGTACCTAACAAAGTCTCTGATGCTAGGCCTAACTCAGGCCCTGAAACCGTCTGTAACGAAGGCCCTGCTGCCATCACTATCAAAAGTCCTGACATTATCCTGAGCTAATATCCTGACCTATGTCTTTCCAAGGTCCTGAAACTGTCCCAAAGTAAGCCCTGACGCTGTCCCTAAGTGAAGACCTGAGGCTGTCCCTAACTCAGGCCCTGAAGCTTTCCTGAACTGAAGCCTTGAAGCTGTGACTAATTCAGGCCCTGATCATGTACCTAACGAAGACCTTAATGCTGATCCAGCAAAGATGCTGATGCTGCTCCAAAGTCATGCCCTGACAGTGTGCCCAGCTAAGGACCTGATGCTAAGCCTCACTCAGGCCCTGTCGCTCTCCCTAAGTCAGGCCCTGACACTGTCACTAACTAAGGCCCTGACTCTACTCCTAATTCAGTCCCGTACATTGTATCTAACAAAGGCTCTGATGCTAGTCGTAACTCAGGGCCTGACACTGTCTCTAACTAAGGGCTGCTGCCATCAACATCTAAAGTCCTGACATTATCCGGAGCTAATAACCTGACCCATGTCTTACCAAGGTCCTGAAACTCTCCCAAAATAAGCCCTGACGCTGTCCCTAAGTGAGGCCCTGAAGCTTTCCCTAACTAACTCAGGCCTTGATGCTGTGACTAACTCAGACCCTGATCATGTCTTTAACTAAGACCCTAAGGCTGATCCAACAGAGGCCCTGATGCTGCTCCTAAGTCATGCCCCGATAAGGGCATGATAGTCCCCCACTAAGTGTCTGATGCTAGGCCTCACTCAGGCCCTGTCGCTCTCCCTAAGTCAGGCCCTGTCGCTCTCCCTAAGTCAGGCTCTGATGCTGTCCCTACCTGAAGCCCTGACACTGGTTCTAAATAAGGATCTGATACTCTCAGTAACTAAGGTTTTCACACTATGCTTAGGTCCTTTCCTGACACTATCCCTAGACCATAACCTGACCCTGTCCCAGCAAAAGTCATCCCTCTTATGCTAACTACAGCCCTGCTGCTGTCCATAACTAAGGGCCTAAAATGACTCTCGAGGCTGTGACCCTGTCCGTACCTAAGGCCTCGATGTTCGTCCTAATTCAGGGCCTGACACTGTCCCTAACTAAGGCCCTGCTGCCGTCAGTATCTAAAGTCCTGACACTATCCTGAGCTAATTTCTTGACCCATCTCTTACCAAGGTCCTGAAACTGTCCCTAAGGAAGCCCTGATGCTGTCTCTAAGTGAGGCCTTGAGGCTGTCCCTAACAGAGGCCCTGATAATATCTTTCACATAGCCCCTGAGGCTGATCCTACCGTGGCTCTTATGCTGCTCCTAAGTCATGCCCTGACACTGTCTCTAGCTAAGGCCCTGACGCTAGGCCTCACTCAGGCCCTGTCCCACTCCCTAAGTCAGGCTCTGACGCTGCTCCTACCCGAAGCCCTGACACTCAGTGCTCCTAAATTAGGTCCTGATGTGCTAAGTAACTAAGGTCTTGACACTATCCCTAGGTCATTTCCTGACATTCTCCCTAGACCTTAACCTAACCTTCTCTTTAGCTAATGTCGAGATTAGCTAAAGAGATTCTTTAGAACGAGATTCTTTCATCTTCTGAATATAGTTTTCTTCAAAACATAATTTTTATAGTGTTACTAACTTTAAACAAAATGTACTCAACTGCTGTGGAATATTCCTTCATAGGAGCGTGCATGGTTCACTTCTGCATCTGCTTGTGGTGGTGTTCAGGTTGCTTTCAGCTGTAGATCCCCTTATGCTAGCTAAATCCCTGATTCTGTCCCTAAACGAGGCCCTGAATTTAGGTCCGAGGCCGTGAACCTGTCCCTAACTGAGGCCTGGAAGCTCGTCCTAATGCAGGCCCTGACACTGTCCCTAACTAAGGCTCTGACACTACACCTAACTCAGTCACTGACACTGTACCTAACAAAGGCTCTGATGCTAGTCCTAACTTAGGCCCTGACACTGCCTCTAACTAAGGCCCTGCTGCCGTCAATATCTGAACACCTGATATTATCCTGAGCTAATAGCCTGACCCATGTCTTACCAAGGTCCTGAAACTTTCCCAAAGTAAGCCCTGACGCTGTCCCTAAGTGAGGCCTTGAGGCTATCCCTAACGGAGGCCCTGATAATAGCTTTAACGAAGACCCTAATGCTGATCCTACAGAGGCCTTTATGCTGCTCCTAAGTCATGCCCTGATACTGTCCCTTACTCAGGCCCTAAAGATAGGCCTCACTTAGGCCCTGTTGCTGTACCTCAGTTAGGCTCTGACGCTGTCCGTACATCCAGCCCTGGCGCTGGTCCTGATTAAGGCGCTCACGCTGCTGCTAACTAAGGCCCTGATGCTCTCAATAACTAAGGTCTTCTCGTTATCCCTTGGTCATTTCCTTTCACTATCTCTGGCCTGGGACCTGACTCTGTCCCGAGATAATCTCCTGCATCTTCTGCTAACTGAAACCCTAATGCTCTCCCTAACTAAGGCCCTGACTACTCCTAACTAAGGCCATGACACTGAATCTAACAAAGGCCCGGAATCTGTCCTTAATATAGGCCCTGCTGCCAGCAATAACTAAAATCCTGACACTCTCCTGAGCTAATATCCTGACTCATTTCTAACCAAGGTCCTGACACTGTCCCTAAGAAAGCCCTGTTGCTGTCTTTAAGTGAAGACCTGAGGCTGTCTGTAACTCAGACCCTGAAGCTTTCCCTAACTGAGGCCTTGACGCTGTGACTAACTTGGGCTCCGGTCATGTCTTTAACTAAGAGCCTAAAGCTGATCCAACAAAGGCACTGATGCTGCTCCTAAGTCATTCCCTGACAGTGTCCCCAGCTAAGGGCCTGACATCAGGCCTCACTCAGGCCCTGTCGCTCTTCCTAAGTCAGGCCCTGATGCTGTGCCTACCTGAAGCCCTAACGCTGCTTCTGAATAAGTCCCTGAGAGTCTCAGTAACAAAGGTCTTCACACTCTCCTTAGGTCATTTCCTGACACGATTCCAAGCCTTTACCCTAACCCTGTCCCGAGCTAATGTCCTACCTCTTATGCTAACTAAAGACCTTATGCTGTGCCTAATTCAGGCACTGAATTTAGTCCCAAGGCCGCTAGACTGTCCCTAACTCGGCTCGATGCCCTTATCGTCACAATGTTCCATGACCACTGTCATCACAATGCTCCACGCCCTTGTCATCACAATGCTCCATAACCCTGTCATCACAATGCTCCATGACCTTTCTCATCGCAATGCTACATGCCATTGTCATCACAATGCTCCATGCCCTTATCATCACAATGCTCCATGACCCCTTTCATCACAATGCTCCATGACCCTTGTCTAAAATGCTACATGTCTGTGAAATCACAAAGCTCCATGCCCCCTGTCATCACAAGTCTCCATGACTCTTGTCATCACAATGCTCCATGATCCTTGTAATCAAAATGCTCCTTGACCCTTTCTTCACAATGTTACAGTACCCCTTTCTTCACAATGCTCCATGCCGCTGGTCACCACAATGCTCCATGACTTCTGTCATCACAATGCTCCATGTCCCTTGTCATTAAAATGCTCCATGGCCCCTGTCATCGCAATGCTGCAGGATCCTTATAATCTCAATGCTCCATGGTCCTCGTCATCACAAATCTCCACGCATTTGTCATCACAATGCTCCATGACCCCTGTCATCCCAATGCTCCATAGCACTTTTCATCACAATGCTACATGACCACTTTTATCACCATGTTCCATGACCACTTTAATCACAGTGCTCCATGACCACTTTCATCACAATGCCCCATGACCCCTGAAATCAAAATGCTCCATGGCCCTTGTCGCCACAATGCTCCAGGACCCGTCATCACAATTCTCCATGGCCCTTGTCATCACAATGCTCCATGGCGCTTGTCATCACAATGATCCAGAGCCTTAGTGCTTGAGTTGGGAGTAGTATCATTGCCTCAGTTAGGGACACTGTCATTGCCTGAATTGGGAGTAGTGTCAGAGCCTTAGTTAGGGACAGCGCCAGGGCGAGTTGGGAGTAGTGCCAGTGCCTTAGTTAGGGACAGCACCAGTGCTTGCGTTGGGAGTAGTGTCAGGGCCATAGTTAGGGACAGTGTCAGTGGCTGAGATGGGAATAGTGTCAGGGCCTTAGTTACGGACATTGTCAGTGCCTAAGTTGGGATTTTTGTCAGGGTCTTTATGATGGACAGTGTCAGGTCCTGAGATAAGAGTAGTGTCAAGGCCTTAATTTGGAAGAGTGTCAGTGTCTCAGTTTGGAGTAGTGTCAGACCCTTAGTTAGGAACAGCCTCAGTGCCTGAGTTGGGAGTAGTGACATGGCTTAAGTTATGGACAGTGTCAGGGACTGAGTTAAGAATAGTCTCAGGACCTTAGTTAGGGACAGTGTCAGTGACTGTGTTAGGAATAGTGTCAGGGCCTAAGTTAGGAGTAGTCTGAGACCGGTAGTTAGGCACAGTGTCAGGGCCTGAGTTGTGAGTAGTTTCAGGGCCTTAGTTAGAGAAAGTGTCAATGCCGGATTTGGGAGTTATGTCAGGGCCTTAGTTAGGGACAGTGTCAGTGCCTGAGTTGGGAGTAGTGTCAGGGCCTAGTTAGGGAGAGTGTCAGTGCCTGAGTTGCAAGTAGCGTCAGGGCATTAGGGACAGTGTCAGTGGCTGCGATGGGAGTAGTGTCAGGGACTTAGTTAGGGAGAGTGTCAGTGCCTGAGTTGGGAATAGTCTCAGGGTCTTTTTTGGGGACAGCATCAGGGCATGAGTTAAAAGTAGTGTCAAGGCCTTAGTTAGGGAGAGTGTCAGTGCCTGTGTTGGGAGTAGTATCAGGCCCTTCGTTAGGGACAGTGTCAGGGTCTGAGGTAGAAGTAGTCTCCGTCCTTAGTTAGGTAGCGTGTCAGTGCCTAAGTAAGTAGTAGTGTGAGGGCCTTAGTAAGGGACAGTGTCAATGCCTGTGTTGGGAGTAGTGTCAGAGACTTAGTAAGGGACAGCGTCAGTGCCTGAGTTGGGAGTAGTGTCAGAGCCTTAGTTAGGGACAGCGTCAGTGCCTGCGTTGGGAGTAGTTTCAAGGCCTTACTTAGGGACAGCGTCAATGACTGAGTAAGGAGTAGTGTGATGGCCGTAGTTAGGGACACTCTCAGTGCCAGAGTTGGGGGTAGTGGCTGGCCTTTGTTAGGGACTGTGCCAGGGCCTGAGTTAAGAGTAGTGTCAAGTCCTTAGTTAGGGACAGTGTTAGTGCCTGAGTTGAGAGTAATGTCAAGGCTTCAGTTAGGGACAATGTCAGTGTCTAGTTTGGGAGTAGTGTCAGGGCCTTAGTTAGGGACAGTGTCAGTGCCTGAGTTGGGAGTACTGTCAGGGCGTATTTCGGGACAGTCTCAGTGCCTATTTTGGGAGTAGTGTCACGGCCGTAGTTAGTGACATTGTCAGTGCCTGAGTAAGGGGTAGTGTCCGGGCCTTAGTTAGGGACAGTGTCAGTTGCTAAGTTAGGAGTAGTGTCAGGGCCTAAGTTAGGGCCAGTGTCAGTGCCTGAGTCAGGAGTAGAGTCAGGGCCTAAGTTAAGGACAGTGTCATTGCTTGAGATAGGAGTAGTGTCAGGGCCTTAGTTAGGGACATTGTCAGGGCATGATTTAGGAGTTGTGTTAGGGGGTGAGCTATGAATAGTGTCAGGGCCTTAGTTAGTGACAGTGTCAGTGCTGAGTTTGGAGTAGTATCAGGGCCTTAGTTAGAGACAGTGTCAGGGCCTGAGTTAGGTGTATGTCAGGGCCTTAGTTAGGGACAGTGTCAGTGCCTGATTTAGGAGTAGTGTCAGAGGCTTTGTTAGGGACAGTGTCAGGGCCTGAGTTAAGAGTAGTATCACAGCTTTAGTTAGGACCAGTGTCAGGGCCTTAGTTAAGTCCAACATCAGCGCCTATGATAGGAATCAGATCAGGACCTGTGTTCCAGGTAATGTCAGGGCCTTATTTAAGAACAGTGTCAGGGCCTGAGTCCTGACTTACTCCTTACTCTCCTCACTAAGGACTTTGGACACTACTGCTAATTCAGGCCCTGATATTGTCCCTAACTAAGGCCCTGACACTTTCCTTGGCTAAGGCCCTGAATTTCTCCTAAGTCAGGCCCTGATACTGTCCCTAACAATGGCCCTGACACTACACCTAACTGAGGCCCCGACATGATACCTAACAAAGGCTTTGCTGCTAGTCCAAACTAAAGCCCTAAAATTGGTCCTAAATAAGGCCTTGACACTAATCCTAACTCAGGCCCTAAAACTGTCCCTAACTAAGGCCCTGATAGTATGCCTAACTCAGGCCCTCATACGATTCCTAACAATGGCTCTGATGCTAGTCCAAACTAAGGCCCTGAAATTGGTCCTAAATAAGGCCTTGACACTAATCCTAACTCAGGCCCTAGCACTGTCCCTAACTAGGTCTCTGACAGTACACCTAAATCAGACCCTGACACTGTCCCTAAGCAAGGCCCTGACACTACTCCTAACTCAGTCCCTTACACTGTACCTAACAAAGTCTCTGATGCTAGGCCTAATTCAGGCCCTGAAACCGTCTGTAACGAAGGCCCTGCTGCCATCACTATCAAAAGTCCTGACATTATCCGGAGCTAATATCCTGACCTATGTCTTTCCAAGGTCCTGAAACTGTCCCAAAGTAAGCCCTGACGCTGTCCCTAAGTGAAGACCTGAGGCTGTCCCTAACTCAGGCCCTGAAGCTTTCCTGAACTGAAGCCTTGAAGCTGTGACTAATTCAGGCCCTGATCATGTACCTAACGAAGACCTTAATGCTGATCCAGCAAAGATGCTGATGCTGCTCCAAAGTCATGCCCTGACAGTGTGCCCAGCTAAGGACCTGATGCTAAGCCTCACTCAGGCCCTGTCGCTCTCCCTAAGTCAGGCCCTGACACTGTCACTAACTAAGGCCCTGACTCTACTCCTAATTCAGTCCCGTACATTGTATCTAACAAAGGCTCTGATGCTAGTCGTAACTCAGGGCCTGACACTGTCTCTAACTAAGGGCTGCTGCCATCAACATCTAAAGTCCTGACATTATCCGGAGCTAATAACCTGACCCATGCCTTATCAAGGTCCTGAAACTCTCCCAAAATAAGCCCTGACGCTGTCCCTAAGTGAGGCCCTGAAGCTTTCCCTAACTAACTCAGGCCTTGATGCTGTGACTAACTCAGACCCTGATCATGTCTTTAACTAAGACCCTAAGGCTGATCCAACAGAGGCCCTGATGCTGCTCCTAAGTCATGCCCCGATAGTGTCCCCCACTAAGTGTCTGATGCTAGGCCTCACTCAGACCCTATCGCTCTCCCTAAGTCAGGCTCTGATGCTGTCCCTACCTGAAGCCCTAACACTGGTTCTGAATAAGGTCCTGAGTGTCTCCGTAACAAAGGTCTTCACACTATCCTTAGGTCATTTCCTGACACTATCCCTAGATGTTAAACTGACACGGTCCCTAGCTAATGTCCTGCCTCTTATGCTAACTGAAGCCCTTAGGCTGTGCCTACCTCAGGCACTGAATTTAGTCCCAATACCATGAAACTGTCCCGAACTAAGGCCTAGATGCTCGCCCTACATCCGGCCCTGACACTGTCCCTAACTAAGGCCCTAACACTATTGCTAACTGAGGATCTGACACTGGAGCTATCAGAGGCCCGCTACTCCTAACTAACGCCTTGAAACTTTCCCTAACGTAGGCGCTGCTACCATCAATATCTAAAGTCCTGACATTATCCTGAGCTAATATCCTGACCCATGTCTTACCAAGGTCCTGAAACTCTCCCAACGTTAGCCCTGACACTGTCCCTAAGTGAGGCCCTGAGGCTGTCCCTCACAGAGGTCCTGATAATGTCTTTAACTAAACTCTAATGCTGATCTTACAGAGACCCTTATGTTGATCCTATGTCATGCCCTGACGCTGTCCGGAGCTAAGGCCCTGACTCTAGGCATCACTCAGGCCCTGTCGCTCTCCCTACGTCAGGCTAAGACTCTGTCCCTACCTGAAGCCCTGACACTGGGCCTAAATTAGGCACTGATGCTCTAATTAGCTATGGTCTTGACACTATCCCTAGGTCATTTCCTGACACTATCCCTAGATCTTAACCTAAACTTGTCTTTAGCTATTGTCGAGCCTCTTATGCTAAGTAAATCCCTGATGCTGTCTCTAACTAAGAGCCTGAAATTAGCCCCGAGGCCGTCAACCTGTCCCTAACTGAGGTTGGAGGCTCATCCTAACTGAGGCGCTGACACTGTCCCTAACTAAAGCCCTGACACTGTACTTTACAAGGGCTCTGATGCTAGTCCTAACTCAGGCCCTGACACTGTCTCTAAGTAAGGCTCAGAATTTGCCCCTAATATAGGCCCTGCTGTCAGCAATAACTAAAAACTGGACACTAGCCTGAGCTAATATCCTGACATATTTCTAACCAAGGTCGTGACACTGTCCCTAAGAAAGCCCTGTCGCTGTCCCTGTGTTAAGAACTGAGGCTGTCCCTAACTCAGGCCCTGAAGCTTTCCCTAACTGAGGCCTAGAAGCTGTGACTAAGTCAGGCCCTGATCATATCTGTAACAAAGACGCTAAGGCTGATCCAACAGAGGCGCTGATTCTGTTCCTAAGTCATGCCCTGACAGTGTCCTCAGCTAAGGGCCTGACGCTAGGCCTCACTCAGGCCCTGTCGCTCTCCCTAAGTCAGGCTCTGATGCTGTCCCTACCTGAAGCCCTGACACTGGTTCTAAATAAGGATCTGATACTCTCAGTCACTAAGGTTTTCACACTATGCTTAGGTCCTTTCCTGACACTATCCCTAGACCATAACCTGACCCTGTCCCTAGCAAATGTCGTGCCTCTTATGCTAACTACAGCCCTGCTGCTGTCCTTAACTAAGGGCCTAAAATTACTCTCGAGGCTGTGACCCTGTCCGTACCTAAGGCCTCGATGTTCGTCCTAATTCAGGGCCTGACACTGTCCCTAACTAAGGCCCTGCTGCTGTCAGTATCTAAAGTCCTGACACTATCCTGAGCTAATTTCTTGACCCATCTCTTACCAAGGTCCTGAAACTGTCCCTAAGGAAGCCCTGATGCTGTCTCTAAGTGAGGCCTTGAGGCTGTCCCTAACAGAGGCCCTGATAATATCTTTCACATAGCCCCTGAGGCTGATCCTACCGGGGCTCTTAGGCTGCTCCTAAGTCATGCCCTGACACTGTCTCTAGCTAAGGCCCTGACGCTAGGCCTCACTCAGGCCCTGTCCCACTCCCTAAGTCAGGCTCTGACGCTGCTCCTACCCGAAGCCCTGACACTCACTGCTCCTAAATTAGGTCCTGATGTGCTAAGTAACTAAGGTCTTGACACTATCCCTAGGTCATTTCCTGACACTCTCCCTAGACCTTAACCTAACCTTCTCTTTAGCTAATGTCGAGATTAGCTAAAGAGATTCTTTAGAACGAGATTCTTTCATCTTCTGAATATAGTTTTCTTCAAAACATAATTTTTATAGTGTTACTAACTTTAAACACAATGTACTCAACTGCTGTGGAATATTCCTTCATAGGAGCGTGCATGGTTCACTTCTGCATCTGCTTGTGGTGGTGTTCAGGTTGCTTTCAGCTGTAGATCCCCTTATGCTAGCTAAATCCCTGATTCTGTCCCTAAACGAGGCCCTGAATTTAGGTCCGAGGCCGTGAACCTGTCCCTAACTGAGGCCTGGAAGCTCGTCCTAATGCAGGCCCTGACACTGTCCCCAACTAAGGCTCTGACACTACACCTAACTCAGTCACTGACACTGTACCTAACAAAGGCTCTGATGCTAGTCCTAACTTAGGCCCTGACACTGCCTCTAACTAAGGCCCTGCTGCCGTCAATATCTGAACACCTGATATTATCCTGAGCTAATAGCCTGACCCATGTCTTACCAAGGTCCTGAAACTTTCCCAAAGTAAGCCCTGACGCTGTCCCTAAGTGAGGCCTTGAGGCTATCCCTAACGGAGGCCCTGATAATAGCTTTAACGAAGACCCTAATGCTGATCCTACAGAGGCCTTTATGCTGCTCCTAAGTCATGCCCTGATACTGTCCCTTACTCAGGCCCTAAAGATAGGCCTCACTTAGGCCCTGTTGCTGTACCTCACTTAGGCTCTGACGCTGTCCGTACATCCAGCCCTGGCGCTGGTCCTGATTAAGGCGCTCACGCTGCTGCTAACTAAGGCCCTGATGCTCTCAATAACTAAGGTCTTCTCGTTATCCCTTGGTCATTTCCTTTCACTATCTCTGGCCTGGGACCTGACTCTGTCCCGAGATAATCTCCTGCATCTTCTGCTAACTGAAACCCTAATGCTCTCCCTAACTAAGGCCCTGACTACTCCTAACTAAGGCCATGACACTGAATCTAACAAAGGCCCGGAATCTGTCCTTAATATAGGCCCTGCTGCCAGCAATAACTAAAATCCTGACACTCTCCTGAGCTAATATCCTGACTCATTTCTAACCAAGGTCCTGACACTGTCCCTAAGAAAGCCCTGTCGCTGTCTTTAAGTGAAGACCTGAGGCTGTCTGTAACTCAGACCCTGAAGCTTTCCCTAACTGAGGCCTTGACGCTGTGACTAACTTGGGCTCCGGTCATGTCTTTAACTAAGAGCCTAAAGCTGATCCAACAAAGGCACTGATGCTGCTCCTAAGTCATTCCCTGACAGTGTCCCCAGCTAAGGGCCTGACATCAGGCCTCACTCAGGCCCTGTCGCTCTTCCTAAGTCAGGCCCTGATGCTGTGCCTACCTGAAGCCCTAACGCTGCTTCTGAATAAGTCCCTGAGAGTCTCAGTAACAAAGGTCTTCACACTCTCCTTAGGTCATTTCCTGACACGATTCCAAGCCTTTACCCTAACCCTGTCCCGAGCTAATGTCCTACCTCTTATGCTAACTAAAGACCTTATGCTGTGCCTAATTCAGGCACTGAATTTAGTCCCAAGGCCGCTAGACTGTCCCTAACTCGGCTCGATGCCCTTATCGTCACAATGTTCCATGACCACTGTCATCACAATGCTCCACGCCCTTGTCATCACAATGCTCCATAACCCTGTCATCACAATGCTCCATGACCTTTCTCATCGCAATGCTACATGCCATTGTCATCACAATGCTCCATGCCCTTATCATCACAATGCTCCATGACCCCTTTCATCACAATGCTCCATGACCCTTGTCTAAAATGCTACATGTCTGTGAAATCACAAAGCTCCATGCCCCCTGTCATCACAAGTCTCCATGACTCTTGTCATCACAATGCTCCATGACCCTTGTCATCACAATGCTCCATGATCCTTGTAATCAAAATGCTCCTTGACCCTTTCTTCACAATGTTACAGTACCCCTTTCTTCACAATGCTCCATGCCGCTGGTCACCACAATGCTCCATGACTTCTGTCATCACAATGCTCCATGTCCCTTGTCATTAAAATGCTCCATGGCCCCTGTCATCGCAATGCTGCAGGATCCTTATAATCTCAATGCTCCATGGTCCTCGTCATCACAAATCTCCACGCATTTGTCATCACAATGCTCCATGACCCCTGTCATCCCAATGCTCCATAGCACTTTTCATCACAATGCTACATGACCACTTTTATCACCATGTTCCATGACCACTTTAATCACAGTGCTCCATGACCACTTTCATCACAATGCCCCATGACCCCTGAAATCAAAATGCTCCATGGCCCTTGTCGCCACAATGCTCCAGGACCCGTCATCACAATTCTCCATGGCCCTTGTCATCACAATGCTCCATGGCGCTTGTCATCACAATGATCCAGAGCCTTAGTGCTTGAGTTGGGAGTAGTATCATTGCCTCAGTTAGGGACACTGTCATTGCCTGAATTGGGAGTAGTGTCAGAGCCTTAGTTAGGGACAGCGCCAGGGCGAGTTGGGATTAGTGCCAGTGCCTTAGTTAGGGACAGCACCAGTGCTTGCGTTGGGAGTAGTGTCAGGGCCATAGTTAGGGACAGTGTCAGTGGCTGAGATGGGAATAGTGTCAGGGCCTTAGTTACGGACATTGTCAGTGCCTAAGTTGGGAGTTTTGTCAGGGTCTTTATTATGGACAGTGTCAGGTCCTGAGATAAGAGTAGTGTCAAGGCCTTAATTTGGAAGAGTGTCAGTGTCTCAGTTTGGAGTAGTGTCAGACCCTTAGTTAGGAACAGCCTCAGTGCCTGAGTTGGGAGTAGTGACATGGCTTAAGTTATGGACAGTGTCAGGGACTGAGTTAAGAATAGTCTCAGGACCTTAGTTAGGGACAGTGTCAGTGACTGTGTTAGGAATAGTGTCAGCGCCTAAGTTAGGAGTAGTCTGAGACCGGTAGTTAGGCACAGTGTCAGGGCCTGAGTTGTGAGTAGTTTCAGGGCCTTAGTTAGAGAAAGTGTCAATGCCGGATTTGGGAGTTATGTCAGGGCCTTAGTTAGGGACAGTGTCAGTGCCTGAGTTGGGAGTAGTGTCAGGGCCTAGTTAGGGAGAGTGTCAGTGCCTGAGTTGCAAGTAGCGTCAGGGCATTAGGGACAGTGTCAGTGGCTGCAATGGGAGTAGTGTCAGGGACTTAGTTAGGGAGAGTGTCAGTGCCTGAGTTGGCAATAGTCTCAGGGTCTTTTCTGGGGACAGCATCAGGGCATGAGTTAAAAGTAGTGTCAAGGCCTTAGTTAGGGAGAGTGTCAGTGCCTGTGTTGGGAGTAGTATCAGGCCCTTCGTTAGGGACAGTGTCAGGGTCTGAGGTAGAAGTAGTCTCCGTCCTTAGTTAGGTAGCGTGTCAGTGCCTAAGTAAGTAGTAGTGTGAGGGCCTTAGTAAGGGACAGTGTCAATGCCTGTGTTGGGAGTAGTGTCAGAGACTTAGTAAGGGACAGCATCAGTGCCTGAGTTGGGAGTAGTGTCAGAGCCTTAGTTAGGGACAGCGTCAGTGCCTGCGTTGGGAGTAGTTTCAAGGCCTTACTTAGGGACAGCGTCAATGACTGAGTAAGGAGTAGTGTGATGGCCGTAGTTAGGGACACTCTCAGTGCCAGAGTTGGGGGTAGTGGCAGGCCTTTGTTAGGGACTGTGCCAGGGCGTGAGTTAAGAGTAGTGTCAAGTCCTTAGTTAGGGACAGTGTTAGTGCCTGAGTTGAGAGTAATGTCAAGACTTCAGTTAGGGACAATGTCAGTGTCTAGTTTGGGAGTAGTGTCAGGGCCTTAGTTAGGGACAGTGTCAGTGCCTGAGTTGGGAGTACTGTCAGGGCGTATTTCGGGACAGTCTCAGTGCCTATTTTGGGAGTAGTGTCACGGCCGTAGTTAGTGACATTGTCAGTGCCTGAGTAAGGGGTAGTGTCCGGGCCTTAGTTAGGGACAGTGTCAGTTGCTAAGTTAGGAGTAGTGTCAGGGCCTAAGTTAGGGCCAGTGTCAGTGCCTGAGTCAGGAGTAGAGTCAGGGCCTAAGTTAAGGACAGTGTCATTGCTTGAGATAGGAGTAGTGTCAGGGCCTTAGTTAGGGACATTGTCAGGGCATGATTTAGGAGTTGTGTTAGGGGGTGAGCTATGAATAGTGTCAGGGCCTTAGTTAGTGACAGTGTCAGTGCTGAGTTTGGAGTAGTATCAGGGCCTTAGTTAGAGACAGTGTCAGGGCCTGAGTTAGGTGTATGTCAGGGCCTTAGTTAGGGACAGTGTCAGTGCCTGATTTAGGAGTAGTGTCAGAGGCTTTGTTAGGGACAGTGTCAGGGCCTGAGTTAAGAGTAGTGTCACAGCTTTAGTTAGGACCAGTATCAGGGCCTTAGGTAAGTCCAACATCAGCGCCTATGATAGGAATCAGATCAGGACCTGTGTTCCAGGTAATGTCAGGGCCTTATTTAAGAACAGTGTCAGGGCCTGAGTCCTGACTTACTCCTTACTCTCCTCACTAAGGACTTTGGACACTACTGCTAATTCAGGCCCTGATATTGTCCCTAACTAAGGCCCTGACACTTTCCTTGGCTAAGGCCCTGAACTTCTCCTAAGTCAGGCCCTGATACTGTCCCTAACAATGGCCCTGACACTACACCTAACTGAGGCCCCGACATGATACCTAACAAAGGCTTTGTTGCTAGTCCAAACTAAAGCCCTAAAATTGGTCCTAAATAAGGCCTTGACACTAATCCTAACTCAGGCCCTAAAACTGTCCCTAACTAAGGCCCTGATAGTATGCCTAACTCAGGCCCTCATACGATTCCTAACAATGGCTCTGATGCTAGTCCAAACTAAGGCCCTGAAATGGGTCCTAAATAAGGCCTTGACACTAATCCTAACTCAGGCCCTAGCACTGTCCCTAACTAGGTCTCTGACAGTACACCTAAATCAGACCCTGACACTGTCCCTAAGCAAGGCCCTGACACTACTCCTAACTCAGTCCCTTACACTGTACCTAACAAAGTCTCTGATGCTAGGCCTAACTCAGGCCCTGAAACCGTCTGTAACGAAGGCCCTGCTGCCATCACTATCAAAAGTCCTGACATTATCCGGAGCTAATATCCTGACCTATGTCTTTCCAAGGTCCTGAAACTGTCCCAAAGTAAGCCCTGACGCTGTCCCTAAGTGAAGACCTGAGGCTGTCCCTAACTCAGGCCCTGAAGCTTTCCTGAACTGAAGCCTTGAAGCTGTGACTAATTCAGGCCCTGATCATGTACCTAACGAAGACCTTAATGCTGATCCAGCAAAGATGCTGATGCTGCTCCAAAGTCATGCCCTGACAGTGTGCCCAGCTAAGGACCTGATGCTAAGCCTCACTCAGGCCCTGTCGCTCTCCCTAAGTCAGGCCCTGACACTGTCACTAACTAAGGCCCTGACTCTACTCCTAATTCAGTCCCGTACATTGTATCTAACAAAGGCTCTGATGCTAGTCGTAACTCAGGGCCTGACACTGTCTCTAACTAAGGGCTGCTGCCATCAACATCTAAAGTCCTGACATTATCCGGAGCTAATAACCTGACCCATGTCTTATCAAGGTCCTGAAACTCTCCCAAAATAAGCCCTGACGCTGTCCCTAAGTGAGGCCCTGAAGCTTTCCCTAACTAACTCAGGCCTTGATGCTGTGACTAACTCAGACCCTGATCATGTCTTTAACTAAGACCCTAAGGCTGATCCAACAGAGGCCCTGATGCTGCTCCTAAGTCATGCCCCGATAAGGGCATGATAGTCCCCCACTAAGTGTCTGATGCTAGGCCTCACTCAGACCCTATCGCTCTCCCTAAGTCAGGCTCTGATGCTGTCCCTACCTGAAGCCCTAACACTGGTTCTGAATAAGGTCCTGAGTGTCTCCGTAACAAAGGTCTTCACACTATCCTTAGGTCATTTCCTGACACTATCCCTAGATGTTAAACTGACACGGTCCCTAGCTAATGTCCTGCCTCTTATGCTAACTGAAGCCCTTAGGCTGTGCCTACCTCAGGCACTGAATTTAGTCCCAAGACAATGAAACTGTCCCGAACTAAGGCCTAGATGCTCGCCCTACATCCGGCCCTGACACTGTCCATAACTAAGGCCCTAACACTATTGCTAACTGAGGATCTGACACTGGACCTATCAGAGGCCCTCTACTCCTAACTAACGCCTTGAAACTTTCCCTAACGTAGGCGCTGCTACCATCAATATCTAAAGTCCTGACATTATCCTGAGCTAATATCCTGACCCATGTCTTACCAAGGTCCTGAAACTCTCCCAACGTTAGCCCTGACACTGTCCCTAAGTGTGACCATGAGGCTGTCCCTCACAGAGGTCCTGATAATGTCTTTAACTAAACTCTAATGCTGATCTTACAGAGACCCTTATGTTGATCCTATGTCATGCCCTGACGCTGTCCGTAGCTAAGGCCCTGACTCTAGGCATCACTCAGGCCCTGTCGCTCTCCCTACGTCAGGCTAAGACTCTGTCCCTACCTGAAGCCCTGACACTGGGCCTAAATTAGGCACTGATGCTCTAATTAGCTATGGTCTTGACACTATCCCTAGGTCATTTCCTGACACTATCCCTAGATCTTAACCTAAACTTCTCTTTAGCTATTGTCGAGCCTCTTATGCTAAGTAAATCCCTGATGCTGTCTCTAACTAAGAGCCTGAAATTAGCCCCGAGGCCGTCAACCTGTCCCTAACTGAGGTTGGAGGCTCATCCTAACTGAGGCGCTGACACTGTCCCTAACTAAAGCCCTGACACTGTACTTTACAAGGGCTCTGATGCTAGTCCTAACTCAGGCCCTGACACTGTCTCTAAGTAAGGCTCAGAATTTGCCCCTAATATAGGCCCTGCTGTCAGCAATAACTAAAAACTGGACACTAGCCTGAGCTAATATCCTGACATATTTCTAACCAAGGTCCTGACACTGTCCCTAAGAAAGCCCTGTCGCTGTCCCTGTGTTAAGAACTGAGGCTGTCCCTAACTCAGGCCCTGAAGCTTTCCCTAACTGAGGCCTAGAAGCTGTGACTAAGTCAGGCCCTGATCATATCTGTAACAAAGACGCTAAGGCTGATCCAACAGAGGCGCTGATTCTGTTCCTAAGTCATGCCCTGACAGTGTCCTCAGCTAAGGGCCTGACGCTAGGCCTCACTCAGGCCCTGTCGCTCTCCCTAAGTCAGGCTCTGATGCTGTCCCTACCTGAAGCCCTGACACTGGTTCTAAATAAGGATCTGATACTCTCAGTCACTAAGGTTTTCACACTATGCTTAGGTCCTTTCCTGACACTATCCCTAGACCATAACCTGACCCTGTCCCTAGCAAATATCGTGCCTCTTATGCTAACTACAGCCCTGCTGCTGTCCTTAACTAAGGGCCTAAAATTACTCTCGAGGCTGTGACCCTGTCCGTACCTAAGGCCTCGATGTTCGTCCTAATTCAGGGCCTGACACTGTCCCTAACTAAGGCCCTGCTGCCGTCAGTATCTAAAGTCCTGACACTATCCTGAGCTAATTTCTTGACCCATCTCTTACCAAGGTCCTGAAACTGTCCCTAAGGAAGCCCTGATGCTGTCTCTAAGTGAGGCCTTGAGGCTGTCCCTAACAGAGGCCCTGATAATATCTTTCACATAGCCCCTGAGGCTGATCCTACCGGGGCTCTTAGGCTGCTCCTAAGTCATGCCCTGACACTGTCTCTAGCTAAGGCCCTGACGCTAGGCCTCACTCAGGCCCTGTCCCACTCCCTAAGTCAGGCTCTGACGCTGTTCCTACCCGAAGCCCTGACACTCACTGCTCCTAAATTAGGTCCTGATGTGCTAAGTAACTAAGGTCTTGACACTATCCCTAGGTCATTTCCTGACACTCTCCCTAGACCTTAACCTAACCTTCTCTTTAGCTAATGTCGAGATTAGCTAAAGAGATTCTTTAGAACGAGATTCTTTCATCTTCTGAATATAGTTTTCTTCAAAACATAATTTTTATAGTGTTACTAACTTTAAACAAAATGTACTCAACTGCTGTGGAATATTCCTTCATAGGAGCGTGCATGGTTCACTTCTGCATCTGCTTGTGGTGGTGTTCAGGTTGCTTTCAGCTGTAGATCCCCTTATGCTAGCTAAATCCCTGATTCTGTCCCTAAACGAGGCCCTGAATTTAGGTCCGAGGCCGTGAACCTGTCCCTAACTGAGGCCTGGAAGCTCGTCCTAATGCAGGCCCTGACACTGTCCCTAACTAAGGCTCTGACACTACACCTAACTCAGTCACTGACACTGTACCTAACAAAGGCTCTGATGCTAGTCCTAACTTAGGCCCTGACACTGCCTCTAACTAAGGCCCTGCTGCCGTCAATATCTGAACACCTGATATTATCCTGAGCTAATAGCCTGACCCATGTCTTACCAAGGTCCTGAAACTTTCCCAAAGTAAGCCCTGACGCTGTCCCTAAGTGAGGCCTTGAGGCTATCCCTAACGGAGGCCCTGATAATAGCTTTAACGAAGACCCTAATGCTGATCCTACAGAGGCCTTTATGCTGCTCCTAAGTCATGCCCTGATACTGTCCCTTACTCAGGCCCTAAAGATAGGCCTCACTTAGGCCCTGTTGCTGTACCTCACTTAGGCTCTGACGCTGTCCGTACATCCAGCCCTGGCGCTGGTCCTGATTAAGGCGCTCACGCTGCTGCTAACTAAGGCCCTGATGCTCTCAATAACTAAGGTCTTCTCGTTATCCCTTGGTCATTTCCTTTCACTATCTCTGGCCTGGGACCTGACTCTGTCCCGAGATAATCTCCTGCATCTTCTGCTAACTGAAACCCTAATGCTCTCCCTAACTAAGGCCCTGACTACTCCTAACTAAGGCCATGACACTGAATCTAACAAAGGCCCGGAATCTGTCCTTAATATAGGCCCTGCTGCCAGCAATAACTAAAATCCTGACACTCTCCTGAGCTAATATCCTGACTCATTTCTAACCAAGGTCCTGACACTGTCCCTAAGAAAGCCCTGTCGCTGTCTTTAAGTGAAGACCTGAGGCTGTCTGTAACTCAGACCCTGAAGCTTTCCCTAACTGAGGCCTTGACGCTGTGACTAACTTGGGCTCCGGTCATGTCTTTAACTAAGAGCCTAAAGCTGATCCAACAAAGGCACTGATGCTGCTCCTAAGTCATTCCCTGACAGTGTCCCCAGCTAAGGGCCTGACATCAGGCCTCACTCAGGCCCTGTCGCTCTTCCTAAGTCAGGCCCTGATGCTGTGCCTACCTGAAGCCCTAACGCTGCTTCTGAATAAGTCCCTGAGAGTCTCAGTAACAAAGGTCTTCACACTCTCCTTAGGTCATTTCCTGACACGATTCCAAGCCTTTACCCTAACCCTGTCCCGAGCTAATGTCCTACCTCTTATGCTAACTAAAGACCTTATGCTGTGCCTAATTCAGGCACTGAATTTAGTCCCAAGGCCGCTAGACTGTCCCTAACTCGGCTCGATGCCCTTATCGTCACAATGTTCCATGACCACTGTCATCACAATGCTCCACGCCCTTGTCATCACAATGCTCCATAACCCTGTCATCACAATGCTCCATGACCTTTCTCATCGCAATGCTACATGCCATTGTCATCACAATGCTCCATGCCCTTATCATCACAATGCTCCATGACCCCTTTCATCACAATGCTCCATGACCCTTGTCTAAAATGCTACATGTCTGTGAAATCACAAAGCTCCATGCCCCCTGTCATCACAAGTCTCCATGACTCTTGTCATCACAATGCTCCATGATCCTTGTAATCAAAATGCTCCTTGACCCTTTCTTCACAATGTTACAGTACCCCTTTCTTCACAATGCTCCATGCCGCTGGTCACCACAATGCTCCATGACTTCTGTCATCACAATGCTCCATGTCCCTTGTCATTAAAATGCTCCATGGCCCCTGTCATCGCAATGCTGCAGGATCCTTATAATCTCAATGCTCCATGGTCCTCGTCATCACAAATCTCCACGCATTTGTCATCACAATGCTCCATGACCCCTGTCATCCCAATGCTCCATAGCACTTTTCATCACAATGCTACATGACCACTTTTATCACCATGTTCCATGACCACTTTAATCACAGTGCTCCATGACCACTTTCATCACAATGCCCCATGACCCCTGAAATCAAAATGCTCCATGGCCCTTGTCGCCACAATGCTCCAGGACCCGTCATCACAATTCTCCATGGCCCTTGTCATCACAATGCTCCATGGCGCTTGTCATCACAATGATCCAGAGCCTTAGTGCTTGAGTTGGGAGTAGTATCATTGCCTCAGTTAGGGACACTGTCATTGTCTGAATTGGGAGTAGTGTCAGAGCCCTAGTTAGGGACAGCACCAGTGCTTGCGTTGGGAGTAGTGTCAGGGCCATAGTTAGGGACAGTGTCAGTGGCTGAGATGGGAATAGTGTCAGGGCCTTAGTTACGGACATTGTCAGTGCCTAAGTTGGGATTTTTGTCAGGGTCTTTATGATGGACAGTGTCAGGTCCTGAGATAAGAGTAGTGTCAAGGCCTTAATTTGGA
The DNA here is from genome assembly GCF_028023285.1 of Balaenoptera ricei. Lineage (NCBI taxonomy): Eukaryota > Metazoa > Chordata > Mammalia > Artiodactyla > Balaenopteridae > Balaenoptera > Balaenoptera ricei. The sequence goes on from NC_082654.1 coordinate 95,134,742, forward strand.
AGAGTGTCAGTGTCTCAGTTTGGAGTAGTGTCAGACCCTTAGTTAGGAACAGCCTCAGTGCCTGAGTTGGGAGTAGTGACATGGCTTAAGTTATGGACAGTGTCAGGGACTGAGTTAAGAATAGTCTCAGGACCTTAGTTAGGGACAGTGTCAGTGACTGTGTTAGGAATAGTGTCAGGGCCTAAGTTAGGAGTAGTCTGAGACCGGTAGTTAGGCACAGTGTCAGGGCCTGAGTTGTGAGTAGTTTCAGGGCCTTAGTTAGAGAAAGTGTCAATGCCGGATTTGGGAGTTATGTCAGGGCCTTAGTTAGGGACAGTGTCAGTGCCTGAGTTGGGAGTAGTGTCAGGGCCTAGTTAGGGAGAGTGTCAGTGCCTGAGTTGCAAGTAGCGTCAGGGCATTAGGGACAGTGTCAGTGGCTGCGATGGGAGTAGTGTCAGGGACTTAGTTAGGGAGAGTGTCAGTGCCTGAGTTGGGAATAGTCTCAGGGTCTTTTTTGGGGACAGCATCAGGGCATGAGTTAAAAGTAGTGTCAAGGCCTTAGTTAGGGAGAGTGTCAGTGCCTGTGTTGGGAGTAGTATCAGGCCCTTCGTTAGGGACAGTGTCAGGGTCTGAGGTAGAAGTAGTCTCCGTCCTTAGTTAGGTAGCGTGTCAGTGCCTAAGTAAGTAGTAGTGTGAGGGCCTTAGTAAGGGACAGTGTCAATGCCTGTGTTGGGAGTAGTGTCAGAGACTTAGTAAGGGACAGCGTCAGTGCCTGAGTTGGGAGTAGTGTCAGAGCCTTAGTTAGGGACAGCGTCAGTGCCTGCGTTGGGAGTAGTTTCAAGGCCTTACTTAGGGACAGCGTCAATGACTGAGTAAGGAGTAGTGTGATGGCCGTAGTTAGGGACACTCTCAGTGCCAGAGTTGGGGGTAGTGGCTGGCCTTTGTTAGGGACTGTGCCAGGGCCTGAGTTAAGAGTAGTGTCAAGTCCTTAGTTAGGGACAGTGTTAGTGCCTGAGTTGAGAGTAATGTCAAGGCTTCAGTTAGGGACAATGTCAGTGTCTAGTTTGGGAGTAGTGTCAGGGCCTTAGTTAGGGACAGTGTCAGTGCCTGAGTTGGGAGTACTGTCAGGGCGTATTTCGGGACAGTCTCAGTGCCTATTTTGGGAGTAGTGTCACGGCCGTAGTTAGTGACATTGTCAGTGCCTGAGTAAGGGGTAGTGTCCGGGCCTTAGTTAGGGACAGTGTCAGTTGCTAAGTTAGGAGTAGTGTCAGGGCCTAAGTTAGGGCCAGTGTCAGTGCCTGAGTCAGGAGTAGAGTCAGGGCCTAAGTTAAGGACAGTGTCATTGCTTGAGATAGGAGTAGTGTCAGGGCCTTAGTTAGGGACATTGTCAGGGCATGATTTAGGAGTTGTGTTAGGGGGTGAGCTATGAATAGTGTCAGGGCCTTAGTTAGTGACAGTGTCAGTGCTGAGTTTGGAGTAGTATCAGGGCCTTAGTTAGAGACAGTGTCAGGGCCTGAGTTAGGTGTATGTCAGGGCCTTAGTTAGGGACAGTGTCAGTGCCTGATTTAGGAGTAGTGTCAGAGGCTTTGTTAGGGACAGTGTCAGGGCCTGAGTTAAGAGTAGTGTCACAGCTTTAGTTAGGACCAGTGTCAGGGCCTTAGTTAAGTCCAACATCAGCGCCTATGATAGGAATCAGATCAGGACCTGTGTTCCAGGTAATGTCAGGGCCTTATTTAAGAACAGTGTCAGGGCCTGAGTCCTGACTTACTCCTTACTCTCCTCACTAAGGACTTTGGACACTACTGCTAATTCAGGCCCTGATATTGTCCCTAACTAAGGCCCTGACACTTTCCTTGGCTAAGGCCCTGAATTTCTCCTAAGTCAGGCCCTGATACTGTCCCTAACAATGGCCCTGACACTACACCTAACTGAGGCCCCGACATGATACCTAACAAAGGCTTTGCTGCTAGTCCAAACTAAAGCCCTAAAATTGGTCCTAAATAAGGCCTTGACACTAATCCTAACTCAGGCCCTAAAACTGTCCCTAACTAAGGCCCTGATAGTATGCCTAACTCAGGCCCTCATACGATTCCTAACAATGGCTCTGATGCTAGTCCAAACTAAGGCCCTGAAATTGGTCCTAAATAAGGCCTTGACACTAATCCTAACTCAGGCCCTAGCACTGTCCCTAACTAGGTCTCTGACAGTACACCTAAATCAGACCCTGACACTGTCCCTAAGCAAGGCCCTGACACTACTCCTAACTCAGTCCCTTACACTGTACCTAACAAAGTCTCTGATGCTAGGCCTAATTCAGGCCCTGAAACCGTCTGTAACGAAGGCCCTGCTGCCATCACTATCAAAAGTCCTGACATTATCCGGAGCTAATATCCTGACCTATGTCTTTCCAAGGTCCTGAAACTGTCCCAAAGTAAGCCCTGACGCTGTCCCTAAGTGAAGACCTGAGGCTGTCCCTAACTCAGGCCCTGAAGCTTTCCTGAACTGAAGCCTTGAAGCTGTGACTAATTCAGGCCCTGATCATGTACCTAACGAAGACCTTAATGCTGATCCAGCAAAGATGCTGATGCTGCTCCAAAGTCATGCCCTGACAGTGTGCCCAGCTAAGGACCTGATGCTAAGCCTCACTCAGGCCCTGTCGCTCTCCCTAAGTCAGGCCCTGACACTGTCACTAACTAAGGCCCTGACTCTACTCCTAATTCAGTCCCGTACATTGTATCTAACAAAGGCTCTGATGCTAGTCGTAACTCAGGGCCTGACACTGTCTCTAACTAAGGGCTGCTGCCATCAACATCTAAAGTCCTGACATTATCCGGAGCTAATAACCTGACCCATGCCTTATCAAGGTCCTGAAACTCTCCCAAAATAAGCCCTGACGCTGTCCCTAAGTGAGGCCCTGAAGCTTTCCCTAACTAACTCAGGCCTTGATGCTGTGACTAACTCAGACCCTGATCATGTCTTTAACTAAGACCCTAAGGCTGATCCAACAGAGGCCCTGATGCTGCTCCTAAGTCATGCCCCGATAGTGTCCCCCACTAAGTGTCTGATGCTAGGCCTCACTCAGACCCTATCGCTCTCCCTAAGTCAGGCTCTGATGCTGTCCCTACCTGAAGCCCTAACACTGGTTCTGAATAAGGTCCTGAGTGTCTCCGTAACAAAGGTCTTCACACTATCCTTAGGTCATTTCCTGACACTATCCCTAGATGTTAAACTGACACGGTCCCTAGCTAATGTCCTGCCTCTTATGCTAACTGAAGCCCTTAGGCTGTGCCTACCTCAGGCACTGAATTTAGTCCCAATACCATGAAACTGTCCCGAACTAAGGCCTAGATGCTCGCCCTACATCCGGCCCTGACACTGTCCCTAACTAAGGCCCTAACACTATTGCTAACTGAGGATCTGACACTGGAGCTATCAGAGGCCCGCTACTCCTAACTAACGCCTTGAAACTTTCCCTAACGTAGGCGCTGCTACCATCAATATCTAAAGTCCTGACATTATCCTGAGCTAATATCCTGACCCATGTCTTACCAAGGTCCTGAAACTCTCCCAACGTTAGCCCTGACACTGTCCCTAAGTGAGGCCCTGAGGCTGTCCCTCACAGAGGTCCTGATAATGTCTTTAACTAAACTCTAATGCTGATCTTACAGAGACCCTTATGTTGATCCTATGTCATGCCCTGACGCTGTCCGGAGCTAAGGCCCTGACTCTAGGCATCACTCAGGCCCTGTCGCTCTCCCTACGTCAGGCTAAGACTCTGTCCCTACCTGAAGCCCTGACACTGGGCCTAAATTAGGCACTGATGCTCTAATTAGCTATGGTCTTGACACTATCCCTAGGTCATTTCCTGACACTATCCCTAGATCTTAACCTAAACTTGTCTTTAGCTATTGTCGAGCCTCTTATGCTAAGTAAATCCCTGATGCTGTCTCTAACTAAGAGCCTGAAATTAGCCCCGAGGCCGTCAACCTGTCCCTAACTGAGGTTGGAGGCTCATCCTAACTGAGGCGCTGACACTGTCCCTAACTAAAGCCCTGACACTGTACTTTACAAGGGCTCTGATGCTAGTCCTAACTCAGGCCCTGACACTGTCTCTAAGTAAGGCTCAGAATTTGCCCCTAATATAGGCCCTGCTGTCAGCAATAACTAAAAACTGGACACTAGCCTGAGCTAATATCCTGACATATTTCTAACCAAGGTCGTGACACTGTCCCTAAGAAAGCCCTGTCGCTGTCCCTGTGTTAAGAACTGAGGCTGTCCCTAACTCAGGCCCTGAAGCTTTCCCTAACTGAGGCCTAGAAGCTGTGACTAAGTCAGGCCCTGATCATATCTGTAACAAAGACGCTAAGGCTGATCCAACAGAGGCGCTGATTCTGTTCCTAAGTCATGCCCTGACAGTGTCCTCAGCTAAGGGCCTGACGCTAGGCCTCACTCAGGCCCTGTCGCTCTCCCTAAGTCAGGCTCTGATGCTGTCCCTACCTGAAGCCCTGACACTGGTTCTAAATAAGGATCTGATACTCTCAGTCACTAAGGTTTTCACACTATGCTTAGGTCCTTTCCTGACACTATCCCTAGACCATAACCTGACCCTGTCCCTAGCAAATGTCGTGCCTCTTATGCTAACTACAGCCCTGCTGCTGTCCTTAACTAAGGGCCTAAAATTACTCTCGAGGCTGTGACCCTGTCCGTACCTAAGGCCTCGATGTTCGTCCTAATTCAGGGCCTGACACTGTCCCTAACTAAGGCCCTGCTGCTGTCAGTATCTAAAGTCCTGACACTATCCTGAGCTAATTTCTTGACCCATCTCTTACCAAGGTCCTGAAACTGTCCCTAAGGAAGCCCTGATGCTGTCTCTAAGTGAGGCCTTGAGGCTGTCCCTAACAGAGGCCCTGATAATATCTTTCACATAGCCCCTGAGGCTGATCCTACCGGGGCTCTTAGGCTGCTCCTAAGTCATGCCCTGACACTGTCTCTAGCTAAGGCCCTGACGCTAGGCCTCACTCAGGCCCTGTCCCACTCCCTAAGTCAGGCTCTGACGCTGCTCCTACCCGAAGCCCTGACACTCACTGCTCCTAAATTAGGTCCTGATGTGCTAAGTAACTAAGGTCTTGACACTATCCCTAGGTCATTTCCTGACACTCTCCCTAGACCTTAACCTAACCTTCTCTTTAGCTAATGTCGAGATTAGCTAAAGAGATTCTTTAGAACGAGATTCTTTCATCTTCTGAATATAGTTTTCTTCAAAACATAATTTTTATAGTGTTACTAACTTTAAACACAATGTACTCAACTGCTGTGGAATATTCCTTCATAGGAGCGTGCATGGTTCACTTCTGCATCTGCTTGTGGTGGTGTTCAGGTTGCTTTCAGCTGTAGATCCCCTTATGCTAGCTAAATCCCTGATTCTGTCCCTAAACGAGGCCCTGAATTTAGGTCCGAGGCCGTGAACCTGTCCCTAACTGAGGCCTGGAAGCTCGTCCTAATGCAGGCCCTGACACTGTCCCCAACTAAGGCTCTGACACTACACCTAACTCAGTCACTGACACTGTACCTAACAAAGGCTCTGATGCTAGTCCTAACTTAGGCCCTGACACTGCCTCTAACTAAGGCCCTGCTGCCGTCAATATCTGAACACCTGATATTATCCTGAGCTAATAGCCTGACCCATGTCTTACCAAGGTCCTGAAACTTTCCCAAAGTAAGCCCTGACGCTGTCCCTAAGTGAGGCCTTGAGGCTATCCCTAACGGAGGCCCTGATAATAGCTTTAACGAAGACCCTAATGCTGATCCTACAGAGGCCTTTATGCTGCTCCTAAGTCATGCCCTGATACTGTCCCTTACTCAGGCCCTAAAGATAGGCCTCACTTAGGCCCTGTTGCTGTACCTCACTTAGGCTCTGACGCTGTCCGTACATCCAGCCCTGGCGCTGGTCCTGATTAAGGCGCTCACGCTGCTGCTAACTAAGGCCCTGATGCTCTCAATAACTAAGGTCTTCTCGTTATCCCTTGGTCATTTCCTTTCACTATCTCTGGCCTGGGACCTGACTCTGTCCCGAGATAATCTCCTGCATCTTCTGCTAACTGAAACCCTAATGCTCTCCCTAACTAAGGCCCTGACTACTCCTAACTAAGGCCATGACACTGAATCTAACAAAGGCCCGGAATCTGTCCTTAATATAGGCCCTGCTGCCAGCAATAACTAAAATCCTGACACTCTCCTGAGCTAATATCCTGACTCATTTCTAACCAAGGTCCTGACACTGTCCCTAAGAAAGCCCTGTCGCTGTCTTTAAGTGAAGACCTGAGGCTGTCTGTAACTCAGACCCTGAAGCTTTCCCTAACTGAGGCCTTGACGCTGTGACTAACTTGGGCTCCGGTCATGTCTTTAACTAAGAGCCTAAAGCTGATCCAACAAAGGCACTGATGCTGCTCCTAAGTCATTCCCTGACAGTGTCCCCAGCTAAGGGCCTGACATCAGGCCTCACTCAGGCCCTGTCGCTCTTCCTAAGTCAGGCCCTGATGCTGTGCCTACCTGAAGCCCTAACGCTGCTTCTGAATAAGTCCCTGAGAGTCTCAGTAACAAAGGTCTTCACACTCTCCTTAGGTCATTTCCTGACACGATTCCAAGCCTTTACCCTAACCCTGTCCCGAGCTAATGTCCTACCTCTTATGCTAACTAAAGACCTTATGCTGTGCCTAATTCAGGCACTGAATTTAGTCCCAAGGCCGCTAGACTGTCCCTAACTCGGCTCGATGCCCTTATCGTCACAATGTTCCATGACCACTGTCATCACAATGCTCCACGCCCTTGTCATCACAATGCTCCATAACCCTGTCATCACAATGCTCCATGACCTTTCTCATCGCAATGCTACATGCCATTGTCATCACAATGCTCCATGCCCTTATCATCACAATGCTCCATGACCCCTTTCATCACAATGCTCCATGACCCTTGTCTAAAATGCTACATGTCTGTGAAATCACAAAGCTCCATGCCCCCTGTCATCACAAGTCTCCATGACTCTTGTCATCACAATGCTCCATGACCCTTGTCATCACAATGCTCCATGATCCTTGTAATCAAAATGCTCCTTGACCCTTTCTTCACAATGTTACAGTACCCCTTTCTTCACAATGCTCCATGCCGCTGGTCACCACAATGCTCCATGACTTCTGTCATCACAATGCTCCATGTCCCTTGTCATTAAAATGCTCCATGGCCCCTGTCATCGCAATGCTGCAGGATCCTTATAATCTCAATGCTCCATGGTCCTCGTCATCACAAATCTCCACGCATTTGTCATCACAATGCTCCATGACCCCTGTCATCCCAATGCTCCATAGCACTTTTCATCACAATGCTACATGACCACTTTTATCACCATGTTCCATGACCACTTTAATCACAGTGCTCCATGACCACTTTCATCACAATGCCCCATGACCCCTGAAATCAAAATGCTCCATGGCCCTTGTCGCCACAATGCTCCAGGACCCGTCATCACAATTCTCCATGGCCCTTGTCATCACAATGCTCCATGGCGCTTGTCATCACAATGATCCAGAGCCTTAGTGCTTGAGTTGGGAGTAGTATCATTGCCTCAGTTAGGGACACTGTCATTGCCTGAATTGGGAGTAGTGTCAGAGCCTTAGTTAGGGACAGCGCCAGGGCGAGTTGGGATTAGTGCCAGTGCCTTAGTTAGGGACAGCACCAGTGCTTGCGTTGGGAGTAGTGTCAGGGCCATAGTTAGGGACAGTGTCAGTGGCTGAGATGGGAATAGTGTCAGGGCCTTAGTTACGGACATTGTCAGTGCCTAAGTTGGGAGTTTTGTCAGGGTCTTTATTATGGACAGTGTCAGGTCCTGAGATAAGAGTAGTGTCAAGGCCTTAATTTGGAAGAGTGTCAGTGTCTCAGTTTGGAGTAGTGTCAGACCCTTAGTTAGGAACAGCCTCAGTGCCTGAGTTGGGAGTAGTGACATGGCTTAAGTTATGGACAGTGTCAGGGACTGAGTTAAGAATAGTCTCAGGACCTTAGTTAGGGACAGTGTCAGTGACTGTGTTAGGAATAGTGTCAGCGCCTAAGTTAGGAGTAGTCTGAGACCGGTAGTTAGGCACAGTGTCAGGGCCTGAGTTGTGAGTAGTTTCAGGGCCTTAGTTAGAGAAAGTGTCAATGCCGGATTTGGGAGTTATGTCAGGGCCTTAGTTAGGGACAGTGTCAGTGCCTGAGTTGGGAGTAGTGTCAGGGCCTAGTTAGGGAGAGTGTCAGTGCCTGAGTTGCAAGTAGCGTCAGGGCATTAGGGACAGTGTCAGTGGCTGCAATGGGAGTAGTGTCAGGGACTTAGTTAGGGAGAGTGTCAGTGCCTGAGTTGGCAATAGTCTCAGGGTCTTTTCTGGGGACAGCATCAGGGCATGAGTTAAAAGTAGTGTCAAGGCCTTAGTTAGGGAGAGTGTCAGTGCCTGTGTTGGGAGTAGTATCAGGCCCTTCGTTAGGGACAGTGTCAGGGTCTGAGGTAGAAATAGTCTCAGGGCCTTAGTTAGGTAGCGTGTCAATGCCTAAGTAAGTAGTAGTGTGAGGGCCTTAGTTAGGGACAGTGTCAATGCCTGTGTTGGGAGTAGTGTCAGAGACTTAGTAAGGGACAGCGTCAGTGCCTGCGTTGGGAGTAGTGTCAGGGCCTTACTTAGGGACAGCGTCAGTGCCTGAGTTAGGAGTAGTGTGATGGCCGTAGTTAGGGACACTCTCAGTGCCAGAGTTGGGGGTAGTGGCAGGCCTTTGTTAGGGACTGTGCCAGGGCCTGAGTTAAGAGTAGTGTCAAGTCCTTAGTTAGGGACAGTGTTAGTGCCTGAGTTGAGAGTAATGTCAAGACTTCAGTTAGGGACAATGTCAGTGTCTAGTTTGGGAGTAGTGTCAGGGCCTTAGTTAGGGACAGTGTCAGTGCCTGAGTTGGGAGTACTGTCAGGGCGTATTTCGGGACAGTCTCAGTGCCTATTTTGGGA